>NC_072377.2:42865000-43490000 GCF_028885625.2 Pongo pygmaeus | reverse complement strand
CCCTTAATGTTTAAATACAAGGGCTTTTATATAAAAGCTGATGGGGCTAGGTTCCCTGTTTGTATAAGGCGAAAATTCCTGGTGGTTCCACCCCCATTCCCCCAGTGCATATGCGGGCCCTTAGTCAGCAAGGGCACATTTAGGCCAGGTCCCTGTGCAAGTTCTTTTATTCCGGAGGTTCTCTGGGGACCCTTCCCTTACTGTGTGCCTAAAGCAAGCTGGCTAACTCCTTTTCCTGTGTCCCAGTACCCCTGGTTCCTCAGACTGGAACTTTCTTAGTTGCAGCACCGCTCACTTGTCAAAGCAGGATTGACCTCTGTGGCAGCACCGCTGGTGGGTCCAGCCGGCAGCTTCTCCTAAACAGTTTCGCTAGTTTCTGGGTCCTAGCACTGCTAGTGGTACCATAGCGGCTCTTCATGGGTCGTGGACTTGCAGGATGTGTGCCAGCTCCATCCCACGCTGCCTGCCTAGGTTCAGCAGCCGGCCAAAAGGAACAGACTCCTGCAAAGGAACAACTTCGAGGGTTGGATATTTAGGAGCCACATTTATAGGGGCTTTTCTTTCTTTAAAAAAAACACAACTGGCCATTAGAAGCATGACACTGAGTAACAGATAAGTCCTAATCATAGTCCTTATTTTAAGACATGTTTTTATAACTGGTATGTGCACTTATATTTGTTAATCCACTTGTTTATAATAATGCATTAAACCCTAAAATTGACACACTAATTTTCAACAGTTATTATTTCAGAGATGCATGGTATCCATTTCCTGTTGTTCAATTTCTCTCCTTCCATCCGCCTTTACATTTCTATTTTTAAAATGTTAATTTTTTCCAAATTCCATCCTGTCACCTTTCTTTTTTTTCTTCTTTTTTTTTTTTTTTTTTTGAGACGGAGTTTTACTCTTGTTGCCCAGGCTGGAGTGCAATGGCGAGATCTCGGCTCACTGCAACCTCCGCCCCACCCCCTCCCCGGGTTCAAGCAATTCTCCTGCCTGGGACTACAGACGCGCGCCACCATGCCCGACTAGTTTTGTATTTTTAATTGAGACGGGGTTTCTCCATTTTGGTCAGGCTGGTCTCGAACTCCTGACCTGAGGTGATCGGCCCGCCTCGGCCTCCCAAAGTGCTGGGATTACAGGCGTGAACCACTGCGCTCAGCCCATCCTGCCTTTTTTTTTTTGAGACGGAGTCTCGCTGTTTCCCAGGCTGAAGTGCAGTGGCACGATCTCGGCTCACTGCAAGCTCCGCCTCCCGGGTTCACGCCATTCTCCTGCCTCAGCCTCCGGAGTAGCTGGGACTACAGGTGCCCGCCACCACGCCTGGCTAATTTTTTTTTTTGTATTTTTAGTAGAGACAGGGTTTCACCCTATTAGCCAGGATGGTCTCGATCTCCTGACCTCGTGATCCGTCCGCCTCAGCCTCCCAAAGTGCTGGGATTATAGGCGTGAGTCATCGTGCCCGGCCCCATCCTGCCTTCTAAAACCATCTCGTCATATTCTCAAATCTTTCTGCCCTGTATGCTATATTTTCTGATATCCTTTTAAATTTTCTTACCTTTTCCTGTTATTTCCTTTTTATGCAATTCTTCTTTACAGAATTGTAGAGTTTAGCAGTTTTCTCATTTTGCTTTTGTTGCACCTGATTTTTAAATTTTCCTTTCCTTTAAGCTCTGTTGGGCTTAAGTGCCTGTGATTTATGAGCCATTTCCAACAATCGGATTCCATGGTGCCCTCAAAGCCCTCATCTGTATGGCTAACATAGGAGATGAAAGTTCAGTCCCACAATACCCAAAAACCAGCCACTAGAAGAATCAATGAAGAGAGGGAGAGAAAGAAAAGCAGACTGTTAGACTTCAGAATAGGAAGTGAGAATGGTCACATGGGAAGCCTGCTTCATATCCAAATCACAAAAACACTTTCCAATTCCACTTTGACAATTTTATTGCCATTTTCTTATACTGATAATTGGTATTTAATTAATCTAACAAGAAGTACAAGGCAAAGACAGTTTTATTCCCACGTTCCATTCAGATTGTAGCAACTAAGCTCCTTTATATTCAAATTCAGAACGGTCACTGTGTGGAAAAAAAAAAAAGTCTTCATAGCTAGACCAAATTAATGCCAACACCAAGTTTCTGGGTTTTAGTTTCTGACATCTAAGGTGACAGAAAAGTTTCAAAGTCCAAAGGGTGATTGCTACTGCATGTTTTTTCATCTCTTTCTGAAGACAACCGTTTTTCTGTGCCTGAAACACTGCATGTTGAAGCTATGAGGATGCATAAATCTTTTTCCTGGGATACCTGCAGGAAGCAGTGAGTCTCAGATGCTGCAGGCCCCGAGATGGGTAGAGATTGTGAGAGAATAGCCTCCTTGGGCCAAGTATGCACCGGTGATGTACTTGAGCCTTCAGTCTTGCTAGATCTTAAAGTTTTGCTGAATATTTGATTTTGCTGGATCCAATCCATGTGGATTTTTGAGGTGGGCGGGCCCCACATTGGCAGAATTATGCAACTGCCTGAGAATGCCTGACCTGGAGCTGATGCCCTGAAATGCCATGGTTGTCAATTCAAAAGGCACAGGGCTGGGGGTCTTCCTCATGGCCCCCTAAATTTAATTTCCACCTCCACCCTGTAAACGTAAACTTCAGACCATTGAAGGAATATTTATTGACGATTGTTCTCTGCTCTCAGCAGGGAGGCCAAGCTCAGTTTCAAGAGAATCCCAGGACAGTGGACCACTGTCCCTTCCCACCCTGGTGATATCCATGGCTATTCAAAGGCTCTCTGGAGTTCAGCCTATAGCTCTGATCTGGGTCCCAGTCCCTTTCATGCCCCTGCCCACCTGTATGTTTCCAATCCTGACTCCACCAAACTCAAATCTATTTCACAGGTACAGAATATAGAAGAATGCTTTAATCCTCATGTACAAAGAACTGTGAATTCTAAGATCTAAAAGTAGAGTTCCTTAGCACATTGTTGATTATGCAGATAGAATTTTTCCATTTGAAAAACCTTGAAGGTGCTCAGAAGATGAAGAACAAAATATGGAAGGATCTCTACTGCAGAGACTTCCAGCTCAAGGCAGGGCACAGTCCTGTGAAAGTTCCCCAAGAACAGCATGAGGGCTCCCACTGGGGTGCATGGGCTTCTTCCAGGGCATTGTTATAAAGGAGTGGTGCCATGAGCCATGACCAAGACTGGGGTTCCTTTCTTTTCTGGGTTCCAGTCTGTCCTAAGCCTTAGTTTTCAGCAATTTCTTATGGGCAGCCTGGGCTCTGCTCTAGGCATCTATCTGTCCAGCTTCACAGGTTGACATCTCCTGGCTGGGTCATGGCCCATTGTGTTGTGTTGTCTATAGGATACACTTATTTTTCTTTTTTCTTTTTTTTTTGTTTATAGGCTATTTATTGGGAAGTTTTTTAAAATGCTACTTTTCTTTTAAAAATTTTTTTGTTATTATACTTTTAAGTTCAAGGGTACATGTGCACAATGTGCAGGTTTGTTACATATATATACATGTGGCAAGTTGGTGTGCTGTACCCATTAACTCATCATTTACATTAGGTATTCCTCCCAATGCTATCCCTCCTCCCTCCCCCCACCCCATGACAGGCCTGGGTGTGTGATATTCCCTACCCTGTGTCCAAGTGTTCTCATTGTTCAATTCCCACCTATGAGTGAGAACATGTGGTGTTTGGTTTTCTGTCCTTGCAATAGTTTGCTCAGAATGATGGTTTCCAGTTTCATCCATGTCCCTACAAAGGACATGAACTCATCCTTTTTTATGGCTGCATAGTATTCCATGGTGTATATGTGCCACATTTCCTTAATCCAGTCTATCTTTGATGGATATTTGGGTTGGTTACAAGTCTTTGCTATTGTGAATAGTGCTGCAGTAAACATACGTGTGCATGTGTCTTTATAGTAACATGATTTATAATCCTTTGGGTATATACCCAGTAATGGGATGGCTGGATCAAATGGTATTTCTAGTTCTAGATCCTTGAGGAATCACCACACTGTCTTCCACAATGGTTGAACCAATTTACACTCCTGTCAACAGTGTAAGAGTGTTCCTGTTTCTCCACAGCCTCTCCAGCATCTGTTGTTTCCTGACTTTTTAATGATCATCATTCGAACTGGTGTGAGATGGTATCTCATTGTTGTTTTGATTTGCATTTCTCTGATGGCCAGTGATGATGAGCATTTTTTCATGTGTCTGTTGGCTGTGTAAATGTCTTCTGTTGAGAAGTGTCTGTTCATATCCTTTGCCCACTTTTTGATGGGGTTGTTTGATTTTTTCTTGTAAACTTGTTGAAGTTCTTTGTAGATTCTGGATATTAGCCCTTTGTCAGATGGGTAGATTGCAAAAATTTTCTCCCATTTTGTAGGTTGCCTCTTCACTCTGATGGTGGTTTCTTTTGCTGTGCAGAAGCTCTTTAGTTTAATTAGATCCCATTTGTCTATTTTGGCTTTGGTTGCCATTGCTTTTGGTGTTTTAGTCATGAAGTCATTGCCCATGCTTATGTCCTGAATGGTATTGCCTAGGTTTTCTTCTAGGATTTTTATGGTTTTTAGGTCTAATATTTAAGTCTTTAATCCATCTTGAATTAATTTTTGTATACGGTGTAAGGAAAGGATCCAGTTTTAGCTTTCTGCATATGGCTAGCCAGTTTTCCCGGCACTATTTATTAAATAGGGAATCCTTTCCCCATTTCTTGTTTTTGTCAGGTTTGTCAAAGATCAGATGGTTGTAGATGTGTGGTATTATTTCTGAGGGCTCTGTTCTCTTCCATTGGTTTATCTCTCTGTTTTGGTACCAGTACCATGCTGTTTTGGTTACTGTAGCCTTGTAGTATCCTTTGAAGTCAGGTAGCATGATGCCTCCAGCTTTGTTCTTTTTGCTTAGGATTGCCTTTGAAGGGGGCCAGCCCCTCCACACCTATGAGGATTTCTTGTCAGGTGTGATGAGAGACTGAGAAAAGAAATAAGACACAGAGACAAAGTATAGAGAAAGAACAGTGGGCCCAGAGGACCAGCGCCCAGCATATGGAGGACCCGCACCGGCTCTGGTCTCTGAGTTCCCTCAGTATTTATTGATCACTATCTCTACTATCTTGGTGAGGGGGATGTGGCAGGACTATAGGGTAATGGTGGGGAGAGGGTCAGCAGGAAAACATGTGAACAAAGGACTCTGTCATAAATAAGTTTAAGGAAAGGTGCTGTGCCTCGATGTGCATGTAGTCCAGATTTATGTTTGACTTTACACAAACATCTCAGTGCAATAGAGAGCAGTATTCCAGCATGGCTCACCTCCAGCCATAAGGCGGTTTTCTCCTATCTCAGTAAATAGAATGTACGATGGGGTTTTACACCAAGACATTCCATTCCCAGGGACGAGCAGGAGACAGATGCCTTCCTCTTATCTCAACTGCAAAGAGGCCTTCCTCTTTCACTAATCCTCCTCAGCACAGAACCTTTATGGGTATCGGGCTGGGGGACGGTAAGGTCTTTCCCTTCCCATGAGGCCATATCTCAGGCTGTCTCAGTGGGGAGAAACCTTGGACAATACCCAGGCTTTCTAGGGCAGAGGTCCCTGCGGCCTTCGACAGTGCACTGTGTCCCTGGGTACTTGAGACTAGAGAAGGGTGATGACTTTTACCAAGCATACTGCCTGCAAACACATTTTTAACAAAGTACATACTGCACAGCCCTATATCCATTAAACCTTGAGTCAACACAGCAAATGTTTCTGTGACCACAGAGTTGGGGCTAGCGTTACAGATTAATAGCATCTCAAGGCAGAAGAATTTTTCTTAGTACAGAACAAAATGGAGTTTCTTATGTCTTCTTTCTGCATAGACACAGTAACAGCCTGATCTCTCTTTCCCCTACAGTCTTGGCAATGTGGGCTCTTTTTTGGTTCCATATGAACTTTAAAGTAGCTTTTCCCAATGCTGTGAAGAGAGTCATTGGTAGCTTGATGGGGATGGCATTAAATCTATAAATTACTGGCAGGGCGTGGTGGCTCACACCTGTAATCCCAGCACTTTGGGAGGCCGAGGCAGGCGGATCACGAGGTCAGGAGATCGAGACCATCCTGGTTAACACGGTGAAACCCTGTCTTTACTAAAAAAATACAAAAAAATTAGCCGGGCATTGTGGTGGCCACCTGTAGTCCCAGCTACTTGGGAGGCTGAGGCAGGAGAATGGCATGAACCCAGGAGGCGGAGCTTGCAGTGAGCCGAGATTGAGCCACTGCACTCTAGCCTGGATGACAGAGTGAGACTCTGTCTCAAAAAAAAACAAAAAACAAAAAACAAATCTATAAATTACCGTGGGCAGTATGCCCATTTTCACGATACTGATTCTTCCTATCGATGAGCATGGAATGTTCTTCCATTTGTTTGTGTCCTCTTATTTCATTGAGCAGTGGTTTTAGTTCTCCTTGAAGAAGTCCTTCACATCCCTTGTAAGTTGGATTCCTAGGTATTTTATTCTCTTTGAAGCAATTGTGAATTGGAGTTCACTCATTATTTGGCTCTTTGTTTGTTATTGGTGTAGAGGAATGCTTGTGATTTTTGCACATTGATTTTGTATCCTGAGACTTTGCTGAAGTTGCTTATCAGCTTGAGGAGATTTTGGGCTGAGACGATGGGGTTTTCTAGATATATAATCATGTTATCTGCAAACAGGGACAATTTGACTTCCTCTTTTCCTAAATGGATACCCTTTATTTCTTTCTCCTGCCTGATTGCCCTGGCCAGAACTTCCAACACTATGTTGAATAGGAGTGGTGAGAGAGGGCATCCCTGTCTTGTGCCCATTTTCAAAGGGAATGCTTCCAGTTTTTGCCCATTCAGTATGATATTGGCTGTGGGTTTGTCATAAATAGCTCTTATTATTTTGAGATAAGTCCCATCAATACCTAATTTATTGAGAGTTTTTAGCATGAAGTGTTGTTGAATTTTATCGAAGGTCTTTTCTGCATCTATTGAGATAATCATGTGGTTTTCATCTTTGGTTCTGTTTATATGATGGATTACATTTATTGATTTGTGTATGCTCAACTAGCCTTGCACCCTAGGGATGAAGCCAACTTGATGGTGGTGGATAAGCTTTTTGATGTGCTGCTGGATTCAGTTTGCCAGTATTTTAATGAGGATTTTTGCATCGATGTTCATCAGGGATATTGGTCTAAAATTCTCTTTTTTTGTTGTGTCTCTGCAAGGCTTTGGTATCAGGATGATGCTGTCCTCATAAAATGAGTTAGGGAGGATTCCATCTTTTTCTACTGATTGGAATAATTTCAGAAGGAATGGTACCAGCTCTTCTTTGTACCTCTGGTAGAATTCGGCTGTGAATCCATCTGGTCCTGGACTTTTTTTTGTTGGTAGGCTATTAATTATTGCCTCAATTTCAGGGCCTGTTATTGGTCTATTCAGGGATTCAACTTCTTCCTGGTTTAGTCTTGGGAGGGTGGATGTGTCCAGGAATTTATCCATTTCTTTTAGATTTTCTAGTTTATTTGCATAGAGGTGTTTATAGTATTCTCTGATGGTAGTTTGTATTTCCATGGGATTGGTAGTGATATCCCCTTTATCATTTTTTATTGCGTCTATTTGATTCTTCTTTATTAGTCTTGCTAGTGGTCTATCAATTTTGTTGATCTTTTCAAAAAACCAGCTCCTGGATTCCATTGATTTTTTTGAAGGGTTTTTTGTGTCTCTATCTCCTTTAGTTCTGCTCTGATCTTAGTTATTTCTTGCCTTCTGCTAGCTTTTGAATGTGTTTGCTCTTGCTTTTCTAGTTCTTTTAATTGTGATGTTAGGGTGTCAGTTTTAGATCTTTCCTGCTTTCTGTTGTGGGCATTTAGTGCTATAAATTTCCCTCTACACACTGCTTTAAATGTGTCCCAGAGATTCTGGTATGTTGTGTCTTCATTCTCATTGGTTTCAAAGAACATCTTTATTTCTGCCTTCATTTCATTATGTATCCAGTAGTCATTCAGGAGCAGGTTATTCAATTTTCATGTAGTTTTATGGTTTTGAGTGAGTTTCTTAATCCTGAGTTCTAATTTGATTGCACTATGGTCTGAGAGACAGTTTGTTATAATTTCTGTTCTTTTACATTTGCTGAGGAGTGCTTTACTTCCAACTATGTGGTCAATTTTGGAATAAGTGTGATGTGGTGCTAAGAAGAATGTACATTTTGTTGATTTGGGGTGGAGAGTTCTGTAGATGTCTATTAGGTCCACTTGGTGCAGAGCTGATTTCAAGTCCTGGATATCCTTGTTAACTTTCTGTCTTGTTGATCTGTCTAATGTTGACAGTGGAGTGTTAAAGTCTCCCATTATTATTGTGTGGGAGTCTAAGTGTCTTTGTAGGTCTCTAAGGACTTGCTTTATGAATCTGGATGCTCTTGTATTGGGTGCATATATATTTAGGATAGTTAGCTCTTCTTGTTGAATTGATCCCTTTACCATTATGTAATGGCCTTCTTCATCTCTTTTGTCTCTTTTAATCTTTGTTGGTTTAAAGTCTGTTTCATCAGAGAGTAGGTTTGCAACCCCTGCTTTTTTTGTTTTCCATTTGCTTGGTAGATCTTCCTCCATCCCTTTATTTTGAGCCTATGTGTGTCTCTGCAGGTGAGATGGGTCTCCTGAATACAGCACACTGATGGGTCTTGACTCTTTATCCAATTTGCCAGTCTGTATCTTTTAATTTGAGTATTTAGCCCATTTACATTTAAGGTTAGTATTGTTACGTATGAACTTGATCCTGTCATTATGATGTTAGCTGGTTATTTTGCTTGTTAGTTGATGCAGTTTCTTCCTAGCACCAATGGTCTTTACAATTTGGCATGTTTTGCAGTGGCTGGTACCGGTTGTTCCTTTAGTGCTTCCTTCAGGAGCTCTTGTAAGGCAGGCCTGGTTGTGACAAAATCTCTCAGCATTTGCTTGTCTGTAAAGGATTTTATTTCTCCTTCACTTATGAAGCATAGTTTGGCTGGATATGAACTTCTGGGTTGAAAATTCTTGAATAATGTTGAATATTGGCCCCCACTCTCTTCTGGCTTGTAGAGTTTCTGCTGAGATATCCACTGTTAGTCTGATGGGCTTCCCTTTGTGGGTAACCTGACCTCTCTCTGGCTGCCCTTAACATTTTTTCCTTCATTTCAACCTTGGTGAATCTGACAATTATGTGTCTCGGGGTTGCTCTTCTCGAGGAGTATCTTTGTGGCATTCTCTGCATTTCCTAAATTTGAATGTTGGCCTGCCTTGCTAGGTTGGGGAAGTTCTCCTGGATAATATCCTGAAGAGTGTTTTCCAACTTGGTTCCATTCTCCCTGTCACTTTCAGGTACACCAATCAAATGTAGATTTGGTCTTTTCACATAGTCCCATATTTCTTGGAGGCTTTGTTCATTTCTTTTTACTCTTTTTTCTCTAAACTTCTTACTTCATTTCATTCATTTGATCTTCAATCACTGATACCCTTTCTTCCACTTGATCAAATCGGCTACTGAAGCTTGTGCATGCATCATGTAGTACTTGTGCCATGGTTTTCAGCTCCATCAGGTCATTTAAGGTCTTCTCTATGCTGTTTATTCTAGTTAGCCATCGTCTAATCTTTTTTCAAGGTTTTTAGCTTCTTTGCAATGGGTTTCAACATCCTCCTTTAGCTCGGAGAAGTTTGTTATTACCGATCTTCTGAAGCCTACTTCTGTCAACTCGTCAAAGTCATTCTCTGTCCAGCTTTGTTCCATTGATGGCGAGGAGCTGTAATTCTTTGGAGGAGAAGAAATGGTCTGATTTTTAGAATTTTCAGCTTTTCTACTCTGGTTTATCCCCATCTTTGTGGTTTGTCTACCTTTGGTCTTTGATGATGGTGACCTACAGATGGGGTTTGGTGTGGATGTCCTTCTTGTTGGTGTTGATACTATTCCTTTCTGTTTGTTAGTTTTCCTTCTAACAGTCAGGACTCTCAGCTGCAGGTCTGTTGGAGTTTGCTGGAGGTCCACTCCAGACCTTATTTGCCTAGGTATCACTAGTGGAGGCTGCAGAACAGCAAATATTGCAGAAGAGCAAATGTTGCTTCCTGATCCTTCCTTTGGAAGCTTCGTCTCAGAGGGGCACCTGGCTGTATGAGGTGTCAGTCAGCCCCTACTGGGAGGTGTCTCCCAGTTAGGCTACTTGGGGGCCAGGGATCCACTTAAGGAGGCAGTCTGTCCGTTCTCAGATCTCAAACTCCATGCTGGGAGAACCACTGCTCTCTTCAAAGCTCAGTTGGAAATGCAGAAATCACCCATCTTCTGTGTTGCTCACGCTGGGAGCTTTAGACTGGAGCTGTTCCTATTTGGTCATCTTCGAATGATCTCAGCATACACTTATTTTTCAAGTGAGTGTAACTCTTCTGTGGTTTCAGCCATTGGCCCCAGAGTGTGGGTCTCAACAACACTTTTGTCCCCTTTAAACTTCAGAAATGACTCTAGCCTATGTAAGCCCAGCATGGCAGCCTGAATGCACTGCACTTCATATGTGTACAGAACTGGGGACATTGGCAGTGGAGGCTCAGTGCAGTGAAGTTGTCCAGTGCCCAATCCCAGCTTACTTTAGGCTTAAGCCAGGTGGCATGTGGGGCTCTGGACATGCTGCCTTCAAGACAGCTCTTCCAAAGATGATGAATGGGGTTCCATATTTTAGCCTCCAGATCAGGCCAAGCTATGTGGCTGGTCTAGGAAAGGGAGTAAATGATTCTGTCCAGTACAGACTGTGCTTTTATAGTATGTTCTGTCATATACAGAATGGCAGACACCAAAGTCCAAATAGTTGGGAGATGATCACTAATTCGTCTGGAAAAATTTCTTCAGGACCTGGTAGGATTAAGGTGAAAATTGTAGGCACAATTGAAAGTCAGCAGGGTTGTTATGATTGAATCAGGCAAGAAAAGAAGAAGTGAGGGAAATTCCATGGGACCGTAGAGTCCAGTTACTAACAGTGTCTATTGTAGGAGAGAAGAAGTTAATAGTTTTTTGTCACCCATTGCCAGGGTTATGGCTTGCAATCTTATAACAAAACACAGATTAACAAGAGAAAACCATTAAAAAATTATTTAACAAAGTTTTCCATGACAAGGGAGCCCTCAGAAATGAGGACCAAAGACCCAGTGAAAAGTATTTATTTTTAGGTTTGGATTCTATGGACAAGTCATGTAGAAGTATGATTGGACAATAAGTGTATTATCTAGTGCTAATAAATGGGCACTGGGGAACCCAGAAATGGCTGTCTGTTCAGATTCGTTTGGCCTCTGGGTAAGGAAGTACTCCTCTGGAATAAGGGCTTTATGCCCTACTTTCAGAGGAGGTAGGTCAGAGCATTCCTTTATGGCCAGCTGCCACACAGAAAGGCATAGTGATTGTGGTAATACTGACCTTGCTTCTGTGGTTTTCTCAATTGCCAAGGTACCATGAAACCTCCTTATAAAGTTTCTCGGTTCAGGAACTGGGTCACTATATTATCTAGTCATTATACCAGTCTCTCAGTCCTGAGAATAGGTCAGTCCAGTTAAACAGTTAACAGGACTGTCTCAAGTCAGGTGGTGGGATTGCAGAATGGCATCCACCAAAGTTAGGCCTAAGCAATCATTCATTTAATAAGAGATATTTCCAGCCGGGTGTGGTGGCTCATGCCTGTAATCCCAGCACTTTGGGAGGCCGAGGTGGGCGGATCACCTAGGGAGTTTGAGACCAGCCTGACCAACATGGAGAAACCCTGTTTCTACTAAAAATACAAAATTAGCCAGGCGTGGTGGCACATTCCTATAATCGCAGCTACTCAGGAGGCTGAGGCAGGAGAATCGCTTGAACCCGGAAGGTGGAGGTTGCAATGAGCCGAGATGGTACCATTGCACTCCAGCCTGGGCAACAAGAGCAAAACTCTGTCTCAAAAAAAAAAAAAAAAAGATAGTTTCATTGAAACGAGAAAAACAAAGGTTAATGATTGGAACTGACTGTAAACTCAGTTTTTTTAGTCTAGAGGGCAGCCAGTCAGAAATTTTTAGATGTTGAGCTTGAAGTATCTTCAGTTTGAATGGGGTCAGGAAGTGGCAATCTGACAGAATTTCCTGGTTTGCAGTTTGCATGAGGTGTTCTGGTGAAATTTCTGAGTAGTCCATGTATGAGTGGTGGTGATTTCTCTGCAGTCTATATTAACCCATCCAGCTTCAGCTGACAAGACTTCAGGAAAAGTGTAGTTTAATTTCAGCAGTTCAAAGCCAGAAGGGTAGAAGAAAAATCAGAAATATTAGTTTTAAGAGCCATAGCTAGATTTTTTTTTTTTTTTTTAGGTGAAGTCTTGCTCTGTCACCCAGGCTGGAGTACAGTGTCACCATCTCCACTCACTGCAACATTCACCTCTGTGTTCAAGCAATTCTCCTGCCCCTGCCTCCCAAGTAGCTAGAATTATAGGCGCGCACCACCACACACAGCTAATTTTTGTATTTTTTGTAGAGATGGGTTTTCACCATGTTGGCCAGGCTGGCCTCGAACTCCTAGCCTCAAGTGATCCACCTGCCTCAACCTGCCAAAGTGCTGGGATTACACGCATGAGCCAATGCGTCCAGCCCTTTTTTTTTTTTTTTTTTTTTTTTTGAGATGGGGTCCTTGCTTTGTAATTGAGGCTGGAGTGCAGTGGCACAAACAAGGCTTACTGCAGCCTCAACCTCCTTGGCTCAAGCAATCCTTCCACCTCCACCTTCCAAGTAGCTGCAACCACAGGCGCATGCCTCCAAGCCCAGCAAATTTTTGAACTTTTTGTAGAGACGGTGTTTCGCCTTTTGCCCGGGCCGGCCTCGAAGTCTTGGGCTTCAGCAATCCTCCCACCTCGACCTCCCAAAGTGCTGGGATTGCAGGTGCGAGCTCTGACACCCAGCCCATTGCCAGATATTACAGGAAACAAAAAATTCAAGATCCAGTCTAGATTTCAGGTAGATGACAAAACCTCAAAAACAATGAGCTAGAGTCTAATAACAGGTGCACTATAGTTTTTTTCTCTGAAATTTTTTTCTCTATACTTACTCCCTTTTTATCAAACATCATCAAAGTATTAGTAAGAGTAGTTTGTTTGCAAAATAAATTTAGTGTCTTTAAAGCTGGCCTAATATTTACACAAGTGCAGCAGGAGTAGTGTTTTACCACATAGGCTCTCTTTAAGTTGGCTTTTCTGGATCTTTTAATAAGGAATCTCAAATGAGACTTTTAAAAGCCTCTCAAGGCTAGGAAACCATACCAGGATCTTGCTATCACACTTTGCCTGGAATACCTATAGATTTCGGTGAATTCTTCCCTTGTCAAGGTCCTCCAAATATCCTGATGTTCCTCGGCCTGCCAGGAAGTGACATTTCTTACTCACCTGTAAGGCCAGAAACCCTTTTAAATCAGACCAGTTTCTCAAGTCTGAGTGTATTGTTCCTGTTCCTAAAAACCACAAAAGAAAGAAAACAGTGATATTACATTCAACATGGTAACAACTCTGAATCTTTGTTCTAACAGTGGAAATATAATATCTCTAGGGATTAAGCCCGGTCTCCAGAATGTATCCAAGGCCATAGGAAAATAACATCCAGATGTTTTTTAACAGCACCTCCAAGGATGAGCTGAGGGTTTCTCAGTATAGGGGAAACTGTCACAGGTGTACCCTCTTTTCTTTTGAAGCAGTAAAAGAAGTTCTCATTCTTCCCCATTCTTTGTTCAAAGCATATGAGATATGACCCAGCTTTATAGTTATTGTCATGCTACCTTACATGCATGTAAATCTGTTAAGGCTAATTCAATACTAGTGTTCTCTCTCTCTTCTGTTGGGTACACAGGGGTCTTTTTGTTGTCAGGATTGTTTTATTTCTCCCACAGTATATATATTCTTCCCCTTTCTTTCATCCTAACTGGATTATTCTTAGAAGCTGTCATAGATAGGGCTTCCTAGAAGATGGTTCCATGTGATCAAGCAAACTGTTGTGTTCAGGGTAGGTTCAGTTAATAGAACACAATGTTCATAAAAGTAGTGAGGGTTTCTCTTTAAGAGAAAGAATAAAAATTTTGAGTAAAAAATTACAGACCTGTTCAAATGGATCCTAAAAGCTAAGCTTCCTTAGCTGCATGGTAAATTCACCTCTGACCCTGCATGATACCCAGTACGGGCCAATGAGGTAGTGTTGCGGGAAACTGAGGACAAGAGAGACTGATATGGAGAACAGGAGGATTGTTTATTTTAGGTACGCACCAGCTCAGTGGATTTGCATCCAAAAAGCTGAGCCTAGAACAAAGACAGAGTGGGGTTTTTATAAGCTGGCTTACAAAAGTAAAACAAAAGCAGCTAATCATATGATAGGTCACATAATCTATAGCATAGCATAACTTGTGGCCTTGCATAGCCCAAGTGGTCTTGTGCCTGCATTGAAAGAAAAACAAGAACTGGCTAAATACAGACATTTGTAAAACATAATCTTGCTTAAGAAGCCTGGGAGAGGAGTAACAGTAAAATAATTTGTATTTCTCTCTTTTTTTTTTTTCATTCAACCTTGCTCTGGAGCAGGGGTGGGTGTCTGGAGCCCATTCCTTTGGCCTTGGCTTTCCGGACAGGGGTATCTTATAACTGTCCTTGAAGTGAGCTTGCTAGGCAGAGGAAAACTTGTTCCTTTCTTTTTAACCCTTGCCCTGCCTGTTACTTTTCTTGGAGTGAATGAACGCGTATTTATTTTTAAATTTTGTGCCTCAGTAGCACACCATTGAATTGTCTCTTACTCCTTCCTATTCCAATTACCCTGTCTTTTAACTCCCACTTTCTTAAAAAAAACACTTTTGAATTAAAAAGTGGCACATAAGTTTTCACTTTAGCTAATGCTTCCTGTGGAAGCCAGGCCAATAAAATATGCCTCTCTGTTTACCTTATATGCTTTGACTTTTTTCTTCTGCGGACTGAATCCTAAATAATTCAATCTGTATTGAAAAGATTATGAGGATGCCTACAAAAATAAAATGATTCAGGTGACTATTGACCTTTGAATGGCCTTGAATGAGACATGATGCCAGTATTTA
This sequence comes from Pongo pygmaeus, assembly GCF_028885625.2. Taxonomy (NCBI): domain Eukaryota; kingdom Metazoa; phylum Chordata; class Mammalia; order Primates; family Hominidae; genus Pongo; species Pongo pygmaeus. The sequence goes on along the minus strand of NC_072377.2, from coordinate 43,474,906 downwards.
ATAAGTCTGCCTGAGTGGGGCAGAAAAATTAAAAGGCCCTTTTAAGTATCAAGCAAGTATGAATATTTATATGCCCATTTTGTATATCACTCTTGTCAATCCCCCAATTTTTTGGTTAGCCAAGAGCTCTCATGATCACAGGTGTTAAAAATTATAACGTATTAGTATACTGAATCCAGCAATATATGTTTTAAAAAATACATCATGATCTAGTGGGATTTATTCCATGAACTCCATATTGGTTTAGCACTTGAAAATCAGTTAATATTAGTCAACACATTAACATTAAAAAGGAAGTAAACTATGTGATAATATCAGTAGATGCAGAAAATCTTTTAAAAATTTAACCCCTTGTCATTATTAAAACAAAACATATCTTAACAAATTAGAAAAAGTGGATTCCCTTATTTATTTAAAACTGTATCTATAAGAGACATACACAGTTAATATTCCACCTTGAAAGAAATAAAAATGTTTAACCCCAAAATATATTTGACATTTTTTTCAGATGGCTGTCAGAGAACCAGCAAAATAAGTAGCCCTGCAATGCTGTGGTTTGTGGGAAAAATTTGCATCTGTAGAAAATCTGCATTGATTCATACAGGTCTTCTCTTGTCTGGATCTAGGAAGGATTAACAGAGTCTGAACGCTTAAAAATTTTCTCTCTCCTATAACCTGTTTTGGCATGATGCACTTTTTTCTGTAACCTCAAGATGGTATATAACCTCCTGCACCTCACTGAGGGGCTGGGCAATCATACATTTTGTGTGTGTTTTCTCTTATTAATCTGCCTCTGTGAGTCGATTTTAGAGCAAACTTTCAGAGTGCTAAGAGAAAGATTTCCCTTGGCCCCTGAAAATTTGGTGCTGTAAGCAGGAACCCAAAGTTTGGCTCTTTTGGAAGCCCACAGTTAAGGGAAACCAGGAGCTGATCAGCCAGCATAAGGATAAAGAATTTTTACCAGCCAGATTCCAGGCCCCACTCTGTGGAATCTGGGGAAGTAGACAGTAAAAATCACTCTCTATTTTTCTTGTCCAAAATATTGACTGATGGGAGAAAAGGATTTGTGTGACTAGTGCTGGTGTATCAACTCTGGTGTACTTTTTGGTACTTTGTAGTATGAATCATGTTGTTTCATCCCCTTTCCTCCCAGAATAGTCTTTTCTTTGTCTTTATCTTTCTGTGTTGTTCTGTCATAAAGAGGAGTAAGGAGTACAGCAGTACAGTACAGATGAAGGTTTTCTCTCATCTTGTTTTGTTTTTTTAAATTTCTTTTTTTTTTTTTTTTGACAGAGTCTTCCTGCCCTGTCGCCCAGGGTGGGGTGCAGTGGCATGATCTGGGGTCACTGCAACCTCTGCCTCCTGGGTTGAAACAATTCTCATGCCTCAACCTCTGTGTAGCTGGGATTATAGGCATGCACCACCACACCCAGCTAATTTTTATATTTTTAGTAGAGACTGGGTTTCACCATGTTGGCCAGGCCTCAAACTCCTGGCTTCAAGTGATCTGCCCACTTCGGCCTCCCAACGTGCTGGGATTACAGGCGTGAGCCACCAGTTCCCAGCCCTATTTTGTTTTTGTTTTAGAGACAGGGTCTTACTCTTTCACCCAGGCTGAAATGCAGTGGCATGATTATAGTTCTCTGTAACTTCAAACTTCTGGACTCAAGCCATCCTCCTGCCTTAGCCTCCCTAGTAACCAGGCCTATAGGCTCATGCCACCATACCCAGCTAATTTTTAAAAAATACTTTTGCAGATTTGGGACTCCCTACGTGCCCAGCCTGCTCATGAACTCCTGGCCTCCTGAAGCACTAGGATTACAGGTGTGAGCTACCATGCTAGGCCTGAAATAATAAATATGCCAGAGGTATATTGGTATATTGGGGTGGTGTATTCTGGTGTCCAACAGTCGTATTTTGAGAGAGTGTGTCCAGAATAATCAACTTAGAACGTAGGTTGGTATCTTGAACTGGAGTGTTAGTGAGAAGGGACACAGTAAAATCACACACACACACACACACACACACACACACACACTACATTAGAAGATGAGCCTTAAATTTGCAGCAAGAGTTGATTTCTTAACACTGAATGCTAAAATTACATTTATCTATTCAGCCACAGACAGAGCTATACACACTCCAACTTCCCTAAGTGAGGCTGTGCATCTACAAAATGGAGAGAACTGAGAAGCAAGCCCAGCACAAAGCATGTGCTCACCACATTTTTCGGTTGAGAATGAAACAAGATAAAGCACAAAATATAGTTGGCATGGTGTCTGTCACAAATAATGATTTTCATGCCACAAACCACACAATATGTGAACAGAACTAAAAGGGGAGGCAAGAAGCTGAAAGTGTTTATGAGAAATTGCACCTTACAGATACTGGAGGAGTGGGGAAGATGATTTTCCCACGTACCCAACCATTTCAGTGTATTGAGCTACACTGTGAAAAAAACAAATACGATCAAAAAAATAGGTTTCAAAAAATTACAACTCGGCTTGGCATGGTGCCTCATGCCTGTAATCCTGGCAATTTGAGAGGCCGAGGTGGGTGGATCACATGAGACCAGGAGTTCGAGGCTAGCCTGGCCAACATGGTGAAACCCTGTTTCTGCTAAAAATACAAAAATTACCCGGGTGTTGTGGCAGGAGCCAGTGGTCCCAGCTAATCTGGAGGCTGAGGCACAAGAATGGCTTGAACCTCGGAAGCAGAGGTTACAGTGAACTGAGATCGTGCCACTGCATTCCAGCCTGGGCGACAGAGCAAGATTCTGTCTCAAAAATAAATAAATAAGTGAACAAAATAAAAATAATTTAAAAAATAAAAAATCACAACTCTAATCTCTATGCTATTTTCAAGACATAAACAAACTAAAAAATGGCACTAAAGATTGAAAATAAAGGAGTGGATACCTGAATTTAATCAGTTCCAGGGTAAACGTTTTTCTCATTTAGTATCTCTGAAATATGTATATATTTTTAAATGGGTGGCCTCTTACCATTGGGACACAGTATAATTTGCAGCATTTTCCTCTGTTAATGGTATATGTAATAATGTCTCAGGTGACCCCTTCTTACAGAGGTTGTAATCCCTGGTATGTCATTTTTTATTTTATTTTCTGAGACAACGTCTCCCTCTGTCACCCAGACTGAACTGCAGTGTTGCAGTCCCAGATCATCATTCACTGCAGCCTGGATCTCTAGGGCTCAAGAGATCCTTCCACTTTAGCTTCCCGAGTAGCTGGGACTACAGGCACTCGAGACCAAATCCGACTAATTTTTCAATTTTTTTTTTTTTTTGGTAGAGGCGGGGTCTCGCTTTGTGCTTAGGGTGGTCTTGAACTTCTGGGCTAAAGAGATCCTCCTGACTCACCCTCCCAAAGTGCTGGGATTATAGGAGGGAGCTACTGCTCTGGGTCAGCTTTTCTGATAAAATGCTTTGCTGAGGTGGAAATGAGGAGGGTGAAGCAGTGGGCGGGCATTTGTTTTAAAAAGGCTCTACCTAGGCTGTTCCATCTGGTGAAGTGCTTGTAACTTTTAAGGTGGAAACGATGCCATTTTTCCTTTATTCTCCCGTCTGTAAGACCAGAAGGCAATTGGAGGATCCTCAAATACCAGGGAGAAACCAGGTAGCAGAAGAAATAGTATGGTGGGAGGTCATATATAATATATATATGACCTGAGCTCATATATAATATATAAATAAATATATATTTATATTTATGTATTTGTTATATATATTATACATATAAAATATATATTTATATATCATATAAAATATTTATATATCATATATAAAATAAATATATAAATATATATTAATATAATATAAATATTTATATATAAATATATAAATATATAAATATTTTTATATATTATATATATTATATATTATATTAATATATATTATATATAATATATATTATATTAATATATTTAACATATTTATCATATTATATAAATATATAATATATTTATATATTATATATTTATATAATATATATTATATTATATAAATATATATTAAATAAATATAAATATATGTTTAAATATACATATATGTAAATTAGACGGGGGTGGTAGCACTCACCTGTGGTCTCGGCTACTCTAGAGGCTGAGACGGGAGGATCGCTGGATCCCAGGAAGTCGAGGCTGCGCTGAGCCAAGATGACACCACTGCACCAGCCTAGGTGACAGAGGAAAAAAGAAAAGGAAAAGACAACAGACTTCCCTAAGCCCGTGGGGGACAGAGTGGGTAGAGCCGGTAGCACTTTGGTGGCACCAAGCGCGCAGTTGGTGGGTCGCTGCACCGTTCCTTTCCCAGCGCCGGCGGTTTCTCACTGGCAACGCCACGCCTTTGTCAGCGTTATCGGATGCTCTGTGGCGGCAACCTTCTTTCCGCCAAAAGTTGTCTTTTGCAACTGCACAGGCATTTGCTATGGGCAGGTGATCGCTGGGTCCCAGCCCCGCTGGTTTCACAACTTCGCGGGTGCCCCCCACCATCCCCAGCCCGCAGCATAATTGGTGAAGGGAGCCTGCGGTTTCTCCGCCGCGCCTTCGCCCGTTGCGTCCTGCGAAGCCAGTGGAATCGGTGGTCACAAGGTTGGTTTCACCAAGTCGGGCGTTTCCTAGCACCGGCACCGCTCTGCGCTTTTGCTGGCCTAGGCCGGTCTCAGCACCGTTAGGTGCTCTCTAAAGGCGACTGTCTGTCGTGGGTAGGAAAGCTGCTATGGGACCACAGTTTTTTAGAAGTTTCTGGTCGAGCCCAGCTGGAGGTTTTTCGATCGCAGAACCACTGGTTGCGCGGAGCTGGATGTACTTCTGTGGCCGCGTATGTTTCTCTGTCATATCCCCACGGCTGTCGTCGAAATTGCGGTGTTTCTCTGGCCCCACCGCCACGTGGGCAACTTCTTCAGTGGCTGCGGGGTTCCCTCCACTGAGTTGCTGGTTTTGATCCGCGCTTTCTCCCAGAGAGCAGACCAGACACTTTTCTGTTTGTGTCAACTGCTAGCTGTGCTGTGCACAGTTTCCTCGTCTCACTGCGGGGCTTTCTCCATCCGAGGACCTCTAGTGCCGGCGTCGCGGTCGCAGCACCCGGCGTTTCCGTTGGCTCTTTCGCCAGCGGCGCGGAGCTGGCGGTTTTGCTGTCACAGCACTTGTTGCACGGAGTTTCTCGGTAGCCGAACTTCTCTTTTTTCTCAAGAGTCGACGGTTTCTTGGTGACAGCACCGTTGGTTGCGCCAAAACAAATGTTGTCCTTGACAACCCCGCCGGCTGCATTCCCTTTCAGGCTCCTGGCACTGCCATTTCGCCGAGCCGTGGTCTCTTGTTCACAGCTCTGTGCCTCCATTTCTCGGTGGCGGCAGCCCTCAGGCCGCGGAGCTGAGAGATTCAAAGTCGCAGCTGCCCCAGTTGCGCAGAGTCTGGCGTTGCCGGATGGGTGCTGCAGGGCTGGGCGGGGGGAGCCCGACGCTCCTCGGAGCCGGTGACAGGGAAGCTGCAGGGGCACAGTCTCTTCCCAGCGCCGCCGCACGGGTTCCGGCTCAGCCTCCAGAACGCAGTCCAGTGGCGGCGCCGCCGGCGTCTCTGTCGCAGGACTCCACGGTTTCGCGCGTCGTTGGCTTCTTGGTCCTAGCAAGTTTCGATTTCGCGGTGCCTGGGATTTCCACCCCCTGTCCAAGTAGGGGAATAGCCAAAATGTGATTTCTCAGCCCAAGCAAGTCCTAACTTGAGACAAACACCGGTCTAGCCCTGGCTGCGATATCTAGGCCGTAGGAAGTCACCATTTCCCCATGCGAAGGCGAAGTTATTCTGCGACTCATTTGTCAGCAGCTCCGGGTTTCCAGTAGCCTCGGATTTCTAATCGTAACAACCATAGGGTCAGCGTAGCCTCAAGTTTCTTAGTCCTAGCAAGTTCCCGTTTCCTACTGGTAAGACTTGCTTTAGCTGCGCAGGAAATGTTTAACTCCTGTGGAAATGTGGGTACCAGCGAATGCGTTTTTGTTTTGTTGTTGTTGTTGTTGTTGTTGTTTTGAAGGTTTAGTGATAACCAGTTTATCAGTGTTAGGAGCTCTTATACCAAGTTTGGTTTCGCAACATCGAGTCCCGTCTTAGCTATGCTTGTGTGTTTTTAAAACTCCGGTGGAAGTCAGGAAATGCCGGCGAACGCGATTTCTCAGTTTTACCAAGCTCCCTTTGACAATAGCAAGTCCTGCCCATCGAGACTTTTTCCTCTTGTAGACCAAATCGGGATGTGCCAGCTAATACGACTTTTTAGACGTAGCTAAACACGTTTAACCGTGGCTATTTTTGTTTGTTTGTCGTAGGAAATTACGACAGGAGCAACCTGCAGGGGTTTAGATCTGACAGAAATATTCTAATGGTAGGCATTGCACCGCTTAGCCATATTTGTAATTTCTTCTTTGTAGGGTTGGTTCTCTGTAATTTTTGCTTATCTTAAAATTATTTTTGTGTCTTTTGCTCTGAGGACAATGTTACCGATGTGTTTTTCATTTTTACTTGCATTTCAGACTTTCATTATTTTAAATTTTTATTTTTATTTAAATGTTATGTATTTTTTTTTGTACTAATTTTGAGCGTCTCAGATTCTTGCTTCTTGACTTTCATTCTCTCAGGAGCCGGGGAGCCGAGCTCGGTCTTAGCCTCGCTGGCTGGTATCAGGTTCCGGGTTCTGTCTGGCGGCTCCGCTTCCTATGCGGAGCTGGCGGTTTTGTATCAGCACGTTTGCCAGTAGCGCCCACTGAGCGTTTTCTCAGTTGCTGCACCCAACGTGACATTTCCTGTTCTCGGGGTCCTTACGTTCTCAGTGCTGTCACTTTCTCGGTCCTACAACCACTAGTATCTCCTAGGAACTTTCTGAACCCCGTTTTGTGGTGCAGAACGGTGATTGCACGGAGCCGCTGCTCGCGCTGGTAATTGTGTGGTACCATTAGCCGGCGCTTTTTCTGTCACAACCCGTTAAAACGGGTTAAAACATATTAAACCTATCAAACACATTGAACGGATTAAAGCACATTAAAATGCCGCAACACATTCTTCTGGTACAACACATTGAAACAGAGTTGGTTCCTTCCTCCAAACAGGGTGTTTAGGTGTGGAAGCACCGCTCTTTTCTAAGAGCATGCTGTTTCTCTTTAGCAGCACCCTTTATGGCGCCGAAACGGATATTCGTTTGGCAATACTAGCGCTATCCGCTAGGTGCCGGCGCTTGCTAAGTTCAACGCGCCAGTTTCTCGATTGCAAGGTGGTTAGCACAGAGCCCTAGCGGACAGTTTTCCGGTGGCAGCTACGCTCATTTCCCGGAAACGGGTGGTTCTTGGCCCTTGCAGCGCTCTTTAATACCTGCGTTCTGTAGCGCTAGTTCTCTGCGAGGTTTGCTTAGTGTCATTTCATTTCGGTTTATTTTCTCGCTATGTTTTTCTGTCGGAATTACGGTTCGTTTTGGTTCTATGTACTCTGTAAAATGTTATCGTTTTTCATTTGTTTACTAATTTTCGTGCATTTGTTACTACTGAGTTCCTTAATATCTGACTGGCCTCCGCCCACGGGCTCTGGAGAGCATAAATACTCAGGCTGATGGTAGTGCAGGAAGACTCTCCCTCCTTGATCAGCGCAAACTTTGGTCTGAGGCTTAAGCGATGGAGCAACATTATCTTGGCTGTGTGAAGCGGGCTTGGGATTCCGCAGAGGTGGCGCCAGAGCCCCAGCCTCCGCCTATTGTGAGTTCAGAAGATCGTGGGCCGTGGCCTCTTCCTTTGTATCCGGTACTAGGAGAGTACTCATTGGACAGCTGTGATTTGGGACTGCTTTCCAGTCCTTGCTGGCGGCTACCTGGAGTCTACTGGCAAAACGGACTCTTTCCTGGAGGCCAGAGCACCTTGGAACCGAGTACATCGAAGCCCACTGAGTTCAGTTGGCCGGGAACACAGAAGCGGCAAGAGGCACCCGTAGAAGAGGTGGGGCTGGCAGAGGAACCCGACAGACTCAAGCTCCAGCAGCTTCCCTGGTGCAGTCCTCCCCATCCCTGGGACAGACAGCAGGACACCGAGGTCTGTGACAGCGGGTGCCTTTTGGAACGCCGCCATCCTCCTGCCCTCCATCGGTGGCGCCACCTCCCGGGTTTCTCAGACTGCCTGGAGTGGATTCTTCGCGTTGGTTTTGCCGCGTTCTCTGTACTCTGGGCGTGCTGCCCACGGATCTGTGGCGCTAAGCAGCCTTAGATAGCAGCAGAAGGCTTTTTTGGATTCTCCTCCTTAAAAAGATTCTCAGTTACCAAACGTCTGCACCTAGAAAATAAAAATACATTAAGATGTGCTTTCATTGCTGGTTGTCAGTTTTTAAATTCTCTTTTCCCTGATGTTTCTTTCTTGTTTCGCGTCGCTTATTACTTTCAGTTTCCTTGTATTTTAAACATGTATATTTATTTCATTAAATATTTCATTCGTATCTGTTTTAACTTTGAGAAATCTGTTTTACGATTGTAGAATTCTTAGAGTTTTTGGCAAATTTAAAATGTATTTGTTTTTCCATTGTATTTTTAAATCTTATTCCTACTATTTTTCTAATTATTGCTTTTTAAATATACTGTTTGTTTACATTTAATTTTGTATCATGTCTTTTACGTTACTATAACGTCTTTTTAATTTTAATTGTTAATTTTATTTTTAACAGCGGTCTTTCTGTTTTTCAGTATATCAATTCATTGTGTTTTACACTCAGGAATTTTATTCACGGTCATAAGACTGAGAGGTTTATCAATCTTTGCTGTTTCTCGTGGAAGGACCACTCGATTACTTATATTAATACAACTTCACAGATGACCAGTTCTTAGTATTACTTATTCTGGCGGGGCAGAGTGGCTCACGGCAGTAATCCTAGCACTTTCAGCGGCGGAGGCATGCGGATTGCTTGAGCTCAGGAGTTTGAGAACAGCCTGGGCAACAGGGTGAGGCCTGTGTCTACAAAAAATGCAAAAATTAGCCCGGTGAGGTGGTGCGCACCTGTAGTGCCAGCTGCTCCGGAGGCTGGTGTGGGCGGGTTGCCTGAGCTCAGGAGGTCGAGGCTGCAGCGAGCCGGATAGCACCAATGCCCTCCAGCAGAGCGAGACCGTGTCTCAAAATACATAAATAATTGAAAAGATTACTTGTTCACGGGTCTCAGGGCTAGCAGTGTTTCCTGCGTCTTTTTCTTTGGAACAGTTTAGCGTGGCTTAGAAGAGAACTACCAATTACTTAATGGTACCACAACTGGGTTTAGCAATTCCAGTAGGCACAGCAGGTCCGGCTTGGCCCTGCCTGCTTTGACTGCCTTTTCGGGAGTTTTAAACCTCCTGCACTCGGAATATGGCCCTGATTGTGGTTTCTCTGCATAGCAAGTTCGAACTTAAGCGGAATAAGTATCGGCTTATTTCGCCTGCGATAGAGATGCTTAATTCTGCGTTCGAAATATTCTGAGCGAGTCGTGGGTTAGGGATTTCTTAGAGTAACAAGTGCATGCTTCGATTCTAAGTGCCCCTGTGAATGCGATTTCTTAGCTCTTGCAAGTCCATATTTAGTGGCAACCAGTACTAGCATAGCCATGCCTGCGACTCCTTAGTCCCAGTACCTTTCGGTTTCATAATAACTTACCCTGCTTTACTTATGCCTGAGTTTTAAATATAGGAGTCCGGGCATGTAGGTGAAGAAGATATTTTAGGAGTAGCAAGTAGCGGTTTAGCAGTCCCTTAAGGTCTGCCGTCCCTTAGTTAGAAGTCCTGGTGAGACCGAGCAGATATTGATATAGGCCTGACAGCGATATCACCTCTGTGAAACCACATTGTTTAGAAGTGTATGCATTTTCTTCTTTGTAGAGTCCATTTTTCCATGTTTTGCTTAGTTTTGAAATTTCATTTGATGAATCTTCCCAAATGTATTGTTTTTATTGTGTGTGTGTTTCAGCTAACTTGCCCTTTAAAAAAAAATTGTTCCTAATTTTTGTTTTGCTGACCCTCAGCTTTATGCTGTCTGGTTTGCGCTGGCCTATAATCCCCGGAACTAAATATTCTATTCTTTTGGCCTAACTGGCCTTTCGTCCATGGCATTACTGCTAGTTTTGTCCCTCTAGGTGCTCCTCCGTGGTAGCACTGCCGGTTGCTTCTGTGAGGCTTGCTAGAGCCCAGGACGCTGAGGTGCTGGGTGACCCCGTTTCGGTGCAACCACTCCGAAGGTTCTCGGTTTATCCGGCTGTGTTTTGGAACAAATGCCAATTCTTCCTGGGAGCAAATGTCTTTCAGTCGCGTTCCTGGCTGTTTTCTTCAAAAGCAGCCGTTTCTCCTGGTAGCACCGCTTGTTGGCGACGTCGAATTCCTTTCCGTGGCAGTACTTGTCGTTTCATGGAGTGGCCGGTTTCTCACTCACACTGTGTCGGCTGGCAGTTATTCCGTGGAGGCGCAAGCTCTCAACCGCTTCCCTTGGTTCTCGGTGTCGGCTGCCCCTGTACCGGCGTTTGTGGAGGTATTTCTGTCACAATCGAGTCTGTGTTTTTTCGATGACAACGCCATTCATTTCTCTAAAACAGGCTATGTCTGGAATTGGCAATTTCTCTTGGTCAGAGTCCTTAGTTTCGCAGAGCCTGTTATTTCCAGGCTACTGGACTGCTGTTTGCTTCGTGCTAGCACTGTTGTACCCAGTACCGTTAGGTGCTCCCTGTTGGAGTTTTGAGACAGCGTTTTGAGATAGGTGCACCAGCACTCCAGACCTGGCACCTGAAGAAAGCATTATCATTTCAAGCTCAGTAGGGGCAATAGAATGAGTGGTGTTAGAGAAAGCAAGCAGATGCTTGAAGGAAGGGCCACTCCACAGTATTTTTTGGCTTTTTTTTTTTTTCCACTTATTTTGAGACAGGGTCTGGCTGTGTCACCCAGGCTGGAGTGCACTGGCACAAGCATAGCTCACTGCAGCCTCAACTATCCTGGGTCATGCAATCCTCCCTTCTCAGCCTCATAAGTAGCTGGGACTACAGGTATGTGCCACCATGCCTGGCTACTGTGTGTGAGTGTGTGTGTGTGTGTGTCTGTGTCTGTGTATGTGTGCGTGTGGAGACGGGTTATCTTTCTATTACCCAAGATGGTTTTGAACTCCTGGCCTCAAGTAATCCTCCTGCCTCGGCTTCCCAAAGTGCTGTGGTTGCAGGTGTGATGTGAATCACCACAGCCAGCCTATTTTTGACTTCAGATAAAATAATTCAGTACCCTGAGGTCTAGGTGAAACAAAACAAGGTAATAAATTACTAATCCATATCTCTGAACAGCTGTTGTCTCTCAGTGCCTAAACTCAATCAGAAGCCTGGGAGCAAAAGTAGCTCTCCAGTGCAGTCCATACAGGTTGCTTCTTGCAGCATAGTGCTGACTGAAGAGCCTTAAGTGGATCTAGAGAGGCAAACTGTTACCTAGCAGTGTCTTTATGTTGATCAACCTACTCACAATGGTAACTTTTTCTTTTTTTTTTGAGACAGTCTCCCATTGACACCCAGGCTGGAGTGCATTGGTACGATTTCGGCTCACTGCAACCTCTGCCTCTTGGGTTCAAGTAATTCTTGTGACTCAGCCTCCCCAGTAGCTGGGATTACAGGCATGCACCACCACACCTGGCTAATCTTGTATTTTTGGTAGAAATCGGGTTTTGCTATGTTGGCGAGGCTGGTCTCCAACTCCTGGCCTCAAGTGATCTGCCCACCTTGGACTCCCAAAGCGCTAGAATTTCAGTCATGAACTACCCCGCCTGGCCCACAATGGTAACTTTTAAAAATGGTCTAACAACAACTCTGTACTCATAATTTCAACAAATTAGATAAAATGCATCAATACTGCAAGATCCAGTCTACCCAACTCATGAAAAATAATCTGTAAATTTTTGCAATTATTAAAGTTATTGAATTCATGGCCAAAAAAAAAAAAAAAAAAAAACAAACCTAGAGGTTCTTACCATTTCACTGACTAATTTTACCTAATATTCAAAGAATAAATAACATAAATTCTACACAATTTATTCTAGAAAATAGAAGAATATGGAATACTTCCCAACTTATTTTATGAGATCAGCATTTTCCTGGCAAACCGAGGACACTAAGAGAAAACTACTGACCAAGATTGCACCTAAACGTAGATGCAGAAATCCTCACCAAAATACTAACAAATAGAAATCAGAAATGTATGTTAAAGAACAATACCATGCCCAAGTAAGGTTTATTCCATATGTAAGGCTGGTTTGATACTCAAAAGTCAATCAGTATATTTCACACTATTGATAGGCTCAATGAGAAACACTGTATAATCCTGTCAAATGATGCACAAAAAGCATTTAAGAAAATCTATATCCATTCGTGATTTAAAATTTAAAAAACAACTCTCAGCAACGTGGGAATAGAGGGATTTTCATCAACCGTGCAAAGAACGTCTACAAAAACCTATAGCAAAATTGTATGTAATCGTGACAGACTCAATGCTTTTCCCATGAAATCAGGAAGAAGGCCAAGATATTCGCTCCAATGATTTCTACGCAACAAGGTACTGGAATTGTTCGCCAGTGCAATAAGGTGAGAAAAGGAGTAAGAAAGCATATACATTGGAAGTGAAAAAATGAAACTATCCATACTTGCAGAACATGAGCCTATGGAGAAAATCTTAAAGAGTCTAGAAGAAAACTTCTAGAAATTATGAGTTTAGCAAGGCCTCAAGATAGAAAGGTGCAAACCTTCAGAGGGAAAAAGTTCCAGGGCCTCAGAACAGGAGAATTTCCTGCAGTAAGTTCTCAGGTCTGCTGCCTGTTCACCGGATTTCCTGTAGGCTCAGCCTGTGAGTCACCAGCCATGCACGACCCCTGGCCTATTCTCCCCTCCAATCTCTGCATAAGACACACACTTCTTGTACTTTTTGTTTGCCCTGCAACCAGCAAATCTAGGGGATTCAGGGTCCCCGTGATAGTCCTGGCACCAGCAACCAGCCACCCCGCCCCTGAGGCTCATCCTTACCCAACATCAACAGGAACACAGGCAACAGGAATTTCACATTTGTGTACGATTTTATTGAGAAGGGGAAAGAAAAAGGCACAAAGTGATCGAAAGGCGAAACTTCTTCCATCACGTTTGAGCGAACTCACGTGTTACTGTAACAACACCTGTTACAAGAGATCGTCCAATGGAAGGTCTTAGCGGAAATCTCAGGGCTCAGGACTCCGAAGACACATTGGACTCGGTGGACACATTCTTAGGGCGTCTGCCCCAAGCGCATGCAATCTGCAGCCAGCAGTCTTGGAACTTTGGTTGGTGGCTCCGAGGTCAGCAGTAGGCTGACACTCTGAAAGGTCTCCTCAGACGGACCTGTCCGGCTGGAGTTGTCTGCCTACCGAGCGAGGGACGAGTTGCGAGGCAGGCTGCGGGGACGGGAGTACGTTGAGACCCTATGCAGCCTCCTGCTCTCCCGAGGGCTCCTGCGGATCCTCCTGGGTCTCTGGCGCGGGATCCAGAGCGGGCGACTCTGCGCCCGGCCTCAAGGTGCTCTGAGGCTTGGGAAAGAGATCTTTTCGCCGGCAGTTTCAGCAAAGAAGCACGCAGGGAGCGGAAAGTAGGTCCCAGTGGAAATCTAGGCCGTCCCAGGAGAGCTCGCAGTGGTAAGGAAAGGAAGGGAGCATCCAGGACACCGAATGTACTGAGCTCAGGGCTGGAGGCATCTGGCCCCGTCGCCTCCTTTGCGGAATCCCGGGCCTGCCAAACTCCGAGGGGAGACAGCAGCTCCACAGCAGCTCCTTCGCGTCTTTCATCCACCAGCTGACGCCGGGTATGTGGGACTCAGAAGTCAACATCTTTTGCGTTTTTATACTCTTCTGGCCTCCTGGGGGTCCAAATCAGATTTCAGGGAGGTGGATGGAAACCTTACTCTTAGGAGCAAATTACATCAAGAGATGGAATTAATGAGATTTACATAAAGTCCTATCATCTGAGATGAAGTTATCTAGTTAAATAGTTTGCTTTAGGGATTGAAAAGAAAAAATACTATCGGGTGCAGGGAAATCTGTTTTGGGGGACCCTGATTAGAAAGTTCATTATTGCCCCCAAATGCATTACTAGTACCTGAGCAGACTTGGATCCTTTTCTACACCAGAGCAGTGCTTGTCAGATGCCTGATGGGTCATAATGTTACTGAGGAGCAGGCCACGGTAGTCGCCCATTTTTAAAATAAAAATACCTGTTTTGTTTTGTTTTGTTTTGTTTGTTTGTTTGTTTCTTTTGACAGGGAGTTTTGCTCTTGTTGCCCAGTCTGGAGTGCAATGGCGAGATCTCGGCTCACCGCAATCTCCACCTCCTGGATTCAAATGATTCCCCTGCCTCAGCCTCCCGAGTAGCTGGGATTACAGTCGCCCGCCACCATGCCCAGCTAATTTTTTTGTATTTTTAGTAGATACGAGGTTTCACTATATTGCCCAGGCTGGTCTTGAACTCCTGACCTCAGGTGATCCGCCCGCCTCGGCCTTCCAAAGTGCTGGGATTACAGGCGTGAGCCATCGCGCCTGGCCTTTTATGGTATTTCATAATACTATTGTGTGTTATGTGGCCTCTTTTTAAATTTTAATTTTAGATTCAGAGGGTACATGTGTAGGTTACAAGGGTATATTGTGTGATGCTAAGGCTTCTATTGATATTGTCACCCAGAGAGTGAACATAGTCCTCAGTAGGAAGTTTTTCAGCCTCTACCCCCTTGTCTCCGTCCCTCCTTTTGTTGTCCTTCAGTTTTCTATTGTTCTCATGTTTGTTTTATTTTATTGAGACAGGGTCTCACTCTGTCACCCAGACTGGAGTGCAGTGGCATGATCTTGGTTCACTACAACTTCCACCTCCTGGGTTGAAGCAATTCCCCTGCCTCAGCCTCCCGAGTAGCTGGGATTACAGGCACCCACCACCATGCCAGGCTATTTATATATATATATACATATTTTTTTTTGTTTTCTTTTTTTTTTTTCTTTTTAGTAGAGATGGGGTTTCACCATGTGGGCCAGGCTGGCCTCAAACTCCTGACCTCAAGTGATCCCTCCCTGCCCCTCTGCCTCGGCCTCCCAAAGTGCTGGGATTACAGGCGTGAACCACCGCACCCTGCCCCGTTCTCATCTTTATGTTCCTGTGTATCAGGTTTACCTCCCACTTACAAGTAAGAACATGCAATATGTGTTTCTGCATTAATTTGCTCTAGGTAATGGCATCCTTACAGAGTAGTTTGAAGTTGGATAATGTGATGCCTCGGGCTTCTTCTTCTTTTTTTTTTTTTTTTTTGCTTAGGATGCTTTGCCTATTACTTGACCAATTCTTTTTTTTTTTTTTTTTTTTTGAGACAGGGTCTTGCCCTTTCACTCAGGTGGGAATGCACTGGCATGGCCTTGGCGGCCTCGAACTCTCAGGCTCAATTGATCCTCCCCCTTCAGCCTCCAGAGTAGCTAGAAATACAAGTTTGTGCCACCATACTTGGCTCATTTTTTTTTACTGTAGTTTTTGTAAAGATAGGGTCTCACCATGTTGCCCAGGCTGGTCATTGCCCAATACTTAATGTGGTCTTTCACTCTCCCAGTATTGTCTTCTACTGCTGAATTGCTAAATTTAAAGTATTGCAGAATTTGGTTGTATGTGTGCAATAATATACAATGGAGCAGACAGGGCACACAATCCCCTGGGCTCAGGGTTGGTGGCCTCTGGAGTCCTGGTGCCTGGTCTGTTGAATCCCAGGCCTGATGCACCCCAGAGGAAAGTCCTGCCCCTGCTGCACCCCAGGAGGAAAGTGCTGCTTCATGGCATCCATCTCACAATTGGTGACAGAGTATCTGGAACTTAGAAATCTCCAGTATTTGTGTTTTTATACTCTTCTGCTCTCTTGGGTGGTTGTAACCAGATAACAAGAAACTCGATGATAACTTTAGTCTTAGGAGCAAATTTCCTTAGGAGATGGAATTAATGATATTAACATAAAATCCTACCTTCTGGGGTGAAACTATCTAGATTAGGACAGATTGGTTTTGCAGATGAAAGGAAAAAGTACTACCATGTCTGTGGAGGAAAAGCTGTTTTTATGGTGCCTGGCTTTAGAAAGCTCATTACTGCCCCAAATCACATTGCTAGTCCTAGAGCAGAGACTAGAATGCTTTCTACCAGGAGAAAAGCTTGGGGGTAATGTATAAAGCAGTTATGGGGTGTTATTGAGGAGCTGGGTAAGCATAGTTGCCCTATTGTTAATGTGGTCTTTCACGTTTCCAGTTTTGTCTTCTGCTGAATTGCTATATTAAAAAGATTTTGGCCAGGTGCAGCGGCTCAGAGCTATAATCCCAGCACTTTACGAGGTGAGGCAGGCAGACCACTTGAGCCCAGGAGTTTAAGACTATCCTGGGTAACATGGCGAAAAAAAATACAACAATCAACTGGGCAAAGTGGTGCATGGCTATAGTCCCAGCTACTTGAAAGACTGAGCCGGAGAGCCACCTGAGCTTGGGAAGTTGAGGCTGCAGTGAGCCGAGATTCAGCTTACTGTACTCTAGCCTGAGCAACGGAGTGAGACCCTGTCTCAAAACACAAAAAGAAAAAAGACTTAGGCTGGGCACGGTGGCTCACGTCTGTAATCTCAGCACTTTTGGAGGCCAAGGAGGGAGGATCACCTGAGGTCAGGAGTTCGAGACCAGCCTGACCAACATGGAGAAACCCCGTCTTTACTAAAAATACAAAATTAGCTGGACGTGGTGGCACATGCCCGTAATCCCAGCTACTCAGGAGGCTGAGGCAGGAGAATTGCTTGAACCTGGGAGGCCGAGGTTGCGGTGAGCCGAGATCGCCGCATTGCACTCCAGCCTGGGCAACAAGAGCAAAATGTCATCTAAAAAAAGAAAGAAAGAAAAAAGATTTCAACACTTCTGCTTGTGTGTAATAGCAAGAAGTCTCAGGCCCCACTGGCTAAGTTACAGAGAGGTTACATGCCATTCTAGATGTGTGAACCTCTGTAAGTTATCTAACCCGGTAGCCTTTATTTTAACCACCTCTGAAATGGAAGCCAAATGTGCTTTCATTTTACAAAGTAACTATCAGGGATACTTTCGATGGAAAAAGTTAATGTTTGGACAGTATCCGGTTGAAAGTAATTAGGTCAGTTTTTAACAATATTATCATTATTGATTTTATCATAAACTGAAAGATATTCTTAATCAGAACGAATGTAAAATGAATCCTTCTTTGTTGCATTCTTTCTGTGGATTTTTTTTCCTTCTCATATCCTCTGTGAAACTGGAATTTGTCTGAGTTAAACATGCTATTTGCAAAGCATCAATGGATACAATTATAGAATTACCTAATTAAACATTATTGTTTACTATTGTAAAATCTGATTGATCCCAACATTTAGCAAGCATGTTCTGATACCCTACCGTGTTCCAGGGGCTATAAAGGGAGCCACAAATACAAAGATGAGGAACTGGTTGCAGTTTTCGCAACTCTTACTAATGAGAGAATACTCTGTCAGGAGATCATTCAGAACACAGCTGACTCTGTGTTTATTCCAGGAGCTGATTTGAAGACCAGAAAGAAAAGGTCTGAATTGAAGCTTCCCTTCAAAGCCATGCTTCTTTCTACTAGAAAAAAGGAAAATATACAACTATACAACAGGAAGTGAAAAAAAGGAAACAATGAGAATGACAGAACAGATACAGAAGGCAGAAGATTGCAAGCTCTTGTTAGGTGAAAGGTTTATGGACTCTAGGTGTCTGGAGAATGGATCCTGAGAGCAGGAGCAACTCCTACCTGCCAGTATTACTCGAGAAGTACCAGTGGTGATTCCAGAAAACTAGCTTTAGTATTTTTTTTTTTTTTTTTTTTTTTGAGACGGAGTCTCCCTCTGTCGCCCAGGCTGGAGTGCAGTGGCGCCATCTTGGCTCACTGCAAGCTCCGCCTCCCGGGTTCACGCCATTCTCCTGCCTCAGCCTCCCAAGTAGCTGGGACTACAGGCACCCGCCACTACACCCGGCTAATTTTCTGTATTTTTAGTAGAGACGGGGTTTCACCGTGTTAGCCAGGATGGTCTCGATCTCCTGACCTCGTGATCCGCCCGCCTCGGCCTCCCGAAGTGCTGGGATTACAGGCGTGAGCCACCGCGTCCAGCCTCTTTAGCATTTCTTTGCGCATGTAGCCTGGATGTGTCTCTCCAGATGTGAACAGTGGATGGAACCTTACATTGTAGAGAGTTGGCAGTGCTCTGCATGGGTATAACACGCAAAGTAGTGACCATTCCCAAAGGAGACCCATGTCACGCAGGCAGAGACCTGCTGTCCAGCCTCTTATGCAGACATGCTTCTCCCTCCAACGTGTGCAAAGGAATGTACTATTTCTTTTCAACTTCCCCAGAGAAAAACTGTTAAGGCAGGTGATACTTTCTTAGGGAATGTTGATTTACACAAACTGCAATTATAATATTATCTGAAAAAAAAGAAATCTGCAAGTGATCTGAGGGTAAACGCTGCAGCTGCAAGCCCCACTTGCAAGTATTCTCAGGACAAATGGGAAATGGGTGAAATGATTGCCTGTAGTATTTTGCTTTTACACTTTATTTATATTATGTTACATCCTGCAAGAATTTGCATGTCATAACTTAGAGAATAAAGAACTCAGCTGATATAGGGATCAACTAATCTGATCAACTTAGGAAGAAAATGTAGAAATATACCATCAAGCGTTATCATTTACAGCTTTCTTACAAACGCCTTTGCTACATCTTTGGCCAACCTGATAATTTATGATACAGTGGGCACTGTATCATCAGTAGTTTAACAATTCAATCAAAACTAAATCAAAACTTCCATCTTTATCTAATCATGTATCATGTTTGCCTGGAGGCCAGCAGGCCATCTTGGGCAGAAGACTACAAGATTTCTTTAGTCTAGATACCTCCTATTTGGTTCACTGAAAGCCATTATTTGCTTTCTCTTTGTCCATGGCTGTAACAAACATTTATTTTTATTTTGGAGGCAAGGTTTCACTCTGTAGCTCAGGCTAGAATGCAGTGGTATCATCACAGCTCACTTCAGCCTTGAACTCCTGGGCTCAAACAATTATGTTGCCTCAGCCTCCTGTGTGGCTGGGATTACAAGCAGACACCAACACATCCAGCTAATTTTTTTTTTTTTTTTTTTTTTTTTTTACTAGAGATGGTATTTTACTATGTTGCCTGGGCTGGGTTTGAGTTTTTGGCCTCAAGTGATCCTCCTGCCTCAGCCTCCCATAGTGCTGGGATTACAGGCATGAGCCACTATGCCCAGCCAGTAATAAAGTTTTCTAGTCTTAGAAACTTTGTACTTTATATTCTCTCATGAAAGTAACTCCACCTTTTTTTTTTTTTTGAGGCAGGGTCTTGCTCTGTTGCCCAGGCTGGAGTACAGTGGTGTGTTCTCAGCTCACTGCAAGCTCTGCCTCCCGGGTTCAAATGATTCTCTCGCCTCAGCCTACTGAGTAACTTGAGATTACAGGTGTGGGCCACCACGCCCAGCAGTTTTTTTTTATATTTTTAGTAGAGATGGCATTTCACCATGTTGGCCAGGATGGTCTTGAACTCCTTGCCTCAAGTGATCCGCCTGCCTTGGCCTCCCAAAGTGCTAGGAGTACAGGTGTGAGCCACTGCACCCAGCCTAGGTTGGTTTGTTTGCTGTTTTTTGGTGTTGTTCATTGCATTACTCATATCGAAGTGGAAGTATCTGTGACAATTCTATCCTTACTATAGTAGCTAATATAGCATCCTCCTAGTCACCTTTTCAACTAAGTTGCATTAAGCTTCTTGATAACATTTATCATATAAACACTGTTTTATTTATTTATTTGTTGTCATGCTATTTTTTTTTTTTTTTTTTTTTTTTACAATCCATGAAAGTGTCAAACACTTTATGGCCAAGTCCATGTCTGCTTGTTGATTACTTATCTCTGGGACCTTGTTCACTATGTAGTACAATATAGACACTTGGTATTTGTTAATGAAGACACGATAAATGTATTAAAAGGTTGAGTGTGGTGGCTTATGCCTGTAATCCCAGCACTTTGGGAGGCTGAGGTGGGAGGATTGCTTGAGCCCAAGAGTTTGAGATCAGCCTGGGCAGCAGAGGGAGACTGTATCTCTACAAAATTTTTTAAATTAGCTGAGTGTATGGTGCGTGCCTGTAGCCTCAGCTACTTGGTAGGCTTAGGTGGGAGGATTGCTTGAGTCTAGGAGATTAAGGCTGAAGTGAGCAGTGATTATGCCACCACACTGCAGTATAGGTGACAGATTGAGACCCTGTCTCAAAAAAACAAACAAAAAACAACAACAACAACAAAACAAAGGGTAGTCTCAGAGCTCTGTAACTGATTATAAACCACTCTACGAAAGGATCAAAGTAAAACAATAATTGTAGATGACAAAAGTCTTATAATAGCCATGGTTTAAGACACAACTGACAAAGAAATGTGGTTATATCTGTGATATATAACATTTGAATATAAGAATCATAATTAGTTCTGAAAACATATACTAAGACATATCACAATCATAAGAATCTCATACAATTTTAAAACACTGATAACACATTTACATAAATACAATGCAAACATGGTTACACATCATTTTATATTTGATAATACTTCTTGTGTGATTATACCAACTAAGCCAAATATGTCTCTTTGGATTTCAGGGGACTCAATGTCAAAAAAATTAATGAGATAAAAATGACTGAATTTAGAATTGGATTTTGGAAAGTTTGTCAAACATCAAAGACTTAAAACACTTGATATCACAAAATAGGATCACTGGTCATTGTAAAAAATAAGTCATTCATTTAGTTAAGCAGTAACTCAAAGTGTTCAAAAACTAAAAGCCCAAACCTTTTATTCTTTGAGACTTGCTTTCCCAAACAGTAAGAGCTAATAAAGACAGCACGAAGCCAATCAAATCTCTCAAATATTGTAGACAAATCTAATAAATTTTGATCATCTTGACCATAAGATACAACTTTTATAAACCTTTTCATAATCTTTCATAATTTTTTAATAAGAATGAGTTAATGATCCATGAAAACATTGTGAATCTGACATGGGGTCCCACATGCTGGTCTTGCATCAGTGTTCCTTTGATATTAACGTTTACTTTATAGGCTGGCTGTGGTGGCTCGCACCTGTAAACTCAGCACTTTGGGCGGTCTAGGCAGGCAGACTGCTGGAGCTCAGGAGTTCGAGACCAGCCTGGGCAACATGGCGAAACTCTGTGTCTACAAAAAATACAAAACTTAGCCATGTGTGCTGGTGCACATCCATAGTCCCAGCTACCTAGGAGGCTGAGGTGGCAGGATCGCTTGAGCCTGGGAGGTGGAGGTTGCAGTGAGCTAGGACTATGCCACTGTACTCCAGCCTGGGTGACAGAGCTAGACCTTATCTGGAAAAACAAAACAAAACAAAACAAAAAAAAACCTGTTTAAATTAAATTCTGTATAAATTATAGAGAAACTGAACTAATTTTATCTGTTAAAATAGGTCCTTACAAGCTTACACACCCACTTCTTCTTCAATAGTCCCTGGGACTAGAGGGTTTGAATAGTCTTAATTTCTGGCCCCATGTCTCATGACTGCAGCTTATTCTGATTTTCATCTTCTCCTAGATCTGAAGATGAGGCTTCAATTGCTCTCAATTTAGCGGGAGTTAGTGACCTTTTTAGACTCAGGAGTCAAAGCCATGAAAATTAGTAGCACAAGGACTTTAAAAGAAATACAGAAAGTTACATGGATATAATAACGTTAATTAACCTTAAGTTGTTTAAATCTCAGTTTTCTTTTCTTTCTTTCTTTTTTTTTTTTTTTTTTTTTGAGACAGAGTCTCACACTGTCGCCCAGGCTGGTATGCAGTGGCTAGATCTCGGCTTACTGCAACCTTCGCCTCCCAGGTTCAAGTGATTCTCCTGCCTCAGCCTCCCAAGTAGCTAGGATTACAGGCACCCGCCACCACGTCCGGCTAATTTTTTGTATTTTTAGTAGAGCTGGGTTTCACTGTGTTGGCCAGGCTGCTCTTGAACTCCTGACCTTGTGATCTGCCTGCCTCAGCCTCCTTCAATCTCAGTTTTTCTGAGCAAATAAAAACCTAGTAATGACATAGGAATTATTTTGATAAAATATAAAATAGGTTATTCTCAGGCTGGCTACCAAAAGGCAAAAAAGGATGTGCTTTTCCATATGGGGATTCCATTTAGACAACCTTCAAGTCAAAACTAATGAAAAGGGCACTTGAATTAATTAGACATAGGAAGAGTGTGTCCCAGGACATAAGTGAAGTTTTTTGGTTTCATAGAACAATTTAGATATATTTTAAAAAGTCAAGAGCACAGAATGTTCTATTGGAAGAAAACATTTCGTTTTGATCCTAAAGATGAAGTGTTTTTTAGCATCAGACCACAACAACAGTTAAAACCTAAGGAAAAAAGTCACAGGAGCTGACAAAAAAGTTGAAGGAGAAAGTTATTACCTCAGGCCTTAAAAAGGAGAGAGGCCCGGCGCAGTGGCTCAAGCCTGTAATCCCAGCACTTTGGGAGGCTGAGGCGGGCAGATCACGGGGTTAAGAAATCGAGACCACCCTGACCAACATGGTGAAACCCCATCTTTACTAAAAATACAAAAATTAGCTGGGCGTAGTGGTGCGCACCTGTAGTCCTAGCTACTTGGGAGGCTGAGGCAGGAGAATCGCTTGAACCTGGGAGGTGGAGGTTGCAGTGAGCCTAGATCTCGCCACTGCACTCCAGCCTGGTGACAGAGCGAGACTCCGTCTTAAAAAAAAGAGAGAGAAAATAATAATAATAATAATAATAATAAAAAATAAAGAGAGAGAAAGCTGAAAACATTGAGATGCGATAAAAGTTGAAAATTTGGGTAAATTCAAATATCTTATAACTTATTAAGAGTAAATAATATTTTACAAAAATGTTGTTCTAACCAAGTCTTTTGAGTATTAATGTATTTTTTTATATCAAAGCCCAATCTCTAGAAAGACTATTATAATTTCCTTTTATTTATAGCCAACTAGATAACATAATTTTTTTTTTTTTTTGAGATGGAGTCTTGCTCTGTCGCCCAGGCTGGAGTGCAGTGGTGCGATATCAGCTCACTGCAAGCTCCGCCTCCCAGGTTCACGCCATTCTCTCCTGCCTCAGCCTCCCGAGTAGCTGGGACTACAGGCACCCACCACCACGCCCTGCTAATTTTTGTGTTTTTAGTAGAGACGGGGTTTCACCATGTTAGCTAGAATGGTCTCGATCTCCTGACCTCGTGATCCATCCGCTCGGCCTCCCAAAGTGCTGGGATTACAGGCGTCAGCCACTGTGCCTGGCCTAATTTTTGTATTTTTATCAGAGACGGGGTTTCACCATATTGGCCAGACTGGTCTTCAACTCCTGATCTCAAGTGATCTGCCCCCCCCTTAGCGTCTCAAAATGCTGGGATTACAGACCACCACACCTGGCCTATCTCTCTCTCTCTCTTTTTTCTGGTTTCTTTTATCTTGTTTCACAAATAATCTGTGAATTAGACAAAATTATTTTCCTTTTAATAAGAACACTTTTTTTGGAAAAATGTTTTCCTACAATTTTTTAAAAATTGGACATGACCTGGACATTTAATGACTATTATTTAATTTAATATAACTTTAAGATTCTAAATTGTATGTTTACTTATAAGCATTTATTCCATTACATTTACCTAATTAATTTATTTTTTAAAATAGTTTAACTAGATTACTTATAAAATCTGTGATATTAGACAAAGCTAGCTATCATTTAAAGTCGCGAAACCAGCTTTGCAAAATTTTAACAGTGAGAAAATATTGACAGAGACAGAGACCTGACCTAATGAACTCCGTCTTGCCTTTAACCTCCAAACAGCCCTTGATCACTCCTGGGCATGGGCCAACCTAACTTAGGGAGAAATTTAGTTTATAGTTTATATGATAATAGCACTTCCCAAAACTAAACCATCTTTGTAAAACTGGTGAAAGCCCACCAGGTTAGGAGGATGAGAGGGGCCTGATTTCTGCTAAGACGTAGGCATAGTTAAAGGATTACCAGCCATTATTCCAGAGGTCACAAGATTTGCAACTTCCCTAATTACTAGAACCTAGGTTTGGCTTTTCCAGGTGACTTTTCAGACTTTGATGGCCCCAACGGCATCAGCCACTCCTCTGTGGCCACCCCTCAAGAAATGGACTGAGTGCAGGACGACTGTTTTCCACACCCCTGTGATTGTTCCTCAGCTGAGCAGCAGCACCCCTCTGCCAAACTATCCTTGAAAAACCTTGGCTTCTGAATTTTCTGGGAGCCTGATTTGAGTAATAATAAAATTCAAATCTCCAATTTAGCCAACTTTGCACGTATTAAACTCTTTATTGCAATTCGCTGTCTTGACAAATCAACTCTATCTGGGCAACAGGCAAAATGAACATATGGGCCAGTTACAGTTATGTCCTTGTCAACCATTATTATAGACTGTGAATATCAGGTGTTTACCTAAGTAAGAACCTTAAGGTTAAATAAATGGATTTTTCTCTTCTGTCAGTAACCCAGGATTTAGCTGTTTTCTTTAAACCAATGATATTAAATGCCTTATTTACCAAAATTACATGAACAAAGATAATTCTGTTTGGGGTTGCATTTATAGATTTATAACCTTCATGCCAAATTTTCACGCCTTATAATATCTAGCAGAGATAAATCAAAAACCGCTGACCAATAAATCTAAACAATAATGTATACTGACAATTCTGAAGACATTTCTAATTTTATTTTACTAATAATTTTAAATGCAGCTTATTTGTTAAAGATTTACTTGAATCAAGTGAACCTGAAAAACCATTTGGGCTTAAAGTTTCTATTTTTCTGATAAAGTATTTAATTGAAGCCACCAACAAGGGCTGGAAAGCAGTCCCAAATCACAGCTGTCCAATGAGTACTCTCCTAGTACTGGATAAAAAGGGAGGGGCCACCGCCCACAACCTTCTGAACCCAGAGCAGGTGGAGGCTGGGGCTCTGGCGCCACCTCTGCGGAAACCCAAGCCCCCTTCGCACAGCCAAGAAAACGTTGCTCCATCGCTTAAGCCTTAGAGCAGGACACAAGCGTTTGTGCTGATCAACGAGGCAGAGCCTTCAGCACTCCCATTAGCCTGGATATTTATGCTTTCCGGAGGCCGTGGGCGGAGGCAAGACAGGTATTATGAAACTCAACAGTAATGAATGCACGAAAATTAGTAGACAAAAGAAAAACGATAACATTTTAGCGATTACATAGAACCAAAACAAACTGTGATTCCGACAGATAAACATAGCGAGAAAAGAAACCGAAATAAAACGGGCACTAAGCAAACCTTGCAGAGAACTAGCGTTACAGATCGCAGCGCTTCAAGGGCCACGAACCATCTGTTCCAGGAAATGAGCATTACTGCCACCTGAAAACTGTCCGCTAGGGCTCTGAGCTACTTACGACCTAAAGAGAAACTGGCGGCGCTGGGACTCAGCAAGCGCCGGCACCTAGCGAATAGTGCTGGTGTTGCCAAAAAATACCTGTTTTGGTGCCGTAAGTGCTGCTGCCAGAGAAAAACCGTGCTCTTGGGAAAGAGCGGTGCTTCCACGCCTAAACATCCTGTTCGGAGGGATGAACCCACTCTGTTTAAATGTGTTGTGTCAGAAAAATGTGTTGAGACATTTTAATGTTTTAATCCTCTTAATGTGTTTAATCCGCTTACAGTATTTTAACCCGTTTTAATGTGTTGTGACAGAAAAAGCGCCAGCTAACGGTGCTATGAAATTACTAGTGCGTACAGCGGCTCGGTGCAATCACCCTTCTGCACAGTAAAACATGGTTTAGGAAGTTCTTAGCAGATACTAGCGGTGCGAGAACCAAGAAAGTGACAGCACAGAGAACATAAGGACCCCGCGAATGGGAAACGTCACATTGGGCGCTAAGAACGGTGCCGTAACTGAGAAACCGCTAGTCGGCTCTACTGGCAAAAGCGCTGATGCAAAACCATCAGCTCCGCATACGAAGCAGAGTCACCAGACACAACCTGGGACCTGATAGCAGGGAGATTGAGACCGAGCTCGGCTCCCCGGATCCTGAGAGAATGTAAGTAAAGAAGCAGGAAGCTGAGACGCTCAAAATTAGTAGAAAAAAGTACATAACATTTAAATAAAAATAAAATGAAAAAATAATTAAAGGCTAAAATGCAAGTAAACATGGAAAGCAAACACATCGGTAACATCGTTCTCACAGCAAAAGACAAACAGAGAATTTAAAAATAAGCGAAAATTACAGAGAACCAACCCTACAAAGAAGAAATTACAAACCTTGCCAAAAGATGCAATCCTACAGTTGTGATATCTCTGTCAGATCTAAACCGGTACATGTTACACCTAAGTCTACATTTCCTACGAAAAAAAACAAACACAAAAACAAACAACACCAACAAAAAAAACAGTCACGGTTAAACCTTTTTGACTACGACTTAAAAATCGCAGTAGCTGGTATATTCAGACTTGGTCCACAAGAGGAAAAAGTCGCGTTCGGCGGGACTTGCTATTGTCAAACGGAACTTGGTAACCAGAAATCGCGTTTGCCAACATTTCCTGACTTCCATGGGAGTTTAAAAAACACACAAGTTTAGCGAAGGTGGGACTCAATATTGCGAAAACAAACTTGGTATAAGAGCTCCCAGGCACTGCTAAACTGATCTTCGGTAAACCTAAAAAAATCGCATTCGCGGGTACCCAGATTTCTTTTTCTTTTTCTTTTTTTTTTGAGTTGGAGTCTCGCTCTGTCGCCCAGGCTGGAGTGCAGTGGCGCGATCTCCGCTCACTGCAAGCTCCGCCTCCAGGGTTCACGTCGTTCTCCTGCCTCAGCCTCCCGAGTAGCTGGGACTACAGGGACCCGCCACCACGCCCGGCTAATTTTTTTGTATTTTTAGTAGAGACGGGGTTTCACCGTGTTAGCCAGGATGGTCTCGATTTCCTGACCTCCTGATCCGCCCGCCTCGGCCTCCCAAAGTGCTGGGATTACAGGCGTGAGCCACCGCGCCCGGCCGGTACTCCGAAGCCCTCAGATCGGCGACCTGGGCGCTGTAGCCACCGAGAAAATACGGGCACCGAGCCAGGAGCAGTGCCGCAACCAAGAGACCTCGGCTCGGCGAAATGGCGGCGTCTGGAGCCTGCGAGTGACGCCAGCCGGTGGGGCTGTGAAGGAGAACATTCGTTACGGCGCAAACAACGGCACTGTCACCAAGAAACCGTCGTCTCTGAGAAAAAAAGAGACGTTCGGCCGCTGAGAAACTCCCTACAAGTGCTGTGACAGAAAAACCGCCGGCTCCGCGCAGCTGGCAAAAGAGCCAACGGGAACGCCGGGTGCTCCGACCATGACCCCGGCACTGGAGGACGTGGGATGGAGAATGGGACACACGCAGCGAGAAGGGAAACGTTTCGTGCAGACCAACTAGCGCCGCCGCCACTGGAAAACTGACCCGCCAGTGCTGCCAATGAAGTGCGTGTGAGAAACCCAAGATTGGTGGGAGGAGCAGCGCTGGGCGCTGGACTCGCGAGTGTGAGAATCTGGCGGCGCTAGGACCCTTCAGGCGCGGGCACGAGGCCAAAGCCAGCGCTGTTGCCAAAGACAAATGCCCGTTCTTTTGGGGGCGCCATCAAAGGTGCAGCCAGCGATCACTCCCAGGCTCTGAGAAACTAGAGATGTCAGCCACAAACCCTCGGTTCAGGGAAAGGTGCGGCGCCGTGACGGATCGACTGGCACTGGGTGCAACATTCTCTTGTGGCCTAGAGACTAGAATATAAAAACAAAAACCAAATACAAGACTGCTGCTGGCATTTCTCCTACTCTCCCCCCTCAAGTCAGTGGCTTCAGGCTTAAGAAAACCTGTATTTTTCTTGGCTGTGCCATAATCCGTAATTACCGAGGCCCCCAGCGACCCACCCAGTGTGATTCGCAGAGGGAAAGGAGCTGGAATAAGGACCGTGAATGGGGCGGATGTGGTTCGTCCTGGGAGAGAGCTAAAGCTTGTGCGGGTCGCAAATAGCTTTACACTGCAGGAAACTGCTCTTCCAATGGCCGTGGCTGGGTCCTTCCACACCATCCCTCTGCCCTAGACCTTTGTCCCCGTTCAGAGCCATCAGAGATTCTAGGAGAGCCGTCAACAACCGCATCTCTTCGGAACTTGGAAACTCTACGTTCAAGATCTCCGTGGAGAATGAATGAAAGGCACAGTCGCCTGACCCAGGCATCAGGCTTGCCCATCACATCAAGTCCCTCCCCTACTGGATGGAATTCTGTGGCAATCGCTCCTTATTCTGATGGTTCACTCTGTCAGATATCCTCGATATTTGGGGATAGTAGTTCAAACACAGCCGGGGAGGAAAACGGGCTGAAAGACTCCAGCGTTGGATGTAGAATTGACAGTGAGACATACACCTCCTCTCTAAGCCCAGAGAAAAGCTCAAGTTGGGGTTCTCTGTCTCTAGCCGCATGATCTTCAAAATGCATCATTGATTTCTTTCTGTCTTCTGGGAAATGCAATGCAGGTGAACTCGTAGGTGCTCAAATCCTCCACGTCCTCACTTTTCAGACTGAGGCCTGTTTGTTTTTTTTTATCTGAGAAGAAATATGGGACTGCCACTGCTCAGTAGGAAAATGTCCTTTCCCACAAGCATTTATATTTTAATAAAAATCTGCACTTTGTGAGTTGAGCCCCCTCAAAGAGACCTACAAACCCTGCCACGAGCATCTCCATCCACACTCATCATTTCCTATTTTCATCACTGCTGCTCCTGTGCAAACCAAGCTATCCTTTCCCTGGGGGATCCTAGGTAGAGGCCATGCCAGGATAAAGGCAGAGATATGCACTGCCTGGTAAGGAAATCCATTTTGGCCTTGTAATTCTCACCCTCTCCCAACACATTTGCCTAAATATCTCCTTGGCACCTTACCCCGTCTTCAGCTAGCTAAAACATTCCGTGGTATTTGAGGCCTTTGCAATTCCCTCCAGGTTTTGTGGGTGGGAGAAGAAAGAAAACACTGCACTGTTCCCACCCACATAGTTTCAGCCACTTTATCAAATAGAAGAGCAATGTGGAGCCATTGCAAAGCAAAATACCTGCCACAACTCCTCTCTTCTCATTTCAACTCCAGCTTTTCATCTTAGCAAAAAAGTTGCAATCAGCACCCCCTAGATGGAAGGAATATCCTGTCTTAATGGGAGTCCATAGAGGCTGCAGGCTGCTCCCCTACAGAGACTGACATCAAGGTAGTTGCAGAATTCAGATTCTAATTCCAGTGTGGTTGGAGGCGGGGTGGATTCCAGGGAGGTCAGGAAGAGGTAAAGTACAGAATTGAGCTCCTTGGGAGGAGGTCATGGGAACTTTGCAGTATGACAATGGCTAGAGATTGGGTAGAATTGAGCAGGCTGGCAATGGCAGTTTTGTGTGGGTGGTAGGACCTAGGATTCAAACTTGAGGGCAAATTGTGGAGCACATACGACAAATGATGTAGAGCCTTTCCTATTTCCCTTCCTGGTGTGTCATCCAAAACAATAAATAATAAAGAATTAAAAAAGACTGATATTTTTGTTCAATTTCCTGAAGAAAAACCTCATCAAACTAAGATAACTATAATGACAAATCTTGTTAGAATATTAGTAACCAAATGAAAGTGACACAAAACAGAAAAACGGTGGGGGGTGGGAGGGACCAAGAAAGAAAAAGTCCCCAACACTCAGGTGGTGTGTACAGGTGAATCTTCTGGGATTGAAGATTCACCCTCCCAATTTCCTGCCTGTCCTAAGCTTACCTGTAACTCAGAGCGTTTTGTGTTTGTTTTTTTGTTTGTCTTGTTTTGTTTGTTTTGTAAAACACTCTCTACAAATGTTTGATAGATTATAAACCGCAGGATCCACTAGACCCTGCAAGGTGCAGGGGAGCCCTGTGACTACCACTCCAATGCACCTCCACCCATGTTCTTTCTCCTAGTTCCTCCACAGAATTTCTTCTTCCTGGTTCCATTTGCTGTAGGAATTTGGGGCTGTATTCACTGACAAGTAATTTGGGGCTGTATTCACTGACAAGTTCCACGAGTTTACCCAATTTTGGTGAGCGATAAACTCTTGACTAACAATTATGTGTGTGTGTCTGTCTTTCCTGTAGGAGGAAATCCGTGGTGCTTCAGGATATTGTGAATTTGGGCCTCTGAAAGCAGAATTCTGATTTAACAGTATAATGGAATTCATGAATGTCATGATGCTAATTTGAATCAACAAGCAGCCTTGTGAGAGGAATCTGTTTTTCCTCAAGTCTGAAGAACACCAGGAGAATCTTTCTGGATGGAGTTACCTGGAATCCTCTGCTGAGGAAAGTGAAAGGGAAGATGCAATTTCTCCTGGGAAGGGGGGATGCTGATGTAGAGGGTGACAAGTAATATGCCATGAAGGATTCAGTCACCTGGTTAGATTTAGAGTTAGAGTTATGGTTAAGGAAGAAGGAAGGAGAAAAGGGAGAAGAGGAAGAAAGGAAGCAAGAAAAGATAAAATTTATTCTGAGATAAAATTTGTGAATTTTGCTAAACTATATACATATATATATATATTTATTTATTTATTTATTTATTTATTTTTTGCTGTCATTAGCCAAGATAAGGAATCTTCAAGTTGAGTAAGACTGGATTTGGAATTGTCTGGGGGCTTTCAAAAGAGCCATTCAGTAAATAAGAAAGAATAAGGCCTGCAGCATCAGAGTCTGAGCTGGGGGCATAGGTTTGTGTGAATTTGGGCATGGTGGCTCAGGTCTGTAATCCCAGCACTTTGGGAGGCTGAAGTTGAGGACTGCTTGAGCTCAGGAGTCTGAGACCACCCTGGGCAACATGGAGAGACCCCATCTCTACAAAAAAATAAAAAATATTAACCCAAGGTGGTGGCATGCGCCTTGCTGCCAGCTACTGTGGAGGCTGAGGTGAGAGGATTAAGTCCAGGATGTCAAGACTGCAGTGAGCCCTGTTTGTGGCACTGCACTCCTGCCTGGTCCACAGAGGGAGACTCTGTGTGAAGGTGGGGAAAGAAAAGATTTGTATGAATTTGGTGCTGCTTTGTATTTCAAAATAGGAAAGTGGATATATGAATATATGGCATAAAAGGTCCAGATACCGGACCCCACTGAACTCAGTTGTTTTCAAGATCTGACTTTAACCTTGCTAGGCTGAAGAATCTGGAATGGTTCAGATGTTTCTAGTGCAGCTATAACTTTTGCCTCCTTTAGAGTAAAGCTGTGGAGGACTTGAGTATACTCAGAGTGGATCTGAGAGGTATCTGCTTCCAGAATGAATTAGAATTCCTGAATTTGAATCATAATCAGATGGCTGTTAAGGGGTTATTGAAGACATATGGCTCTTAAGTGCACAATACTGAATTCAGGTGAATATTATAAATATTTGTAAGTTGGATTATATTATGGGAGCACTTCGTAAAAATTGCCACGCAGGGATAAATGTAGGAAGGGGATTGCAGAGTCTGATACCTAAAAAATAAGTGGAGCAGCATTTGGAAACCCCTGTTCACATTTCCGATCTCTTTTCTCTCATTAGAACCTAACTGCTATCCTCTAATCCCTACTTTTGAAAAAACGTATTTAAGGCTGGGCGCGGTGGCTCACGCCTGTAATCCCAGCACTTTGGAAGGCCGAGGCGGGCAGATCACAGGGTCAGGAGATGGAGACCATCCTGGCTAACATGGTGAAACCCCGTCTCTACTAAAAATACAAAAAAATTAGCCGGGCGTCGTGGTGGGCGCCTGTAGTCCCAGCTACTCGGGAGGCTGAGGCAGGAGAATGGCATGAACCCAGGAGGCAGAGCTTGTAGTGAGCCGAGATCGCGCCACTGCACTCCAGCCTGGGCGACAGAGCGAGACTCCGTCTCAGAAAAAAAAAAAAAAAAGGAAAGATATATTTAAAAACTCAGCAAACATTAATGGAGATATTCCAAAAGCCAGGCTCCTGGTTCCAAGACCCCACTCAGAGGACTAAGCTCAAATCTAATAAGATGTGTAGGCTTGGGGCCAGTGGCGCAAGGGGATATCCACAGGAGGGTCAATCGAACAAGGCCTCAGACTCATGAGCCTCAAATGTAGACGTTAGATTTTTCCTCCAATTGAGATTATACATACAGCCACAGAGCTTCATGGATGCGAATGAAAATGGTCATGTCTCAACTTTTAAACTGTGCTCAATTAGAGGAACTCATTGCCTATGGCATAGTGTCATGTAGTAAAATGGTTTCATTGTTGTCTAATCTTGTAGTTAGTACAGTGATAGTACATTACGTTTTTGTGTTAAAAGAAGTCATTTGTTATCCCAGCACTTTGGGAGGCCGAGGCAGGCAGATCACCTGAGGTCAGGAGTTCAAGACCAGCCTGACTAACATGATGAAACCCCATCTCTACTGAATTAGCCAGGTGTGGTGGCGCATGCCTGTAATCCCAGCTACTCGGGAGGCTGAGGCAGGAGAATCGCTTGAATCGGGAGGCAGCGATTGCAGTGAGCTGAAATTGTGCCACTGCAGTCCTGCTTGGGCAACAAGAGCAAAACTCTGTCTCAAAAAAAAAAAAAAGGCTGGGCGCGGTGGCTCACGTCTATAATCCCAGCACTTTGGAAGTCCAAGGCGAGCAGATCACGAGGTCAGGAGATCGAGACCATCCTGGCCAACACGGTGAAACCCCATCTCTACTAAAAATACACAAAAATTAGCCGGGCGTGGTGGCAGGCACCTGTAGTCCCAGCTACTTGGGAGGCTGAGGCAGGAGAAAGGTGTGAACCTGGGAGGCGGAGGTTGCAGTGAGCTGAGATCCCGCCACTGCACTCCAGCCTGGGCAACAGAGCAAGACTCCATCCCCACCCCCCGCCAAAAAAAATCATTTTTAAAATTTAGCTTTTAAAACACATTTAGTTTTTATTTTACTGTGTTTATTCTTCGTGGTCAGGCACACTTGTGCCCTTTTGTTTCCTCCCTTGAGGTGTGGGCCTGGACTCCTAAAACCTCCATTTCTAAATTTGCCTTACCAACAGGGTCACAATGGTAGGCAGACTTGGTGGGACATGAGGCAATAAAAAGATGAACAGTCATTCCAGTTATGGCTTGGCAGTGGGATGGCAGCACATTAGCTTGGCTCTCACAGTGTGGGCTGCTTTGGTTTCTTTTCCTAACCGAACTCTGACAGGTAGAGTCCTCATGTCCAGGAATAATTCCAGGAAACAATAAAAAAAAGAAACAAATTGGTTTTCAGACCAGGACACAAACATAACCATAGTGGATGAGAGCTCATTCATTTACTAAACTTGAATGTGGTTATTACTTCATTGCTATTGTAAACCAAAAATAAAATTTGAAGCCCCCCGCCACCAACGTCTGAATGGACCCCTCTTCTCAGCCAAGGGCATTCCAAAGTCAGCCTGAAAAAGTAGTTTCAAGCCATGCTGGGAGGGGGAAGTGAGACGTGCCTCATTATATTCTCCTCTCTTTTAAAATTATTGATAGAACAGACTCTTTAAGTCTGGTTAGAATCATTTACAATCTATCTCTCTGAAGTCTTCCACCTGGAGGCTTCATCTGCGACACCTTTGTCTCTGGAACACCTTATGGCAACCCAGGCATTCCTTTCTAGAGATAATAGTTATTGCAACAAATTGCCAATCATAAAATTTTTGAACCTCTCCAACTTGAAAGATCATGCTTCCAGTTATTCTGCCTTTCTGGACTGAACCAATGTACACCTTAAATGTATTGATCTCATGACTTCCTAAAATATATGTAAACCAAGTTGTGCGCTGACCACCTGAAGCACATGTTCTCAGGGTCTCCTGATGGCTGTTTCATGGGCTAACGGTCACTCACATTTGGTTCACAATAAATCTCATCAAGTATTTTACAGAATTTGACCCTGTGTCTGCTGGACCTCCCGGAAGAGCAGCACATGTGCTGATTTCTTTGGGTTTCAAAATTGACAACAGTCAATGGAAAACTGGATCCAAATTCTACCAGGGAATACTGTGCCAGGTGCTTTCAGTGGGATCCTTGCTGTCTCTGGGATTTCAATGGTCTTCTCCAGGGCTCATTAAATAACTGGTGAGATCCCTAACTGGCATGGTTCCAGAAGTGACGTGGAAGTTAGGAAACTCAGGCAGTCATTGATTTCCCAGCCCCACTGACGCTTTTCCTCTATCTCCTGGCTGAGAAAAGAAGACCAGGAAGAGCTGTGAGGGACTTCCAGGGTGGCATGTGGCTGTCTCCAGCACATGTAGATAACCCGGATTCTATCTGTAACAGGCTATGCTGATGGATCAGCAGGTTAACCCAAGCTGAAAAAAGCAGTCAAGCACTTCCTTTGGTGTGTAAGGCAGAAACCAGGACATCTGCTGCTCCACCAGGGTACAAAAATCAATCCTATTTCACCAATTTGTCTCCTCCGTGTGGGGAGCATAGGGCATTGAAGGTGGATGAGAATCACCATCCACCTTCTGCTGCACAGGAAAGACAAGGGAACACTCCAGGGAAGACAGAGGAGGAAAACATCGAGCAGCCCCAGGTGGATGTGTCTGTGTGTGTGTGTGTGTGTGTGTGTGTGTGTGTGTGTGTGTGTGTGTGTACCTTGACAGTGGGTAGAGGAAGGGAGAGGAGGGTTGAGGTCTTCCCACTAGAGGAGTGAAATGAGCAGAACTGAGAAAAGAGGTCAGAGAAAAGAAAGAGGAACCTACAAGCCACCACAGAGCTTTCTTTCCCCAGGGAATGGTCTCTTGCCCGACTAGGGGCTGCGTATCCTTGTGAAGTCACTGGAGGTTTTCAAGGGGTGGGCTTCCCGGCTTCAGTAGACTCAAGGTCCCTGGGGTCCAGTTAGGATAGGCGCCTGTGAGGGCTCCCGAGTTGGAATAACAGTCGGAAGAACTGACAGGGCTGGGGGTGCACTAAGCACACTCTACGCCTGAGAGTTGAGGGTGGGGATGTTGGAGGGAAAAAGGGCTGCTTTTTCCCCGTGTGCAGGCTTCAGATTCACAGGGGGTGTGAGGAGAGGGCGGAGGAGGAGGAGTCAGCGGCTATTTATGCTGGGAAGATGGCTCAGTTGAGAAGTGAGGCAGATGTGGCCTCAGAGGGTCTGGCGGATGGCTGCCGGGATCACCGGGGGCTGGACTTTGAGACGTCCAGGACGAAGTCCTTTCCGTGCTGCCCTCACTGTGTCTGCTGGAACTGTTGGAGCCGCAGTGCAGCCTAATTTTGACTTCAGGTAAAATAATTCAATACACTGAGGCCCAGGGGGAACAAAGCAAGGTCTACTCCATATCTCTGAACAGCTGGTGTCTTTCAGTGCCTAAACTCAATCAGAAGCCTGGGAGCAAAAGTTGCTCTCCAGTGCAGTCCATACAGGTTACTTCTTGCAACACAGAGGTGACTGAAGCATAGTAAGCAGATCTAGAAAGGCAAACATCTCTAGCAGATCTAGAGAGGCTAGCCAATGTTAGCTAGCAGTGTCTTTATGTTGATAAAACTATTCACAGTGTTAACTTTGTTTGTTGGTTTGTTTGTCCGTTTTTGTCTCCCAGGCTGGAGTGCAGTGGTGCGATCTCGGCTTACTGCAACCTCCAGTAATTCTCCCGCCTCAGTCTTTCCAGCAGCTGGGATTAGAGGCTACCCACCCCCACACCCAGAATTTTTTGTAGAGACGGGGTTTTGCCATGTTGCCCGGGCTGCTCTCAAACTCCCGATTTCTTAGTCTGACCAAGTCAGAGTTTAGCTATTTCTTAGTGTAGCAAGTTGAGATTTATTCCAGTTTCGATTTCTAGTTGTAACGATGCTGGCTTTATCCGTGCCTACATATTTGTAGTCATTGCAAGTTCCTGTTTTGTAATAGGAACCCCCATTATAGCCGTGCTTGCGGTTTTTGAGTCTTGTAGAAATCTGGGTACTGCAGAATGTAATTAAAAAAAAATTTAGCAGTGCCTGAAATCTTTTAGTCATACCAAGTGTGATTTCACAATAGAGATCCTCGCCCTGGCTGTGCTTGTGATTTTTCACTCATGCAGAAGTTGAGGTGTCTAGGCTACAGGAACTTTTTGGTGTCGCAAATACCGGTTTAGCCATGGCTGTTTCTTCTTAACCCGAGGAAATTTCGGATAGACGCAAGAGGCACAGGTTTAGTGCTAATACAAATATGGCCGTAGGATCGCACCGTTCAACACTGCAATTTCTTTGTAAGGTTATTTGTATGTTTTGCATACTCAAAAAAATTTTTTTTGATGTGTCTTTTTCTGGGAGCGAGGTTACTAGTGTATTTTATTTTCATTTCTGTGCGCTTTAAAAATTTAATTATTTTATTTTTTATTTAAATGTTATGTATTTTATTTTCTCTTACCCACTGCCTTCCCCAGGAGAGTAAATGTGGCATAATTTCTTCTACTGATTTTGAGTATCATGTCTCAGCTTCCTACTAACTAGCCTTCTCCCGTGAGCCGGGGAGCAGAACTGGTGCCTGGTCTCTGGGGTTCTCTTCCGCTGCTCTGTGCGTATGTCGAGCCAGCAGTTTCACATCAGCACTTTCGCCAATAGCGGAGACTCAGTGTTTTCTCCGCTGCCTCACCTTTGGAAGCGCGGAACAAAACAGAACGTTTCGGCCAGGTGCTGTGGCTCACGCCTGTAATCCTAGCACTTAGGGAGGCTGAGGCGGGTGGATCACTCGTGGTCAGGAGTTTGAGACCAGACTGGCCGGCGGGTGAAACCCCGTCTGTACTAAAAATACACTAGTTAGCTGGCCGTGGTGGCGCGTGCCTGTAATCCCAGTTACTCGGGGGCCTGAGGCAGTATGCTTGAACCCAGGTGGCGGAGGTTGCAATGAGCCGAGATTGCGCCACTGAACTCCAGCCTGGGCGACAGAACGAGACTCCTTCTCAGCAACAAAACAACCCAGAACGTTTCTCGTTCACAGGACTCAGAAGTGCTTTGTGGTAACGCTTCCTCTCTCCTAGCACGGCCACTTTCCCCGGGCTTGCTGTCTCACGGTCTCAGCCCAATGATTGGCCGAGGAGGCACTCTTTCAGCACTGGAAGGGCTTGGGCTCGATTTTTCCGCCACAGGCGTTTCATTGGGTAGGTGGTTTCTCGGTGGAAGCACCGTACAACCTTCCAAGCCCCGGTATTTCTCAGAGACGGCGATTTCTTAGTGGCAATACCTTAACTGCGCCAAAAATGAAGTTTGCCGCTGGGTACACCGCTAGTCATTCAGTGTGGGCATTTGCTATTGATGCAGGATTTTTGCTTCTAAACTCAGCTATATCCGGGTCCTTGTCTCACGATCAGGAGGAAGTGGGCACGCGGATATCCAAGAGTGAGGGGAGTAGAATTTATTAAGTGTAAACGAAAGCTCTCATCAAAAACAGGGGTCCTGAAAGCAGGC
Source organism: Pongo pygmaeus (assembly GCF_028885625.2). Classification (NCBI taxonomy): domain Eukaryota; kingdom Metazoa; phylum Chordata; class Mammalia; order Primates; family Hominidae; genus Pongo; species Pongo pygmaeus. The sequence goes on along the minus strand of NC_072377.2, from coordinate 43,437,368 downwards.
TGCTGGTTGCTCCCTTAACAGTTGAATACAAAGGCTTTTCTATGAAGCTGATGAGGCTGGGTTCCCTGTTTGTACAAGGCGAGAATTCCTGGAGGCTTCATCCCATTCCTCCAGTGCGCATGCGCGCTCTTAGTCCGCTCTTAGTCCGCAGCAGGCGTGTTTAGGCAAGTCCCCTGCTTAAGTTCCCTTGTCTGCACAAAACACCACAGGTTCTCTGGGGACCCTTCCCTTATAGTCTCCCTAAAGCTGGCTAACTCCTTTCACTATGTCCAAGTACCCCTGGTTCCTCGGACTGGCACGTTCTCAGTCATAGCACCGCTCATTCGTCCAAGCGGGATTGATCTCGGTGGCATCACCGCTGGTGGGTCGAGCCTGCAGCTTCTTCTGAGCAGTTTCATTAGTTTTTGGGTCCTAGCACCGCTAGTGGTACCACAGTGACTCGTCATAGGTTGCAGGACGTTTGCCAACTCCACCCCACGCTGCCTGCCTAGGTTCAGGCTATGGGACAAAACAGACTCCTGCAAAGGAAGAATCCCGAGGGTTGGATATTTAGGAACGACGTCCTTTGCAGTGCCACGTCCGCGGATGCTGCACTTGGCTTTCTCCTCCCTCCTGGAGAAGAATTGATGTTTACTTCTCCCCACTCTCCGGGCTGCATTATCCAGGGATTTCGGGGACTAGACTACCTGAGATTTTAGAGCTTCTACTGGATCATCCTTTTGGAAATAATTATCAGTTACAATAATGTCTATCTGGGCCGGGTGCGGTGGCTCACACCTGTAATCCCAGTGTAGCAGGACGAGCCGCAGACAAAACTCCTCAGACACCAGATTAAAGAAGGAAGAGGTTTTTTATTCGGCCAGGAGCATTGGCAGACTCGTATCTTAAGAGCTGAGTTCCCGGAAAAAGAAACTCCTGGCCCTTTTAAGGGCTTACAACTCTACGGGGTCTATGTGAAAAAGTCATAATAGATCAAGTAAGCGTAAGGAACGTGACTGGGGGCTACATATATCAGCTAACAGAACAAAAAGTTTTACAGTGCTTTCTCATACAATGTCTGGAATTTACAGATAATACCAGTAGTTTTGGTCAGGGGTTAATATTATGATTATTTTAGCCACCAGGGCCAGGTGGTGGTGCCAAGGTCGTCTAGCTATTTATCTTACTTCTGTTTCTTTCCAACTTTTTGGTTTCTCCCTTTTTCTTCTGTCTTATAAACTAGGGAAAAGGGGAGGTTGGGGAGAAACTGAGGAGGACAACAGGAGAAGTGGTAGCCTCATACCATATTTCCCCCCTTTGAGAATTTTCACTTTTTAGTGGGAGTTCTGACTCTCATCCTCATTTTCTGAGTCTCTTTGTGAGATAGAGCTATAGTGATTCATATAATACACGTGTGCTGAAGTTTTCTGATGAACCAAAGTAACAACAAAACCTTTTATCATTTGAAAAAGCAAGGATAATACGCAGGGGGAGCAGCAAGCAAGTTCCTATCACTAGCAATACACCTACAATGAGGTGTTTAAATCCTCCTATAGCTGGAAACCATTTTCCAAATAAAGACTCAGGATTAAACTCGTGCCAAACCTGTACAGGCACATGTGCCACCTTTGTCATGTCCCTGACTATGTTTTTAACCACCTGTCCTTGATCATCTATTTGTAGGCAGCAATTGGTTAAGTTAAATTTTCCACAAACTCCTCCTTCAGCTGCTAGCAAGTAGTCCAAGGCCAGTCTATTCTGATAGATAGCATTCCTCATTTGGGTTTCCTGCCGAGCTAAAACAGTCAAAGCTCTGCCAGTTTAATTAATAATTATTTCTAAGATGGCCTGCAATCTTATGATCTGATTGAGCATGTAAATGGGGGTTCGGTATCCCCATGAGCCGTCTTGTGCCCATGTGGCAGGCCCATAATACTGTATGATCCTTTCAGGGGGCCACTCATTATCTTTCCAGTTTCCTATAACTATGCCTCTCTTTTCTCGGGAGGCATAGACAGGGAAAGCTAGGAGCTCACCCGTTTTTATGGGTAATAAGGAAAAGGATGGCTTAATAGTGCCAATAACCCAACTGCCTGCCCATTTATTAGGTAACCGAATGTAGGCTCTGTGCCCACATATCCAGTATAGTCCAGCGGGAGCCGTCCAGTCCTGATGAGATTCTGGATGAACCCAAGCAGTTTTTAATTTAGAAAATTTACTAAATGGATTCTTTTCAGTGTGGTTTAAGCCCCACCAAGTAATTATCTTTGTTGTACTGTTATACAACTTCTGTCCTACACAATTAAGCTTTCTTACAGGGATGATAAAGTCTTTCCCTTCTCTAGCTATACAGTATTGTCCAATAATTGAGGTTTTTAGGACCCAGAAGTTGCTAGCTTGGGCTCTCGGAACTGGAATTATATCAGGAGCTGGATCAGTAGGCACCAACTCTCAGGCTTCTCAAGGCCATCGGTCTCCAATAGTGGTTCCCCCACATACATAACAAGAAGCAACATTAAGGGAATGAGCTACATTTTCTGCTAATTGGAGAAACAAATTTTTTGTCTTTTTTGGAAGTTCTGGTGCTGGCAGATTCAGCCCCTCATAAAAGGTTTGAAATACCGGTTTGGGGGAGTGCTTGTGGACCTCCCTTCTAACTAAAATGGCAACCTGGGGGTTTAAGCCTGTCCCATTGATCCCCAGGGTTACACATTTTCCCTTTTTCCAACAGGGATCTAGGGGATTGGTAATTGTTAGTTCTAGTGGGTTACAGTGACCGGCAGCATAGGAGGGGTTGGCTTCCCCCTTCTGAAGATAAACCGGGTCCTTTTTGTTCTTTTTCCAAGTAGCCCAAATAACACATGGCCAATAGGCACAATTTTCACAAACCCTGGACTCATGACAAACATATTTATTTTCTACTCTGTAGCTCCTTTCCCAGTTAAGAGAACCACATCCTATTCCTAGCTTTTTATTCTTAATGGCTGCACAAGCATCAAATCTTAAAGTTATTTGTTTGGGGATTCCTTTTTCTTCTGTTCTAGCTATTATTTTACTTGTATCACCTAGGAAAAGGCCAGTTCTTATTCTTATTTCAAAAATGGTGGTTGTAGGGGGCTCAGATGGGTTATAACATACATCAGGTTGGTCATTTCCCAGGCTACATACCTTGTACTGAGTGGCATTATACAAACAAGTTTCTTTTAATGTTCCCATACATTCATAATAACTATAGAACAGAAACATTGTTTTAATTTGCTGTCCTACCTCGGTGACCTGATGAATACACTGGGAACAGTCCCCAGTTTGAGTAAGGTCAGTAGAAGCCCTTACTGTATAAGTCCAAAATTTAAGAAAAATGAATCCCATGATGAGCTTCCTCATGCTTCAGCTGTGCGTGGACCAGTCAGCTTCTGGGTGTGACTGGAGCAGGGCTTGTCGTCTTCTTCAGGGTCACTCTGCAAGGGTTGTCTGGGCTTGGTCTTGCCTCCCAGGTTTCAGGCGCTGCAGGTTTACACGGCTGTGGTGGATCCAGGCTGGGATTCCCTCTACCTTCACAGTGGTGGGAGTGGTCAGGACGACAGTCTGGGGTCCTTTCCACCATGGACACAAAGAGGCTACGTTCCAGTCCTTGATCCACACTCGATCACCTGGGGAGAAAGGTTGAACTGGGGAGAATAAGCTAACAGGGCATCTCTCATTTACCAGGCTGAGATTGTTTGTGTAATTTTTCCTAAAGCCTGTAGCTGTCGCTGTAACTCAATTTCACCTAACTCTCAGGGAGTGCCTGGAAGTCCCCGCAATATAGGAGGGGGCCTATGATATAATATTTCATAAGGGGAATATCCTGTTCTTTTAGAAGGGGTACATCTAATTTTAAATAATACCGTAGGGAGAGCCTGTATCCATTTTAATCCTGTTTCCTGACATACTTTCCCTAAACTATTTTTGATAGTCCTATTTATCCGCTCCACCTTTCTGGAACTCTGAGGCCAGTAGGCAGCATGCAGTTTCCATGTGATCCCCAATACCTTTGCCGTCTTCTGTACCAAGTCAGCCACAAACGCCGGCCTGTTACCTGAGCCGATCTGTAAGGGCGGTCCAAATCTAGGAATAAGATCTCGAAGAAGCACATGAGTTACTTCACGAACTTTCTCAGTTCATGTTGGATAAGCGTCCACCCACCCAGAATAGGTACACACAAGAACTAGTAAATACTTGTTACCTCCACACTTTGGCATCTCTGTGAAGTCCACCTGGAGATCTTCAAACGGGGCTGCTCCATAAGCTTGTATGCCGGGGGGAACAGCTGGACCTTGCCTCGCATTATGCTGTCAGCAGGTAACACACCGCTGCGTCACCGTTTTGGCAAGGGCTGACAAATGCAAGATGTAGAAATACCAGCCTAACAACTTTTCAAGTGATTCCTGACCTAGATGGGTGGTTTCATGCACAGCCAGTACAACTGCAGCTCCTAGCAGCTGTGGCACAGCTACTGTCCCATCTGGTAACCGAATCCATCCTTCCTCCATTACTTGTCTTCCCTCTGCCTGGAGAAAGTCCTTTTCTTCTTTAGAATAAGTAGGTACAAGATCAGGTGCTTGAGGGAGCAGGGGGGCTGTCACTGATGCCCGGAAGGGGGCAGATGCTGCTTTTTGAGCCTCTAAGTCAGCACAGGAATTCCCCAAACCCACCAAGGTGGAAGCTCACTGGCGTCCTCTGCAATGTATAACTGCCACCTTGTGGGGTTTCCATACCGCTTCTATTAATTGCAAGATTTCTTGTTGATATTTTATGTCTTTTCCCCCAGAGTTCAATAGGCCCTTTTCTTTCTATAATGCTCCATGCACTTGAAGGGTTAAAAAGGCATATCAAGAGTCAGTGTAAATGTTTACAGTCTTACCTTCACTGAGTTCTAAGGCCTGAATTAAAGCCGAGTTCAGCTTTCTGAGCTGAAGTGCCCTGGGGCAACGATCTGGCTTCGACAACAGTGTCCAGAGTTACCACTGCATACCCTGCACATCTCTCTCCTTGTGGGTTGATAAAGCTGCTCCCATCCACATACAGTTCCCAGTCTACTAATGCCCAAGGCTGGTCCCGGAGGTCAGGTCTGCTAGAGTAAACTGAGTCCAACACTTCTACACAGTCATGCTCGACAGCGCTCTCTGATACTGGGAGCAAGGTAGCGGGATTCAGGGTGTTACAAACTTCAATGATTATATGGGGATTTTCACAAAGCAAACTTTGGTACTTAGTGAGTCTAGCCTTCGTTAGCCAGTGATGTCTTTTAGTATTCATTAAAGTCACCACAGCATGGGGGGCCTTTATGTTCAGGTTTTGCCCAAGAGTCAGCTTATCTGCTTCTTGTACTAGCAGGGCAGTTGCTGCCAAGGCCCTCAAACATGGGGGTCATCCTTTAGAAACCCCATCTAGTTGTTTAGAGAGGTAGGTCACCAGCCTGCCTCGGCCAGGGCCCCACAGTTTGGGTTAAAACTCCAACTGCCATCTTTTCTCTTTCTGACGCATACAATGTAAAAGGCTTTGTCAGATTGGGTAGTCCCAGGGCTGGGGCTGACTTAAGTCTTTCCTTTAACTCATGAAAGGCTTGCTGTTGCTGGGATCCCCATTCAAAAGGTTCCCGGTCACCCCCCTTTGTGACCTCATACAAAGGCTTAGCTAATACTGCAAAGTTTGGGATCCACAGTCTGCAAAACCCTACAGCCCCTAAGAATTCTCTCACTTGCCTTCTGGTCTTAGGCTCCAGTAGATTACAAATGACCTGCTTTCTTTCTGATCCCAGGCTGTGCTCCCCCTGTCGGATAGTAAATCCCAAGTAATGTACCTGCTGTCGGCAGATCTGAGCTTTTTTCTTGGATACCTTATACCCACAGTCCTCCAGGTGCTGGAGTAGAGCATCTGTTCCCTTGGCGCACCCGACTGCCGTGTTGTGTCCCAGCAAAAGGTCATCAACGTACTGGAGCAACACGCAGCCTAGGTCTCTGGTGGGAAACTTCTGGAAGTCTCGAGCCAATGTCTCCCCAAAGATGGTGGGGGAGTTCTTGAACCCATGGGGAAGCCGGGTCCAAGTGTACTGAGTAGTGACACCTGACTCCAGATCTTCCCACTGAAAGGCAAACAGCTTCAGGCTCTCAGGGGCTAATCTGATGCTAAAGAAAGCATCTTTCAGGTCCAAGCAGGTGAACCAGCTGTCCTCAGCTGGCAGCAACCCCAGCAATGTGTCCGGGTTAGGTACTGTTGGATGTAAAGTCACTGTAGCCTGATTAACCAAGTGCAAATCCTGTACTGGCCTGTAGTCCTTGGTCCCAGGCTTGGGAACAGGCAGGAGGGGAGTGTTCCATGGAGACTGACAAGGAACTATAATTCCAAAGGTTCTTAGGCTCTTGAGATGGATCTGGATACCTTCAAGAGCTTCTCTGGGGACCGGGTACTGTTTTTGCCTAACCGGCTGGGCCCCAGGCTTAATTTCTATAAGTACGGGGGCTTGGTTGACTGCCAACCCTGGAGGGTTGTCTTCTGCCCACACTCTTGGCCACCGCTTAGCCAGAGCTGGTCTTATCTATTGGCCTGGCTCAGTTAAGAAAAGTCTCCATTCCTCCTCTCGGGGGACCATAAGGGTCATAATGACTCCCGTTCTGGGTAACTTTAGCAGCAAAGAGCCATGCTCTGTAAAAGAGATAGTGGCTCTCAGTTTGCTAAGAAAGTCCCTTCCCAACAAGGGCAAGGGACAGTCAGGCATGTACAAAAACTGATGAATCACTTTATGTCCTCCTACAGTACAAGTCCGGGGCAAGCAGAAAGCTTGTTTTGCTGAAACTCCCATGCCTCCAATGATGTCAATAGTCTTTTTGGATAAGGGGCGACTGGGGTGGTTACTACTGAATGTTCGGCACCGGTATCTACAAGAAAATCAATGTCTTTACCCCCAACTGTCATCCTGGCCATAGGCTCTTTGAGGGTCCTTGAGCCTGGTCCCCCTCAGTCCAATAACCCTTCTGCCAGGTTGAGCAGGGCCCCTTCCTCCTTGTCTGGAGCCTCCTGCTCCGAGTCACCTTGTTTTCCTTTTAGCTGAGGGCATTTGTTCTTCCAATGTCCTATTTCTTTACAATAAGCACACTGATTACACTGCAAGCTCTGATAGCCAGGCTAAGTTTCTTTCCCAGGGCCCTCCTTCCCTTGCCTCTTTGTGGGGACCCCTCTAATTGCTGCAGCTAACAGGTCAGCATTTCGCCGGGGCTGACGTTCATTCTCTCTGCGGTTTTCCTTGCAGCTTACTGCATCCTTGTTTACAAACACCTGGTTAGCTATTTCTAATAACTGTGATGTGTTCATCCCTGCAAACCCAGCCTGTTTCTGCAGTTTTCTTCTAATGTCTTCTGTGCTTTGACTAACTAAAGCCGTGTTAATCATGCGTTGATTTTCAGGGCTATCGGGTTCAAAGGGAGTATACAAACGATAGGCCTCACACAGTGTCTCGTAGAATTGTGCTGGACTTTCTTCTTTTCCCTGAATGACCTCAGAGACCTTGTTAACATTTGTGGCCTTCTGGGCTCCCCTCTTCAATCCTTCTAAGAGAGCTTCCCTGTATCGGTTTAGCCTTTGCATATCCTCTCTTTCATTTGGGTCTCACTGGGGGTCGGTTCCCAGTAACTGGGTCCTTACATACTCTTGGGGGTTTTGGTAATCAGCCAGTGCATGTTCCTCTAGCCACTTAGTTGCTGCTTGGAGCACTCTCCACCTTTCATCTGTGTTAAAGAGGAACATGAGCAACTGGTGGCAATCAGCCCAAGTGGGGTTATGGGTCTGGATAATAGTTTGGAGTAAATCAATTAGAGCTTGTGGCTTTTCAGTATAGGACGGGGTATTATTTTTCCAGTTGAGAAGGTCAGCAGAGGTGAAGGGCTGGTACACAAAAACACGCCTCTCCACCATGTGCCCATCCTCATCTATTCCAGTATACCGCTGCTCTCTCAGGGGCATTTGTATCCCCATTTTGGGTCTTAAACGAGCTGCCAAGGGAGGGGTTTCTCCCGAGGCTTCATCTCCTCTCTTGTCTACTCTGGGTGGCCTAGGGATATGTTTGTCTTGTGGAGGCACAAGCACTGTGGACTCAAAAGTGGGGAACCTCTCTCCCTGGTAAGGAGAGGGCACCACTGGGATCACTGGTGCCATCTCCTGCAATGGATCTTCTGATGTTGGGTCCAACAGAACTTCAGGAGTTGATTTCCCTCAGTGGGTGGAGCGGGATCCTTCCTTGACTCTCTGTCCCTTTGCTACTAGCACTGCTGCTGCCTGCCCTCTTAGCCACTGTGGGGGGTCTAGCACCAGCTGTAACCAAGTGTCTATGTATGGAAACTGGTCTGAGTGTCCTGACTTACCAGTTACCTTGTGCCATACCTTAGAAACAAGGGACCTGTCCAGGCTTCCTTCTGATGGCCAACCCACTTCTAATGTTGGCCAATCTATTTCACACAAAGTTCTAAGTTTCCCTGGTGTCGTAGTAACCCCATAGTCCCCATTAAATCTCTTCTTAAAATTTTTCAACATAGTTCCTAGAGGAGTAGGCTTATTTTGTGTCTGACCCATGTTTCCTCAAGACAAAACACCAAGCTCACACCACACGCACACCACAAAACAAAGAATGGGTAAAAAGGGCACCCACACACTTTTTCAGTTTTCACCAAACCAGAATCAAAACCAAAATCAGAGTATCCAGAAATCCAAGCCAGGTCAAACCAAAACCAAAGTATCAAGCAATTCAAGTCAAGTCAAAAACAAAAACCAAAGTGCCAGTAGAGGCACGCCGTGGGTGATCAGGCCACGCTTCCACTCAAATGGAGTGGGCAAGTTCCGAAGACCAGTCTTACCAAGTTTCAAATGTCTGGACTCCAAGTGCCTGTTCCTTCCCGGTGTTCAGCCACTGCGTTGATCCTCCATGGGGGCCTGCCATGCACTGCTCTAATGAGGCGTTCCACCGGGGCAATTGCCTACCCGGGAGCGCTTTCAGGATCCGCATCGCTCAAGCTGGCCGGAGTCCCCCGCAGGGATGCTCCACAGGGCAGGCCTAAGCCGCCTAAGGGGCTGCCTCGGCTGTCCATCAATTACCTCACTTCCTGGTCAGGGAACCAAGAAATGTAGCAGGACGAGTCGCAGACAAAACTCCTCAGACACCAGATTAAAGAAGGAAGAGGTTTTTCATTTGGCTGGGAGCGTCGGCAGACTCATGTCTTAAGAGCCGAACTCCCCAAAAAAGAAACTCCCAGCCCTTTTAAGGGCTTACAACTCTACGGGGTCTATGTGAAAAAGTCATAATAGATCAAGTAAGCGTAAGGAACGTGACTGGGGGCTACGTACATCAGCTAACAGAACAAAAAGTTTTACAGTGCTTTCTCATACAATGTTTCGAATTTACAGATAACACCAGTAGTTTTGGTCAGGGGTTAATATTATGATTACTTTAGCCACCAGGGCCAGGTGGTGGTGCCAAGGTCGTCTAGCTATTTATCTTACTTCTGTTTCTTTCCAACTTTTTGCTTTCTCCCATTTTCTCCTGTCTTATAAACTAGGAAAAAGGGGAAGTTGGGGAGAAACTGAGAATGACAACAGGAGAAGTGGTGGCCTCATACCATACCAGCACTTTGGAAGGCTGAGGAGGGTGGATCACGAGGTCAGGAGATCGAGACCATCCTGGCCAATATGGTGAAACCTCGCCTCTACTAAAAGTACAAAAATTAGCCGGGCATGGTGGCGCGCGCCTGTATTCCCAGCTACTCGGGATGTTAAGGCAGGAGAATCGCTTGAACCGGGAGGACTAGGTTGCAGTGAGCCGAGACCCCGCCACTGCATTCCAGCCTGGCAACAGAGCAAGACTCCATCTCAATAATAATAATAATAATAATAATAATAATAATAATAATAATAATGTCTATCCATGTTCTTTAAAAACGTTTGCCTTCACGATTCTTTGTCAACGTTTGGTTGTCTTTCTCAATAAAATAACAGAGAAACTTCAAATGCCTTTTGTTTCTTTTGTTTTGTTTGATTGTTGTTGTTTCAGGATTAAGACCAAGTCAGAGGTCTGTTGCTGGGTAAGGAGTGCAGGTAGGAAAGAAGCCAGGACTCCTCCCACTTACATTCCTCGATTCCTCAACCCAAGCACATACTTGGTAGGACTGTCTTTGGCCAAAAGCTCTTATCTTTCCAAGTTCTTCCTGGGCTCTGACAAGTGCCTGGGAAGTGGTACTGTAGTCCCCAACTCTACAAATTGCTATTCTGGAGGGTGGGTTGGCAGAAATGTTGACTAGTTGAAATGTGAGTGGGGCAGCTTTGGTAGGCAATGATTACCTAAAGACTGTAAAGCCAGGCGACTAGACCTGTATACCTTGGTGGTGAAGACCTAGGAAACCAGGTCTCCATCACTTATACACTACAAGGTGTAACATTTCAGAACTAAACTGAAGTCTTATGCTTCATATTCCTTTTCAGTAAACTCAGTGGCATACTACACTAATCATGGTGTCCACTTTTTTCCTGAGTTGTATACTATTGAAAGATCTTAGAACACTCTAGCACAATGTAAATGTTCATTATTGTTGCGAGAACTCAGGGACCCCAAATGGAGGGACCGGCTGAAGCCATGGCAGAAGAATGTGGATTGTGAAGATTTTATGGACATTTATTAGTTCCCCAAATTAATACTTTTGTAATTTCTTATGCCTGTCTTTACTGCAATCTCTAAACATAAATTGTAAAGATTTCATGGACACTTATCACTTCCCTAATCAATACCCTTGTGATTTCCTATGCCTGTCTTGTCTTTAATCTTTTAATCCTGTCAGCTGAGAAGGATGTATATGGTCTCAGGACCCTGTAATAATTGCCTGAAGTACACAAATTGTACAGCATGTGTGTTTGAGCAATATGAAATGTGGGCACCCTGAAAAAAGAACAGGATAACAGCAATTGTTCAGGGAATAAGAGAGATAACCTTAAACTCTGACCGCCAGTGAGCCAGGCAGAACAGAGCCATATTTCTCTTCTTTCAAAAGCAAATGAGAGAAATATTGCTGAATTCCTTTTCTCAGCATGGAACGTCCCTGAGAAAGAGGATGCGCACCTAGGGGTAGGTCTCTGAACTGGCCCCCCAGGGGCGTACCTGTCTCTTATGGTCAAGATTGCAGAGGTGAAATAAACTCCAGTCTCCCATAGCGCTCCCAGGCTTATTAGGAAGAGGAAATTCCTGCCTAATAAATGTTGGTCAGACTGGTTGATCTCAAAATCCTGTCTCCTGATAAGATGTTATCAATGACAATGGTGCCCGAAACTTCATTAGCAATTTTAATTTCGCCTCGGTCCTGTGGTCCTGTGATCTCGCCCTGCCTCCACTTGCCTTGTGATATTCTATTACCCTGTTAAGCACTTGATGTCTGTCACCCACACCTATTCGCACACTCCCTCCCCTTTTGAAAATCCCTAATAAAAACTTGCTGGTTTTTGTGGCTTGTGGGGCATCACGGATCCTACCAATGTGTGATGTCTCCCCCAGATGCCCAGCTTTAAAATTTCTCTCTTTTGTACTCTGTCCTTTTATTTCTCAAGCCAGCCGACATTTAGGAAGATAGAAAAGAACCTATGTGATTATCGGGGCAAGTCCCTGATACATTATATATTAATTACAATTACTTTATATAATTGTTCTTTTTCAGTGATTTTTTTTTTAATACCTCAAATCACCAAGCACAAGCCTGAATCCACTAAAATCTCCTCTCTAACACCCTCATTTTGAGACAGCTCGTGGCTCTCCATGATAAGTTCTTGGGTGAGGAGTAACAAATCCAGTTTCTTCAACTGCGAATTCAGTTTCTGATGGTCTTTGGCTAAAGCATATTCACACATACGAGGAATTGATGAAAATGACATCTAGCAGGGACGTTAATGGTTCTTAAATACTTTGGGTTCATTTCTGATTGGCCTTTATTTCTAATAAAGGTATCTGAGGGTGGGCGCAGTGGCTCACGCCTGTAATCCCAACACTTTGGAAGGCCGAGGCGGGTGGATGATTTCAGGTCAGGAGTTCAACAACAGCCTGTCCAATATGGTGAAACCCCGTCTCTACTAAAAGTACAAAAAATTATCCAGGCGCGGTGGTGGGAGCCTGTAGTCCCAGCTACTCCGGTGGCTGAGGCAGGAGAATGGCGTGAACCCGGGAGGCGGAGCTTGCAGTGAGCCGAGAGATCGTGCCACTGCACTCCAGCCTGGGCAACAGAGCGAGACTCCATCTCAACAAATAATAATAATAAAATAAATAAATAAATAAATAAAATAAAAATTAGCCAGGCGTGGCGGCGCTTGCCTGTAATCCCAGCTACTCGGGAGACTGAGTCAGGAGAATCACTTGAGCCTGGGAGGTGGAGGTAGGTTGCGGTGAACCGAGATTGCACCACTGCACTCCAGTCTGGGTGACAGAATGAGGCCCTGTCTAAAAAAAATGTATCTGAGAAAGGCAAGAAAGAAGAAAGTTTAGAGAGTGCTTGGAATTTTTAAAAAATCTTTACTTCCCCCAAATTTGGAGAGTAATACTTCATCACTGGGAAGGGGAAGTAGTTTCAAATATTTCTGTAATTATTTGAAAGTGGAAGTTATCAAATAGAGTCCCATAATAAGTTTCCTTATTAACAACTTGGAAGTTCCTAGAGTTTTGAAAGGTAATGTTTTGGATTTTTTTAATAGAGTATAAATTTTGTGTCTATACTTATTTGCAAGGAGATCCTGCCCTGAACTATGATAAGTCTGGGTATTGTGATTATTGTTTTCTTATCGTTAGAAAGTCTTCTCTCTTTAAGTTTTGTCTGTCACCATTCTTTCCACGTGGGAAAGCCTTTAAAGGACACAGTCCTCAAAGAAAAATAAAACCCTCTGATTATGATTGTGTACGATAAGTTTAATTGATACTCCTGTATTGTTCTTGAAAATATAGTACTTAATTCATAAAATACTTGTCAAAACTAGAGTGTATTTTGCCCCACACCTTCAGTAACATTAGGTATAATAATTTAAATGATCTTTGTAGTTGCTGAGGCAAAATTGTATAAATACTTGTGTAAAAATAGAGTGCATTTTGCCACACATCTCTAGTAATATTGGGTATAATTAAATGATCTTTGTAGTTTCTCAGGGAAAATATACATGTTGGTTTTAACTTTCATTCATTTAATTTGGAAGCATCACATTTCTACAGGCATAAGCCACCTCACCAGGCATTTTCTTCTTCATTTTTTCAGTAAAGAAAGATAAAAATAATGTCCATTCTTTGTAAGATACTGGAAAATAACTTGGTTTCCAAAGAGTTTCCATCCAGTCCCAAATTTGGAGAAATGAACCTGCACACTCCAGTGCAATGTCAAATCTAGACAAACAAGAGGCAAATGTTATTAACATTAGAAAATGTATAGTCTCCATTAAAAGCAAGAATGGGAATTCCTTGGGACCAGAAATGCAAAGAATTCCTGGAAGTGGATTCTAGGTGTCTGCAGAATGAACCCTGAGAGAAGACGCAGCCCCAGATAGTGAGTGCTTATTGGGGGAATTCTCCTGGTGACCCCAGGAAGCTGGCTTCAGCTTCTTGCAAACTCCAGTTCTTGCAAACCACTATTCTACTTTGTCGCTACAAATTTGTCTACTCTAGGCACCTCACACAAGCGAATCATGCAGTATTTGTCCTGTTTGACTGGCTTGTTTCACTTAACATGTTGTCTTCCAGCTAAATCCATGTTTCAGCATGTGTCAGAATTTTCTTTCTTTTTGGAGCTGAATAATGTTCCATTGTATATACATACTCCATTTTGTTTATTTATTCATCCATTGATGGAGACTTGGGTTGCCTTCAATTTTTTGGCTTTTGTGAATAGTGCTTCTATGAACACAGGTTTATAAATATCTATTCAAGTGCCTGCTTTCAAATGTTTGTGTATATCCCCAGCAAGAGAATTGCTGGATCTTATGCTAATTCTATTTTTAATTTTTGGAGGAGCTGTTATGCTGTTTTCCATCGTGGCTGCATCTTTTTATATTCCTACCAACAGTGCACAAAAGTTCCAAGTGCTCTACATTCTTCTGGTTTTTTTTAATAGTCATCTGTTTTTTTTTAATAGCGGGTGTGAGGTAGTTACATTCATTTTTGCACTTGGAAAACTGGGGGCAAAAACCAAGGGCATGGCAAAGTATAATAAAATGTGTAAAAAATAAGAAAAAAATTATGTATGTATTTATTTATTTTGAGATGGAGTTTCACTCTTGTTGCCCAGGTTGGAGTGCAGTTGCGCGATCTTGGCTCACCGCAACCTCCAGCTCCCAGGTTCGAGCAATTCTCCTGCCTCAGCCTCCTGAATAGCTGGGATTACAGGTGCCTGCCACCACGCCTGGCTAGTTTTTCTAATTTTAGTAGAGATGAGGTTTCATCATGTTGGTCAGGCTGGTCTCGAACTCCTGACCTTAGATGATCTGCCCACCTCAGCCTCCCAAAGTGCTGCGATTACAGGCATGAGCCACCGCGCCCGGCCAGCGTTACCATTTCTATCTCAGCAGGGGCAAGAGAATGAGTGGTGTTAGAGAAAGCAAGAAACTGCTACAGGAAAGGGTCACTCCTCAGTATTTGTTTTTCTTTCTTTCTTTCTTTTTTTTTTGAGAGAGAGAGGGTCTCACTCTGTCACCCAGGCTGGAGTGCAGTGGCACAAGCATAGCTCACTGCAGCCTCAACCACCTCAGCTCATGGAGACTCCCAGGTGGCGGAGACTACAGGTACGTGCCACCATGCCTGGCTAATTCTTTAATTTTTTGTGGAGACAGGATCTCACTCTGTTACCCAAGTTGGTTTTGAACTTCTGGCCTCAACTGATCCACCTACCTCAGCCTCCCAAAGTGCTGTGATTTCAGGCATGAACCACCACAGCCAGCCTATTTTTGACTTTAGATAAAATAATTCAGTACCCTGAGGCCAGGGGGAACAAAGCAAGGTAATAAATTACTACTCTGTTTCTCTGAACAGCTGATGTCTTTCAGTGCTAAACTCAATCAGAAGCCTGGGGGGGAAAGTAGATCTCCAGTGCCACCCATTTAAGTTACCTCTTGTACCACAGTGCTGACTGAAGAGTGGTAAGCAGATCTAGAGAGGCAAGCTGATATTAGCTACCAGTGTCTTCAGGTTGATCAACATATACATAGTGGTAACTTTTTTTTTTTTTTTGAGATAGAGTCTCACTGTCTCACCCAGGCTGGTGTGCAGTGGTACAATCTTGGCTCTCACTGCAAACTCCACCTCCCAGGTTCCAGTGATTCTTGTGAGTCAGCCTATTGAGTAGCTGGGATTTATAGTCATGCATCACTATGCCTGACTAACGTTTTTGAATTTTTACTAGAAATGGGATTTCCCTATGTTGGCCAGGCTGGTCTTGAACTCCGGGCCTCAAGTTATACACCCACCCTAGCCTCCCAAAGTGTTGGGATTACAGGTGTGAGCCACCCTGCCTGGCCTACAAGGGTAACTTTTTAAAATGGTCTAAAAAGAACTCTATAAATTAGATAATATGGATCAATCCTGCAAGATCCACAGTCTACCCAACTCACACAAAATAATCTGTAAATTTTTGAAATTATTAAAGATACTGAATTCATGGTCAAATGTCTTCCAAAAAACAAACCTAGAGGTTCTTACAATTTCACTGACTAATTTTACCTAATATTCAAAGAATTAATAAGATGAATTCTACACAATTTATTCTAGAAAATAGACGAATATGGCATACTTCCCAACTTATTTTATGAGATCAGCATTTTCCTGGCAAACACAGTACACTAGGAGAAAACTACTGACTAATATTGCACCTAAACATAGATGCAGAAATCTTCACCAAAATACTAACAAATAGAAATCTGAAATGTATGTTAACGAACAATACCATGCCCAAGTAAGGTTTATTCCATATGTAAGGCTGGTTTAATACTCAAAAGTCAATCAACATGATTCACCCTATTGATTGTCTAGATTGGAAACACCATATAATTCTATCAAAATGATTCAAAAAAATGCATTAAAGAAAATCTATACCCATTCATGATTTAAAATTTAAAAACCAGCTCTCATCAATGTGGGAATAGAGGGAATTTCCTCAACTGTGCAAAGAACATCTACAGAAACCTATAACTAAATTGTAATAGTGACAGACTCAATGCTTTCCCATGAAATCAGGAACAAGACAAAGATATCCTCTCCAAGTCTTTCTATTCAACAAGGTACTGGAATTGATTGCCGGTGCAATAAGTTGAGAAAAGGACTTAAAAAGCATATACGTTGGAAGTAAAAAAAAAAAAGAAACGATCCATACTTGCAGAACATGAGCCTATCTTAAAGGGTTTAAAAGCAAACTTCCAGAACTCATGAGTGAGTTTAGCAAGGTCTCAAGATAGAAGGGTGCAAAGCTTCAGAGGGAAAAAGTTCCAGGGCCTTAGAACAGGAGAATTTCCTGCAGTAAGTTCTCAGGTCCTCTGCCTGTTCACTTATTTCCTGTAGGCTTAGCCTGTGAGTCCCCCACCCTGCATGACCCCTGGCCAATCCTCCCCTCCAATCTCTGCATAAGACACACCACTTTTTGTATTTTATTTTGCTCTGCAACCAGCAAATCCAGGCGACCCAGGTTTCCCTGCCAGTCCTGGCAACAGCAACTAGACACCCCACCCCTGAGCCTCACCCTTACTCAGCAGGAACCCAGGTAACAGGAATTTCACATTTGTGTAAAATTTTATTGAGAAGAGGAACGAAAAAAGGCATAAAGTGATCTGAAGGCCAAACTTCTTCCATCGCATTTGAGAGAACTCGGGTATTATTGTTAACTTTATTTATTTATTTATTTATTTACAAGAGGATCATCCAATGGAAGGTCTCAGAGGAAGTTTCAGGGCCCAGGATTCCAAAGGCGGGCCGTGGACAGTCTCAGGGCGTCTGTCCCCAAGCGCATGCCATCTGCAGCCAGCAGTCTTGGAACTTTGGTTGGTGGCACCAGGGGACAGCAGTAGGCTGACACTCTCAAAGGTCTTCTCGGATGGAAGTCTCCGGCTCCAGTCGTCTGTCCACTAAGCGAGAGGCGAGTTGCTAGGGAGGCTGCGGGGGCGGGCGTACGTTGAGACCCTCTGCAGCCTCCTGCTCTCCCGAGGGCTCCTGCGGCTCCTCCTGAATTGCCTGCTCCGGATCCAGAGCGGGCGACCCTGCGCCCCGCCTCAAGGTACTCTGAGGCTTGGGAAAGAGATCTTTTCGCCGGCAGTTTCAGCGAGGAAGCACGCAGGGAGCGGAAAGTAGGTGGCAGTGGAAATCTAGGCCGTCCCAGGAGAGCTCGCAGTGGTAAGGACAGGAAGGGAGCATCTAGGACACCGAATGTACTGAGCTCCGGGCTGGAGGCATCTGGTCCCGCCGCCTCCTTTGCGAAATCCCCGGCCTGCCAAACTCGGAGGGGAGACGGCAACTCCATCGCTTCCTTTCACCAGCGGGTACAGGGTATCTAGGACTCATAAGTCAGTCAACATTTTTGCGTTTTTGTAATCTTCTGGTCTCATGGGCGGTCCAAATCAGATTGCAGGGAGGTGGCTGTGAACCTTATTCTTAGGAGCAAGTTACATCAGGACATGGAATTAATGAGATTAACATAAAGTCCTATCATTTGAGATGAAGTTGTCTAGTTAAATAGTTTGCTTTAGGGATTGAAAAGAAAAAATATTACCTTTCTTGTACAGAGAAAGCCCTCTTGGGGGACCCTGGTTAGAAAGTTCATTATTGTCCCCAAATGCATTGCTAGTACTAGAGCAGACTGGATCCCTTTCTGTCTCAGAGTAATGCTTGTCAGATGCCTAAAGATCGCGATGTTACTGAGGAGCAGGCCAGGGTAGTTGCCCATTTTTAAAATTAGAAGATCATTTTTTGGGGAGATATTTTATTATTTTATTGTTCTGTCTCATGTTGACTCACATTACATTTTAATTTTAGATTCGGGGGTACATGTGTAGGTTTGTTACAAGAATATATTGCGTGATTCTGAGGCTTCTATTGATCTCATCACCCAGAGAGTGAACTAAATCCCCAGGAGGAAGTTTTTCAGCCTCTACCCCCTTATGTCCCTCCCTCCCTCCTTTTGGAGTCCTCAGTGGTCTCTTGTTCTCATCTTTATGTCCCTGTACACCAGGCTGAGCTCCCACTTCTAAGTGAAGACATGCAATATTTCTTTCTGCATGAATTCGCTTATGATAATGGCATCCTTATAGAATAATTTGAAGTTGGATAATGTGATGCTTTGGGCTTCATTAATTAATTAATTAATTTATTTATTGCTTGCGATGCTTTGCCTATTCATTGTCTTTTTTTTTTTTTTGAGACAGGGTTTTTGCTGTAGCTCAGGTGGGAATGCAGTGTCATGCTCTTGGCACCCTGGACCTCCCACGCTCAAGGGATCCTCCCCATCAGCCTCCAGAGTAGCTGGGTGATCCTCCCCCCTCAGCCTAGAGAGTAGCTGGGAATACAAGTATGTGCCACCATACCTGGCTAATTTTTCTTGTATTTTTTGTAATGATGGGGTTTCACCATGCTGCTAGGTTGGTGGTTGGCTCAGCCTCCTGAGTGGCTGGGACTATAGGCAGCTGGGACTGCAGGCAGGAACCACCACACCCAGCTAATAATTTTTTTTTTTTTTTTTTTTTTTGTAGAAATTGTGTTTCACTATGTTGTCTGGTTTGGTCTTGGACTTCTGGCCTTAAGTGATCCTCCTCCCTCAGCCTCTCAAAGTGCTTGGATTACAGGTGTTAGCCACCATGCCTAGCCCATAATAAAGTTGTTCTAGTCTTAGATTCTTCTCTCATGATGATAACTCCACCTTCAGTTTTTGGGTTTTTTTTGTTCATTTGTTTGTTTGTTTTTCTTTTTTTTTTTTTTTTTACAACATCTTGCTCTGTTTCCCAGGCTGAAGTGCAGTGGCAGGATCCCAGCTCACTGCAACCTCTGCCCCCTGGGTTTAAATGATTGTACCACCTTAGCCTTCCGAGTATCTGAGATTACAGGTTCATGCCACCATGTCTGGCAAATGTTTGTAGTTTTAGTAGAGAGGGGGTTTTACTATGTTGGCCAGGCTGGTCTCAAACTCGTGGCCTCAAGTGATCTTCCTGCCTTGGCCTTCCAAAGTGCTAGGATTACAGATGTGGGCCACTGCCCCTTGCCAAGATTTTTTTTCGCTTTGTTCATTGCATTATTCATATCAAAGTGGAAGTATCGCGGATAATTCTAGTCTTACTATACTACCTAATATACCATCCTACTACTTATCTTTCCAATACACTTATGTTATGTTTCTTTATAGAATTTATTAGGGCTGAGCGCAGTGGCTCATGCCTGTAATGCTAGCACTTTGGAGGCCGAGGCGGGTGGATCACCTGAGGTAAGGAGTTCGAGACCAGCCTAGCCAACATGGCTAAACCCTGTCTCTACTAAAAATACAAAAATTAACCAGCCATGTTGAGTGCCTGTAGTTCCAGCTGCTTGTAAGGCTGAGGTGGGAGGATTGCTTGAACCCAGGTGGCAGAGGTTGCAGTGAGCCGAGATCATGCCACTGCGCTCCAGCAGTGGAAACAGAGTGAGACTGTCTTAAAAACAAACAAACAAAACAACAACAACAGCAACAAAAAGCATGTACTGTCTTATTTATTTATTTGTTGTCCTGTTTACTGTCTTTTTTCAACTCATGAAGGTGTCAAACACTTTATGGCCAAGTCTATGTCTACTTGTTGATCACTTATCTCTGGGACCTTGATCCCTTTGTAGCACAATATAGACACTTAGCATTTGTTAATGAAGAGACAATAAATGTATTAAAAGACTGGGTGTGGTGGCTCATTCCAGAAATCCCAGCACTTTGGGAGGCAAGATGAGAGGATTGCTTGAGCCCAGGAGTTTGAGCCGAGTCTGGGTAACATAGGGAGACTCTACCTCTACAAAAAATTTAAAAATTAGCTGGGTGCGTGGTGTGCACCTGTAGTCTCAGCTACTTGGGAGGCTGAGGTAGGAGGATTGCTTGAGCCTAGGAGATTGAGGGTAAATTGAACAGCGATCATGCCACCACATTGCAGCCTGGGTGACAGAATGAGACCCTATCTCAAAACAAAAACAAAAACAAAAAACATAAAAGAGTAGTCTCAGAGGTCTATAGCTGATTATAATCCTATAAAAGGATCAAAGTAAAACAATAATTGTCGATGGCAAAAGTATTAGAATAGCAATGGTTAAAGATGCAATGGGCAAGGAAATTTGGTTACAGGTATGGCGTACAACAATTTAATATAATGATCATAATTAGTTCTGCTAACATACACTAACACATTTCAGAATCACAGGAATCTCATACAATTTTGTAATACATACTAATAAGACATTCATATAAATTAAATCCAAAGAAAGTTAAATATCATTTCATATTCGATAATGCATCTTATGTGATTTTATTATGCCAAATAAGCCAAGGTCTTACGTGATCTTATTATGCCAAATAAGCCAAATATATCTCTTTGGATTTCAGGGGACTTAATGTCAAAAAAATTAATGAGGTAGAAAAGACTGAATTTAGAATTGGATTTTAGAAAGTTTGTCAAATACTTAAAACAAGGTCAATGTTTAAAACACTTGATATCACAAAATAGAATCACAGGTCATTGTAAAATAAGTCAGTCGTTTAATCAAAGTGGTAACTCAAATATTTCAAAAACAAAAAGGCAAAACCTTTTACTCTTTGAGACTTACTTTCCTAAAAAATAAGACCTAATGAAGATAGCATGAAGCCAATTAAATCTATTTCTCAAATCTTATAGACAAATGTATTAAATTTTAATCATCTTGACCAGAAGCTATAATTTTATAAACCTTTCATAACCTTTTATAATGTTTAAAAAAAGAATGGGTTAATACCTCAAGAAAACATTGTTAATCTGACACAGGGGCCCACAGGCTGGTCTTGCATCAGTGTTCCTTTGATATTAATCTTTAATTTATAGGCTGGCCGTTGTGGCTCACATCTGTAATCTCAGTACTTTGAGAGGCATAGGTGGGTGGATTCCTTGATCTCAGGAGTTTGAGACTAGCCTTAGCAATGTGATGAAACACTGTCTCTACAAAAAATACAAAAATTAGCCAGGCATGGTGGTACACACCTGTAGTCCCAGCTGCTCAGGAGGCTGAGGTGGCAGGATCACTTGGGTCTGGGAGATGGAGGTTGCAGTGAGCCAGGATCATGCCACTGCATTCCAATCCAGGTGACAGAGCTAGTGCCTGTCAAAACAAAACAAAACAAAACCACTGTTTATAGAGAAATATTGAACTAACTTTCTCTCTTAAAGTAGGTCCTTACAAGTCCAAACACCCACTTCTTCTGCAATAGTCCCTGGGACTAGGGAGTTAAATAGTTTAGTTTTCTGGACCCAGGTCTCATGAATGCAGCTTCTTCTGATTTTCATCTTCTCTTAGGTCTGAAGATGAGACTTCAGTTGCTGTTAATGTTTAAGATTTAGCAGGAGTTGGTGACCTTTTTCGACTCAGGAGTGAAAGCCCTGTAACTTGGTAACACAAAAACTTTAAAAGAATTACAGAAAGTTATGTGTAGATATAATAAACTTTTTTTAAATCTCAGTTTTTCTAAGCAAATAAAAACCTAGTAATAATTACATAGGAATTATTTTGATAAAATGTACAGTATGTTTTTACCTTTTTCGTAAATCACCTTTGAATTAGATAAAACAATTTTCCTTTTAATAATAACATTTTTTCTTTGGAAAAATATGTGCCTACAATACTTTTGTAAAGTTGAAAATGACGCAGATATTTAATGACTATCTATTATTTCATATAATATAATTCTAAGGTTGTTTTTTTTTTTTTTTGATGGAGTCTCAGCCTAGGCTGGAGGACGGTGGCACGATCTCAGCTCACTGCAAACTCTGCCACCAAGTTGAAGAGATTCTCCTGCCTCAGCCTCCTGAGTAGCTGGGATTGCAGGCATGCACCATCACCGGCTAATTTTTGTATTTTTAGTAGAGATGGGGTTTCACCACTTGGGCCAGGCCGGTCTCCAACTCCTGACCTCAAGTGATCTGCCCATGCTGGCCTCCCCTAAAGTGGTGGCTCACACAGGAATACCACAGTCTTCTGAATTCAAAATAGGCGGAGGCTGGAGCTCAGGCACCACCTCTGCGGAATCTCAAGCAGGCTTCACATAGCCGAGAAAATGTTGTTCCATCGCTTAATTAAGCCTCAGAGCAGGAGGACATAAGCGTTTGCGCTGATTAACGAGAGGAAGCAGAACCTTTAGCACTACCATCAGCCTGGGTATTCATGCTCTCCGGAGCTCGTGGGCAGAGGGCACCCAGATATTATGAAACTCAACAGTAACAAATGCACGAAAATTCGTAGACAAATGAAAAACGATAAAATTCTAGAGAGCACATAGAAGCAAAATAAATCGTAATTCCGACAGAAAAACAGAGCGAGAAAAGAAGTCGAAATGAAACGGATACTAAGCAAACCTTACAGAGAACGAGCGCTACAAAACGCAGGGATGAAAGAGTTCTTCAGGGGCCAAAAACCATCTGTGTCCGGGAAATGAGCATTGCTGCCACCGGAAAACTGTCCGCCAGGTCTCTGCACTGCTCTGTATCTCGCTAACAAGAATCTGGCGGCGCTGAGACTCAGCAAGCGCCGGCACCTAGCGGATAGCGCTGGTATTGCCAAACAAATATCCGTTTAGGCGCCTTAACGGTGCTGCTAGAAAGAAACTGTGGATTCTTAGGAGGGGTGCTTCCAGCCCGAAACATAGTGTCTGGAGGAATGGACCGACTCTGTTTAAATATGTTGTGACGTTTTAATGTGTTTTAATCCGTTTAAGGTGTTAAATCCGTTTAATGTGTTTTAACACGTTTTAATGTGTTGTGACAGGAAAAGAGCCGGCTAACGGTATTACGGAAGTACTAGTTGGTACAGAGGCTCGGTGCAATTACCGTTCTGCACCGTAAAACGGGTTTAGGAAGTTCCTAGGAGATACTAGCGGTGCGAGAACCGAGAAAGTGACGGCAGGCACAGACAACTTATGGACTCCGCGTACGGGAAACGTCCCGTTAGGCGCTAAGAACGGTGCAGCAACTGAAAAAAGGCCGAGTGGACACTACTGGCAAAAGCGTTGCTGCAAAACCGCCAGCTCCGCATTAGAAACAGAGCCGCCAGACAGAACCCGGGACCTGACTCCACCGAGGCGGAGACCGAGCTTGGCTCCCCAGCTCCTGAGAGAATGCAAGTCAAGGAGCACGAAGCTGTGACACTCAAAATTAGTAGAAGAAAAATGAATAACATTTAAATCAGATAAAATTCTAAAATAATAAATTCTAAAATTTAAATAAAAAGGCAAAGCAAACACACCGGAAACTACCGGTAACATTGTTCTCAGAGCAAAAGACACAAAAAGAGAATTTAAAAATAAGCAAAAATTAGAGAGAACCAACCTTACAAAGAAGAAATTACAAGTATGGCTAAATGAAGCAATTCTATGATTAGGATATTCCTGTTAGATCTAAACCGGTACATGTTACACCGAAGTCTACATTTCTTACGACAAAAACAAAAACAAACAACAACAACAAAAAACCAACAAAACCCAGTCACAGTTAAACCTGTTTACGACTAAAAAATCGTAGTAGCTGATGTATCCCAACTTGGTCCACAAGAGGAAAAAGTCGCGTTCGGCGGAAATTGCTATTGTCAAACCGAGCTTCGTAAACCAGAAATCCCGTTTGCCGGCATTTCCTGACTTCCATGGGAGTTTCAAAAACACCAACATAGCTAAGGCGAGACTTGATATTGCGAAGCCAGCCTTTGTGTAAGAGCTCCCAGGCGCTGCTAAACTGGTCATCGCTAAACCCAAATGAATCGCATTCTCTGGTACACAGATTTCTACAGGAATTGAACGTCTCCTGCGCAGCTAAAGGAAGGCTTACCAGTAGGAAGCCGGAACTTGCCACGACTTAGAAACTTGAGGCTTTGGGAGGCCGAGGTGGATGGATCATCTGAGGTCGGCAGTTTGAGACCAGCCTGGCCAACGTGGCAAAACCACGGCTCTACTAAAAATACAAAAATTAGCCGGATGTGGTGGCGGGCGCCTATAATCCCAGCTATTTGGGAGGCTGAGGCAGGAGAATCACTTGAACCCGGGAGGTGGAGGTTGCAGTAAGCCGAGATCGCCGAGATCGCGCCACTGCATTCTAGCCTGGTTGAAAGAGCGAAACTCTGTCTCAAAAAAAAAAAGGGGGGGAAGAAAAAGAAAAAAGAAACTTGAGGCAGGGCTAACTCCGGGTTTGTTATGATTAGAAATCCAAGGCTACAGGAAACCCGGAGTTGCTGGGAAATGAGTCACAGG
The DNA here is from genome assembly GCF_028885625.2 of Pongo pygmaeus. NCBI lineage: Eukaryota > Metazoa > Chordata > Mammalia > Primates > Hominidae > Pongo > Pongo pygmaeus. Next base: position 43,412,895 of record NC_072377.2, on the reverse strand, counting down.
GTCACTCAGCCTTTCTGTGGCGAAACACCGACTTCCTACGACCTAGAAATCGCCGCCAGGGCTAGACTGGTGTTTGTCCTAAGTGGGGACTTGCTTGGGTTGAGAAATCACATTTTGGCTATTCCCCGACTTGAACCAGGGGGTAGAAATCGTAGTCATCGGCTGGGCGCAGCTGCTCATGCTGCAATCCCGGCAGTTTGGGAGGCCGAGGCGGGCAGATTATTGAGGTTAGGAGTTCGAGACCAGCGTGGTCAATATGGTGAAACACCGCCTCTAGTAAAAATACAAAAATTATCCGGGCCTGGTGGCGCGCGCCTGTAATCTCAGCTACTCAGGAGGCTGAGGCAGGAGAGTCGCTTGAACCTGGGGGGCAGAGGTTGCAATGAGCCACGATCGCGCCACTGCACTCCAGCCTGGGCGACACAGCGAGACTCTGTCTCAAAACAAAACAAAAGGAAAAGAAGAGAAAAGATAAGGAAACGCAGGCACCCTGAAATCGAAACTTGTTGTGACCAACAAGTCAACGACGGACGAATCCGCGGGGTCCTGCGACAGACACGCCAACGGCGCCGCCACAGCACAGGGTTCTGGAGGCCGAGCTGTTCTGCGGGTTCTGCCGCGGCGCTGGCGGCGCTGGGAAGAAACAGCGCCCGGGCAGCTCCCCTGTCCCCGACTCGGAGGAGCGGCGGGCTCCCCCAGCCCAGCGCCGCCGCCGCCGCCCGGGAACGCCAGGCTCAGCGCAGCTGGGGAAGCTCCGAATCCCTCAGGTCGGCGACCTGAGTGCTGTCGCCCCGAGAAAATGGAGGCACCGGGCAACGAGCTGTGCCGAGACCAAGAGACCTCAGTTCTGCGAAATGTCGGTGCCTGGAGCTTGCGAATGACTGCAGCCGGCGGGTTGTCAAGGACAACATTCTTTATGGCGCAACCAACCGCGCTGTCACCAAGAAACCGTGGACTCTGAGAAAAAAGAGGGGTTCGGCCACCGAGAAACTCCGTGCCACATGTGCTGTGACAGCAAAACCGCCCGCTCCGCGCCGCTGGCGAAAGAGCCAACCAACGCCGGGTGCTGCGACTGTGACACCGGGACTAGAAGGCCTCGAATGGAGAATGGGACGCCCAGAGCAAGCAGGAAAACGTTTTATTTGGCTCAACTAGCGCTGTCGCAACCGGAAAACTTTCAGGCCAGTGCTTCCGCGGAGACGGATGTGAGAAACCGTTGATCCGAGGCAGGAGTGGGGCTGGGCGCTGGACTCGCTGGTGTGAGAATCTGGCTGCGCTAGGACCCGGCAAGCGCGGGCACCAGGCGAACGCCAGCGACTTTGCCAGACAAATGCATGTCATTTTTGGTCGCCATTCAAAGGTGCAGCCGGCAGTCAGCCCCGGCTCTGAGAAACAAGTGGAGGTGTCAGCCATAAACCCTCCGTGCAGGGAAAGGAGCGTCGCTGCGACGGATCGACTGGCCGTTGGGTGGAACTTTCTTTGGTGGCCTAGTGACTAGAAAACAAAAACGAAAACGAAATAAAAAACTGCTACTGGCATTACTCCCACGCTCCCTCCTCAAGTCAGTGGCTTCGGGCTTAAGAAAACCTGTATTTTTCTTGGCTGAACCGTGATCCCTAATTACTGAGGGCCCCGCGACCGACCCAGTGCGATTCGCAGAGGGAAAGGAGCTGGAATAAGGATCCAGAATGGGACGGATTTGGCTCCTCCAGGAATAAAGCAAAACAAATGCAGGTCGCGAACACTTTACAATGCAGGAAGCTGCTCTTTCCGTGGCCGCGGCTGGGTCCTTCCACACCACCTCTCTGTCCTAGGCCTTCGTCCCAGTTCAGCCCTCACGGATTCTAGGCTAGCGGTCAACAACCGCATCCCTTCGGAACCTGGAAACTCTAGGTCCAAGATATCGGTGAAGAATGAAAGGCACAGTGCCGTTCAACCCAGGCTTCAGGCCTGCCCCGCTGGTCCCGTCCCTTCCCTGTGGGATGGAACTCTGTGGGAATCGCTCCTTATTCTGATGGTTCACTCATTCAGATATCCTTGATATTTGGGGATAGTTCTAAAACAGCTGGGGAGAAAAATGGACTGGGAGACTCCGGCGTTAGACGTGAAATTGTCAGTGAGACATCCGCCTCTAAGCCCAGGGAAATGCTCAAATTGTGGTTCTCTGTCTCTGGCACCGTGATCTTTGAAATGCATTATTGATTTTTTTCTTTCTTCTGGGAAATGCAGTGCAGGTGAACTTGTAAGTGTTGAATCCTCCCTCTCCTCACTTTTCGATCAGACTGAGGCCTACTTCCTTTCTGATAAGAAATATGGAACTGCCATTGCTCAGTAGGAAAATGTCCTTTCATACAAGCATTCATATTACAATAAAAATCTGCACTTTGTGAGTTGAGCCCCCTCAAAGAGACCTACAGACCCTGCCCCGAGCATCTCCATCCACACTCATCATTTCCCATTTTCACCACTTCTGCTCCGTGCAAACAACTACTATCCTTTTCTGGGGAATCCTAGGCAGAGGCAATGGCAGGACAAAGGCAGAAAAGGCACTGCCAGGTAAGGAAATCTATTTTGCCCTTGCAATTCTCTCCCCCAAGGCATTTGCCTCAATATCTCCCTCCCACCATACCCCTTCTTCAGCTAGCCAAAACCTTCCCTGCTGTTTGAGGCTCCTCCAATTTCCTCCTGGTCCTGTGGTTGCGAGAATAAAGGAAAAACTACACTGTTCTCACCCACATAGTTACAGACACTGTGAAATAGAAGAGCAGCCTGGAGTCATTGCAAAGCAAAATACCTACCATCAGTTCTCTCTTCCTAGTTCTTTTTCTTTTTCTTTTTTTTTTTCTTTTGAGACAAAGTCTTCCTCTGTCACCAGGCTCGAGTGCAGTGGTGCGATCTCGGCTCAGTGCAACCTCTGCCTCTCGTGTTCAAGGATTCTCCTGCCTCAGCCTCCTGAGTAGCTGGGACTACAGGAGCGTGCCACGACGCCCAGCTAATTTTTGTATTTTTAGTAGAGACGGGGTTTCACCACGTTGACCAGGATGGTCCCGATCTCTTTACCTCATGATCTGCTCGCCTCGGCCTCCCAAAGTGCTGGGATTACAGGCGTGAGCCACCGTGCCCGGCCCTCTCTTCCCATTTCTACTCCAGCTTCCCATCTTAGTAAAAAGTCTGTGAGCAGCACCCTGTAGCGGGAAAAGGTAACCTGTCTTGATGGGAGTCCATAGGAGGCTGCAGGCTGCTTCCCTACAGAGACTGATATCAAGGTAGCGGCAGAATTTAGATTCTAATCCTAGTGTGATTGGAGGTGGGGTGGATTCCAGGGAGGTCAGAAAGTGACCAAATACAAAATTGTGCTCCTTTGGAGGAGGTCATAGGAACTTTGAAGTATGACAATGGCTAGTAATTGGGTAGAATTGGAGCAGGCTGGCAATGGCAGTTTTGTGTGGGTGGTAGGACCTAGGAATCAAACTTGAGGGCAAATTGTGGAGCACATGTGACAAATGATGTAGAGCTTTTCCTATTTCCCTTTCCAGTGTGTTATCCAAAACAATAAATAATAAAGAATTAAGAAAGACTAATATTTTTATCAATCTCATGAAGAAAAATTGCATCAAATCAAGATAACTACAATGATAAATATTGTTAGAATATTATTAACCAAATGAAAGTGACACAAAACAGAAAAATGGGGTGGATGGTGGGAGAGATCAAAGAAAAGCAAAGTCTCCAACATTCAGGCAATTTGCACAGGTGAATCTTCTGGCCAGTTGTTATGTTGCAGGAAGCTGTGCAACTAATGAATGAGGAAGCAGGAATCCGTATTAATACTTTCCTGATACAGAGAAATTCTTGGATTTAACAGTCTGCTTCTTTGTCAGGTACTGACTTTTGATTATAGGCTCAGAAAAGATGGTAACAGTTATAATCACTTAGTCTAGTAGAGTAGGTAAAAGAAAGACTGTGGAGGAGGCTACACAGAAAGCAAAAGGTCAAAGTGCCCCGGGGTAAGTCATCTAGAGTTGAAAGTGAAGAACTGTGCTTGGTACCAGTGGAGGACTCCACCAGGTCAGGTTAACCTACAAAAAATGAACCATTGGCTGTTGATCTCTGGGACTGAAGATTCACCCTATCCCATTCCTGTCTAGCCTCAGCTTTACATTCACTGTGTAGCTCAAAGGTTTTGTTTTTTTTTTTGTAAAACACTCTCCACAAATGTTTGATAGATTATAAAACCCTGTCCTAAGACTTTGTCATCCACAGACAATTGTCTTATTTTTAATCCTCTTCAAAACGTCGTTTATAATTAGCTATTGGACTTTGATAGGTGTTTTTGAATGCAAGTTTCTAATTACTCTGGAGATTGTGACATTAGAATAAAGAAAAATGTGACACGAGTCTGGTTGGGAAAATTTTTTTTTAAAAAAGAAGAATAGAGGAGTAAACTTTTAGGACTCTCATGGAGAACTGAAATATTCGTGAATATCAAACAGAACAGGAGTTAATTGCATGGACTGAACAAATAGAAGACTGAAGTGATATTGTTGACTTTTTTGCTAAAAAATTGCTGAACCTTAAAAAATTGCTGACCCTTTGTTATGTTTTTCTGAGTCAAGGAAACTTTACTGTTGAGCTATTGACAGCTTTTAACAATTCAGTAAAGTATACTCCAGTGAACAAAATTTAGAGCATATTTGTTTCTCTCTTTACCTGATTTCTCCAGAATTTGGAAACTATTGGTGAATATTCTTATGTCAATGTAGTTATTTGCATAAGTGCAATAAGAATGTTTTCTTTTGCAACAGAACACCATTGGAGAAACTGGTTATTTTACCAAGGCTTTGACTGAAATGGTGCGCTTTTCTTTAAGGAGTCAAACTTGACTTACAGAGCCAATAAAAGCCCCTTGGGAAAACAGACCCCAAACCTTGTCTACACAGTACCTATACAAGGTTTCTGACTTGTGATAAATAAAGAATGTCACTTTCTGACAAGCCCAGGAGCCCCAAGTGATGGGACCTCAAGAGGAGGGGAATTTACCCAACTCATATGTATTCGGTGGTACAAAGCCATGGCTGGGCTTGGCTTTTAAAAAGTCTTATCTGAGACTTTTTCTATGGAACAAAGTTCCATCAAAGTCATTTAAAAAGGCTTGTGTGAAAAATAATTGCTCTTGCGGCACTTTATACAAATGATTAGGCCAAGTATAATAAAGCAAATAGGTCCTACCATGATTTCTCTTTAGTAAAAATGGGAAACTGGAGAGAGAAAAATTATGTTTTAACAACTGTAGTATACATGTTGTTAGATTCTAGTCTTGCCTAATGTTATTTAATTTTTATTATTTTCTACAGTTTGGACTGAATTCCAAATTTTTTTTCTGGCTAAAAGTCTCCAAATTAATGTTTTCAATTATCTTCTTCTTTCTTTTCCTTTCCCCTTCCCATTTTTCCTAATTTTAAATCACTGAAAACTAAACTGTGCTTTCTTAAAGCCCTGCAAAATGAAGCTAGACAACTTAAAATTCAGAAGTAAATAAGAACAACCTACATACATACAAAAACCACTCTCATACCTGCCTGCTGATGTATGGACTTCAAAGTATTATGGCCCATATCGATTTTCCAGAATCGTCTTTTTTTCTTTGTTGCTATTTTTTCTTTTCCTACCTGTATTTTCTCTTCATAGGATGTGAGACTTCACAACCTGCTAAAAATGAGCTCTCCTAATAATGTGGGTCCTACCCAACTGGGAATAAACTATCGTAGCCATGAGAGATCAGATGACTCTTCTCCTCCAAATATCATGTTAGAGGAGACTCACTTTCTTGTAAAATGCTTTATCTAAAAGAATTTCAAAAGAAAAGGGAGGAAACGTGAAAGGAAAATAAATCCAGGGACCCCCAAATCACTAAGCCAAAGGGAAAAGTTAAGCTGGGAACTTTGGGTCAAACCTACCTTCCATTCTATTCCTAAAGAATATAGCTGCTAAGTTGAAAAAGCTACATACCGGCCAGGCAAAGTGGCTCACGCCTATAATCCCAGCACTTTGGGAGGCTGAGGTGGGCAGATCACCTGAGGTCGGGAGTTTGAGACCAGCCTGACCAACATGGAGAAACCCCATCTCCACCAAAAATACAAAATTAGCCGGGTGTGATGGCACATGCCTGTAATCCCAGCTACTCGGGAGGCTGAGGCAGGAGAGTCGCTTGAATCTGGGAGGTGGAGGTTGCGGTGAGCTGAGGTCCTGCCATTGCACACCATTCTGGGCAACAAGAGCAAAACTTGCTCTCAAAGGAAAAAAAAAGCCACATACCTCCCTCACCCTCACAAGGAATTTCCTTGTGGACAAAGCACAGATAGAACTCGAAGTCATCCCTCTGCTCACAGAGATAAATGCATATCTGATTGCCTCCTTTAGAAAGGCTAATCAGAAACCTAAAAGAATGCAACTGTTTGTTTTTTACCAATCTATGACCTGGGAAACCCCTCCCCACTTTGAGTTTTTCCGCCTTTCCGGACAGAACCAATGTACATCTTATGTATATTGATTGATGTCTCATGTCTCCCCAAAGTACATAAAACCAAGTTGTGCCATGACCACCTTGGGCATATGTGGTCAGGACCTCCCTGAGGCTGTGTTATGGGTGCGTGCCCTTAACTTGGGCAAAATAAACTTCTTAAATTGACTGAGACCTGTCTCAGATATTTGATGTTCCCACTATAATGGATAACTGAGACTGATTAAATTATAATGAAAAGATTTTTATTTTGGCTCACAGTTTTGTGCTGTGCAAGCACGACACTAGTGTTTTCTGTTGAGGGTGTCAGGAAGCTTCCACTTATTGTGGAAGACAAAGGAAAAACATGTGTATCACATGGTGAAAGAAGGAGCAAGAGAGAGAGGGAGAGGTACCGGGCCTCCTTTTAAACAACTTGATCTCCTGTAAACTTAATATGGAGGGGAGGGCACCAAGCCATTCCTAAGGGATCTGCCCCCATGACCAAAACACCTCCTACCAGACCCCATCTGTATATTGAGGATTACATTTCAACATGATATTTGGAGGAGAAATGTCATCTAAACTTTATCAGAGAGAAATGAATGTAAACTCAGCATGTGGCATGTATTAGGCCATTATTGCATGCTATAAAGAAATACCTGAGACTGGGCATTTTGTAAAAAACAAAACAAAACAAAAGAAAGTTCAATTGACTTAGGAATCTGCAGGCTGTACAAGGAAGCATCGTGGCGTCTGCTTCTGGGGAGTCTTCAGGAAGCTTGCGGTCATGATGTAAGGCAAAGGAGGAGCAGGAACATCACATGTCAGAGCGGAAGCAAGAGAGAGAGAGTGGTGGAGAGTTGTCACACACTTTTAAACGACGAGATGGTGCAAAAGCTTACTATTGCAAAAAACAGCATCAAGCCATGGAGGAATCCACTCCCATGACCCCATATCTCCCACCAAGCCCCACCTTTAACATTGGGGATTATAAGTCAACATGAGATCTGAGCAGGGACAAACATCCATACTATATCCCAGCACACTCAGCATTAATCATTAGGTCAACTTGTCCCTGACCTGCTTCCTTATAGTTGTTTGCTGCGTATTTTCTCCAAAGTATGTAGACTCTGCTACAAGATTATAGTTCCCCTCAACTACTTTATAGATAACAACTTTAATATTAAGGAAACATTAAGTTTTCCCTTTGAAATATTGTTTCAGGTCCTGCATGCCAGTAAAACTACTCACATCAGCTGTTCTGCAGGATCCCATGAGAAGGTGAGTCGCCAGAAAATGCAGTTTCCACATCCTGATGATTTCATCTCCCTACCCCAACTGATGAATTTCTCCAATTTTCCAGCCTCTCATCCTCCACAATCCCCTTACAAACTGTAGCCCAGAACTCTCTGGAATGATGAATTTGAGGGTTTGCTCCTGTCTCCTCACTCAGTAGCCTGTAATCATTAAACTCTTTCTCTGATGCAAACTCTGCTGTCTCAGTGTAATTGGTATGTTAGTGTGCAGCAGGCATATGAATCTGTTGGTGCTGTAACAGTTGGGATGCAGTGGCACAATTGTAGCTCACTGTAATCTCTACCTCCTACACCTAAGGGAAACTTACCATCTCAACACCCGGAATAGCTAGGACTTCAGGTCTGTGTGCTACCACCCATGGCTAATTTATAAAATAATTTTTTTGTAGAGACAGGACTTTTCTATGTAGCCTGGGCTGGTCTCGAACTCCTGGCCTCAAGGTATCCTCCCCACTCTGCATCACAAAGAGCTGTCATTACATGTGTGAGACACCATACCCTGCCCATGGTAGAATATTAACACATGGGTGTGAAATGTTGGCTTCAGTCTGGCACGTTATTACTTTATTAACAGTAAAGAATAATATCTGATCATGAAATTCTGTTTTTTTTGTAAATAGAATATTTTCTATTTACGATGATGCTTTTGTAAATAGAATATTTGACTCTGATGAAGATATATTATAATTTCACTGTGGCTATGACCTGAAATGGAAAAAATTGACTTACAGAAAAAATACACCAAAGAAGTCACCATTTTATATTTGTTTTTATTACAATTATCTTTCAAGCCATAAAAAACAAAAATTAATGATTTTATTAACAACTGAGAAGATTATTTTCTGCCAAGCAATCTCTAAACATTAACTTAGTAGGAATGTATTCATGAAAGGGACTTTGTAAAATAAGAGCAAATTTGACCTCTTATTTAATCATTCAGAGATGAAATAAAATATAATACATTATTAGAAAAGAGATCCAGGAAGCAGGAAGTACAGTCAGGGATCCCAGGAACGGGTGTGGTGATGTCTGTTGCACCAGGGCTTAGAGGGCAGGATCTTTCCTCTAGAAACTCTGTGTGTCAGGCATGTCTAGACAAAATACACGTGAATTTGATGTTTTAGCATATCAAAGAGGTATTGCTTGGTTTAAAGATGAGGCTCAGTGAGTTTACACCACAGCCCAAGATCACAAAGGTAGTTCAAGCTGGAGCTACATTGAAGTCCCAGGTTATCAGGCATTGATATCAAGCAGGGAAATGAGTAAAGAAATAATTAGGTTGGGTTTTGAAAAAGAAGAATCCTATGCCTTACATAAAATTGTACCTCAAAAATTGTTTTTGGCTGGGCGTGGTGGCTCTCGCCTGTAATCCCAGCACTTTGGGAGGCCGAGAGGGGTGGATCACAGGTCAGGAGGTCAAGACCATCCTGGCTAACACGGTGAAACCCCGTCTTTACTAAAAATACAAAAAATTAGCCGGGCGTGGTGGCGGGCGCCTGTAGTCCCAGCTACTCAGGAGGCTGAGGCAGGAGAATGTTGTGAACGCGGGAGGCGGAGTTTGCAGCGAGCGGAGACTGCGCCATTGCACTCCAGCCTGGGCGACAGACCGAGACTCCGTCTCAAAAAAAAAAAACAAACAAACTTAAAAAACGCAAATACGTTGAGCTAATATGATGTTTTTGACAGTATTTTTTTTTGCAAGACCCTTATATGTTATGTGATTATATGCATTTTTTAAAGTTATTCTCCTTCCTCTGTTATTCCTACTTCCACTGCAATTCCTCTCATCGGTAACTACCAATTTTAATATTTCAGTATCCAAAAAAGAGGTGGATGGAGTCTCGGCTGCATATGCTCATGTTGCATCATGGACGAGGGATGTAATGCCTTTTGCCATTTTGCATTTCCAAATATATTCTCAAATTTATTCCTAACAGTGGAGTTTGCTACGCAATGAAATGATATAAATAAAATATAATACATTATTTGAAAAGATATCCAGGAATTATTTTAACGTTTTTCCTTTAAATTAATTTCCGAAAGGAAATGACAGTCATGAAACCATTCCTATAAACCTTATAAAGTTAATCAGGGAAAATGGGGAGAAGGAGAATAAAAAATATATCAAGCCTGCAGTACATTCAGCATTAATAATTAGGTCACCTTGTTGTCTGGCCTTCTTGCTCATAGTTCTTTGGTGCTTATTGCCCCAAATTATGAGAATAATTATGCAGAATAATTATACCCTGTCAAAATTATGCAGACCCTATCACAAGATTATAGTTTCCCTTGACTGCTCTGTAGAGAACACGTTGAACATTGTAAAACGCCAAGGTTTTCATTTGAGATATTCTTTTATGTCCTGAAGACTGATAAAACTATTGATGCCAGCTAGTCTGACAGACCCCATGAGGAGCTGGCTTACCGAAGAATGCAATTTCTATATTTTGATGATTTCATCCCCTTTACCCCAAACAATCAATGACCCCAATTTTTCAGTCTCTTGCTCTCCACAATCTCCTTAAAAACTCCAGACCTGGGCCGGGCACGGTGGCTCACTCCTGTAATCCCAGGACTTTGGGAGGCTGAGGTGGGCAGATCACGACGTCAGGAGTATGAGACCAGCCTGACCAACGTGAAACCCCATCTCTACTAAAAATACAAAAATTAGTTGGGTGTGGTGGTGCACACCTGTAATCCTAGGTATTCAGGAGGCTGAAGCAGGAGAAGGCTGAGGCAGGAGAATTGCTTGAACCTGGGAGGCAGAGGTTGCAGTGGGCTGAGATCACACCACTGCATTCCAGCCTGGGTGATGGAGCAAGATGCTGTTAAAAACAAAACAAAACAAAAACAAACAAAAACCTCCAGACCAGAACTTCTCGGGGAGGTGGGTTTGAGGGTCCCTCCTGTTTCCTCACCTGGCTGCCCTGCTATCATTACATTCTTTTTCTGTTGCAAGTCCTGCTGTTTCTGTGTTTTGGTGTACATTTATGTTACTGCACAGCAGGTATCCCAACCTGTTGGTCCTGTAACAATCAGACACATCTTTTGTGTTGGTTTGTCTTGTTTTTTTTTTTTTTTTTTTGGTTTCAGATGACCTAATTGGATTATTTCAGCAAGCTAAAGTAATTTGAAGAGGGAGGCTAAGCCAATGTAGTACTAGAGCTACACTGGCCTTCCTTGGCTTAACATTTGTCTAGAATTATAATTTCCTCAATCTAAGAAACTAGTCATTGTAAGATGTGTCATTATTTCAATACTACTAAGAAAAATCTGCTAGTTAAACTATGTCACAGTCCTGGAAGACCACCAGATTTAAAATACATACCTATTTCAGAGATATGAAAATGGCAAATGACTTATCTTATGACTTATCTTAAAATTGATTAAATTCAGGTATTCAGCTCTTTATTTTTAATTCTTGGTATCATTTTATTTTGTCTACTTCTTGTCAATAACAAGGAGCTTAGAGTTGTAATTTTTAAAATATATTAATATGATTGCATTTGCCTTTTTACGGAGTAGTTCAAAACACTGAAAAAAATGTTTATGTGGGGAAATCACTTCCCCCTCCAATTTCCATAAAGTAACTTCTCGTAAGCAATTTTATATTCTTGCCCCATTTTTTAGTTCTCCCCCAGGATTGAGTAGTTCATATTGAATGGTGATTTGTGACAGGCCCTCTGCCAAGTGTAGTTTCTACTTTACCTTATTTACTTCTCAACTGCAAATCATGGCACAGAGAATTATCTAACTCAAATATTGTCTGATGTAGAGTTTGGGAGTGGACCGGGATATAAAAAGTCTGGTCTCTCCAATTCTGTTCCTTTTCTTTTAGCCGGCTTTGCTTGGAAAATACACTTTGTAGTAGTTTTGTAGTGTGCTTGCTTTTCCATTTTCTCTATTTTGTAGAGGCACAGCTTCACTCAGGGAGATTTTAGGTGGTGCAGTTTTGTCTGTGGATGGATGGGTAAATGTGATTTTGCCGTTCAGTGTTAAGAAATTCATTTTTGGTGTAAATTTAAGGTCTATCTTTCAATTTAATTTTTTATGGATATGATTTTTTGTATCCCTTCTCCCAACTCTCTAAATCAACATAACCAATGTGAATTCTGAGTTTGTTATTCAATTGCTTATTTTTAATTTAGATTTATTTATCAATATGTATCTACATATTTTAATGGACATTTTTAAAATATTAACTTTATAAAATGTAACCATGCTCTATGTAGTCTTATCAACCATTTTTTTTCTACTGAACATTATATTGTTATGATGCAACCAGACTTTTGCGTAATTTCATTTACTTATTTGGACTTTGTAAAATATTCCATTTTGAAAATATACCATAATAATTTTCATCCACTCTCCTATTAATGGAGTTTTGGATCCTCCCTTTCCATCAGGTTTTTGTTACTGTTAACAGCAAAGATACAACATTCTTTTACATATTTCCTGGTATGCATTTATGTGCAAGAACTTTTCGTGGGAGTGTGCTCTGAAATGGCATTGGTAGGTTTTGAGATATGTGACTTGCAGCTTCATAAGACAACAGATTCTTTTTCAAAGTGATGGTACCACACGTGTTGTTCCCACTTACAATACGTAAGATACTCTAAAGTTTCATATACTCTCTAACACTTGGTATTGTCAGGTATTTTAACATTTAACCACTGAAAGGGTGAAAATAGCAGCGGCCCACAATTGTTGAGTCAGGCAACTTCACCGCATATGGATGTTGTTGATCGCCACAGGATTCCCGCCACAGATGCCCATTCCTGACTCATCATTTTGATTTATCAGATTCTGTTCATGTTTACAATTGTTATGAGATAATCCTGGCACTGTAACATCTTCCCAAACTGAGAAGAAGCTAAGGGCCATTTTCGTGCTCTTACCGTTTATGATACTGCTAATTCAAGGCTATTGGAGAGCTTGTTTTTTGTATGCCGTTCAGCCAGTTCTATCTAAGAAGTAAACATTGGAAATTTTGTATTTGAAACAAACAAACAAAAAAGGTTTAAAAAAGTTTTAAAAATAGAACTGCTTTGGAAACTGCTTTACCCAAAGTTTTTGTCCACAGCATTAATTGGATTACCTATCAGGGCAGATAAAGTTTAGCCATGAGGACAGGTCCCAATTTTGTCAGAAATAATTTGGATCCAGCTGTCTTCTGTGAAAGAATGAGTTTATGATGCCATGTCATGGCTAGAGTTTCACGGTGACATCTATTTGATCTTTGTGTGTATGGATATGCGTTTCTATGGATGTTACATGTACTATATGTTATGTCTACAGTGGCACCGCATTGGTTTATGAGTAAATGAGTGCTCATAAATGTAGTAAGAAAGCCCAAATGCTTTTCAAATTTATGTGAATTTAGTAATCTTTAATAATAAGCTTGCCTTAAAATTATGGAGAAAATAAAAATAGAAATGTCTTCAGAATTGTCAGCATACATTATTGTCTGGGTTTACTAATTAGATGAGTTTTATATTTGCCTTTGCTAGATATTTTAAAGCGCAAGGATTTGACATGAATGTTATAAGATCATAAACTCAACCAAAAACAGAATACTCTTTCTTTGAATGACTTTTTTGATAAATAAGACTAATTTAACATTGTTGGTTCCATAAGAACAGCTAATTTTTCTGAATTATCTGCAAAAATGCCTGTGTGTTTAAGATTTTTGCTTAGGCAAACACCTGATATTCACAGGCTATGCAAATTGTTAGCAAAAAAAAGACTTTGAGCGATGATTATCTTTGTCTGATGTCTCAGTTCTAACAACTAATCTAGATAAACTGCTACAAATGAATACATTGAGTAAATATAAATAAAGTCAATGCTTGTAGGTGAACTTTTAATGTAACTTAAAATCTTAAAATTATTTCAGATACCATTGAATGTCTGAGTCATTTCTGAGTTAAAAAGAATTATGACATAGGGCATTGGTCACACTTTTGAACCCATTAATCTGAAATAAAATCTCTGCTACGAGTTAAGCATTAGTGAATCTCAATGAGCTGACTAAGAATAAGGTCCCAGTCTGGAAGGTAATCAAGGAATAAACAGGGATGGACCCAATGGATGCCTGTATACTTGCCCCCATATAGGCAAGCAATGAATGTGAAACAATACCACCTGCCAGAGGGACGCTCTGAAATAACCCAAATAATCCAGGGTGTTAGAGTGAGACACTATCTCAAAATTAATTAATCAATTATTTTATTACAGTAAATTAATAATACATTTATAAATAAATTAGTGTCAACATCTAGTTTATTGGTGTTAAATCAGAACCCATAAACTAGATGTTAACATTAATTAATTTATTAATTAATGCATTTGAGGGAACAAGAGAGTTTAAAAGTCCCAAGTGAGTATATTCTCTATGGCACATTTTTGTATCACAGTCTTCTGAAATGCCTGCAGAAAGAAATGAGTCTTAGTTGCTGTAGGTCTTGAGATGGGCAGCGATTATGAGAGCGAGCATCACATAGACTTGGTGCTATGGACTGAATTGTGTTCCCCAAAATTCATGATAATTTTGTTTAGCTAATCCACAAGGTGATGGTATTTAGAGATGGGGCCTTTGGGAGACAATTGTGTTTAGATGAGGTTATGAGGGTTGGGCTTTCGTAATGGGATTAGTGCCCTTATGAGAAGGGGAAGAGATATTATGTCTCTCTCATTCTCTACCCTTCTCCATCTCTCACTTTCTCCCCCTTTCTGTCTCTCCCTCTTTCTCTGTGCCATGTGAGAACACAGCTACAACATGGCGATCAGCAAGACAGGAAGACAGCCCTCACCAGGAGCTGAATCACTGGCGCTTTGATCTTGCACTTCCAGATCCTGACCAAGACTCACCAGGGCAGACTTCTGTAGCTGCCTGGAATTGTCTGATCTGGAATTAATGCCCTGGAATGCTGTGGTTGTTAACTCAGAAGCCACAAGGCTAAGAATCTTCCTCTGGTCCTCTTTAATCTGCCCCACTCCTTGTTACTTGTCATATTTTGATTTTCAAGTAATGAATTTATTTTTCCAGTTAACATAACCAACCAGCCCATGCCACAGCATATTAAATCACAAAGTACAAATCCGAGGAAGGTAATGTCTTTAGTGGGTTGCAAAACTTTGGGAAATCAATATAGTACTTTTTATTACAATAAAAGCATATTTTTATTAGAGACATATATTATTTTAGTGATCATTTTTGCTCCAAATATATTTAAGTACTAAACCAAAACACTGGTTTTTAATATGGTTTATAGCAAAGCAAGTTATTTTATATGAATTAAGGTCTTTGAAAACCACACAGTTCCTCCTTTTAAATTGAATTCCCTCATGCAAGCTGTTGAAGTTTATAGCAATAGGGCAATTGTGTGTATATAAGAGATGGCTCTGCTTTGTTCTGGCATGGGGCCAAAGCCAGGTAGGGGTGCAATGTGTGAAAAGTTTTAAAATTCTATCTTGATTCAACGTCAATGCCACCTTCCCAGCACTTTACAAAAATGTTAAAATTTTGTTTATACGCCATTAGTGAGTGTAAATTATTTCAAACTTAGTGAAAAACAGTGTGGTAATTCCCCAAAGACCAAGAAACAGAAATATCATTTTACCCAGAAATCCCATTACTGGGTATTACCCAAAGGAATATAAATTTTTATATCATAAAGACACATGCATGTGTATGTTCATTGCAGCACTATTCATAATAGCAAAGACATGGAATCATCCAAAATGCTCATCAAAGGTAGACTGGATGAACAAAACGTAGTACATATACACTATGGAATACAATGCAGCCATAAAAAAAGAACAAGATCATGTCTTTTCAGGAACATAGACAGAGCTGGAGGCCATTATCCTTAGCAAATTAATGCAGGAACAGAAAAGCAAATACCATATGTCCTCACTTATAAGCTGGAGCTGAATAATGAGAACACATGGACACAAAGAAGGGAATAGCAGACACTGGAGCCTATTGAAGATGGATGGTGAAAGGAGGGAGAGGATTGGGAAAAATTACTAATGGGCAGGAGGCATCATACTTGGGTGATAAAATAATGTGTACACAAACCCCTATGACAAAAGTTTATCTATTTAACAAAGCTGTACATGCACCCTGAAGTTAAAATGAACGTTAAAAAGGATTGCTTTCAAAAAATCGTGAAATTTTCACATAAATACTGGAATCCTCAAAATCAGACAGTCATTTCAAACAACACGAATTTCAGGTGATCCCTTTTATTTAGAGGCCATATATCTCTTTGTTTTGATGTAATGTCGCGTTCTTACATCACCCTACTTTAAAAAATTCTACTTAAAACGTATTTATATTTTTAAAATAAATATATTGCCAGCTTGGAGAGACATGGGGTACTTGACGTTGTCTTCGCACGTTCATTATCAATTCTCTACTAATGCTGCTGCAGCCGCTGCCATCGAAGTTCTTAGATGCTTCCTCTTGGCGGAAGCTGTCTATTCTTCAGTCTTAACATGTAATTTATGTATGACTCATTTCAGTGCCTCTCGGCCTTTATTAGCCTTTGAAGGTATCGTTCTTGCCATCAGTCCTTCAAGGTAACTGCTGAGGCTACCTCTCTTCAGCGATTATGGCTTCTTGAGTCAAAATAGTTTTTTGGGGGGTCCCGATGATGTGGTTTGTGTATAAATCTCTCACCTACTGAAATCATATTTGTAAGTGAAATATTAGTAGATTTAAATTCCATTGTTTTCTCTACAGGATTAACTACAGAATATTCTAGTACATATGTTTTGGGTTTTGCTGCACCAGTAAGAGGTTTGCAGTTCCCACTGTGCGGGGAAGTCTGTAGCTGTGCAACTCTCTGGAGGGATCTATACCTCTGTTCAACACGTCAACCCACACCATGCTCGGGTTCACAGGGCTTGGATATTTCTGCATTGCAGCTGTTGTAACAGTTCCCACGGGTGCTAAAAACGTGCTCTGAAGCCCATATCTTGATGCTGCAGACAGTCGGAGAGATGTCTGGGCAGCGCAGGGGAAAATGAGGTAAAGAGGTTACATCTGCCCCACGCCATAAAGAGCACTCCAGCCAGCCTCGCAGTATGCGGGCACCATCGGCCTCACGCCGATGGAGGGACATCCCAAACCCCTCTTTCACCCCTTATGACAACGTAACCTTTAAACCATTTAAAGCGGGGATCCCCAACTCCCCAGGCAGCGAACCGGTAGCGGTCGGTGGCCTGTTAGGAAACTTGCGGCACAGCAGGAGGTGACCGGCAGGCAAGCGAGTACTACCGCCTGAGCTCTGCTTATCTGACCTGACTTAGATTCTCAAAAGAGCGCCAACCCTATTGTGAACTGCGCATGCGAGGGATCTACCTTGCGCGCTTCTCCTGAGAATCTGACGCCTGATGATCTGAGGTAGGACAGCTTCATCGCCAAATCATCCCTGTCTCCCCAACCCCCACCCATGGAAAAATTGCCTTCCCCAAAACCAGTCTCTGGTGTCACAAAGGTTAGGGACCCCTGATGTAAAGAACACTGTTAATGTCAATTTCCTGGCTTCATCTGGAGGACCAGTTTTGAAGCAACTCCAGCAAGTGATCCACCCAGCTGTCCCCTCCCACTCTGTTAGTATCCACAGCTCCTTAAAGGCCCCCTGGAATTTAGACTAAAGCAAGATTGCGCCACTGCACGGAAGCCTGGGCGACCCAGCCAGCAAGACACCATCAAAAAATAAATAAATAAATAAATAAAAATAAAGGCCTCTGAGCTGGGTCCCTGCCCCCTTTCTGTCTGCTTCAGGCCCATCTATACCAGTCTTGGTTTACCAGCTTGAAATCAATTCCACAGGTGGAGAATAGGGAAAGGCTTTATTCAATACATGTACAGTTTCAGTGGAAGAGCCATAGCAATTTTGAGTACATCTACAAGAACAGTTCTTTAGCACATTGCATATTATTCATTACATGAAGAGAGTTTCTCTAAATGAAAAATGTTTAGGACGTTCAGGAGAGGAAGAACAAATTAAGGAATGATCTCCACAGCAGAGACCTCAAGGCTCTTGTGCGTGCAGGGCACAGTTCCAAGGTAAAAGTCCGCAGGGACAGAATGAGGGTCCCCACTGGGGTGCCTCGGGCTCCTTCCAGGGCAGTGTTCGTTGAAGCAGGTCGTGTCGCAGGCTTGCAGAAAGGCTGGGGTTCCTCTCCTTTCCGGGTTTCTTCCTGATGGAACCCTGGGTTTTCAGCAGCTTCCGGGGGCGGCCTGAACTGCAGAGGGCGCCGTGGGCTTGTGTCCTTCCACCTCCGCAGGCGCTGGCATCTCCAGGCTGCATCAGGCCGCTTTGGACTCCGCCTTCGGTAGCATTTGCGTCTTCTTGAGGTGACTGGAGCCTGTCTGTGGTTTCAGCCTTTGATTCCTCGACATGGGAGTCTCGAGGCCGTTTTTGGCCCCTCTCGTCTCCGGGAAGGGTTCCGTGCCCGGTGGAGGCGCAGTGCAGCAGCCAGCCCGCAGCAGAGCTCCCGTAGAGCTGATGGCATTGGCAGGAGTGGCGGCTCAGCACAGGGAAGTTATCCAGTGCCCAGGCCCAGGCTTGCTCTAGGTTCAGGTCCCATGGCATGTGGGGCTCTGGCCCTGCCTGCCTCCAGGACAGCTCTTCCAAGGTTGATGGATGGAACTCCATAGCTTCAGCCTTCCTTGACCAGGCCTAGCTGGTCTAGGAATAGAGCAAATGGCTCAGTCCCTCACTGACTGTGGGTTTTTATAGCATTCTGTCTTGTACAGGAAGTCGGACATAATCCAATCATGTGGGGATTAACACTTATTTGCCTTGCTTATTGCTTCAGACCGTGAAAGGATCATGGTGAAAATGTTATCATTTCGGAAGGTCCTGTTGAAAGTCCTTGAGTTTTTATTGGATCAGGTGGTAATAGGGTGGGGCAGGGGGGTGAGAAAATGGGTCCAGTTATTGGCGGTTTTTTTTCATTTCAATAAGAAATGAGCAGTTTTCAATATTTCACGATTAGATGAGATGTTAGGTGTACACCTCTTATAGATATGCTTTATCAAATTCAGGGAATTGTCTTTTTCAATTTGCTATGATGATTTTTATATTAATAATAAAACAGGGTTGAATTTTCAAAAAGCTTTTTTTTGTATCTTCTGAGATTATCGTATATTTTTTCTACTGCTAATGTGGACAATAACAAGTTGATTTTCAAGTGACAGACCCAAGTTGACTTCCTGATAAACTCCATTAGATTATGATGCATTTTTTAAAAGTATATTACTGGATTCAGAATGCTAACATATTATGATTTTGCCCTGTAATTTTGAGAAATATTCCCTGATGAAACAACTGAGGAGGGGGCACTAGAGTGATGAATAAAATGTGCATATAAATACTTAAACTTGTTGATATTTAAAAAGGCCTTTCTATGTATGTGGTTGTCCCACTCAGCCAAAGACTTTTCAAATACAGGGGCCATGTTTCATTTGCAGCATGTCAACAGCCAAGATTGGCCTCAGTCTATTCTATTTTTGAAGAGACTCTGAAACAAATTTTAACACAGAGTGAATTTTTGAGTATTCCAACAGCAGGGGAAAAGCACTGAGGTGTATGAGGTGAGCAGAGAGACTTATTTTATTTGCCTGGCCTTCCGCTCAAAATATTACTGAAATAAACACTTGTGTGAGATTGCTTTATTAAAGAGTGCTGTCCTTAGAAAGTGGGAGTGAGAAGAAAGAGGAGAGGGGCAGGGATGAGCATATTCAATGCTGTGCT
This sequence comes from Pongo pygmaeus, assembly GCF_028885625.2. Classification (NCBI taxonomy): domain Eukaryota; kingdom Metazoa; phylum Chordata; class Mammalia; order Primates; family Hominidae; genus Pongo; species Pongo pygmaeus. The sequence continues at coordinate 43,393,303 of NC_072377.2, read as the reverse complement.
TCCTAGTTGTCCAAGCTTGGTATCAAGCATGACCAGAGGTGACTTTATTATTAAACCAATAAAGTTTAACTGTAAGGCAAACTTCCAAAGAGTTTGTAAAACATTTGTCTTAAAACATTTTTATAATTCTCTCAAAGAGAATCCCCTACTAATTGTGTGAACACCGACTCCACAAATTGGAAGGCGCTGTGAACACTAATCGTTGCTGGATCTCATGAAACCACCTTCTGAGAGGCCTTATGAATAACTGCTTCTCAGCACAGTTCACTTGGGAGGAAGAAAAGGACAGAATATATCCACTGTTGGGAGATAACACAGTTCTCACACAAAAGACCCCATTGTACCAAACAGAAGAGGCAGGGAACACTAGTATTGAGTTGGCATTCACAGATTTTCATGCATGTAAGTTAGCATGACAACTACAAAGTTAGGCCACATCTCATACATTTTCACCAGAGCAGGGGGAAGCAGGATGAATTCCTTTCTCTCTTCAAAGAAAGAGAGAACACCTTACAATAGTATTTTGTCATCTGCTAAGAGACCCTCAGCTCATTCTGGAAGTACTTTTAAGAAACATTTACATATTATTATTTGTCCTGTGACCATGGATATATTGATATATTGCAAAAACTTGAGATTCAACTTTATCTTCAGATGGACAAATCTAAATTCAAATGGTTCAACTATGGATTAAGACTCACCATATTAAATGTGATATTACTGGTCAATTTCTTTTATGGATTTTAGGAAAAGAAAACACTCTCATATAGTATAAGCAGAAAACTATTTATTATGGGATAAAATTCGCTTAAAATATGACAAAAATATGTAGACATAGATTTTAGACTGAATGTCAGGGAATGATTTTCTGAACCACATTGCAAACTGGCTCCCTAAAACAAGATGCTGTCAAAAATCAGTAAACACTGAATCAGACAGCAGCTGAACCACCCTGGGCTTGTCTCTTCAGAAACATGCCTCAAATATTAGACGACTGGATCAATCCAAGTGTCTATAGGGAATAAATGTATACAGTAATTATCATGATCTAGTTTTGGAGGACAAATACTTAATTTATTTAAAAAACAATCTGGCAATACTCCATAAAATTAGGTTATGCATTTTCAATGCACAATTCAGCTGGAGGATGATGTATATCCTAAATAAATTCTAATGAGAATGATACTAATATATATGTGATATTGGTGATTAGGTTGCATCTGAGTCTCCCCTGTGGGACACTGGAGAGGGAAAGTGTGGCAGAGGCTCATCAGAAGCTGATATGCTGAAGTTGGAAGCAGCAGGTTAAATGTTCCTATAAAGATCTTAGAAACTTGTCAATAAATGGAAAATAATAAGATACACACTCCAATACTTTTTGTAATAATTGAAAATCTATATACACAAAAAATGTGTCACATATAAGACAGATTGCTACAAAACACACAATAGAAATAAAAATAAAATAGCTGGAAATAAAATAGTAATAAGAATTTCAGTAGAAGTATGAAAGGAGATAAAAGGCAATAAGTAATAAAATGCACCTAATTACATAAAATAGGATTGGGGCCTGCGCAAAGCACTGTTAAAAATGTTAAATCAATTCAACTTATTTTCCCCTTAAGTATAAAAATCATAGCACCTTTGAAGTCTCCCTTTCATATAGTTAGATGAGTGTAGACACAAAGAAAATATATGGCTGCCGGGCGCAGTGGCTCACGCCTGTAATCCCAACATTTTGGGAGGCCGAGGGGGGCGGATCACCTGAGGTCGGGAGTTTTAGACCAGCCTGGCCAACATGGAGACCATCTCTACTAAAAATACAAAATTAGCTGGGCGTGGTGGCGCATGCCTGTAATCCGAGCTACTCGGGAGGCTGAAGCAGGAGAATCGCTTGAACCTGCGAGGCAGAGGTTGCGGTGAGCCAACATGGCGCCATTGAACTCCAGCCCGGGCAACAAAAGTGAAACTCAAAAAAAAAAAAAAAAAAAAAGAAAGAAAGAAAAAAAAGAAAAAGAAGGAAAGAAGGAAGAAAGAAGAAAATGATGTATGGCTTTACGAAAGTCCTAGGATGCTCCATTTTTTTTTTTTTTGAGACAGAGTCTTGCTCTGTAGCCCAGGATGGAGTGCTGTGGTGCGATCTCGGCTCACTGCAAGCTCCGCCTCCCGGGTTCTCGCCATTCTCCTGCCTCAGCCTCCCGTGTAGCTGGGACTACAGGTGCCCGCTACCACACCCGGCTTTTTTTTTTTTTTTTTTTTGTATTTTTAGTAGAGACGAGTGAGATGCTGCTTTTCACAACCTAGCCTAGGCTAATATTTTATTCATTACTCAATGTGATTGGCATGCTGCAGGACCTGGATCCTGAATCCACATTCTAACAGAATTAGCTTTCTGATCTTGGACTATGATCTAACCTCCTTGAGTCTCCTATCTACAACCAGTCAATGCCTCTGAAATATGGAAGAAGTATTAGACATAGTAGGTATAAATGTCTAGGCTGCCCTGAAATAAGGACACACTTTCTATAGTGAATAGACAGTCAGTAATTGGATCGTGCCACCAGTGGGACATCTCCATTGCTCTCTTTCCTTGACTGATTCAATCATAGCAACCCAGCAGCGTTTTCAGAGTATCTTCCAGAATCATACAATTTTCACCTTAATCCTACTCTGAACTGATTTGCAAGGCAAATTAGTGTTAATCTCCTACTTATTTGAATAGCTGGTTTCTGGCCTATATACAAGAAAAAGCATATTATAAAAACACACTCAGGCCAGCGTGGTGGCTCATGCCTGTAATCCCAGCACTTTGGGAGGCCAAGGCTGGCAGATCACGAGGTCAGGAGCTCAAGACCAGCCTGACCAACATGGTGAAACCCTATCTCTACTAAAAATACAAAAATTTGCCAGGCGTGGTGGCGCGCACCTGTAGTCCCAGCTACTCAGGAGGCTGAGGCAGGAGAATCGCTTGAACCCGGGAGGCAGAGGTTGCAGTGAGCCAAGATCACGCCACAGCACTCCAGCCTGAGTGACAGATCAGGACTCCATCTCAAACACACACACACACACACACACACACACACACACACACTCAGTACTAGCCTGAGTCATTTACCTCTTTTCATAGTTCAGCTACATGGCTGGCCTCATCACAAGGCTGAACCCATGGAGTTCTGTCCACCAACCCTGGAAGAACAGTCATGGAGGTAGGCAGGTCCAGAGTGCTTGTCACATGCCACCAGGACAGGACCAAGAACAAACCTGTGCCTGGGCACTAGATCACTTGCTGTGCTGAGCTACCACTCCTGCCAATGCCCTTTGCTCTGTAAGGATGTAAAATTAGGTGTGTGTGGGCTGCTGTTTTGGGTTTCCAGCAGGCTCGGAGCTGTTCTCAGACTCAAGAGGGACCCAATCGCCATCAAAACCCACATGTCCGGAAATCAGTGGCTGAAACCACAAAGGAGCTCCAGTCGCTTTAAGAAAAGATGAATTCGGACAGGCATGCTGGCTCGCGCCTGTAATCCCAGCACTTTGGAAGGCTGAGGCAAATGGGTCACCTGAGGTCAGGAGGTCGAGACCAGCCTGGTCAACATGGTGAGCCCCGTCTCTACTAAAAATACAAAATTAGCCGGGCATGGTGGTGCATGCCTGTAATCCAAGCTACTTGAGAGGCTAAGGCAGGAGAATCACTTGAACCTGGGAGGCGGAGGTTGCAGTGAGCCGAGATCGTGCCATTGCCCTCCAGCCTGGGCAACAAAAGCAAAACTCCCTCTTGGAAAAAAATAAAAGATGGATTCTGCCAATGGCAGGGTTCAGTGGGTCCCAAACCAGCCAGGAGGTGCCAGCGCTTGCAGAACTGAACAGACACATACCCAGGACATCTCCTTAAACTGCTCACAGTCAAGGCTTGAAATACTGAAGAACCCTGAAAAGGAAAAAAAAACTTTTCTTGCTCATGACTCACAGTGAGATAGGAGTTTGGCAGGACTAGTTTCTCAAGACAAACAGGATGCTAGGTCCTCAAGACACAGGTCACAATATCCCGTACCAGATTCCTTTAAAAAAATTAAAAAATTGTTTTAAAAAAGCCCAAACCAGCTAGAAGGAATATGGCATAAGAGCTACCTCAGGTTACATTCATTGCTCATTATATGCTAATTATTATGCATTGGCATGCTAAAAGACTACCACCAGAGCAATGACTGTTTATAAATGCAATGGCAATGCCCAAGAGTTACTCTGTATCTTCTGTAAGGTAGATAAACCCCTGGTCCACAAGCTCCTGCCTCTTTCCCAGATAACTAAAGAAATAGTCAACCCCTCATTTAGCATATAATCAAGAAATAGCCACAAAATATCCAGCTAGCTGCCCTGTCCCCTGGTGCTATCCTGACTATGGGGGTAGCCTTCTTTTCATTTCCTTAATAGACTTGCTTTCACATTACTCTGTTGGCTTGCTCTTGAATTCTTTCTGGTACAAGTGAAGTATCCACTTGGCTTCCCTGGCTGAATGCCAATTCTGGGGGTATCCTTGCATCAACAGCACCACTGCCTTCAACCAATGCCCTGGAAGGAGCTCCTCACACCCCATTGGGGACCCTCATGATGTTATTGTAAACTTGCTTGGGAGTCTGCCTTCTAGATAGAGGCAACAGGAGCAAGAAGTCTCTATGTTGGAGATCATTCCTTGTTTAGTTCTTCCTCTCCGAAGTACTAGGAGCAAGAAGTCTATGATGGAGATCATTCCTTATTTAGTTCTTCTTCTCCAAAGTACCTTAAAGATTTCCCAATTATAAAAACTATCTTTGTGTAATCAAGAATATGCTAAGGAACTTTACTTCTAGATAGACTCAGAATTCATGGTAGATGATAAATTTTGTTACGTGTATTTTACCACAATAAAAATAAATAGAAAATAAAAGACAAGAAGGAAATGAAAGAATTGAGTGACTACCACTGTCCTGCTTCTCACTAACATCCCAAGTTGTCTTTGAGGACACACTTCTCCTCAAGCTTTTCTCTGCCTGGAGAACAAGATTGCAGTCTCTGCTCCAGGACTAGCAATGTGGATTGGGGCAATAATAAACTATTAACCAGGGTTCCTCAAAAGAGCTTTCCCTCCACAGGTTAAGGAGTACCTTTTCTTTTTATCACTTAAACCACCCTATCACAGATTGAGTTTCATCTAAGATGTTAGGGTTTTATGTTAATACCACTAATTCCATCTTCTGTTACAATTTGCTTCTAGAATTAATGTCACCACTATGCTTCCTATGATCTGATTAGGACCACGCACTTGGCCAGAAAAGTATAAAAACACAAAAGCTGGTGTCTCCTGCTGTGAGATTGGATGAAACACCTTTTCCCTTGTGTTCAGGAGCCCTTGGATTACACAATTCCATATTGCTTTCAGATTGGCCAGCCCAGAGGAAATCTTAGCAGGTAATCTAATCTGGGTGTTGCACACAGAGGCAGCCCTTGAGGGAGCCAAAGCCAGGGCTGCATTCATAGTCCCTTTATCCTCTAGACCTTTAAAAGGTTTCAAATTGAAATCACGATCATGTCATCTAAGATAACAATTAATTTCTCTTTACAATTAATTGCTATTCAGGGATGTTGTGGTTTGAATGTTTGTCCCTTCTGAAACTCATGTTGAAACTTAATCCCCAATGTAACAATATTGAGAGGTAGGGCCTTTAAGCGGTGATTGGGTCTTGAGGGCTCTGCCTGTTTGATGTCTTAATCCATTTATGGATTAATGATTAATTGGTTAATGGAATAATGGGTTATCAGAGGATCGGGATTGTAGTTTTTTTTTTTTTTTAAAGCAGATTTTGAGACTTCAGAACAGAAAATGAGGATGATCAGATGGGAAGCCCCCTCCATATCCAAACCACAAAAACACTCTAACTCATCTTTCATCATCTACTTATTTTTTATGACATGGATAATTGACATTTAATTAGTCTAATAATGAATGCAAAGCAAACACAGCTCTAGTTCCACATTCCAATAAGATGCAACATCTAAGCTTCTCTGTACTGATACTTAGAACTGCCACTATGTGAAAAGATTGATGTAATCACAGCTAGACTAAATTAATGCCATCATCTAGTTTATGGGTTTTGATTTCTAACATTTAAGGGGACAGAAAAGTGTAAAAGTCCCAAGTGTATTCTCTACTGCATGTTTTTCATCTCTGCCCAAGGATTTTGGTGTAAAGGCTGGAAACCTTTACACCAAATCTTTACACTAAAGTTGTGAAGACACATAAATCTTTCTCCTGGCATGCCCACAAGAAGGAATGAGTCTTAGTTGCTGCAGGACCTGAGATGGGCAGAGATTATGAGAGCCTCCCATACACTTGGTGTTCGGCACTGAATTGTGTTCCCCCAAAATTCATGATAATTTTGATTAACTAACCTCCAAGTGATGGTATTTGGAGATGGGGCCTTTGGGAGACAATTAAGTTTAGATGAGGTCATGAGGGTTGGGGTTTCATAATGGGATTAGTGCCCTAATGAGAAGAGGAAGAGATACCAGGTCTGTCTCCTTCTCTCCCTTTCTTCTCTTGCCCCTCTACCCACTTCTCTCTCTCCTTCTGTGCCATGTGAGAACACAGCTACAACATGGCCATTGGCATGACAGGAAGACAGCCCTCACCAGGAGCTGAATCACTGGTGCTTTCATCTTGGACTTCCAGATCCTGGGCAAGACTCACCAAGGCAGACATCTGTAGCTGCCTGGAATTGTCTGATCTGGAGTTGACGCTCTGGAACCCTGTGTTTGTTAACTCAGAAGGCACAAGGCTAGGGATCTTCTTTCAGTCCCCATTAATCTATCTCCACTCTTCATTTTCTCTTTTGTTTTTCAAGTAATGAATTTATTTTTCCAATTAATGTAGCCAGCTCATGGTACAGCATATTAAAGCATAAAGTACAAATCCAAGGAAGGTAACACCTTTACTATGTTATAAAACTTTGACAAATCAATATATTACTTTTTATTATAATAAAAGCATATGTTTCTGGGAGTCATATACTACTTTAGGGATAATTTTTACTCCAAAAATATTCAAGTGCTAAACCAAAACACTGGTTTTTAATGGTGGTTTATAGCAGAGCAAGTTATTTTATACACATTAATATCATTTAAAACTGAGCAAGTTCTCCTTTTAAAGTGAATTTCCTCATGCAAGCTGTTGAAGTTTATGGCGGCAGGGCAATTGTGTGTATATAAGAGGTGGCTCTGCTTTGTTTTGAAGTTCCAACAAAGTCGGGGAGTGTTCCCAAGTGTGAAAAGCTTTAAAATTCTACCTTAAAATGATTCAATGTCAATGCAAACTGCCAAGTACATTTTGAAAAATTTTTAAATTTTCACATAAATACTGGAACACTCAAAATTAGACAATCGTTTCAAACAACACTTATTTTAGATGATCCCTTTTATTTAGACACCCTGAACCTCTTTGTTTTTATCCCATGTCACAAAGTCTTCTATCAGTCTATTTTTTTAAAAATCTACCTAAGATACGGTTTTAAAATAACAGATTGACAGGTTGGAGAGACCTGGGGTGCTTGATGTTGTCTTCCAACATTCATTATCATTTCTCTGTAAATGATGCTGCTACTATCAGAGTTCTTATGCTTCCTCTTTTTGAAGCCAGCAATTTCTCAATCTTAACATGTAGTTTAAGTATTACCCATTCCAGTGCTTCTCAGCCTTTATTAGCATTTGAAGATATTGTACTTGTCTTCAGTTCTTCAAGGTAACTGCTGAGGCTGATTCTTTTCACAATGATTATGGTTTCTTGAGTCAAAATAGTTTTTTTTTTCTGGGTCCTGAAGACTATGTTTTGGCTCTTGCTGCAACAGTAAGGGACTTGCAGTTCCCACTCTGTGCAGAGAAGTGTGTGGCTGTGCAACTTTCCAGAGGGATCTATGTTTCCTTCCAACACATCAACCCACACCCTGCTCAGGTTCTCAGCGCTTGGGTATTTGTGCATTGCAGCTGTTGTAACAGTTTCCCACGGGTGGTGAAAGACGTGCTCTGCAGTCCACATCTTGATGGTGCAGGCAGTCTGCTAGATGTCTGTGAAGCGCAGGGGAAAATGAGGTGAGGAGGCTACACCTGTCCCACCCCATCGGGGGCCCTTCAACCAGCTCCGCTGTGCGCAGGTGCCGTCGGCTCCAAGTGAGGCGGTCCTCCACTCTTCGTTACAATGTAACATTTAAACCATTTAAAGCAGAGATCCGCAACGTTTTTGGCACCGGGGACCAGTTTAGTGGAATACAATTTTTCTACGGATGGAGAGGGGTGTGGGGATGGTTTCGGGATGAAGGTGTTAGAACTCAAATAATCAGGCACGCAATAGATTCTCAAAAGGAGAGAATCAGGACTAAGACTAAAAGCTGGTCTTAGTCCTGCGCATGCGCAGTTCACAGTAGGGTTCGCACTCCTGTGAGAACCCTCGCACTCCTGTGACGCTAGGCAGAGCTCAGTCAGTAACGCTCGCTTGCCCACTGCTCACCTCCTGCTTTGGGGCCGGGTTCCTAACCGGTCCGTGGTGGGGGGATTGGGGACCCCTGATTTAAAGAACACTGCTAATGCCGGTTTTCTGCCTTTATCTGGAGGGCCACAGTCAGTTTCGAAGCAACTCCAGCATATGATCCACCCAGCTGTCCCCTCCCACCCTGTTAGTATCCACAGCTCCTCAAAGGCCCCTGGAATTTAGACTAAAGCCTGATCACGCCACTGCACACCGGCCTAGGCGACCCAGCGAGACCCCCATCTTAAATAACAGTAATAATACTCAAAAGAAAAAGAAAAAGCTCTGAGCTGGGTCCCTGCCCCCTTTCTGTCTGCTTCAGGCCCATCTAAACCAACCTTGATATACTAGTTTTGATTCCACAGTTGGAGAATAAGGGAAAGGCTTTAATCAATGTGTACAGTTTCGATGGAAGAACCATCACAATTTTGAGTAGATCTAAAAGAAAATTTCCTTAGCACATTGCATATTATTCACCACATGAAGAGAGTTTTTCTAAATAAAAATGTTTAGGACATTCCGGAGAGGAAGAACAAATTATGGAATGATCTCCACAGCAGAGACCTCAAGGCTCTTATGCGTGCAGGGCACAGTTCCAGTGCGAAAGTCCCCAGAGACAGCATGAGGGTCCCCACTGAGGTACCTCGGGCTCCTTCCAGGGCAGCAGTTGAAGCAGGTCGTATTGCAGGCCTGCAGAAAGGCAGGGGTTCCTCTCCTTTTCGGGTTCCTTCTTGATGGAATCGTCGGTTTTCAGCAGCTTCCGGGGACCGCCTGGACTGCAGAGAGCAGTCCTGACTCCACACAGGTGGAGAATAAGGAACAGGCTTCAATTGTCGTGTACAAAGAACTATGAATTCTGAGTTCATCTAAAAGTAAAGCTCCTTAGCATATTCTAGATTACATATAAATCAAAGTTTTATAATTGAGAAAACTTTAAGGCACTTTGGAGAGGAAGAACTATAAAAGGAATTATCTCCATCATAGAGACTTCTTGCTCCTAGATGGACAGTCCCAAGGAAGTTTACAATAACATAATGAGGGTCTCTACTGGGGTGTGAGGAGCTCCTTCCAGGGCATTGGCTGAAAGCAGTGGTGCTGTTGATGCAAGGATACCCCTAAAATTGGAGTTTAGCCTGGGAGACCAAGTAGGTACTTGACTTTGAGCCAAAAAGAATTCAAGAGCAAGCCAACAGAGTAATGTGAAAGCAAGTTTACTAAGGAAACTAAGGAACAAAAAGGAGGCTACCTGATAGTCAGGGTAGCAATGGGGGCAGGGTGGCTAGCTGGCTATTTTATGGCTATTTCTGGATTATATGCTAAACAAGGGGTCGATTATTTCTTTAGTTGTCTGGGAAAGGGACGTGAGCTTGTGGAACCAGGAGTTTCTCCCCCTTACAGAATATACAGAGTAACTCTTGGGCATTGCAATGGCATTTGTAAACAGTCACAGTGATTGCTCGGGTGTTAGTGTCTTTTAGCATCCCAATGCATAATAATTAGCATATAATGAGCAAAGAGGGTAACCAGAGGTTGCTTTTGTAGCCATCTTCCTTCTAGCTAGTTTGGGCTTTTTTTTTTTTTTAAAGGAATCATGTCTTATCAAGAGGGTATTGTGACCTGTGTCTTGGGGACCTAGCCTCCTGTTTGTCTTGCAAAACTAGTCCTGCCAAACTCCTATCTCACTGTGAGTCTTGAGCAACAAAAGGTTTGTTCCCCTCCCCCTTCCTGGGTTGCTCTGTATTTCAAGCCCTGATTGTGAGCAGTTTATGAAGGCATCCTGAGTATGTGTCTGTTCAGCTTTGCAAGCGCTGGCATCTCCTGGTGGCATGTGACATGCACTCTGGACCTGCCTACCTCCAGGACTGTTCTTCCAGGGTTGATGGACAAAACTCCATGGGTTCAGTCTTGCGACAAGGCCAGCAATATAGTTGAGCTAGGAAAAGAGGTAAATAACACTGGCTAGTACTGAGTGTGTGTTTTTATAGTATGTTTTGTCTTGTATATAGGCCAGAAACCAGCTATTCAAATAAGCAGGAGATTAACACTAATTTGCCTTGCATAGGATTAAGGCCAAAATTGTATCATTCTGAAAGATACTCTGAAAACGCTGCTGGGTTGCTATGATTGAATCAGCCAAGGAAAGAGAGCAATGGAGATGTCCCACTGGTGGCACGATCCAGTTACTGACTGTCTATTCACTATAGAAAGTGTCTCCTTATTGCAGGGCAGCCTAGACAATTACACCTACTATGTCTCATTCTTCTTGCATATTTTAGAGGCATTGAGCGGTTGTAGATAGGAGACACAATGAGGTTAGATCATAGTCTGAGATCAGAAAGCTAATTCTGCTAGAATCTGTATCCAGAATCCAGGTCCTGCAGCACGCCAATCACATTGAGTAATGAATAAAATAGGCTAGGTTGTGAAAAGGAGCATCCCAGGACTTTCTTAAATCCATACATTTTCTTTTTTTGTCTACACTCATCTCACTACATGAAAGGGAGACCTCAAAGGTGCTATGATTTTTATACCTAAGGAGAAAATACCTTGAGTTGATGTAACATTTTCAACAGTGGGAGGAGGAGCCAAGATGGCCGAATAGGAACATCTCCGGTCTACAGCTCCCAGCGTGAGCGACGCAGAAGACAGGTGATTTCTGCATTTCCATCTGAGGTACCATGTTCATCTCACTAGGGAGTGCCAGACAGTGGGTGCAGGTCAGTGGGTGAGTGCACCGTGCACCAGCCAAAGCAGGGGCGAGGCATTGCCTCACTCGGGAAGCGCAAGGGGTCAGGGAGTTCCCTTTTCAGGGGTGACAGACGGCACCTGGAAAATCGGGTCACCCCCACCCAAATACTGTGCTTTTCCGACGGGCTTAGGAAACAGTGCCCCAGGAGATTATAGCCCGCACCTGGCTCAGAGGGTCCTACGCCCACGGAGTCTCCCTGATTGCTAGCACAGCAGTCTGAGATCAAACAGCAAGTCGGCAGCGAGGCTGGGGGAGGGGCGCCCGCCATTGCCCAGGCTCGCTTAGGTAAACAAAGCAGCTGGGAAGCTTGAAATGGGTGGAGCCCACCACAGCTCAAGGAGGCCTGCCTGCCTCTGTAGGCTCCACCTCTCGGGGCAGGGCACAGACAAACAAAAAGACAGCAGTAACCTCTGCAGACTTAAATGTCCCTGTCTGACAGCTTTGAGGAGAGCCGTGGTTCTCCCAGCACACAGCTGGAGATCTGAGAACGTGCAGACTGCCTCCTCAAGGGGTCCCTGACCCCTGACCCCCGAGCAGCCTAACTGGGAGGCACCCCCCAGCAGGGGCAGACTGACACCTCACACGGCTGGCCAGGTACTCCAACAGACCTGCAGCTGAGGGTCCTGTCTGTTAGAAGGAAAACTAACAGAAAGGACATCCACACCAAAAACCCATCTGTACATCACCATCATCAAAGACCAAAAGTAGATAAAACCACAAAGATCGGGAAAAAACAGAGCAGAAAAACTGGAAACTCTAAAAAGCAGAGTACCTCTCCTCCTCCAAAGGAACGCAGTTCCTCACCAGCAACGGAACAAAGCTGGACGGAGAATGATTTTGACGAGCTGAGAGAAGAAGGCTTCAGACGATCAAATTACTCCGAGCTACGGGAGGATATCCAAACCAAAGGCAAAGAAGTTGAAAACTTCGAAAAAAATTTAGAAGAATGTATAACTAGAATAACCAATACAGAGAAGTGCTTAAAGGAGCTGATGGAGCTGAAAACCAAGGCTCGAGAACTACATGAAGAATGCAGAAGCCTCAGGAGCCGATGCGATCAAATGGAAAAAAGGGTATCAGCCCTGGAAGATAAAATGAATGAAATAAAGTGAGAAGGGAAGTTTAGAGAAAAAAGAAGAAAAAGAAACGAGCAAAGACTCCAAGAAATGTGGGACTATGTGAAAAGACCAAATCTACGTCTGATTGGTGTACCTGAAAGTGACGGGGAGAATGGAAACAAGTTGGAAAACACTCTGCAGGATATTATCCAGGAGAACTTCCCCAATCTAGCAAGGCAGGTCAACATTCAGATTCAGGAAATACAGAGAACGCCACAAAGATACTCCTCGAGAAGAGCAACTCCAAGACACATAATTGTCAGATTCACCAAAGTTGAAATGAAGGAAAAAATGTTAAGGGCAGCCAGAGAGAAAGGTCGGGTTACCATCAAAGGGAAGCCCATCAGACTAACAGCGGATCTCTCGGCAGAAACCCTACAAGCCAGAAGAGAGTGGGGGCCAATATTCAACATTCTTAAAGAAAAGAATTTTCAACCCAGAATTTCATATCCAGCCAAACTAAGCTTCATAAGTGAAGGAGAAATAAAATACTTTACAGACAAGCAAATGCTGAGAGATTTTGTCACCACCAGGCCTGCCCTAAAAGAGCTCCTGAAGGAAGCGCTAAACATGGAAAGGCACAACCGGTACCAGCCGCTGCAAAATCATGCCAAAATGTAAAGACCATCGAGACTAGGAAGAGACTGCATCAACTAATGAGCAAAATAACCAGCTAACATCATAATGACAGGATCAGATGCACACATAACAATATTAACTTTAAATGTAAATGGACTAAATGCTCCAATTAAAAGACACAGACTGGCAAATTGGATAAAGACTCAAGACCCATCAGTGTGCTGTATTCAGGAAACCCATCTCACGTGCAGAGACACACATAGGCTCAAAATAAAGGGATGGAGGAAGATCTACCAAGCAAATGGAAAACAAAAAAAGGCAGGGGTTGCAATCCTAGTCTCTGATAAAACAGACTTTAAACCAACAAATATCAAAAGAGACAAAGAAGGCCACCACATAATGGTAAAGGGATCAATTCAACAAGAAGAGCTAACTATCCTAAATATATATATGCACCCAATACAGGAGCACCCAGAATCATAAAGCAAGTCCTGAGTGACCTACAAAGAGACTTAGACTCCCATACATTAATAATGGGAGACTTTAACACCCCACTGTCAACATTAGACAGATCAACAAGACAGAAAGTCAACAAGGATACCCAGGAATTGAACTCAGCTCTGCACCAAGCAGACCTAATAGACATCTACAGAACTCTCCACCCCAAATCAACAGAATATACATTTTGTTCAGCACCACACCACACCTATTCCAAAATTGACCACATACTTGGAAGTAAAGCTCTCCTCAATAAATGTAAAAGAACAGAAATTATAACGAACTATCTCTCAGATCACAGTGCAATCAAGCTAGAACTCAGGATTAAGAATCTCACTCAAAACCGCTCAACTACATGGAAACTGAACAACCAGCTCCTGAATGATTACTGGGTGCATAACGAAATAAAGGCAGAAATAAAGATGTTCTTTGAAACCAACGAGAACCAAGAAACAACATACCAGAATCTCTAGGATGCATTCAAAGCAGTGTGTAGAGGGAAATTTATAGCACTAAATGCCCACAAGAGAAAGCAGGAAAGATCCAAAATTGACACCCTAACATCACAATTAAAAGAACTAGAAAAGCAAGAGCAAACACATTCAAAAGCTAGCAGAAGGAAAGAAATAACTAAAATCAGAGCAGAACTGAAGGAAATAGAGACACAAAAAACCCTTCAAAAAATTAATGAATCCAGGAGCTGGTTTTTTGAAAGGATCAACAAAATTGATAGACTGCTAGCAAGATTAATAAAGAAAAAAAGAGAGAAGAATCAAATAGATGCAATAAAAAAAGATAAAGGGGATATCACCACCGATCCCACAGAAATACAAACTACCATCAGAGAATACTACAAACACCTCTACGCAAATAAACTAGAAAATCTAGAAGAAATGGATAAATTCCTCAACACATACACCCGCCCAAGACTAAACCAGGAAGAAGTTGAATCTCTGAATAGACCAATAACAGGAGCTGAAATTGTGGCAATAATCAATAGCTTACCAACCAAAAAAAGTCCAGGACCAGATGGGTTCACAGCCGAATTCTACCAGAGGTACAAGGAGGAACTGGTACCATTCTTTCTGAAACTATTCCAATCAACAGAAAAAGAGGGAATCCTCCCTAACTCATTTTATGAGGCCAGCATCATCCTGATACCAAAGCCTGGCAGAGACACAACCAAAAAAGAGACTTTTAGACCAATATCCTTGATGAACATTGATGCAAAAATCCTCAATAAAATACTGGCAAACAGAATCCAGCAGCACATCAAAAAGCTTATCCACCATGATCAAGTGGGCTTCATCCCTGGGATGCAAGGCTGGTTCAATATATGCAAATCAATAAATGTAATCCAGCATATAAACAGAACCAAAGACAAAAACCACACGATTATCTCAATAGATGCAGAAAAGGCCTTTGACAAAATTCAACAATGCTTCATGCTAAAAACTCTCAATAAATTAGGAATTGATGGGACGTATCTCAAAATAATAAGAGCTATCTATGACAAACCCACAGCCAATATCATACTGAATGGGCAAAAACTGGAAGCATTCCCTTTGAAAACTGGCACAAGACAGGGATGCCCTCTCTCACCACTCCTATTCAACATAGTGTTGGAAGTTCTGGCCAGGGCAATCAGGCAGGAGAAGGAAATAAAGGGTATTCAATTAGGAAAAGAGGAAGTCAAATTGTCCCTGTTTGCAGATGACATGATTGTATATCTAGAAAACTCCATTGTCTCAGCCCAAAATCTCCTTAAGCTGATAAGCAACTTCAGCAAAGTCTCAGGATACAAAATCAATGTACAAAAATCACAAGCATTCTTATACATCAATAACAGACAAACAGAGAACCAAATCATGAGTGAACTCCCATTCACAATTGCTTCAAAGAGAATAAAATACCTAGGAATCCAACTTACAAGGGATGTGAAGGACCTCTTCAAGGAGAACTACAAACCACTGCTCAAGGAAATAAAAGAGGATACAAACAAATGGAAGAACATTCCATGCTCATGGATAGGAAGAATCAGTATCGTGAAAATGGCCATCCTCCCAAGGTAATTTACAGATTCAATGCCATCCCCATCAAGCTACCAATGACTTTCTTCACAGAATTGGAAAAAACTACTTTAAAGTTCATATGGAACCAAAAAAGAGCCCGCATCACCAAGTCAATCCTAAGCCAAAAGAACAAAGCTGGAGGCATCACACTACCTGACTTCAAACTATACTACAAGGCTACAGTAACCAAAACAGCATGGTACTGGTACCAAAACAGAGATATAGCGCAATGGAACAGAACAGAGCCGTCAGAAATAACACCACATATCTACAACTATCTGATCTTTGACAAACCTGACAAAAACAAGAAATGGGGAAAGGATTCCCTATTTAATAAATGGTGCTGGGAAAACTGGCTAGCCATATGTAGAAAGCTGAAACTGGATCCCTTCCTTACACCTTTTACAAAAATTAATTCAAGATGGATTAAAGACTTAAATGTTAGACCTAAAACCATAAAAACCCTAGAAGAAAACCTAGGCATTACCATTCAGGACATAGGCATGGGCAAGGACTTCATGTCTAAAACACCAAAAGCAATGGCAACAAAAGCCAAAATTGACAAATGGGATCTAATTAAACTAAAGAGCTTCTGCACAGCAAAAGAAACTACCATCAGAGTGAACAGGCAACCTACAAAATGGGAGAAAATTTTCCCAACCTACTCATCTGACAAAGGGCTAATATCCAGAATCTACAATGAACTCCAACAAATTTACAAGAAAAAAACAACCCCATCAAAAAGTGGGTGAAGGACATGAACAGACACTTCTCAAAAGAAGACATATATGCAGCCAAAAAACACATGAAAAAATGCTCACCATCACTGGCCATCAGAGAAATGCAAATCAAAACCACAATGAGATACCATCTCACACCAGTTAGAATGGCAATCATTAAAAAGTCAGGAAACAACAGGTGCTGGAGAGGATGTGGAGAAATAGGAACACTTTTACACTGTTGGTGGGACTGTAAACTAGTTCAACCCTTGTGGAAGTCAGTGTGGCCATTCCTCAGGGATCTAGAACTAGAAATTCCATTCGACCCAGCCATCCCATTACTGGGTATATACCCAAAGGACTATAAATCATGCTGCTATAAAGACACATGCACACATATGTTTATTGCGGCATTATTCACAATAGCAAAGACTTGGAACCAACCCAAATGTCCAACAATGATAGACTGGATTAAGAAAATGTGGCACATATACACCATGGAATACTATGCAGCCATAAAAAATGATGAGTTCATGTCCTTTGTAGGGACGTGGATGAAATTGCAAATCATCATTCTCAGTAAACTATTGCAAGAACAAAAAACCAAACACCACATATTCTCACTCATAGGTGGGAATTGAACAATGAGAACACATGGACACAGGAAGGGGAACATCACACTTCGGGGACTGTTGTGGGGTGGGGGGAGGGGGGAGGGATAGCATTGGGAGATATACCTAATGCTAGATGATGAGTTAGTGGGTGCAGCACACCAGCATGGCACATGTATACATATGTAACTTACCTGCACATTGCACACATGTACCATAAAACCTAAAGTATAATAATAATAATAATAAAAAGATAATAAAACTAAAAAAAAAAAAAAAACAAAAAACATTTTCAACAGTGTTTTGTGCAGGCCTTGATCCTATTTTATGTAATTAGGTGCATTCTGTCAGTTATTCCTTTTTATCTCTTTTCCTACTTCTACTGAGATTCTTCTTATTAGTAACTATTTTACTTCTAGCTATTTTATTTTTATTTCTACTGTGTGTTTTGTAGCAATCAGTCTTATATGTGACACAATTTTATGTATATATATTTTCAATTCTTCCAAAAAGTATTGGGTGTATATCTTATTTCATTTATTGTTTTTCATTTATTGGCATATTTCTAAGATTTTTATAGGTACACTTCATTTGCTGCTTCCAACTTCAGCATATCAGCTTCTAATGAGACTCTGCCAGACTTTCCCTCTCCAGTGTCCCACAGGGGGCACTCAGATGCCACCTAATCAATAATATTTCGTATGTTTGTCTCATTCTCATGAGAGAATTTATTTAGGATATACATCGTCCTTCAGTAAAATTATTCATCGAAAATGCATAACCTAATTTTATGGAGTATTGCCAGATTGTTCTTTAAATGAATGAAACATTTTTCCTCCAAAAATAGTCCATGAGAATTACTGTATACATTTATTCCCTACGGATACTTGGATTGACCCAACCATCTAATATTTGCTGCGTGTTTCTGAAGGGAGAAGCCTGTGGTGGTTCAGCAGCTGTCTGATTCAGTGTTTACTGATTTCTGACAGTATCTTCTTTTAGGGAGCCAATTTGCAATGTGGTTCAGAAAAATCATTCTCTGACATTCAGTCTAAAATCTGTGTCTACACTTTTCTATCAGATTTTTTTTTCATTTTTTTTTTTTTGAGACAGAGTCTTGCTGTATTGCCCAGGCTGGAGTGCAGTGGCACAATCTTGGCCCACTTTAACCTTTGCTTCCCAGGTTCAGGCTTTCCTCCTGCCTCAGCCTCTCAAGTAGCTGGGATTACAGGTGCCTGCCACCACACCCAGCTAATTTTTTCTTTTAAAAATTGAAAGAAAGTGGAGACGGGGTTTCACCATGTTGGCCAGGGTGGTCACGAACTCATGACCTCAAGCAATCTCCATGCCTCGGCCTCCCAAAGTGCTCGGATTACAGGCATGAGCCACCACAGCTGGCCTCTATCAGTTTTTTTTTTTTTTTTTTTTTTGAGACGGAGTCTTGCTCTTGTTGCCCAGGCTGGAGTGCAGTGGCGCGATATCGGCTCACTGCAACCTCTGCCTCCTGGGTTCAAGCAATTCTACTGCCTCAGCTTCCTGAGTAGCTGGGATGACAGGCGCGTGCCACCACACCCGGCTAATTTTTGTATTTTTAGTAGAGACGCGGTTTCACCATGTTGGTCAGGCTGATCTTGAACTCCTGACCTCGTGATCCACTCGCCTCGGCCTCCCAAAGTGCTGGGATTACAGGCGTGAGCCACCGCGCTTGTCCTAGATTTTAATGATCTTTATACCATAATAAATCTTTTTATGCTTATACTATTTGAGAGTGTTTCGTTTCTTTTCCTGAAAGCCATAAAAGAAATACAACAGTAACATCACATTTAATATGGTTAGGCTGAATCCAGAGTTGAACTATTGGAATTTAGATTAGTCCCTCTAAAGATAAAGCTGAATCTCCAGTTTATACAATGTAGTAATTTATCCAAGGTCATGGGACAAATATGTACATGTTTCCTAAAAGTACCTCCTGAATGAGCTGAGGGTCTCTCAGAATACAGTAAGACATTATTGTAAGGTGTTCTCTCTTTCTTTGAAAAGAGAAAGGAATGCATCATGCTTCCCCCTGCTCTGCTGAAAATATATGAGATGTGGCCTAACTTTGTAGCTGTCAGGCTGCCTTACAGGCATGTAAATATGCGAATGCCAACTCAGTACTAGTGTGCCCTCTCTCTTCTATTTGGTACACAGCAGTCTTTTGTTGTGAGAATTGTGTTATTTCACCAACAGTGGATATATTCCATTCTTTTCTTCCTCCTAAGTGGACTGTGCCGAGAAGCAGTTATTCGTAAGGCCTCTCAGAAGATGGTTTCATGAGATCAAACAACCATTGTCGTTCAGAGCAGCTTCAAATTTGTGGAGTCAATGTTCATACAGCTAGTAGGGGATTCTCTTTGAGAGAATTAGAAAAATGTTTTAGGTCAAATGTTTTACAAACTCTTTGGAAGTTTGCCTTACAGTTAAACTTTATTGGTTTAATAATAAAGTCACCTCTGGTCATATTTGATACCAAGCTTGGGCTACTAGGAAGCACAGCATTGAATATGCTCATCCCTGACCCTCTCCTCTTTCTTCTCACTCCCACTTTCTAAGGACAGCCCTCTTGAATAAAGCAATCTCACACGAGTGTTTATTTCAGTGATGTTTCTGGGGGGAAGCCAGGCCATTAAAATATGCCTCTCTGCTCACCTCATGTACCTCACTGTTTTTCCCCTGCTGTTGGAATCCTCAAAAATTCACTCTGTATTAACATTTATTTCAGAGTACCTTCAAAAATAGAATGATTCAGGCCAATCTTTACTCTTGAAATGGCACATGAGACATGTTCCCTATATTTGAAAAGCCTTTGACTGAGTGGGACAGCTACATAGATAGAAAGGCCTTTTTAAATATCAACAAGTTAAGTTTTTTATGCCCATTTCACGCATCACGCTAGCGCTCCCTCCTCAATTTTTCCATCAGCCAATATCTCTCCCAATCACAGGGCAAAATTATAAACAATATGTTAGAATTCTGGATACAGTAATATCCTTTTAAAAAACGCATCATAATCTAATTGAGCTTATTGGGAGCTCAACATTGGTTTGGAATTTGAAAATCAATCTAATCTCCACGTTAACATCAGAAAAAATAAATGATTTTCTCAGTAGATACAAAAAATCTTTTAAAAAATCAACCTGCTTCGTTATTAATATGAAAGTCATCTTAGCAAATTAGAAACAGTGAATTCTCTTAATTTGATAAAACTTATCTATTAGAGATGCACACCTAACATCTCACTGAATTGCGAAATATTGAAATATTAAAATCTGCCAATTTCTTATTGAAATAAGAAACTGCCAATCACTGGACCCATCCTCTCACCCCCTGCCCCACCCTATTACTGCTTGATCTAGTAAAAACCCAAGGACTTTCAATAGCGCCTTCCAGAGTGATAAAATTTTTACCATAACCTTATCACAGTCTGAAGCAATTAGCAAGGTAAGTAAGTGTTAATCCCCACATGACTGGATTTTCGTATATGACTTCCTGTACAAGACAGGATGCTATAAAAGCCCATGGTCAGCGATGGACTGAGCCATTTGCTCTTTTCCTAGACTAGCTATGGCTGGGCCTAGTCAAGCCTTTCGAGGCTGAGGCTATGGAGTTCCAACCATCAACCTTGGAAGAGCTGTCTTGGAGGCAGGCAGGGCCAGAGCCCCACATGCCATGGGACCTGAACCTAGAGCAAGCCTGGGCCTGGACACTGGATAACTTCCCTGCGCTGAGCCGCCACTCCTGCCAATGCCATCAGCTCTACGGGAGCTCTGCTGCGGGCTGGCTGCTGCACTGCGATTCCACCGGGCACGCAGCCCTGCCCAGAGAGGAGAGGGGCCAAAAACGGCCTCGAGACTCCCATTTTGAGGAGTCAATGGCTGAAACCACAGACGGGCTCCAGTTCCCTCAAAAAGACGCAGATGCTACCGACGGTGAGATCCAAAGCGCCCTGAAACTGTCTGGAGATGCCAGCGCCTGTGGAGGTGGAAGTACACACGCCCAGGGCACCCCCTGCAGCCCAGGCTGCCTCCGGAAGCTACTGAAAACCTAGGATTCCATCAGGAAGGAACCCGGAAAGGAGAGGAACCCCAGCCTTTCTGCAGGCCTGCGGCACGACCTGCTTCAACTGCTGCCCTAGAAGGAGTCCGAGGCACTCCAATGGGGACCCTCATGCCTTCCCTGCGGACATTTGCACTGGAACTGTGCCTTCACGCATAAGAGGGTTGAGGTCTGTGTTGTGGAGATCTTTCTTTAATTTGTTTTTCCTCTCCTGAGCGTCCTAAACATTTTTCATTTAGAAAAACTCTCTTCATGGAATGAATAATATGCAATGTACTCAATGTACTCAAAATTGCTATGGTTCTTCCATTGAAACTGTACACATTGATTCAATCCTTTCCCTATTCTCCCCCCGTGAAATTGATTTTGAGCTGGTAAATCAAGATTGGTATAGATGGGCCTGAAGCAGACAGAAAGGGGGCAGGGACCCAGCTCAGAGCTTTTTTTTTTTTTTTTTTTTTTTTTTGAGCTGGGGTCTCGCTAGTCTTCCTGGGTAGCCCAGGCTGGTGTGCAGTGGCATGATCATGCTTTAGTTTAAATTCCAGGGGGCCTTTGAGGAGCTGTGGATACTAGCAGGGTGGAAGGGGACAGCAGGGTGGAAGGGGACAGCTGGGTGGATCACTTGCTGGAGTTGCTTCAAAACTGACCCTGGCCCTCCAGATGAAGGCAGGGAACAGACATTAACAGTGTTCTTTAAATCAGCAGTCCGCAACCTTTTTCGCACAAGGGACTGGTTTTATAGAAGACAACTTTTCTATGGATGGGGGGCTGGTAGACAGGGATAGTTTGGGGATGAAGCTGTTCTACGTCAGATAATCAGGCATCAGATTCTCAGGAGGAGCGCACAAGGTAGATCCCTTGCCTGTGCAGTTTACAATAGGCTTCATGCACCTATGAGAATCTAATGTCTCTGCTGATCTGACAAGAAGCGGAGCTCAGGTGGTAAAGCTGGGCTGCTGGCCACTCCCCTCCTGCTGTGCCACGGGGCTCCTAATGCTAACGGTGGAGGGTGTCCAAGTTCTTGGCGTCTTGAACAAAGAATTGAACAAAATGCGCAAGCAAAGCAAGGATGGAATGAAGAGATTTATTGAAAACAAAAGTACACTCCACAGTGTGGTAGTGGGCCTGAGCATAGGGGCTCAAAGGCCCCGTTACAGAGTTTTTGTGAGTTTAAATACCCTCTATTTGGGGTACGCCCTATGTAAATGAAGAGGATGAAGTAAAGTTTCAAAGTCGTTTACTGGGTGTATGCCCTGTGGAGAGGATATTTCCCGTTATAGCTGAAGTGTCAATGGGCCTTATGTTCCCGGCCTCCAGACCCTATTTTCCTGCCTCACTAACAGGCCAGGGTCCAGTACAGGCATGCTGTCTGGGGAGTTGGGGACCCCTCCTTTAAATAGTTTAAAGTTTACATTGTAATAAGGGCTGGAAGAGGGGGTTGGGATGTCCTTCACATGAGGACAATGGCGCCTGTCTACTGCGAAGCTGGTTGGCATGCTGGGGGTGCAGTGGGGCAGGTGTAGCCTCTTTGCCTCATTTTCCCCTGCACTGCCCAGACATCTCCTGGACTGCCTGCACCATCAAGATCTGGACTTCAGAGCACGTCTTTGATCACCTGTGGGAAATTGTTACAACAGTTGCGATGCACAAATACCCAAAAGCCCTATGAACCAGAGCATGGTGTGGGTTGATGTGTTGGACAGACATATAGATCCCAATGAAGAGTTGCACAGCCACAGACTTCTCTGCACAGAGTGGGAACTACAAGTCTCTTATTGGTACAGCAAGAACCAAAACATATGTGCTAGAATATTCTGTAGTTAATCCTATAGAGAAAACAATGGAACTTAAATCTACTAACATTTCACTTAAAATATGGTTTCAGTAGGTGAGAGACTTACATATAAACCACATCCTCAGGACCCAGAAAAAAAACTATTTTGACTCAATAAGCCATAATCACTGAAAGGAGGCAGCCTCAGCAGTTACCTTGAAGGACTGATGGCAAGTAGGATATCTTCAAATGCTAACAAAGGCCAGGAAGCACTGGAATGGGTCATACATAAATTACATGTTAAAAAATGAAGAACTGATGGCTTCCACAAGAGGAGGCATAAGAACTCCGGTGGTGGCTGCAGCAGCCTTTGTCGTGAATTGATAATGAATGTGTGTAGACAAGTACCCCACATCTCTCCAAGCTGGCAATGTATTTATTTTAAAACTATGAATATATTTTAAGCAGAATTTTTAAAAAGTAGGCTGACATAAGACAGTGACTTTAGATCAAAACAAAGAGATGCATGGCGTCTAAATAAAAGGGATTATCTGAAATTAGTGTTGTTTGAAATGACTGTCTAATATTGGAGATTCCGGTATTTATGAAAAATTTAACAATTTCTTGAAAGAAATTATTCTTCTTAATGTTTATTTTAAATTCAGGGTACATATGCAGGTTTGTTATTTTGGTAAACTTGTGTCATGGGAGTTTGTTGTACACATTATTTTATCACCCAGGTGTGAAGCCTGGTGCCCATTATTATTTTTCCCAATCCTCTCCCTCCTTCCATCATCCACCTTCAATAGGCTCCAGTGTCTGTTGTTCCCCTCTTTATGTCCATGTGTTCTCACCATTCAGCTCTAGCTTGTAGTGAGAACCTGTGGTATTTGCTTTTCTATTCCTGCATTAGTTTGCTAAGAAAAAACGGCCTCCAGCTCCGTCTATGTTCCTGCAAAAGACATGATCTTGTTCTTTTTTATGGCTACATAGTATACCATGGTGTATATACACCACATTTTCTTTATCCAGTCTACCATTAAAGAACATTTAGGTTGATTCCATGTCTTTGCTATTGTGAATAGTGCACATGCATGTATGGTCTTTATGGTAGAACAATTTATATTCCTTTGGTACTTACCCAGTAATGGGATTGCTGGGTCAAATGGTATTTCTGTTATTTGGTCTTTGAGGAATTGCCATGCTGTTTTCCACAATGATTGAACTAATTTACACTCTCACCAATAGTGTATAAGCAAAATTTTAACATTTTTTTAAAAAGTACTTGGAAGTTTGCATTGACATTGAATCAACTTAAGGTAGAATTTTAAAGCTTTTCATACTTTGGAACCCCACCTAGCTTTGGGCCAACCCCAGAACAAAGCAGAGCCAACTCTTACATAGAAACAATTGCCCTGCTGCTGTAAATTTCAATAGCTTGCATGAGGAAATTCAATTTAAAAGGAGAACTTGTATAGCTTTCAAACATATTAATTTGTTTAATAATAATAACTTGCTCTGCAAGTTATTTTAAACCATCATTAAAAACCAGTGTTTGCCGGGTGCGGTGGCTCACGCCTGTAATCCCAGTGCTTTGGGAGGCCAAGGAGGGCAGATCACGAGGTCAGGAGTTTGAGATCAGCCTGGCCAACATAGTGAAACCCCGTCTCTACTAAAAATACAAAAAATTAGCCAGGTTTGGTGGCGGACACTTGTAATCCCAGCTACTTGGGAGGCTGAGGCAGGAGAATCGTTTGAACCTTTGAGGCGGAGGTTGCAGTGAGCTCAGATCACACCATTTCACTTCAGCCCAGGCTACAGTGCAAGACTCTGTCTCAAAAACAAAACGAAGCAAACAAACAAACAAACAAACAAACCAACCAGTGTTTTGGTTTACTACTTAAGTATATTTGGAGTGAAAATTATCACTAAAATAATATATGACTCTAACAAAAATGCTTTCATTGTAATAAAATGTACTATATTGATTTGCCAAAGTTTTGCAACCTAGTAAAGGTTGCAAAAGGTCCTTGGATTTGTAGTTTGTGATTTAATATGCTGTACCATGGACTTGTTATGTTAACTGGAAAAAGAAATTTGTTACTTGAAAATCCAAACAAAACAAAAAACAAAAAGTGGAGGCAGATTAAAGAGGACCACAGGAAGATTTGTAGCCTTGGGCCTTCTGAGTTGACAACCACAGAGTTCCAGGGCATTAACTCCAGATCAGACAATTCCAGGCAGCTACAGAAGTCTCCCTGGTGAGTCTTGCCCACGATCTGGAAGTCCAAGATCAAAGCACCAGATTCAGCTCTTGGTGGGGATTCTCTCTCTGTCGTGCCAATGGCCATGTTGCAGCTGTGTTCTCACGTGGCACAGATGGAGATAAAGAGAGAGAAAGGGGGAGAAAGGGAGACAGGGAGAAGGGGAGAGAACAAGAAGGACATGGTATCTCTTCCTTTTCTGGGAAGGCCGCCAATCCCATTATGAAAGCCCCAACCTCATAACTTCATCTTAACGTACTTGTCTCCCAAAGGCTCAATCTCTAAATACCATCACCTTGTGGATTAATCAAAATCATCATGAATTTTGGGGGACGCAATTCAGTCCATAGCACCAAGTCTATGTGATGCTCTCATAACCTCTGCCCATCTCAGGGCCTGCATCAACTGAGACTCATTTCTTTCTTCAGGCATTTCAGAAGACAGAGATTTTTTTAAAAAGGTGCAGCAGAGAATACAATGCATTGATTAATCAATTAATTAATTAATTCTGAGACAGCATCTCACTCCAGCACCCTGGATTATTTGGGTTACTTCAGTGCCCCTCTGGCAGGTGGTATTGTTTCACAATCATTGCTTGCCTGTATGGGGGCAAGTACACAGGCATCCACTGGGCCAATCCCCTTTTTGTAGCTTGATTACTTGCCAGATTCAGACCTTATTCTTATTCAGCTCTTTGAGGTCCACTAATGCTTAACTCATAGCATAGATTTTATTTCACATTAATGGATTCCGAAGTGTGACCAATGCCCGATATCACAATTCTTTTTTAATTGGAAACGACCCAGACATTCAATGGTATCTGAAATAATTTTAATAGTTTAAGTTACATTAAAAGTTCACTACAAGCATTGATTCCATTTATATTTATTCAATTTGTTCATCTGTAGCAGTTTATCTAGATTAGTTTTTAGAACTAAGACATTAGACAACACTAATTATCACTCCAAGTTATTTCTTTGTTAACAATTTGCATAGTTTGTGAATATCAGGTGTTCACCTATGCAAAAATCTTAAACACATGGGCATTTTTTCTGATAATTCAGAAAAATTAATTGTTCTTATGGAACCAACAATATTAAATTAGTCTTATTTATCAAAAAAGTAATTCAAAGAAAGATTATTCTGTTTTTGGTTGAGTTTATGATCTTATAACCCTCATGTAAAATTCTAGCATGTTCAAATATTTAGCAAAGACAAATATAAAACTCATCTAATTAGTAAACCCAGACAAAAATGTATGCTTACAATTCCAAAGACATTTCTATTTTTATTTTGTGAATAATTTTAAAGCAAGCTTATTATTAAAGATTACTAAATTCACACAAATTTGAAAAGCATTTGGACTTTCTTGCTAAATTTATAAGCACTCATTTACTTATAAGCCAATGTGGTGCCATTTTGGACATAACATATAACATAATACATGTAACATGCACAGAAACACACAGAAACATGTATCCACACACACAAAGATCAAATAGATGTTACCGTGAAACTCTAGCCATGACATGGCATCATAAACTCATTATTTTACAAAAGACAGCTGGAGTGGATCCAAATTATTTCAGGACAAGACAAAACTGGGACCTGTCCACATGGCTAAACTTTATCTGCCCTGATAGGTAATCCAATTAATGCTGTGGACCAAACGTTTGGCTGATGCAGTTTCCATAGTAGTTTTATATCTAAAACTTTTTTAAACCATTTTTTCCTTCAGTTTCAAATTAGTTTCCAATGTTTACATCTTAGCTAGAACTGGATGAACTGCATACGAAAAATAAAGTTTCCAGGCCGGGCACGGTGGCTCACTCCTGTAATCCCAGCACTTTGGGAGGCTGAGGCGGTCGGATCACGAGGTCAGGAGATCCAGACCATCCTGGCTAACATGGTGAAACCCCGTCTCTACTAAAAAAATACAAAACATTAGCTGGGTGTGGTGGCCTGTAGTCCCAGCTACTCTGAGAGGCTGAGGCAGGAAAATGGCGTGAACCCGGGAGGCAGAGCTTGCAGTGAGCCGAGATCGTGCCACTGCACTCCAGCCTGGGCGACAGAGCCAGACTCCGTCTCAAAAAAAAAAAAAAAAAAAACAACTTTCCAATAGCCTTCAATTTGCATTATCTTAAGTGGTGCATACACAAAAATGGGCCTTAGCTCCTTCTCAGTTTGGGGGAATGTTAAAGTGCCAGGATTATCTCATAACAATGGTAATCATGAACAGAATCTGAGAGACCAAAATGATAAATCAGGAAGGGGCATCTGTGGAGGGAATCATGCGGCAATCAACAATGTCCATATAGGGTGAAGTTGCCTGACTGTTCAACAATTGTGGGCCGCTGCTATTTTCACCCTTTCAATGATTAAATGTTAAAATACCTGACAATACCAAGTGTTAGAGAGCATATTAAACTTCAGAGTATCTTATATATTGTAAGTGGTAACATGTATTGGTACCATCACTTTGAAAAACACTCTGTTGTCTTATGAAGCTGCAAGTCACATATCTCAAAACCTGCCAATTCCATTTCAGGGTACACTCCCAAGAAAAATTCTTGCACATACATATACACTAGGAAATATGTAAAAGAATATTAATATCTGCACTGTTAACAGTAACAAAAACCTGGTGGGGAGGGAGGATCCAAAGATTCTCACTGAGGTTTTAATTTCCATTTCCCTGATGATTAGTAATAAACAGCATTTTTTTATATATGTTGGCTATCTGTATGTCTTCTTTTAAGATATGTCTTTTCAATACAATAACTGAACTGATTGCAGAAAAGTTTGCTGGGTGGCTTTGGACCAACTCAGCTCCCCCCCTTTCTTGCTTTTTAGTCCTCAAGAATAACTGTAGAATGTGCTGGGAGTGCAACATCCTAAAAGAAGGAGGAAGTGGCTGAAACAGCCTGGGCTCTATTCCTGTCTCCACCTAGCACAAGATGTCCTTCAACCCTTTAGCCCAGCGTGCAAGGTGAGCTGCTTATTGGGGTCCCTCAGCTGTGGTGCAAGAAGAGCATGTGCAGTTAAGACACCATCTACCATAGGCAGCTTTCTGAGTTACAAGGGACCAACACACAATGAACCGTAGTCTTGCTATCCCTTGCTGCCTGTCTGTAAGCACAAATTTGCTTCATATAACTTGCTTGTGAATATCTTATGTCTCAGTTGATTCAAAGGAGTTGGTAAGCAGTGCACAGTTAACCTGCTTCACACTTACAATTTTCTGATCTTTCACAAATTACTGGGCATTGGTCTTGCATCACTGCTCTTTTTGAACCTCGGGATATGGTAGATACAACCATTCAGTTTATATATTTATTTATTTTGGGGACGGAGTCTTGCTCTGTCGCCCAGGCTGAAGTGCAGTGGCCTGATCTCGACTTACTGCAACCTCCGCCTCCCGGGTTCAAGGGATTCTCCTGCCTCAGCCTCCCAAGTAGCTGAGACTACGCGCGCCGCCACACCTGGCTACTTTTTGTATTTTTAATAGAGACGGGGTTTCACCATGTTAGCCAGGCTGGTCTCAGACTCCTGACCTGGCTCACGCCTGTAATCCCAACACTTTGGGAATTAATCTTTAGAACTGGGCCATTTTCCTTAACCACCTCCAAGCTCCCTCCCGAATAATCCTTTGAGCTTCCCTCCCATTCCCCTTCATAGCAAACACCACACCCACACCCTGCCTTCAGCCCAGTATCCATCCCACCAAACGCACACACTCTAGCTCAAAGATACAGACATACCTCTTTCCCACAGCCCTGGCTGGCTCTCGGTCTCTCCGGTACTACTACTAGAACGTTTGGGGTCAGAAATCGCATATCTACACTTCCCCGTCTCCCAAAAGAGCTTCCCTCCTTAGGCGTCCGGAGGTCTCCTGGATTTTCCACTGCTAATCCCATCTGTCTTCACTAGACTCACTTCCCACAACTTGCTCCAGGAGGGGCCTACGTGGACACTGAAGGCGACTGGGGCGGTTCCTCTTCTGATGTAGTTAGCTCTCAGTTAGCTCACCGCCCAGTTCTCCCGGATCTCTCCGGGCTGGACCGCCTCGTAAGCAGGAGGAGCATAAAAGGCGGCGGGCCCCACAAGCTTGATCTTCTGAATCCCCTTGTCTCTGTAAACTTCCGCTGGAAGAAGCGATGCACTGGCGAAGCCGTGTGAGGGGGGCTTTTGGTTCCAGAGAGACAGCGCGAGAGCCCCAGTGGGAACCACCCGGAGACCCAGAAGATCCAATTCGCGGGGCGGCGCGTTACCTTCCAACACCGCTGGGCCACCACTCTGAGAACCAGGATCAGCGGTACTGGGCCTTCCCCACGGGACAGGAGCGCGTTCTTTGGATTCCCCTGGTGCGGCCTGCACAGCCTTTGGACGCATAGTCCACGCCTGCCACGCAGGAGGAGCCCCAGGCTCAGGCAGGAGTGGCGGCCGCAGCCTCGTCGGAGGAGCCAGGTCACTGCGCTCCGCGGCCGCCACACGCGCAGCGATCGGCCCTCTTCGAAGACTGGCCGCGGGAACCAGAGAGGTCTGACGATGGGGACCTCTCGGAGCGTCGTCGCCTTTCTACTGAGACTTGGCGGCCACCGGGCTCAGTCTGGAGACTTCCTTGTGCAGCATAGGCCGCCTGTCCGCCAAGAAGACCACAGCCTGCCTGGGACCGCCGCCCTGGGCGCTCAGAAGCCAGGAGATGTCCAACGAGGCCCTTGGGTTCCTGATCCTCTGCCCAAGAACTGGGTTTCCGTAATGCCTCTGCTCTGTTCCCATGCCACTCAAGAGGCTGTGGCTGAGCAGCGCTTCGGACACATTATTCTCTTTAGTCTGTTCTCGGAATAAAATCCAACGCCAAGGCAAAAGCCTGCATCGCGTGTGTTTCTGGCCTAGCTTTTGGGGATGGGTGGACCAATGCAAGGGCTGGTCTGATTGGGAGTCCCTGTGCTGTCCCGAACCACGCCAACGCGGGACATTCTCAGGCTTCCGGGCCAGGGAGCAAGGAGGGAGCCAGGGCCTCCCGGGCCAAAGTGCGCGCCAAGGAACAGACTTGCCCCTTCGTCCACCTTCCTCCAAACACACTGTGCAGCCCAGGCTTCCTGTCTACCTGGAGCACCAGGTCCACCCCAGAAAACTTACCATCCTTCTTCTCCTCCTCCTTCTCTTCCTTCTCCCCCTCCTTCTCAGACTCTCCTTACACCCCCTGTGCATCTCAAGCCTGCACACAGAGAAAGCAGCCCTTTGTCCCCACCTCCCAATTCCCACTCCCAGCCATAGAGTTTACTTAATGCTCCCCAGCCCTGTCAGGATGTGCTTTATTCCGACGCTTATTCCAACTGGGGAGACCTTACAGGCCCCTTTCCTCCCTAGTTCAAAGGGACCTTGAGTCTACTGGAGCCAGGGAGCCAACACCCTGGATACCTCCATGGACTTCACAACACACACAGCCCGTAGTGGGGCAAAAGACCATTCCTTTGGGCAAGAAACTTCTGTGGTGGCTTGTAGGCTCATCTTTTTTTTCTGGGACCTCTTTACTCAGTTCTGTGCTTTTCACTTCTCTGCTGGGAAGATCTCAAGCCTCCCCTCCCTTCCTCTGCCCACTGCCACAGTACATACACACACACACACACACACACACACACACACACACACACACACACAGGGATACATCCACCTGGGGCTGCCCGCATGTTGCCGTTGCCCTCCTCTGTCGTGCCTGGAGTCTTCTGTTGTCTCTGTGTATAGCTGAAGGTGGATGTTGTTGCTTATCCACCTTCACTGCCCTATGCTCACCACACTGAAGAGCCAAAGTAGTAAAATGGGATTGATTTTTGTCCTCTGGTGGACCAGTAGCTGTCCTGGTTTCTGCCTCACACTCCAAAGGAAGTGTTTGAATGCTTTTTTCAGCTTGGGTAACCTGTTGATCCATCAGGATGGCCTATCACAGATAGGACCCAGCTTATCTACCTGTGATGGAGACAGTCAAACCCCACCCTGGAAGTCCCTCACTGCTCTTCCTGGTCTTCTTTTCTCACCCAGAGACAGAAGAAGAACATCTGTGGGGTTAAGAAATCAATGACTGCCTGAGTTTCCTCACTTTCACATCTCTGCCCGAGCCATGTCAGTTAGGCATCTCATGAGTCATCCAATGTGTCCTGGATGAGACCATTGTAATAGCCCTTGAAATTCCAGAAACGGTAAGGGTCCTGCTGAAAGCCCCCGGCCCAGTATTCCCTGGCATAATTTGGAATCCTGTTTCCCATTGACTGTTGCCAACTTTGAAACGCAAAGGCATCAGCACAGGTGCTGTGCTTTCTAAGGTTCTAGCAGACACAGGGTCCAAATCTGTAAAATAGTAAAAGACATTTATTCTGAGCCAAATATGAGTGTCCAACGGCCCATGAAAGAGCCCTCAGGAGATCCTGAAAACATCTGCTTTAGGCGGTCAGGGCACAACTTGGTTTATATATATTTTAGGAAGACATGGGATTGATACATGAAAGAGGTACATTTGTACAGTTCAGAAACACAGTATGACTGGAAGCAGGATCTTCCAAGTCCAAGGCAGATTCAAAGATTTTCTTATTGGCAATTTGGCTTAACAATTATTATCACTAGAAAGGTGTGTCTGGGTTACCTTAAGGTATTGTGGAGACCAAGGTTTTGCCATGCAGATGAAGCCCTCCAGGTAGCAGCAGTCTTCAGAGAGCTAGATAGTAAATGCTTCTCATCAGACTCAAAGAGTCTGTTCTATCATTAATTCCAAAAGAGAGGAGAATATTATGGGGCATGTCTGGATCTCCCTTTCCATCATGGCTTGAAACTCCTTTTTTTTTTTGAGACCAACTCTTTTTTTTTTTTCCAGAGTCTCGCTCTCTCTCCCAGGCTGGAGTGCAGTGGCGTGATCTCAGCTTACTGCAAGCTCTGCCTCCCGGGTTCACGCCATTCTCCTGCCTCAAGTAGCTGGTACTACAGGCGCCTGCCACCACGCCTGGCTAATATTTTTGTATTTTTAGTAGAGACGGGGTTTCACCGTGTTAGCTAGGATGGTCTGGATCTCCCGACCTCGTGATCCTTCCGCCTCGGCCTCCCAAAGTGCTGGGATTACAGGCATGAGCCACCGCACCCAGCCTGAGACCAACTCTTGCTCCGTCACCCAGGCTGCAGTGGAGTGGCACGATTTTGGCTCACTGCAACCTCTGCCTCCTGGGTCCAAGCGATTCTCCTGCTTCAACCTCCCTAGTAGCTGGGATTACAGGTGCTCACCACCACACCCAGCTAATTTTTGTGTTTTTAGTAGAGATAGGGTTTTACCATGTTGGTCAGGCTGGTCTTGAACTCCTCAGCTCAGGTGATCCGCCCCCTTTGGACTCCCAAAGTGCTTGGATTACAGCCGCGAGCCACCATGCGGTGGGGAGGCTGGGGGGCGGGAACTACTTTTTCAGGCTGACTTTGAAATCCCCTTGGCTGAGAGAAGGGGTCCATTCAGATGTTTGTGTGGGGTCTTCAAATTT
Organism: Pongo pygmaeus; assembly: GCF_028885625.2. Lineage (NCBI taxonomy): Eukaryota > Metazoa > Chordata > Mammalia > Primates > Hominidae > Pongo > Pongo pygmaeus. Next base: position 43,360,759 of record NC_072377.2, on the reverse strand, counting down.
TATTTTTGCTTTACAGTAACAATGAAGTAATAACCATATACAAGTTTAGGAAATCATTGGGCCCTCATCCACTGTGGTTATATTTATGTCCTGGTCTGAAAACCAATCCCAGTTCCCATTTTTAAATTGTTTTCGTAAGTATTCCTGGATACAAGGACTCTACCGGCCGGGCCCAGTGGCTCATGCCTATAATCCCAGCACTTTGGGAGGCTGAGGCGGGTGGATCACCTGACTGAGGTCGGGAGTTCCAGACCAGCCTACCAACACGGAGAAACCCCGTTTCTACTAAAAATACAAAATTAGCTGGGCATGGTGGTGCATGCCTATAATCCCAGCTAGTCGACAGGCTGAGGCAGGAGAATCGCGTGAACCCGGGAGGCAGAGGCTGCAGTGAGCCGATATCGTGCCATTGCACTCCAGCCTGGGTGACAAAAGCGAAACTCAGTCTCAAACAAAAGAAAGGAAAAAAAAGGACTCTACCTGTCAGAGTTCAGACAGGAACCGAAACCAAAGCAGCCAACACCGTGAGAGCCAAACTAATGCGCTGTCACCTTACTGCCAGGCCATAACCAGAATGAGTGTTCATCTTTTTACTGTCTCGTGTCCCACCAAGTCAGGCTACCATTGACAAAGACTAAATGCGACCCTGTTGGCAAGGCAAATTTAGAAATGGAGGTTTTAGGAGTCCAGACCCACAATTCAACAGAGAAGACAGAAAGGCCTAAATGTGCCTGAGCACAAAGAATAAACACAGTAAAACAAAAACCAGGTGTGTTTTTAGAGCTACATTTAACAAATGTCTTCTCTTAACACAAACATGCAACGCACTATCACTGGACTAAATACAAGATTAGACAACACGAACATTTTATTAGATGACACAGTGCCATAGGCAATGAGGTCCTCTAATTGATCACAGTTTAAAAATTGAGACACAGCCGTTTTCATTCCCATCCATGAAGCTCTGTGGCTGTAGGTACAATCTCAATTGGAGGAAAAATCTAACATCTAAATTTGAGGTTCTTCATGAGTCTGAGGCCTTGGCCAATTGGACCTTCCATGGATATGCCCTCACCCCATTGGCTCCAAGCCTATACATCTTATTAGATTTAAGCTTAGTCCTCTGATTGGGGTCTTGGAACCAGGAGGCTGGCTCTTGGGATATCTTCATCAATGTTTTTTCAGATTTTTAAATACTTTTTTTTTTCAAAAATAGGGACCAGAGGATAGCAGTTAGGTTCTAATGAGAGAATAGAGATCTGAAATACGAACAGGGGGTTTCCAATGTTGTTCCACTTATTTTTTAAATATCAGACTATGCAGTCTCATTCCTACCTATTTCTCTGCATGGCCATTTGTACCAAGTACTTCCATAATATAATCCAACTTACAAATATTTATAATATGCAGCTGAATTCAATACTGTAAACTTAAGAATCATATCTCTTTAAGTAACCCCTTAACAGCTATCTGATTATGGTTCAAATCCAGGTATTCTAATTCATTCTGGAAGCAGATACCTCTCAGATGCACTTTGAATACATTCAAGTCCTCCATAGGCTCACTCTAAAGGAGGCAAAGTTCTAGCTGCACTAGAAAGAAACATTAGTCATTCCAGATGTCCAGCCCTGTTAAAGTGGGACCTTCAAAACAATTGAGTTCACTGGGGTCCAGCATCTCGACCTTTTTATGCCATATATTCAAATATCCACTTCCCTATTTTGAAATACAAAGCAGCACCATATTCACACACATCTTTTCTTTCCCCCACTTAAGACAGAGTCTCACTCCGTGGCCCAGGCCTGAGTGCAGTGCCACAAACACAGCTCACTGTAGTCTCGACCTCCTGGACTTGAACAGTCCTCTCACCTCAGCCTCCTCAGCAGCTGGCACCAAGGTGCATGCCACCATCTTGGGTTAATATTTTTTATGTTTCATACAGATGGAGTCTCCCCATGTTTCCCAGGCTGGTCTCAAACACCTGAGCTCAAGCAGTTCTCCACCTCAGCCTCACAACCTCCTGGGATTACAGGCTGGGCCACCATGCCCATCGAAATTCACACACATCTATACCCCCAGCTCAGACTCTGATGCTGCAGGCCTGTATTCCTTCTTATTTCTTTACGCCTCTTTTGGAAGCCCCCAGACAATCCTAAATCCAGTCTTACTCAACTTGAGCATTACTTATCTTGGTTAATGGCAGCCAGAAAAAATAGTTTAGTATAATGCAGAAATTTTATCTTAGAATAAATTTTATTTTTTCTTGCTTCCTTTCTTCATCTTCTTCCTTTTTTCCTCCCTTCTTTCTTAAACATAACCCTAAGTCTAAATCTATCCAGGTGAGTGAATACTTCATGTCATATAAGTTGTCACCCTCTACATCAGCATCCCCCCTTCCCCGGAGAATTGCATCTTCCCTTTCACTTTGCTCAGCAGAGGTTTCCAGGTAAGTCCGTCCAGAAAGATTCTCCTGGTGTTCCCCAGATTTTAAGGAAACGCATATTCCTCTCACAAGGCTGCTTATTGATTCAAATTAGCACCATGACATTCATGAATTCTGTTACACTGTTAAATCAGAATTCTGCTTTCAGAATCCTAAGTTCATAATGTCCCAAATCACCACTGATTTCTTCCCACAGGAAAGACACACACACGTAATTGTTAGTCAAGAGTTTATCAGGAGCTCTTGGAACCCGTCAGTGAATACAGCCCTAAATTACTAGAAGCAAATGGAACCAGGAAGAAGAAAGTCTACAAAGTAACCGGAAAGAGAACATGTGTGGAGGTGCATTGGAGTGGTAGTCACACGGCTCCTCAGTACCCTGCAGGGTCTAGTGTATTCTGGGTTTTAAAATCTATGAAACATTTGTGGACAATGTTTTACCAAAAGAAAAAAACAAAAAAACAAACAAAAAAAACCCAGAAACAAACAAACAAGAAAACTTTCAGCCACACAGTGAATGTAAAGCAGAGGCTAGACAGGAAGGGGGAAGTGGGAATTTTCAATCCCAGAGACCAACAGCAAATGGTTCTTTTTTTGTGGGTGAACCTAGTGACCTAGTGGAGTCCTGCTTTGGCACCAAGCATAATTCTTCACTTTCTAATTCTAGGTGACTTACCCTGGGGAATTTTTGCCTTTTACTTTCTGTCTAGCCTCCTCTGTGGTCTTTGTTTTTACCTACTCTACTAGACTTACTGGTTATAAGTGTTAAATTTTTTTCTGAGCCTAAAATCAAGAGTCAATACCTGACAAAGAAGCAGATTGTTAAAACCAAGAGTTTCTCTGTATCTGGAACGTATTAATATGGATTCCTGCCTCCTAATTCATTAGTTGCACAGCTTCTGGCAACATAGCCTCAACTCCACCTCAGCCTCCCAAAGTGCTGGGATTACAGGCATGAGCCACCATACCCAGTCTTTTAATATGTTTATTGTCTCTTCGTTAACAAATACTAAGTGTCTATATTGTGCTACATAGTGATCAAGGTCCCAGAGATAAGTGATCAACAAGCAGACATGGACTTCGCCATAAAGTGTTTGACACCTTTATGGGTTGAAAAAAACAGTAAACATGACAACAAATAAACAAACAAACAAACAAACAGTGTTTATATGATAAACACTATTAAGAAACTTAACGCAAGTTAGTTGAAAAGGTAACTAGGAGGATGCTATATTAGGTAGTGTAGTAAGGATAGAATTATCAGAGATACTTCCACTTTGATATGAATAATGCAATGAATAAAGAAAAAAAAAATCTGAGCCAGACGCAGTGACTCACACCTGTCATCTTAGCACGTTGGGAGGCAGATACGGTAGGATCACTTGAGGCCAGCCTTGCCAACTGTAGGGAGACCCCCTGAAACTATTGCTATGGAATAAAAGATGAAATGCTCCTGATTATTGTAAATACAAAATTGCATGCAGGATTGTGTAAAGACAATGCCAGGTTGAACTGCCAGAATGAGCCAACAGCGTGTGATGTGCTTCCCCCTGCAGAGAGCCTATGAAGGGACGTGCAGTCAGGGAGGTTTCACTTCACCAAGATTCCTATCCCAGAAAAGCAGATGTTCATAGTTCTGGGAATGGAATGTGACCTTGTGGAGAGCCTATAAATGGACTTATGAGGGGCGCCTCTTCATATGGATAAGATAGGGCTGTAAACGCCCTCATCTTGCCATGGCTCTTCTAGGCCTCTTTAGGTTAAGGCATACTCCCTTCTGAGAATTTCTGGTCTAACTGGTTGTCTAGCTTCACGTCCTGTTTCTATTGATTGTTTGTAACCAGCTTTTGCTGCAACTGTTACTGCTGATTAACATCTTGCTAATTCGGAGGGTGGAGCCAAGATGGCCAAATAGGAACAGCTCCAGTCTACAGCTCCCAGCGTGAGCAATGCAGAAGATGGGTGACTTCTGCATTTCCAACTGAGGTACGGGGTTCATCTCACTGGGACTGTCGGAAAGTGGGTGCAGGACAGTGGGTGCAGCGCACCGAGCAAGAGCCGAAGCAGGGCGAGGCATCACCTCACCTGGGAAGCGCAAGGGGTCAGGGAATTCCCTTTCCTAGTCAAAGAAACGGGTGACAGATGGCACCTGGAAAATCGGGTCACTCCCACCCTAATACTGCGCTTTTCCAATGGCACCTGGAAAATCGGGTCACTCCCACCCTAACACCGCACTTTTCCAACGGTCTTAGCAAACAGTACACCAGGAGATTATATCCCGCACCTGGCTCAGAGGGTCCTGTGCCCACGGACCCTCACTCATTGCTAGCACAGCAATGTGAGATCAAACTGCAAGATGGCAGCGAGGCTGGCGGAGGGGAGCCCGCCATTGCTGAGGCTTGAGTAGGTAAACAAAGTGGCCAGGAAGCTCGAAAAGGGTGGAGCCCACTGCAGCTCAAGGAGGCCTGCCCGCCTCTGTAGAATCCACCTCTGGGGGCAGGGCACAGCCAAACAAAAGGCAGCAGAATCCTCTGCAGACTTAAATGTCCCCGTCTGACAGCATTGAAGAGAGTAGTGGTTTTCCCAACATGCAGCTGGACATCTGAGAACAGACAGACTGCCTCCTCAAGTGGGTCCCTGACCCCTGAGTAGCCTAACTAGGAGGCATCCCCCAGTAGGGGCAGACTGACACCTCACATGGCTGGGTACTCCTCTGAGACAAAACTTACAGAGGAACGATCAGGCAGCAACATCTGCTGTTCACCAATATCCGCTATTCTGCAGCCTCCGCTGCTGATACCCAGGCAAACAGGGTCTGGAGTGGACCTCCAGCAAACTCCAACAACCCTGCAGCTGAGGGTCCTGACAGTTAGAAGGAAAACTAACAAACAGAAAGGACATGCACACCAATACCCCATCTGGACGTCACCGTCATCAGAGACCAAAGGTAGATAAAACCACAAAGATGGGGAAAAAACAGAGCAGAAAAACTGGAAACTCTAAAAATCAGAGCACCTCGCCTCCTCCAAAGGAACGCAGCTCCTCACCAGCAATGGAACAAAGCTGGACGGACAATCACTTTGACGAGTTGAGAGAAGAAGGCTTCAGACAATCAAACTACTCTGAGCTAAAGGAGGAATTTCAAACCCATGGCAAAGAAGTTAAAAACCTTGAAAAAAATTAGATGAATGGCTAACTAGAATAACCAATGCAGAGAAGTCCTTAAAGGACCTGATGGAGCTGAAAACCAAGGCACGAGAACTACGTGATGAATGCACAAGCATCAGTAGCCGAATCGATCAACTGGAAGAAAGGGTATCAGTGATGGAAGATCAAATGAATGAAATGAAGCGAGAAGAGAAGTTTAGAGAAAAAAGAATAAAAAGAAACAAACAAAGCCTTCAAGAAATATGGGACTATGTGAAAAGGCCAAATCTACATCTGACTAGTGTACCTGAAAGTGACAGGGAGAATGGAACCAACTTGGAAAACACTCTGCAGGATATTATCCAGGAGAACTTCCCCAATCTAGCAAGGGAGGCCAACATTCAAATTCAGGAAATACAGAAAACGCCACAAAGATACTCCTCGAGAAGAGCAACTCCAAGACACATAATTGTCAGATTTACCAAAGTTGAAATGAAGGAAAAAATGTTGAGGGCAGCCAGAGAGAAAGGTCGGGTTACCCACAAAGGGAAGCCCATCAGACTAACAGCTGATCTCTTGGCAGAAACTCTACAAGCCAGAAGAGAGTGGGGGTCAATATTCAACATTCTGAAAGAAAAGAATTTTCAACCCAGAATTTCATATCCAACCAAACTAATCTTCACAAGTGAAGGAGAAATAAAATACTTTACAGACAAGCAAATGCTGAGAGATTTGGCCACCACCAGGCCTGCCCTAAAAGAGCTCCTGAAGGAAGCACTAAACATGGAAAGGAACAAACGGTACCAGCCACTGCAAAAACATGCCAAATTGTAAAGACCATCGAGGCTAGGAAGTAACTGCATCAACTAACGAGCAAAATAACCAGCTAACATCATAATGACAGGATCAAATTCACACATAACAATATTGCCCTTGAATGTAAATGGGCTAAATGCTCCAATTAAAAGATACAGACTGGTAAATTGGATAAAGAGTCAAGACCCATCAGTGTGCTGTATTCAGGAAACCCATCTCACGTGCAGAGACACACATAGGCTCAAAATAAAGGGATGGAGGAAGATCTACCAAGCAAACGGAAAACAAAAAAAGGCAGGGGTTGCAATCCTAGTCTCTGATAAAACAGACTTTAAACCAACAAAGATCAAAAGAGACAAAGAAGGCCATTACATAATGGTAAAGGGATCAATGCAACAAGAAGAGCTAACTATCCTAAATATATATGCACCCAATACAGGAGCACCCAGATTCATAAAGCACATCCTTAGAGACTTAGAAAGAGACTTAGACTCCCACACAATAATAATGGGAGACTTTAACACCCCACTGTCAACATTAGACAGATCAACGAGACAGAAAGTTAACAAGGATATCCAGGAATTGGACTCAGCTCTGCACCAAGTGGACCTAATAGACATCTACAGAACTCTCCACCCCAAATCAATAGAATATACATTCTTCTCAGCACCACACCACACTTATTCCAAAATTGACCACTTAGTTGGAAGTAAAGCACTCCTCAGCAAATGTAAAAGAACAGAAATTATAACAAACTGTCTCTCAGACCACAGTGCAATCAAACTAGAACTCAGGATTAAGAAACTCACTCAAAACCACTCAACTACATGGAAACTGAACAACCTGCTCCTGAATGACTACTGGGTACATAATGAAATGAAGGCAGAAATGAAGATGTGCTTTGAAACCAATGAGAAGAAAGACACAACATACCAGAATCTCTGGGAAATTTATAGCACTAAATGCCCACAAGAGAAAGCAGGAAAGATCTAAAATTGACACCCTAACATCACAATTAAAAGAACTAGAGAAGCAAGACCAAACATATTCAAAAGCTAGCAGAAGGCAAGAAATAACTAAGATCAGAGCAGAACTGAAGGAAATAGAGATACAAAAACCCTTCAAAAAAATCAATGGATCCAGGAGCTGGTTTTTTGAAAAGATCCACAAAATTGATAGACCACTAGCAAGACTAATAAAGAAGAAAAGAGAGAAGAATCAAATAGACGCAATAAAAAATGAGAAAGGGGATATCACCACTGATCCCACAGAAATACAAACGACCATCAGAGAATACTATAAACACCTCTATGGAAATAAACTAGAAAATCTAGAAGAAATGGATAAATTCCTCAACACATACACCCTCCCAAGACTAAACCAGGAAGAATTTGAATCTCTGAATAGACCAATAACAGGCTCTGAAATTGAGGAAATAATTAATTGCTTACCAACCAAAAAAAGTCCAGGACCAGATGGATTCACAGCCGAATTCTACCAGAGGTACAAGGAGGAGCTGGTCCTATTCCTTCTGAAACTATTCCAATCAATAGAAAAAGAGGGAATCCTCCCTAACTCATTTTATGAGGCCAGCATCATCCTGATACCAAAGCCTGGCAGAGACACAACCAAAAAAGAGAATTTTAGACCAATATCCCTGATGAACATTGATGCAAAAATCCTCAATAAAATATGGCAAACTGAATCCAGCAGCACATCAAGCAGCTTACCCACCAGTGGGCTTCATCCCTGGAATGCAAGGCTGTTTCAACATATCAAAATCAATAAACGTAATCCAGCATACAAACAGAACCAACGACAAAAACCATATGATTATCTCAATAGATGCAGAAAAGGCCTTTGACAAAATTCAACAACCCTTCATGCTAAAAATTATCAATAAATTAGGTATTGATGGGATGTATCTCAGAATAATAAGAGCTATCTGTGACAAACCCACAGCCAATATCATACTGAATGGGAAAAAACTGGAAGCATTCCCTTCGAAAACTGGCACGAGACAGGGACGCCCTCTCTCACAACTCCTATTCAACATAGTGTTGGAAGTTCTGGCCAGGGCAATCAGGCAGGAGAAGGAAATAAAGGGTATTCAGTTAGGAAAAGAGGAAGTCAAATTGTCCCTGTTGGCAGATGACATGACTGTATATCTAGAAAACCGCATTTTCTCAGCCCAAAATCTCCTTAAGCTGATAAGCAACTTCAGCAAAGTCTCAGGATACAAAATCAATGTGCAGAAATCACAAGCATTCTTATACACAAATAACAGACAAACAGAGAGCCAAATCATGAGTGAACTCTCATTCACAATTGCTTCAAAGAGAATGAAATACTTAGGAATCCAACTTACAAGGGATGTGAAGGACCTCTTCAAGGAGAACTAAAACCACTGCTCAATGAAATAAAAGAGGATACAAACAAATGGAAGAACATTCCATGCTCATGGGTAGGAAGAATCAATATCGTGAAAATGGCCATACTGCCCAAGGTAATTTATAAATTCAATGCCATCTCCATCAAGCTACCAACGACTTTCTTCACAGAATTGGAAAAAACTACTTTAAAGTTCATATGGAACCAAAAAAGACCCCGCATTGCCAAGTCAATCCTAAGCCAAAGTAACAAAGCTGGAGGGATCACGCTACCTGACTTCAAACTATACTGCAAGGCTACAGTAACCAAAACAGCATGGTACTGGTACCAAAACAGAGATATAGAGCAATGGAACAGAAAAGAGCCCTCAGAAATAATGCCACATATCTACAACTATCTGATCTTTGACAAACCTGACAAAAACAAGAAATGGGGAAAGGATTCCCTATTTAATAAATGGTGCTGGGGAAACTGGCTAGCCATATGTAGAAAGCTGAAACTGGATCCCTTTCTTACACCTTATACAAAAATTAATTCAAGATGGATTAAAGACTTAAATGTTAGACCTGAAACCATAAAAACCTTAGAAGAAAGCCCAGGCAATACCATTCAGGATATAGGCATGGGCAAGGACTTCATGTCCAAAACACCAAAAGCAATGGCAACAAAATCCAAAATTGACAAATGGGATCTAATTAAACTACGGAGCTTCTGCACAGCAAAAGAAACTACCCTCAGAGTGAACAGGCAACCTACAGAATGGAAGAAAATTTTTGCAATCTACTCATCTGACAAAGGGCTAATATCCAGTATCTACAAGGAACTCAAACAAATCTACAAGAAAAAAAACAAATAGGCCCATCAAAAAGTGGGCAAAAGATATGAACAGACACTTCTCCAAAGAAGACATATTTGCAGCCAAAAGACACATGAAAAAATGCTCATCATCACTGGCCATCAGAGAAATGCAAATCAAAACCACAGTGAGATACCATCTCACACCAGTTAGAATGGCCATCATTAAAAAGTCAGGAAACAACAGGTGCTGGAGAGGATGTGGAGAAAGAGGAACACTTTTACACTGTTGGTGGGGCTGTAAACTAGTTCAACCATTGTGGAAGTCAGTGCAGTGATTCCTCAGGGATCTTGAACTAGAAATAACATTTGACCCAGCCATCCCATTACTGGGTATATACCCAAAGGATTATAAATTATGCTGCTATAAAGACATATGCACACGTATGTTCATTGTGGCACTATTTACAATAGCAAAGACTTGGAATCAAGCCAAATGTCCAACAATGATAGACTAGATTAAGAAAATGTGGCACTCTCTACTCAGGTCTGAACCAGAAAACTGAACAGTCATCTCCTTACTGTGTGGGTAGGAGTTCACAAAGCAGCCAGTTTATTCTATTTTTGCTATGTTTTCTGTAAATATTTCTAATAAATTCTGTCTGATTCATTACCTTTAAAAAAAAAAAAGAAAAGAAAATGTGGCACATATACACCATGGAATACTACGCAGCCATAAAAAATGATGAGTTCATGTCCTTTGTAGGGACATGGATAAAGCTGGAAACCATCATTCTCAGCAAACTATCGCAAGGACAAAAAACCAGATACCGCATGTTCTCAGTCAGAGGTGGGAATTGAACAGTGAGAACACATGGACACAGCAAGGGGAACATCACACACCGGGGCCTGTTGTGGGGTGGTGGAAGGGGGGAGGGATAGCATTGGGAGATATACCTAATGTTAAATGACGAGTTGATGGGTGCAGCACATCAACATGGCACACGTATACATATGTAACTAACCTGCACGTTGTGCACATGTACCCTAAGACTTAAAGTATAATAAAAAAAAATCTTGCTAATCATAGGTTATGGAAAGACTGTGTTTCTGTTTTAAGGCTCTGTTAGAAATTAGTGATGCACACACTATACTGTAAATTCTTATCTCTGTATACTGTACTTCTGCATACCGAAGTTATGTTAAAGAATTACTTCATCCCCACATGAACATCTCGCCTCATAATCAAACGACCCTAAATCCCTCACTAACCTACCCCTGCCCTCACTAAACTTAATAATAAATGCTGGTATATCCAGTGCAATGGCAGCATCGCAGGACCAGAGGCGGTGACCCCCCTGGACCAAGCTTTCACTATTTTGTGTGTGTCTATTATTTCTCGACCTGCCAATCCACCTGGGAACAAAGAAAGAGCCCCGTTGCATTGTGGACTGGTGGCCAGATCCCACAGTAGCTAAAGTGATGAAATCCCGTCTCTACTAAAAATACAAAAAACATTAGCCCTGAGTGGTGGCACACCCCTGTAATCCCAGCTACTTGGGAGGCTAAGGTGGGAGAATCAAATAAACCCAGGAGGCAGAGGTTGTAGTGAGCTGAGATTGGGCCACTGCACTCCGGCTTGGGAAACACAGCAAGACCCTGTCTCAAAAAAAAAAAAAAAAAAAAAAATTGAAGGAGGAGTTACCATCATGAGACAAGATTCTAAGACTAGAACAACTTTATTATGCACTGGACATGGTGGCTGACATCTGTAATCCCAGCACTTCAGGAGGCTGAGTCAGGTAGATCACTTGCAGCGAGAATCCCAAAACCAGCCCAGGCAACAAAGTGAAACACCATCTCTAGGAGAGAAAAAAAAAAAAAAGCTTTTAATTAGCTGCATGTGGTGGTTTCTGCCTGTAGTCCCAGCCACTCAGGAGGCTGAAGCAAGAGGATTGCTTGAGCCCAGGATTTCGAGGCTGAAGTGAGCTATGATGGTACCGCTGCATTCTAGTCTAAGCTATAGAGTGAGACCTTGCACCTAAATTAAAAAAAAAATTATTACAGCCATGAACAGAGATTTAAAAAAAAAATAGTCGCTTTCAGTGACCCAAGTGGGAGGTATCTAGACTAAAACAATCTTCTAGTCTTCTGCCCAAGATGGCCTGCTGGCCTCCAGGCAAACATAATACATGATTAGATTAAGACAGAAGTTTTGATTTAGTTTTGACTGAATTGTTTAATTACTGATGATACAATGCCCACATACATGATATTGACTCTATAAATTATGAGGTTGGCCAAAGATATAGCCAAGGCATTTTTAAGGAAGCTGTAACTGATGATGCTTGAGGGTGTGTTCTACATTTTCTCCCTATGTATATCAGATCAGTTGACCCCTATATAAGCTGACCTCTTTATCCTCTAGGTTATGACACACTAATCTTCCAGGATATAACAGAAAATAAAGTGTAAAAGCAGAATACTATAGGCAATTCTTTAACCCATTTCTTCTTTGCCCTGAGAATACTGGCAGGTGGCGCATGCAGGTACAGCATTTACCGAGACCATTCATGGATTCCTTTTTTTTCTTTACTTTTTTTTTTTTTTTTTTTTTTTAGAGGAGTTTTGCTCTTGTCACCCATGCTGGAGTGCAATGGTGCCATCTCAGCTCACTGCAACCTCCGACTTCTGAGTTCAAGCAATTCTCGTGCCTCAGCCTCCTGAGAAACTGGGATTACAGGTGCACACCACCACACCCAGCTAATTTTTGCATTTTTATGAGAGATGGGGTTTCACCACGTTGGCCAGGTTGGTCTCAAACTCCTGAGCTCGGGTGATCCATCTGCCTCAGCCTCCCAAAGTACTGGGATTACAGGTGTTTGCCACTGCACCTGGGCGGATTTTTTTTTTTTTTTCAGATCATTTGATATCCGTTTTCGGCTTTCTGTTCAACCAAGCTGTCCCAACTGCATCAGTCGTATTTTGATGTAATTCTCTGAAAAGCATTTCAGGGTAACATTAAGACTGTAACCTCTCAGTTTACCTAAGAGTAAAAAATATAGCCGCAAGCGCTGCCAGTGAGTATTCTCGGGGCAAATGGGAAATGTGTTAGTTAATTAAAGGTCTCTTTCACAGTTACTGGAGGCAACTAGAACTTAGATTTAAGTATAATAGTATAATTCTAGTATGTGTAAATCAAGATTCCTTAATAAAGCATCACCGGCCTTAGCAGTTTTTGTTTAGGGTAGCTGAAAAGAACTAGTACATTCCTTTGCACAGTTTGGAGGGAGAGGCATGTCTGCATTAATGGCTGGACAGCAGGTCTTTGCCTGGGTAACATGGATCCCCTTGGGAACTGTCACTCCTATGTGTGTTATACCCATCCAGAGCACTGCCGACTCTCTACAATGCAAGTTTCCGTTCACTGTTCACTCCTAGAGAGACGTATCCAAGCTACATGCTCAAAGAAATGATAAAGCTAGTTTTCTGGGATCACCACTGGTGCTTTTCCAGTAATTACTGGCAGGTAGGGGTTGCTCCTGCTCTCAAGATCCACTCTCCAGACACCTAGAGTCCATAAACCTTTCACCTAACAAGAACTTTCAATCTTCTGCCTTCTATATCTATTCTGTCATTCTTATTCTGTTTCATTATTTTTTCCTCTAGTTTTCCCTGTATATTTTCCTCACTTCAAGTAAAAAAAAAAAAAAAACATGGCTTTGAAGGGAAGCATCACATTCAGACCTTATCTTTCTGGTCTTCAAATCAGCTCCTGCAATAAACACTGAGTTAGCTGTGTTCTGAATGGCCTCTTGACAGCCTCTTTACTCACTCATCAGTTAGAGCTGTGAAAGCTGCAGCTAGTGTCTCATCTTTGTATTTGTGGCTCCCTTTACAGCACCTGGAACATGGTAGGGTATTAAAACATGCTTACTAAATGTTGGGATCAATCAGATTTTATAATAGTAAACAATAATATTTGATTAAGTAATTATATACTCATATCCATTGATGCTTTGTAAATAGCATGTTTGACTCAAAGGAATTCCTATTTCACAATGGATATGAGAAGGAGAAAAATAATCCACAGAAAGAACACAACAAAGAATGATCCATTTTACATTTGTTCTGATTAACGTTATCTTTCATTCCATGATAAAATCCACAATGATAATATTGTTAAAAACTGAGCAAATTACTTTCAACCAGATACTGTCTAAACTTTAACTTTTGTTATGAAAATTATTCCTGGTATTTACTTTGTAAAATGAGAGCACATTTGGCTTCCGTTTCAGAGGTGGTTAATAAAGGCTACAGGGTTGGATAACATGTTGAGGGTCACTCATCTAGAATGGCATATAACCTGTCTGTAACTTAGTCAGCCACTGGGGCCTGAGCCTTTAGCTTCTTACTATTGTACACAGAAATGCTGAAATCTTTTTTGTTTTTTTTTTGAGACAGGGTCTCACTCCATTGCTCAGGCTGGAGTACAGTGGCTCAATCTCGGCTCACTGCAGCCTCAACTTTCTGGGCTCAGGTAATTCTCCTGCCTCAGTCTTCCTGCCTCAGTCTTTTGAGTAGCTGGGACTACAGGCACAGGCCACCACACCTGAATAATTTTTGCATTTTTTGTAGAGACAGGCTTTCGCCATGTTGTCCGGGCTGGTCTCCAACTCCTGGGCTCAAGTGATCTGCCTGTGTTGGCCTCACAAAGTGTTGAGATTACAGGTATGAGCCACTGCACCTGACTGAAATCTTCTTAATATAACAATTCAGTAGAAGACAAAACTGGGAGAGTGAAAGACCACACTAACAATGGGCAACTATCCTTACCCTGCTCCTCAATAACATCCCAAATCATCCCTTGCACATTCCCCCCAAGCTTTTCTCTGCTGGTAGACAAGGTTTCAGTTTCTGCTCTTAAGACAAGCAATGTGATTTTGGCAATAATGAACTTTCTATAAGAAAGCCAGGCACCACAAAAACAGCTTTTCCTCCACAGACATAGTTGTACTTTTTCCTTTATTTTTGAGACAGAGTTTCCCTCTTGTTGCCCAGGCTGGAGTGCAATGGCGTGATCTCGGCTCACCGCAACCTGTGCCTCCCAGGTTCAAGTGATTCTCCTGCCTCAGGCTTCCAAGTAGCTGGGATTACAGGCATGTACCACCACACCCAGCTAATTTTGTATTTATAGTAGAGACAGGGTTTCACCTTGTTGGCCAGGCTGGTCTCCAACTCCTGACCTCAGGTGATCCACTTGCTTCCACCTCCCAAAGTGCTGGGATTATGCGCCACGGTGCACAGCCACTTTTTCCTTTCATCTGCTAAACCAATCTGTCACTAATCTAGATAATTTCATCCCAGATGATAGGATTTTATGTTAATATCATTAATTCCATTTTCTGAGGAAATTTGCTCCTAAGACTAAAATCACACCCAGTTTCTTGTTATCTGGCTAGAACCACCCAAGGGAGCAGAAGACTATAAAAACACAAATACTGGCGATTTCTGAGTTCCAGATACTCTGTCACTAGTTGTGAGATGGATGCAACGAAGCAGCACTTTCCTCCTGGGGTGCAGCAGGCCTGGGATTCAACAGACCAGGCGCTAGGACTCCAGAGGCTACCAACCCTTAGCCCAGGCCATTGTGTGCCTAGTCTGCTCCCTTGTATGTTATTGCACACATACACCCAAATTCTGCAATACTTTAAATTTAGCAATTCAACAGTAGATGACAAAACTGGGAGAGTGAAAGACCACATTAAGAATTGGGGGCCGGGCGCGGTGCCTCACACCTGTAATCCAGCACTTTGGGAGGCCGAGGCAGGCAGATCACGAGGTCAGGAGACTAAGACCATCTTGGCTAACACAGTGAAACCCTGTCTCTACTAAAAAAAAATACAAAAAAAAATTAGCCAGGTGTGGTGGCACGTGCCTGTAGTCCCAGCTATTCGGGAGGCTGAGGCAGGAGAATCACTTGAACCCGGGAGGTGTAGGTTGCAGTGAGTGGAGATCGCACCGCTGCACTTCAGCCTGGGAGACAGAGTGAGATTCCGTCTCAAAAAAAAACAAAAGAAAACAAAAATTGGGCAACGACCAGCCTGGAAACAGGGAGAAACCCCATCTTTAGAAAAACTACAAAAAGAAATTAGCCAGGCATGGGGGCACACACTCGTTTTCCCAGCTACTTTGGAGCTACTCTGGAGGCTGAGAGGGGAGCCTGCAGGTCCAGGCTGTCAAGAGCATGCCACTGCATTCCCACCTGATCTACAGAGAAAAACCCGGTAAAAAAAAAAACAAAAAACAAAAAAAAACAGCCGAGGCTTCACATTACCCAACTTCAACTTCAAACTATTCTGTAAGGATACAATTATCCTAAGCAAATTAATGCAGAAGCAAATATTGCATGTTTGTCTCACTTATAAGTGGGAGCTAAACGTGGTGTACGGGGACATAAAGATGAGAACAATAGACAACTGGGGACTCCAAAAGGAGGGAAGGAGGGACATAAGGAGGTAGAGGATGAAAAACTTCTTACTGGGGACTATATTCCCTCTGGGTGATGGGGTCAATAGAAGCCTCAGCATCACGCAATACATTTTTGTTACAAACCTACACACGTCCCCCTGAATCTAAAATTAAAATGTAAAAAGGTCAACATATCACAGAACAATAATATAATGAAATACCACAAAAAATGATCTTTTGATTTAAAAATGGGCAACTACCCTGGCCTCCTCCTCAGTAACAGCCCCATCTTTAGGCATCTGACAAGCATTGCTCTGTGGCAGAAAGGAATGCAGTCTGCTCCAGTACTAGCAATGCATTTGGAGGCAATAATGAACGTTCTAACCAGGGTCCCCCAAAACAGCTTTCCTTGCACAAGAAGTTAGTACTTTTTCTTTTCAATTTCTAAAGCAAAGTATTTAACTAGATAACTTCATCCCCGATGATAGGACTTTACGTAAATCTCATTAATTCCATGTCTTGATGTAATTTGCTCCTAAGATTAAGGTTCCCACCCACCTCCCTGTAATCTAATTTGGACCGCTCATGAGACCAGAAGAGTATAAAAACGCGAAAGATGTTGACTTCTGAGTCCCAATTACCCGGTGTCAGCTGGTGAAAGAAGGACGCGATGAAGTTGCTGTCTCCCCTCGGAGTTTGGCAGGCCCGGGATTCCACAAAGGAGGCGGCGAGGTCAGAGGCCTCCAGCCCTGAGCTCAGTAAATTCGGTGTCCTGAATGCTCCCTTCCTGTCCTTACCACTGCGAGCTCTCTTAGGACGGCCTCCTGGGTTCCACTGCGACCTACTTTCCGCTCCCTGAGTGCTTCTTTGCTGAAACTGCAGGCGAAAAGATCTCTTTCCGAGACCGCAGCGCACTTTGAGGCGGGGCGCAAAGTCGCCCGCTCTGAATCCGGCGCCTGCAGATAGGAGTAGCCGCAGGCGGCCTCCAGAGAGCTGGAGGCTGCAGAGGGTCCCAACGGAAGCCTGCCCCCGCAGCATCCCTCTCAACTCGCCCCTTGCTTCGTGGACAGACGACTGGAGCCGGAGACGTCCGTCGGAGGAGACCTTTCAGAGTGTCAGCCTACTACTGTCCCGCCGAAGCCACCGACCGAAGTTCCAAGACTGCTGGCTGCAGATTGCATGCGCTTGAGGGCAGACGCCCTAAGGTGTCCACCGCCGCCTTTGGAGTCCTGAGCCCTGAGATTTTCGCTGAGATCCTTCCATTGATGATGTTACAGTAACACCTGAGTTCTCTCAAACGCGATGGAAGAAGTTTTGCCTTCAGATCAGTTTGTGCCTTTTTCTTCCCCCTTCTCAATAAAATTGTACACAAATGTGGCCAGGCGCGGTGGTTCACGCCGGTAATCCCAGCAATTTGGGAGGCCCAATCGGGTGGATCACTTGAGGTCAGAAGTTCGAGAACAGCCTGACCAACATGGTGAAACCCCGTCTCTACTGAAAATACAAAATAAGCCGGGCATGGCGACGCATGCCTGTAATCCCAACTACTCGGGAGGCTGAGGCAGGAGAATCGCTTGAACCCTGAGGCAGAGGTTGCAGTGAGTCGAGATGGTGTCATTGCACTCCAGCCTGGGCAACAAGAGCAAAACTCCGTCTCAAAAATATAAAATAAAATAAAATAGGACACAAATGTTAAATTCCTGTTACCTGGGTTCCTGCTGATGATGTTTGGTAAGGACGGGGGATAGGAGCCGGGCGGCTGGTTGCTGGTGCCAGGACTGACACGGGACTCTGGGTCGCCTAGGTTTGCTGATGGCAGGTCAGAAGTAGTGTGTCTTGTCCAGAGACTGGAGGGAAGGATCAGCCAGGGGTTGTGCATGGCAGGTGACTCACAGGCTGGGCCTACAGGAAATGGGGTTAACAGGCAGCAGGCCTGAGAACTTAGTGCAGGAAATTCTCTTGTTCCAAGTCCCTGGAACTTTTTCCTTCTGAAGGTTTGCACTGTTATATCTTAAGAGCTTGCTAAACTCACTCATGAGTGCTGGAACTTTTCTTTTAGACTCCTTAAGATTTTCTACATAGACTCATATTCTGCAAGTATGGATATTTTCATTGTTTCGCTTCCAATTTTTATGCTTTTTAACACATTTTCTCACCTTATTGCACTGGAAAACAATTCCAGTAGGTTGTTGAATAGAAATGGTGAGAGTGGATATTTGTGCCTTGTTCCTGATTCCATGGGAAAAGCGTTGAGTCTGTCATTATTACATACAATGTTTGCTATAGGTTTTTGTAGATTCTTTTTTGGTCGAGGAAATTCCCTCTAGTCCTATGATGCTGAGAGTTGGTTTTTAAGTTTTAAATCATAAATGGTATAGATTTTAAGTGCTTTTTGTGCATCGTTTGATAGGATTATATGGTGTTTCTCATCTAGGCTATCAATAAGGTGAATTACATTGTTTGACTTTCAAGCATTAAACCAGTCCTCCATCTGGAATAATCTTACTTGGACACGGTATGGTTCTTTTTTTTTTTTTTTTTTTTTGAGACGGAGTCTCGCTCTGTCGCCCAGGCTGGAGTGCAGTGGTGCTGTCTAGGCTCACTGCAAGCTCTGCCTTCCGGGTTGACACCATTCTCCTGCCTCAGCCTCCCAAGTAGCTGGGACTACAGGCACCTGCCACCACGCCCGACTAATTTTTTGTATTTTTTTTAGTAGAGATAGGGTTTCACTGTGTTAGCCAAGACGGTCTCGATCTCCTAACCTCGTGATCCGCCCGCCTTGGCCTCCCAAAGTGCTGGGATTACAGGCGTGAGCCACTGCGCCTGGCCCAAGGCATGGTATTGTTCTTTAACATATATTTCTGACTGCTAGTTCTTAGTATTTTGGTGAGGATTTCTGCATCTATGCTTAGGTGCAATGTTGGTAAGTAGTTTTCTCTTAGCGTACTGTGTGTGTCAGCAAAGTGCTGATCTCATAAAATAAATTGGGAAGTATTCCATATTCCTTTATTTACTAGAATAAATCGTGTAGAATTCAACTTATTTATTCTTTAAATATTTGGTAAAAATTAGTCAGTGAAATTGTAAGAAACTCTAGGTTTGTTTTTTTGGAAGATTTTTGGACCATGAATTCAATATCATTAATGATGACTGTGGATCTTGCAGGGTTGATCCATTCTATCTAATTTGTTGAATTTAAGAGTATAGAGTTGGTTTTAGATCATTTTTAAAAGTTACCATTGTGGGCCAGGTGGGGTGGCTCACTCCTGTAATCCCAGTACTTTGGGTGGCCAAGGTGAGTGAATCACTTGAGGCCCGGAGTTCAAGACCAGCCTGGCCAACCTAGCGAAACCCCATCTCTACTAAAAATACAAAAAATTAGCCAGGTGTGGTGGTCCACGCCTCTAATCCCAGCTACTCAGGAGGCTGAATCACAAGAATCACTTAAACCCAGGAGGTGGAGGTTGCAGTGAGCCAAGATCAGGCCACTGCATGCCAACCTGGGCGACAGACCAAGACTTTTCCCAAAAAAAAAAAAAAAAAAGTTATCATCATGAATACATTGATCAATATAAAGACACTGCTAGCTAACATCAGTTTCACTCACTAGATCTGTTTACCAGTCTTCAGCCAGCTCTATGTTGCAAGAAGTAACCGTTATGGACTGCACTGGAGAGCTACTTTTGCCCCCAGGCTTCTGTTTGAGTTTAGGCACTGAAAGACACCAGCTGTTCAGAGATATGGAGTAGTAATTTATTACCTTGTTTTTTCCCCCCTGGAGCTCAGGGTATTGAATTATTTTACGTAAAGTCAAAAATAGGCTGGCTATGGTGGCTCATGCTTGCAATCACAGCACTTTGGGAGGCCAAGGCAGGAGGATCCCTTGAGGCCGGGAGTTCAAAACCAACTTGGGTAATAGAGTTAGATCCTGTCTCCACAAAGAATAAAAACATTAGACTGGGCGCGGAGGCTCACACCTGTAATCCCAGCACTTTGGGAGGCCAAGGCGGGTGGATCACCCGAAGTCAGGAGTTGGAGACCAGCCTGGCCAACATGGTGAAACCCTGTCTCTACTAAAAAATACAAAAATTAGCAGGGCGTGGTGGTGGACACCTGTAATCCCACCTACTCGAGAGACTGAGGCAGGAGAATCACTTGAACCCGGGAGGCAGAGGTTGCAGTGAGCCAAGATCACACCATTGCCTGGGTGACAAGAGCAAAACTCCATCTCAATAAATAAATAAATAAATAAATAAATAAGCCAGGCATGGTGACATGTACCTGTAGCCACAGCTACTTGGGAGGCTGAGGAAGGAGGACTGCATGAGCTGAGATGGCAGAGGCTGCAATAATCTATAGTTGTACCACTGCACTCCAGCCTGGGTGACAGAGTGAGACCCGGTCTCAGAAAAATAAAAGGGGGAAAAAAAAAGGCCAAAAATACTGTGGAGTGGCCCTTCCAGCACTCGCTTGCTTTCTCTAACACCACTCATTCTCTTGCCGCTACTTAGCTAGGAATGGTAATTCTTTCTTCTGGTGCAAGGTCTGGAGTGCTCCCTACCTCTTGTTTGTTTCCTTTTACCTGTCCACAAATGCTCATTGTAAGTAGTCAGTTACTTTATTAAACACTTCTCAACTACCCCTTTTTGTGCATTCATTTTATGCACCAACGTTGATAATACAGATTCCACTGGCAAGTATAAAATTACTCCAAAATATTTAGCAAAGCAAAATATTTCATCCTGGGGCATTTCAGAGTTTGGACAAAGAAAGTTGATGTGCCACAGCAAACAGATTGAGTGTCTGCTGAAGCAAAAGAAAAGGACAGTGACATGTCATGGAAGCTGAAGAAATACATTTGCTATACAAAATGCTGAAGAGAGGTTGACGTTTGTGGGAATAGGAAAATGAAATTGTGGAATGAAAGATTCATTATATAGGATTCACTGGGATGTGAAAATTGTAGATAATGAATATATAGTCCTTATGTTACATTTTTAACCTTTTATTTAAAATAATTTAAAATGTACAAGAAACAATGCAAGAAGGAACCACAGAAATCCAGCATCTTTTTTTTTTTTTCCTTTTTGAGACAGAGTCTCGCTGGAGTGCAATGGTGCAATCTCGGCTCACTGCAACCACCACCTCCCGGGTTCAAGCGATTCTCCTACCTCAGCTTCCTGAGTAGTTGTGACTGCAGGCATGAGCCACCATGCCCGGCTAAGTTTTGTATTTTTAGTAGAGATGGGGTTTCACCATGCTGGCCAGGCCGGTCTCGAACTCCCAACCTCAAGTGATCCTCCCGCCTCTGCCTCCCAAAGTGCTGGGATTACAGGCGCAAGCCACCGCACCCGGCTGCAGCATACCTCTTATCCATATTCCCTCCTCTCCTCTCTTTAAAGAATTTGGGGCCACCACAAATTGGGGCTCACAACTGTAATCCCAGCACTTTGGGAGGCCGAGGCGAGTGGATCACCAGAGGTCAGGAGTTCGATACCAGCATAATCAACATAGTGAAACTCCATCTCTACCAAAAATACAAAAATTAGCCGGGTTTGGTGGCATGCACCTGTAATCCCAGCTACTTGGGAGGCTGAGGTAGAAGAATTGCTTGAACTCAGGAGGCAGAGGTTGCAGTGAGCCCAGATCACACCACTGCACCCGCCTGGGCGACACAGCAAAAATTTTTTTTAATTGTAAAAACATTATACAACTGATGGCCAGTAAACTTTAATATTTAGTGTGCATTTCCTAAGAACAGGGATATTGTCTCACATAAACTTACACAGTAGCACAGTACAGTTATCAATCGCAAGAAACTTAACCTTACTATAATACACTTCAGCACTACCATCAGCCTGGGTATTTATGTCTCCGGAGCTCGTGGGCGGGGGCAAGCCAAATATGAAACTCAATAATAATAAATGCACCAAAATTAGTACACAAATGAAAAACGATAAAATTTTAGAAAGTACATAGAACCAAAACAAACCGTAATTCCGACGGAAAAACAGCCAGAAAAGAAACGGAAATGAAACTGACACTAAGCAAACCGTACAGAGAAGTAGCCCTACAGAACGCAGGAACCGTACAGAGAAGGAGCCCTACAGAACGCGCCCTACAGAGCGCTTCAGAGGCCAAGAACCATCTGTGTCCGGGAAATGAGCATTGCTGCCACCAGGAAACTGTCCGCTAGGGCTCGGCACTACTAAGGACCTCGCTAACAATAATCTGGCGGCGCTGGGACTCAGCAAGAGCAGACACCCAGCGGATTGCCCTGGTGTTGCCAAACAAATGTCCATTTAGGTGCCATAAATGGTGCTGCTAGAAAGAAACTGCAGGCTCTTAGATAGGAGTCCTGTCTGGAGAAATGAACTGACTGTGTTTAAATGTGTTGTGATAGAAAAATGTGTTGTGGCATCTTATTGTGTTTTAAGTCGTTTAATGTGTTTTAACCCGTTGTAATGTGTTGTGAGAGAAAAAGCCCCGGCTAACGGTACTATGGAATTACTAGAGAGCACAGCGGCTGGGTGCAGTCACCGGTCTGCACCGTAAAAAGGGGTTCAGGAAGTTCCTACGAGATGTTAGCGTTGCTAGGACCCAGAAAGAGACAGCACAGAGAATTTACGGGCCCCGAGAACATGAAACGTCCTGTTGGGCGCTAAGAATTGTGCACCAACTGAGAAAACGCCCAGTGGGCGCTACTGGCAAAAGTGCTGACGCAAAACCGGCTGCTCCGCATAAGAAGCGGAGTCGCCAGACAGAACCCGGGACCTGGCAGCAGCAAGGCTGAGACCGAGATGGGCTCCCCGCGTCCTGAGCATGCAAGTCAAGGAGCACGAAGCTGAGACATTTAAAATCAGTAGAAAAAAATACATAACATTTAAATACAATTTTAAAATAATAGAAGCCTAAAATGCAAATAGAAATGAAAGGCAAGCACATCGGTAATGTCGTTCTCAGAGCAAGACACAAAAAGACAATTAAAAAATAAGTAAAAATTACTGAGAACCATTCCTACAAAGAAGAAATTACAAATGTTTGTAATGCAATCCTATGATTAGGATATCCCTATCCGATCTAAACCGGTACATGTTACACCTAAGTCTAAATTTCCTACCAAATTAAATAAATAAATAAATAACAGTCATGGTTAAAACTGTTTAGCTTAGACTATAAAGTGGTAGAAAAAAAAAGTCGCTTTCGGCGGGACTTGCTATCGTCAAACGCGGATTGGCAAAACTGAAAAATCGCGTTTGCCTGCATTTCCTGACTTCCAGGGGAGTTTAAAAAACACCGGCCTAGGTAAGGCGCGACCCGCTATTGTGAAACCAAACTTAGTATAAGAGCTCCCAGGCCCTGCTAAACCGGTCATCGCTAAGCCAAAAAAAAAAAAAAAAAAAAAAAATCGCATTCGCTGGTACCCAGATTTCTACAGGACTTAAACGTCTCCTGCGCAGCTAAAGCAGAGCTTACTAGTAGGAAACTTTGAATGACTAAGAAAGTTGAGGCAGGGCTAACCCGGGGTTGTTAGGATTAGAATTCCGAGGCTACAGGAAACCTGGAATTGCTGAGATATGAGTCACAGGGTGACTCAGCCTCGTTACGATGAAACAGTAACTTCCTACCACCTAGAAATCGCAGCCGGGGCCAGACCGGTGTTTGTCCTAAGTCGGAACTTGCTTGTGCTGAGAAATCACATTGTGACTATTCCACGACTTGAACAAGGGGTAGAAATCGCAGGCACCGCGAAATAGAAACTTGGTAGGACCAAGAAGCCAACGACGCCCGAAACCATGGGGTCCTGTCACAGAAGCCCCAGCAGCGCAGCCACCGGACTGGGTTCTGGAGGCCGAGCCGGTGTCCGTGCGGCGGCGCTGGGAAGAGACGGCGCCCCGGCAGCTCCCCTGCCACTGGCCCTGAGGAGCGGCTGGCTACCCTAGCCCAGCGCCGCCACCGCCCGATAACTCCAGGCTCGGCGCAACTGGGGCAGCTGCGACTCCGAATCCCTCACATCTGCAACCTGGGTGCTGCGACCACTGAGAAAACGAGAGCCCAGACCAACGAGCTGTGCCGCTACCAAGAAATCTCGGCTGGCGAAATGGCGGTGCTGGGAGCCTGCGAGTGACGTCAGCCGGCGGGGTTGTCAAGGACAACATTCGTTTTGACGCAGCCAATGGCGCCGTCACCAAGAAACCATCGACTCTGAGAAAAAAGAGAGGTTCGGCCACCGAGAAACTCCGTACGACAAGTGCTGTGACAGAAAAACCGCCGACTCCGCGCCACTGGCAAAACAGCCAATGGAAACCCCGGTGCTGCGACCGTGACACCGGCACTAGAGGGTCTCAGATGGAGAAAGCGGCGCACGGAGACCAGGAAACCGTGTAGCACAACTAGCAGAAAACCGTCTTATCGGCCATCCGGGAGAAAGCGCGGATCAGAAACAGGCGACTTCGGTGCAGGGAACCGCGCAGCCACTGAAGAACGTGACCCACGTGGCAGTGGTGCCAGCGAAACACCGCAGTTTGGACGGCAGCTGTGGGGATGCCACAGAGAAACATGCACTGCCACTGAAGTTCATCCAGCTCCGCGGAACTAGTGGTTATATGATCAAGAAACCGCCAGTTGGGCTCTACTAGAAACTTTTAGTCCTCCCATAACGGCTATCCTACCCACAACAGACAAATGCCTTTACCCAGCACCTAGCGGTGTTGAGACCCGCCTGGGCCAGCACAGAGCGCAGAGCAGTGCGGGTACCGAGAAACGCCGGACTCAGTGAAACCAGCCTTGCCTCCAGCGGATTCCCCGGCTTCGCCGGATGCTACAGGCGAGAGTGCCGCCGGGAAACCTCTGGCTCCCTAAACCGATTAGATTATGGGAGTGGGGGGACACTCACAAGTTGTCGGGGAGGGAACCAGCGGCGCTGGGATCCGGCGAGCACTTGCCCGCAGCAAAAGCCTGTGCTGTTGCAAAAAACAACTTTTGGTGCAAAGAATGTTGCCGCCAGAGAGCATCCGCTGTCGCTGACAAAGGAGTAGCAATGGCAGTGAGAAACCGCCGGCGCCACGGCCGACGGCGGCGGCTCACGCCTGTAATCCTTGCAGTTTGGGAGGCCGAGGTGGGCGCATCACTTGAGGTCAGGAGACTAGCCTGGCCAACAAGGTGAAACCCCATCTCTACTAAAATACAAAAGATTAGCCGGGCGTGGTGGCAGGCACCTGTAATCCCAGCTACTCCGGAGGCTGAGGCAGAAGAATCGATTGAACTCAGGAGGCAGAGGCTGCAGTGAGCCAAGATCGCGCCACTGCACTCCAGCCTGGGAGACAGAGTGAGCTCCGTCTCAAAAAAAGAAAGAAACCTCTGGCGCCGGGAAAGGAGCGATGCAGCGGTGGACCCATGGTGCGCTCCGTGCTACCAAAATGCTGCGGCCTCTACCCGCTCTCGATTCCCAAGGCCGTTTTTCGGGCTTGGGGAAGTCTGTTGCATTTTTATTTCTGCTTTTTTCTTTTTTTTCTTTCTTTCTTTCTTTCTTTCTTTTTCTTTCTTCTTTCCTTTCTCTCTCTCTCTCTCTCTCTCTCTCTCTCTCTCTCTCTCTCTCTCTCTCTCTCTCCTTTTATTCTTTTTGTCTTTCTTTCTTTTCTTTTTCTTTCTTTCTTTCTTTTTTTCTTTTTTTTTTTTTAACAGTATCTTGCTCTGTTGCCCAGGCTGGTGCAGTGGCGTGATCACTCTTCAGTGTAGCCTCGCCTTCTTGGGCTCCAGCTATCCTCCCGCCTCAGCCTGTGGAGCAGCTGCGACCACAGGTGCACGACATCACACCCAACTAATTTTTTGTAGTTTTTGTAGGGTCTCTTTTTTTGCCTAGGCTGTTCTCGAACTCCTGACCTCAAGCAGTCCGTCCGCCTGGGCCTCCCAAAGTGCTAGAATCACAGGCATGAGCCACCGTGCTGGGAGGGAAGTCTGTATCGTTCCCGCATTCAACCCAGTGCAAAGTGCACGAGAAGAGGAGGCAGTTTAGGGGCCCAGAATCAAGCGGATGGGGCTGGTTGCAGGAACAGAGTAAAAACCATTCTGATTGCCAACAGCTTCCTACGCAGGAAACACCCTTCCAACCTCCGTGGCGGGGCTCTCCCAGGCCACCCCTCGGTCCCAGAGTCTCCTCCCCGTCCAGAGCTCTCAGGATCCTACAGGAGGGGCGGACAACTCTTCGCTTCCAAACTGGAAAGTCGGTCTAGGTTTCTGAGGATAATGAAAGGCACAGCGTTTTTTGACCTCGACTTCAGGCCTGACCCCCCACTCTCTCGGTCCGGTACCTCTTCTGCGGGTTGTAACTCTGTGGGAACTACTCGTTTATTCTGATGATTAACTGTCTGATATCCTTGATATTTGGGGATAGTAGATGAAAGAGAGCAGGAGAGAAAAATGGACGGCAAGACTCCAGCACAGGAGGTGGGAATGATGGCAGAAGTCCGCTCCCTCTCCAAGCCCAATGAACATCTCACACTGCTCTCCACTTTTCTATACCCTTGATCTGTGAAATGGATCACTGAAGTTTTCTCTGTCTTTCGGGAAATGCAAAGCAGGCGAATTTTCAAGCGCTTGAATTCTCTCTTTTTCCTACTTTTCAGTCAAAGTGGAGCTAAAATCTCCTTCCCCATAGGAAATATGGAACTGCCTCTGCCCAGAAGAAAAACGTCCCTTTGCCCTAGGCTTTCACACTTCCCCCAAAATCTACACATCCCCATGAAATCCTCACAAGAGACCTACAGACCCTACCGGGAGCGTTCCTGTCACTACAAAAAATTTAAAAAATTAGCCGGATGCGGTCGCGGGTACCTGTAGTCCCAGCTACCAGGGAGGCTGAGGTGGGAGGATCTCTCTTGTTTCCTAAACATTGCTGTTATCCTGTTCTTTTTTCAAGGTGCCCAGATTTCATATTGTTTAAACACACATGCTCTACAATTTGTGCAGTTAACGCAATTATCACAGGGTCCTGAGGCAACATACGTCCTCCTCCGTTTACAAGATGACAGGATTAAGAGATTAAAGACAGGCATAGGAAATCACAAGGGTATTGATTGGGGAAGTGATAAGTGTCTTGAAATCTTCACAATTTATGTTTAGAGATTGCAGTAAAGATAGGCATAAGAAATTATAAAAGTATTAATTTGGGGAACTAATAAATATCCATGAAGTCTTCACAATCCACGTTCTTCTGCCATGGCTTCAGCCGGTCCCTCCTTTTGGGGTCCCTGACTTCCCGCAACAGCCTCAGCCTCCCAAGTAGCTGGGATCACAGGCACCAGCCAGAATGCCCAGCATTTTTTTTGTGTTTTTAGTAGAGAGGGGGTCTTGCCATTTTAGCCAGTCTGGACTTGAACTCCTGGCTTCTATATGATCATATTTGTTTTTTCACAATGTAGTTCAATACATTGAAATGGTTGGGCAAGTGGCAAAATCATGTTCCTCACTCCTCTGGTTTTTTATAAGGTACAATTTATCATAAATATTTTCATCTTCTTGCCTCATCTTTTACTTCTCCTCACACATTGAGTGGTTCGTGGCACAAAAATCATTATTTGTGACAGACACTGTGCCAACTGTATTTTGTGCTTTATCTGATTTCATTCTCAACTGAAAACTGCGGCAAGCACATGCTTTGTACTGGGCTTGCTTCTTATTTCCATTTTGTAAATGCACACCCTCACTTAGGGAACTATGAGTTTGTACAGCTCTGCCTGTGGCTGAATAGGTAAATGTAATTTTACCATTCACTGTTAAATCAACTTTTAGTGTAAATTTAAGGCCCGTCTTCTAATATAGGGGTACGTGTAATTTTACTGCGTCCCTTCTCCCTAACACTCCAGTTCAAGATACCAACCTAAATTCTGAGTTGATTATTCTGGACACACTCCTTCAAAATGCGACTGTAAGACACCAGAATACAACACCCCAATATGCCAATATATCAATATACCTCTGGCATATTGATTATTTCAGGCCAGGCGTGGTGGCTCACACCTGTAATCCTAGTGCTTTGAGAGGCCAGGAGTTCATGAGCAGCCTGGGCATGTAGGGAGACCCATCTCTATAAAAATATTTTTAAAAGATTAGCTGGGCATGATGGCATGTGCCTGTAGTCTTAGCTACTGGGGAGGCTAAAGCAGGAGGATGGCTTGAGCCCGGGAGTTTGAAGTTACAGTGAACTCTGATTGCAACACTGCATTCCAGCCTGGGTGGCAGAGTAAGATGCTGTCTCTTAAAAAACAAAACAAAACACTCACGCCTGTAATCCCAGCACTTTGAGAGGCCGAGGTGGGCAGATCACTTGAGGTCAGGAGTTTGAGACCAGCCTGGCCAACATGGTGAAACCCCGTTTCTACTAAAAATACCAAAATGAGCCAGGCGTGGTGGCACGCAGCTGTAATCTCAGCTACTTGAGAGGCTGAGGTGAGAGAATTGCTTAAACCCAGGAGACGGAGGTTGCAGTGAGCCAAGATGGCACCACTGCGCTCCAGGCTGGGCAGCAGAGCAAGACTCCATCTCAAACAAAACAAAACGAGATGAGAGAAAAACCTCAACCTGTACACCTCTTTATGACAGAACAACACAGAAAGAGAAAGACAAAGAAAAGCCTACTCTAGGAGGAAATGGATGAAACAATATGATTCTTAGCACAAAGTACCAGAAAGTACACCAGAGTCAATACACCAGCACTGGTCACACAAATCCTTTTCTCCCATCAGTCAAGATTTTGGACAGGAAAAATGAACAAAGAGTGATATTTACTGTCTACTTGACCAAATTCCACAGAGAGAGGCCTGGAATCCGACTGGTAAGAAATTCTTACACTTACGCTGGCTGATTAGCTCCTGGTTTTCCTTAACTGTGGGCTTCCAAAAGAGCCAACCTTTGGGTTCCTGCTTACAACACCAAATTTCTAGGGGCCAAGGGAAATCTTTCTCTTAGCACTCTGAAAGTGTTGTAAAATCGACTCGCAAAAACAGAAGATTAACAGGGGAAAACACATACAAAATGTATGATTGCCCAACCCCCCAGTGAGGTGCAGGAGCTTTTATACCATGTTGAGGTTACAGAAAGAAGTGGATCATGGCAGAACTGGTTATAGGAGGGAGAGAAGATGAGGTCTGCTAGCAATGGTAGTCTTGTTTTGTACATGAAACCTCACAGATAGCATCCCTCAGAGAACTGTTTCCTTAAGACCTTTAAAGGTGTCAGACTCTCATTAATCCTTCCTATATCTGGAAAAGTGAAGGCCTGTATATATCAATGCATGATGGCATTGCAGGGCTACTTCTTTTGCTGCTTCTGACAGCCATCTCAAAATATGTCAAAGAAATATATTTTGGGGTAAAACATTTTTATTTCTTTCAAAGTGGAATATTAAGCATACATCTCTTATAGATACACTTTTAAATAAATAAGGGAATCCACTTTTTCTAATTTGTTAAGACATTTTTTGTTTTAATAATGAAGAGAGGTTAACTTTTAAAAAGGTTTTCTACATCTACTGATATTATCATGCGGTTTTATTTCTTTTTACTGTTAATGCGGTGAATAATGTTGATTGATTTTCAAATGCGAGTTCCTGGAGTAAATCCCACTAGATCATGATGTATTTTTAAAATATATATTTTGCTGGATTCAGTATGCTAATACATTATTCATAATTTTTAACATCTGTGATCATGAGACACATTGGCTGACCAAAAATGGGAAATTGACAAAGAGTAATAAACAAAATGGGCTTACAAATATTCATACTTGCTTGATACTTAAAAAGGCCTTTTAATGTATTTTTCTGCCCTACTCAAGCAGACTTTTTAATTTCTGGCAAGAGGTCTCATTCAGGCTGTTCAAAGGTCAATATTAATCTGAATCATTCCACGTTTGTAGGCACCCTCATTATCTTTTCAATACAGATTGAATTATTGGGGATTCAGACAGCAGAGGAAAAAAGTCAAAGCATATAAGGTAAGCAGAGCAGCGTATTTTATTGGTCTGGCTTCCCCAGGAAGCATTAGCTAAAGTGAAAACTTATGTGAGACTTTTTAATTCAACAGTAGTTTTTTGTTTGTTTGTTTGTTTGTTTGTTTTTTAAGAAAGTTGAATTTAAGAGAGGGAAGTGGAACAGGAAGGAGTAAGGTGCAGTTCAATGCTGTGCTACCTCATTGGCCCATGTGGGGTATCATGCAGGGCCACAGGCAAATTTACCATGCAGGTAAGGAAGCTTAGCTTTTAGGAGTCCTTTGAACGGGTCTGTAATTTTGTACTGTAAATTTTTATTCTTTTTTTTTTTTTCTTTTGAGTTGGAGTCTCACTCTGTCACCCAGGCTGGAGTGCAGTGGCGTGATCTCGGCTCACTGCAACCTCCACCTCCCAGATTCAAGTGATTCTTGTGCCTCAGCCTCCCAGTAGCTGGGATTACAGGTGCCTACCACCATGCCCTGCTAATTTTTGTATTTTTAGTAGAGACAGAGTTTTGCCACATTGGTCAGGCTGGTTTTGAACTCCTGACAGCAGGTGATCCACCCGCCTTGGCCTCCCAAAGTGCTGGGATTACAGGCGTGAGCCACCGCACTCGACCATCTTTTTTAAAAAGAGAATCCTCTACTACTTGTATGAACATTAGGTTATACGAACTGAACCCACCCTGAACACAACTGTTTGCTTGATCACATGGAACCATCTTCTGGGAAGCCCTGTCTATGACTGCTTCTAAGAATAATCCGTTTAGAAGGAAAGAAAGGACAAGAATATATCCACTGTGGGAGAAATAAAACAATCCTGACAATGAAAAGGCCCCTGAGTACCCAATAGAGAGAGAGAACACTGATATTGACTTAGCCTTGACAGATTTACATGCATGTATGGTAGCATGACAACAACTATAAAGCTGGGCCATATCTCACGTGTTTTGAGCAAAGCCTCGGGAATTATGAGAACTTCTTTTACTGCTTCAAAAGAAAAGAAGGCACACTTTGTGACAGTTTCCTGTATACTGAGAGACCCTCAGCTCATCCTGTGGGTGCTTTTTAAAAACATCTGGATGTTATTTTTCTATGGTCTTGGGTAAATTCTGGAGACCGGGCTTAATCCCTAGAGATATTATATTTCTACTGGTAGAACAAGGATTTAGAGTTACCATGTCGAATGTAATATCACTGTTTTATTTCCTTCATGGTTTTTAGGAACAGAAACACACTCAGACATGAAAAACTGTCCTGGTTTAAAACGTTCCTCTCCTTACAGGTGAGTAAGAATTGTCACTTCCTGACAGGACCAGGAATATCAGGATATTTGGAGAATCTTAACAAAAGGAGAATTCACCCAAATCTCTGGGTATTGCAGGCAAAGTATGATAGCAAAATTCTGGTTTGGTTTCCTAGCATCTGGACGCTTTTAAAAGTCTAATTTGAGATTCCTTATGAAAATGTCCAGGTAAGTCAACTTAAAGAGAGCCTACACTGCAGCATAAGTTCCTAGTTATCATTGCTAAAGTAAAGTTATCATTGCTGAGCGTCCCATATCATCCTCTAGAGAAACCGAACCTCTCTAGAGTTAGTTCTACTTATAGTGCAAAACAGTGCTTGAAGTTAGAGTCAGCATATTTACTGATTCTGTGCAGTAACCAGTGCTATCTATGTTTCTCCAGACTTGTCAAATTTTACCTTTTCCTTTAATCAGGGTGGGCTCATAGTTGTCACAATTTGTATACTAGGGGTGAGAGAAACTGTGGTTCTGCTCTCTAAAGAGCTCGAATTTTGTCTGACCTAGTTTTCTTTTTCTTTCTTCCTTTTTTTTTTTTTTTTTTTTTTCAGTGTTTCTTTGTCGCCCAGGCTGGAATGCAATGGCGCGATCTCGGCTCACTGCAACCTCCACCTCCCCAGTTCAAGAGATTCTCCTGCCTCAGCCTCCCGAGTAGCTGGGATTACAGGCATGCACCACCACGCCTGCCTAATTTTGTATGTTTTAGTAGACACAGGGTTTCTCCATGTTGGTCAGGCTTGTCTCGAACTCCTGACCTCAGGTGATCCACCTGCCTCAGCCTCCCAAAGTGCTGGGATTACAGGTGTTAGCCATGGCGCCCAGCCTTGTCTGACCTACTTTTCAAAACCAAAAAGATGAGCAATAAGAGGGCAGTTAATTAGCAAGACCTCCTTCCCTAAGATCTCATTCTAAGGTTGGGAGATAGGACAACAGACAGAAAGAAAGATGTCAGAAAAATACATTTAAGGGAAAAATGTTCTTTTGGCAGGCCTAAGACATTTTCTATTAGAGTGTGTTAAGGGTCTCTACTAGCATCTTCAGATTGTTCTGTCATCACCACCAGTGTTTTCTGAAACCCTCCTCCCTTTCCCACCTCCTCCCTCCCACTCCAAAAAAACCACACACAAGGTTAAGCCTCCTATCCAGTGTCTCCTGGAAGTCTAAGGAAGTCACAGGTGCCTCTGTGGTCTGCGGATCCCAGTCTTGGAATAGGAGTGAGTTCTGGGACAAAGGTGAAATCAGACATGGTAAATCAGATACCTAGCCTGTTGTAGGCTGGTGGTTTAAATGTTAGGATTCTGGCATGATCCTGCTGTGGTTCAAATTTCTCACCTCTTTGACTTTCAGAAGTTAGTTTAATCCTTGTGTTTCATTCCCATTGTTAGTAAAACCAGATATAATTGCAGTACTCATTATATCAGTGAGGTTAATGGGTATCCTTCCTTAAGCATAGTCTAGCACCATTTAAAATAATAAATATTAACTAGGATTTTATTCTAATTACTCCTTTCCAGCAATTCTGGGGGCTATGTTTTCCACAGAATTAGTTCTGTAGTGCATGAAAGCTCAGACTTTCTTCTCTGGAAGCTACTTTCTAAACCCCTTTCACCCCACCTCTTTATTAACTAAGATACCCACCTCACTCTTTCCATCTTTTCCTGTCACCAACATTCTCTGTGCCTCCCTCACTGTTCTGAGGCTGTATCGTATCCAGAAAATAATCATCAGTCATTTCACAGTAAATTGTAAGAGCATTGCTAGTGTTCACATGTTTAATCACGGGATGATACTTCTGCTATTTCCTCCTCAATTCTGATACCTCCAGTTCGTGTTTGCTTATGAAACAGGGACCACTTGAGGGACTGATGAGTTTGTTGCATGTTGTAGGCACTGATGTGTTTTTATTTAAATAGACTGATTTTCTGGTTTTATCGTTTTTCTCATAGTTGTCACCAACTTGTGGGCTCATAATTGTTACGAACTTGTGAAGTAGGGGTGAGAGAAACTGTGGTACTTCTCTCTGAACAGCTTGAACTTTGTCTGACCTAGTTTTCAAAAGCAAAAAAAAAAATGAGCAATAACAGTGCAGTTAGTTAGTAAGACCTCCTTACCTAAGATCTCATTCTAAGGTCTGGGAGACAGGACAACAGACAGGAAGAGGGGTGTCAGAAAAATACATTTAAGAGAGAAATGTTCGGCCAGGCACCGTGGCTCATGCCTGTAATCCCAGCACTTTGGGAGGCCAAGGTGAGTGGATCACGAGGTCAAGAGATCGAGACCATATAAAAATACAAAATTAGCTTGGCATGGTGGTGTGCACCTGTAATCCCAGCTACTCCGGAGGCTAAGGCAGGAGAATCACTTGAGCCATGGAGGCAGAGGTTGCAGTGAGCCGAGATGGTGCCACTGTACTCCAGCCTGGTGACAGAGCAAGACTCCATCTTAAGAGAGAGAGAGAGAGAGAGAGAGAGAGACATAAATGTTCTTGGCAGGCCTAAGACCCTAATGGAATACATGTTAAGAAAAAAAATGGTAGGGGGGAAAGAGAAAAATCATTAAAGATGAAAAATTGCCAGAAATTCCCTTGTGTAGTTTTCCCCTTGCCTCTTACTTTCTGGTTTCTGAAACAATAACTGATCAATGGGGTGTGGTGAAGGAGTAGAGAAAGAATGAATAGCCCTGAATGCGCTGATAATAGACTGCTTGCCAATAACCACTGATAGAGTTTGAATACAATTCTACAATGGGAAAAAATATTTTTAAACATATGTCTGATGAAGGATTGCTATCCAGAATAAATTAACACTTTCTAAAACTCATCATCAAAAAACAAACAACCCATTTCAAAAATGGGCAGAGGACTTAAATAGACATTTCTCCAAAGAAGACATACAAATGGCCAATAAGCACATGAAAAAAAAATGTCCAGCATCACTAATTCTTAGGGAAATGCAAATCAAAACTACAATGAGATACGGGTACCACTGCACATCCACTAGGATGGCTACTATTAAAAAAAAAAAAAAAAAAGATAACAAGAGTTGGCAAGGATATAAGGAGTTTGGAACCCCTGTGTATGCACTGTTGTAAGCATGTAAATTGGTACAGCCAATGTAGAAAACAGAAAGTTCCTCAACAAATTAAAAATAGAATTAGCATATGACCCAGCAATTTCACTTCTGGACATATACTCAAAATAATTAAAAGCAGAGTCTCAGGAAGATATTTGTACACCCAAGTTCATAGCAGCATTATCACATATGAAAGGATAAGTAAGACATGGTACACATAGACAGTCAGCCTTTAAAAAGAAGGAAATGCTAACATGCTACATCACAGAGGAACCTAAGGGACATTATGCTAAATGAAATAAGCCAGTCACAAAAAGACAAATACTGTACGATTCCACTTACATGGGGTACTTAGGGTAGTCAACATCATAGACACAATGTAGAATGGTGGTTGCCAGGGATGGGGGAGAGGAAAGTGGGGAGTTATTCGTTAAAGGATACAGAGTTTCACTTTTAGAAGACACAAAGAGTTGTGGAGATGGATGATGACAATGGGTGCAAAGCATTATGAACTGTACACTTAATGGTTAAGATGGTAAATTTTATGTGTGTTTTACAGAGAGAGAGAGAGAGAGAACTGGGCACCCGCTCTTGCATTCTCTTGCTAACATCCCAAATGTTCATTTATAGATAGTCGCCCATAAGCGTTTTTCTCCTGGCAGAACAGAATTCCAGTCTCTGCTCAGGAGTAGCAATCTGACTTGGGGAAATGATAAACTATCTATAAACCAAGGTCCCCCAGAACAGCTTTCTCTTCATAGGCCCAGTACTAATTTTTCTTTTCATCCCCTGAGACAAACTATTTGACTCTGGATAGCTATCACATGAGACGACAGAATTTGATGTTAATGTCATTAATTCCGTTTTCATATGCAATTTGTAATGTCACCAGCCAGGTTCCTAACCTATGTGCAACACGCAGGGCCGGAAGAGTATAAAACTGCAAAAGCTGGTGGCTCCTGAGTCCAAGAGTTCCTGGTTTTCCTGGACACAAGTGATAGCGCAGCACTTTCTTCCTCATGTGCCAGAGGCCTGGGGTTCTGCAGAAGAGGCCTTGAGGCCCCAGATGCTGCAAGCCCTGAGCTCAGTATATTCTGGGCCCTGTCCTCTCACTTTCTATTTCTTGTGTGGCCCCCATACTCGTGCCAGCTATCCTGGAACAGCCAAGAATTCGATTGTGACCTGCTTCCTCCCTCAACCTCTTCTCCCCAACCTCCCCACCACACTTCTTCTTTGGGAAGATTTGTAAAAATTAAGGTTATTGTATCCATGTAACTTTCTGTATTTCTTTTAAACTCCTTGTGCTACTAAGTCACACAGGTTTGACTCCTGGATCTAAAAAAGTCACCAACTCTGGCTAAATCTTAAACATTGACAGCAATTGAAGCCTCATCTTCAGACCTAGGAGAAGATGAAAAATCAGAATAAGCTGCAGTCATGAGACATGGGTCCAGAAATTAAAACTATTCAACCCCTCTAGTCCCAGGGACTACTGCAGAAGAAGTGGGTGTGTGAGCTTGTAAAGATCCATTTTAAGAGATAAAATTAGTTCAGAGTTTCTCTATAAATTAAACAGTTGCGTTTGTTGTTGTTTTGAGACAGTCCAGCTGTGTCATCTGGGCTGGAGTGCAGTGGCATTATCCTGGCTCACTGCAACCTCTGCCTGGCAAGACTCCTGGCACCTCAGCCTCCCAAGTAGCAGGGACTATGGGGGTGCGCCACCATGCCTGGCTAATTTTTGTATTTTTATAGAGACAAGGTTTCTCCATGTTGTCCAAGCTGGTCTCAAACTCCTGAGCTCAAGATATCCGCCTGCCTAGGCCTTCCAAAGTGCTGAGTTTATAGGCATGAGCCACCGTGGCCAGCCTATAAATTAAACATTAATGTCAAAGGAACACTGATGCAAGATAAGCATGTGGGTCCCTGTTTCAGATTAACAATGTTTTATTGGAGCATTAACACATTCCTTACTTAAAAATTATGAAAGGTTACGAGAAGGTTTACAAAAATTATATCTTATGCTCAAGATGATTAAAATGTAATAGATTTGTCTGTAAAATTTAATTGACTTCATCCTGTCTTTATTAGGTTTTATTGTTTGGGAAAGTAAGTCTCAAAGAGTAAAAGTTTTTGCCTTTTTGTTTTTAAAATATTTGAGTTACCACTTTGACTAAATGAATGACTTATTTCACAATGATCTGTGATGCTATTTTGTGATATTGTGTTTTCAACCTTTGATGTTTGACAAACTTTCCAAAATCTAAATCTAAATTCAGGATTTTGGTCTCACTAATTTTTTTGACATTACATCTCCTGAAATCCAAAGAGACATATTTGGCTTACTTCATATAATAAAATCATCATTATCAAATATGAAATGATGTGTAACCTTCTTTGGTTTGTATTTATATAAATGTGTTATTAGTATGTGTTCCAAAATTGTACAAGATTCTTGTGATTCTGATATGTCTTAGAATATGTTATCAGAACTAATTATGATTATTATATTAAATTGTTATGTGCCATAGATAGAACCAAATTTCCTTGTCAATTGTGTCTTTAACCATGGCTGTTCTAATACTTTTGTCATCCACAATCACTGTTTTACTTTGATCCTTTTTTAGGGTGGTTTATAATCAGTTATAGAGCTCTGAGGACGACTCTTTCTTTTTCTTTCACTTTTTTCTTATGAGATGGGTTCTCGCTCTGTCACCCAGTCTGCAGTGGGGTGGCATCACTGCTCGCTTCAGCCTCAGTCTCCTAGGCTCAAACAATCCTCCCACCTCAGCCTCCCAAGTAGCTGAGACTACAGGCACACACCACACACGCAGCTAATTTTTAAAATTTTTGTAGAGATGGAAACTCCCTGTGTTACCCAGGCTGGTTTCAAACTCCTGGGTTCAAGCAATCCTGCCATCTCAGCCTCTCAAAGTGCTGGGATTACAGGCATGAGCCACCACACCCAGCCTTTTAATACATTGTCTCTTCATTAACAGATAGTAAGTGTCTATATTGTGCTACAAAGTGATCAAATTTCCAGAGATAAGTGACCAAGAAGCAGAAATGGACTTGGCCATAAAGTGTTTGACACAATCAGGGGCTGAAAAAAAACAAGGCAGTAAGCGTGACAACAAATAAATAAGACAGTGTTTATGTGATAAATGCTATCAAGAAACCTAACGCAAGTTAGATGGAAAGGTAACTAGGAGGACGCTATCTTAGTAGTGTAGTAAAAACAGAATTATTAGAGATACTTCCACTTTGATATGAATAATGCAATGAACAAAGCAAAGAAAAAAAAATCCAGGCCGGATAGAGTGCTCACCTGTAATCTTAGCACTTTGGCAGGCCAAGGTGGGCGGATCATTGAGGCCAGGAGTTTGACACCAGCCTGGCAAACATGATGAAAACTCATCTCTACTAAAAATATAAATTAGCTGGGCATGGTGGCCCACACCTATAATCCCAACTACTCAATAGGCTGAGGTGGGAGAATCGTTTGAATATGGGAAGTGGAGATTGCAGTGAGTCAGGATCACACCACTGCACTCCAGCCTGGGCAAGAGAGCAAGACCCTGTCTCAAAAACAAACAAACAAACAAACAAAATCTGAAGGTGGAGTTACCATCATAAGAGAATATAAATTACAAAGATTCTAAGACTAGAACAACTTTATTATGGGCTAAGCATAGTGGCTTATACCAGTTATCCCAGCACTTTGGGAGGCTAAGGCAGGAGGATCACCTGAGGCTAGAATCCCAAAACCAGCCCAAGAAACGTGGTGAAACCCCATCTCTACACACACAAAAAAAGTTTTTAATTAGCTGGATGTGGTGGTGTCCACCTGTAGTGCCAGCCACTCAGGAGGCTGAGGCAAAAGGATTGCTTGAGCCCAGGAGTTGGAGGCTGAAGTGAGCAATTATGGTACCACTGCATTGTAGCCTGAGCTACAGAGTGAGAGGCCCAGTCTCTAAAATTAAAAAAAAAAAAAAAAAGTTGGCCAGGCGCAGTGGCTCACGCCTGTAATCCCAGCACTTTGGGATGCCAAGGCGGGCGGATCACAAGGTCAGGAGTTTGAGACCAGCCTGGCCAACATGGTGAAACCTGGTCTCTACTAAAGATACAAAAAATTAGCCAGGCGTGGTGGCAGACACCTGTAATCCCAGCTACTCAGGAAGCTGAGGTAGGAGAATCACTTGAAACTGAAAGGCGGAGGTTGCAGTGAGCCAAGATCGCACTATTGCACTCCAACCTGGGTGACAAGGCAAGACTCCATGAAAAAAAAAAAAAAAAAAGTTTATTACCATCAGAGTGAACAGGCAACCTACAGAATGGGAGAAAATTTTTGCAATCTACTCATCTGACAAAGGGCTAATATCCAGAATCTACAATGAACTCAAACAAATCTACAAGAAAAAAAACAAATAGCCCCATCAAAAAGTGGGCAAAGGATATGAACAGACACTTCTGAAAAGAAGACATTTATGCAGCCAAAAGACACATGAAAAAATGCTCATCATCACTGGCCATCAGAGAAATGCAAATCAAAACCACAGTGAGATACCATCTCACACCAGTTAGAATGGCCATCATTAAAAAGTCAGGAAACAACAGGTGCTGGAGAGGATGTGGAGAAAGAGGAACACTTTTACACTGTTGGTGGGGCTGTAAACTAGTTTAACCATTGTGGAAGTCAGTGTGGTGATGCCTCAGGGATCTAGAACTAGAAATAACATTTGACCCAGCAATCCCATTACTGGGTATATACTCAAAGGATTATAAATTATGCTGCTATAAAGACACATGCACACGTATGTTCATTGTGGCACTATTCACAATAGCAAAGAATTGGAATCAAGCCAAATGTCCAACAATGATAGATTGGATTAAGAAAATGTGGCACATATACACCATGGAATACTACGCAGCCATAAAAAATGATGAGTTCGTGTCCTTTGTGGGGACATGGATGAAGCTGGAGACCATCATTCTCAGCAAACTATCGCAAGGACAAAAAACCAAACACCGCGTGTTCTCACTCATAGGTGGGAATTGCACAATGAGAACACATGGACACAAGAAGGGGAACATCACACACCGGGGCCTGTTGTGGGGTGGGAGGAGGGGGGAGGGATAGCATTAGGAGACACACCTAATGTTAAATGACGAGTTAATGGGTGCAGCACACCAACATGGCACATGTATACATATGTAACTAACCTGCACATGGTGCACATGTACCCTAAAACTTAAAGCATAATAAAATAATAATAATAATAATTTTTTTTTAAGTTTTTTACAGCCTTGGACAGAGAGAAAGCAAATAATGGCTATCAGTGACCTAAGTGGGAGGTATCTAGACTAAAAGAATCTTGTAGTCTTCTGCACAAGATGGCCTACTGGCTTCTAGGCAAAATGATACGTAATTAGATAAAGATGGAAGTTTTGATTTAGTTTTCATTGAATTGTTTAATTACAGTGTTTACTAATTTCTGACAGCAACTTCTTTTAGGGAACCAGTTTGTAATGTGGTTCAGAAAATCATTCCCTGACATTCAGCCTGAAATCTGTGTCTACACCTTTCTATCAGATTTTAAGTGACTTTTATCCCATAATAAATCTTTTTATGCTTATACTATTTGAGAGTGTTTTGTTTCTTTTCCTACACACCGTGTAAAAATGCAACAGGAACATCACATTTAATATGGTGAGTCTTAATCCGTAGTTGAGCCATTGGAATTTAGATTAGTCCTTCTAAAGGTAAAGCTGAATCTCAAGTTTTTACAATGTAGCAATTGATCCAAGGTTATGGGACAAATAATATGTAGACATTTCTTAAAAGTACCCCTAGAATGAGCTTAGGGTCTCTCAGCAGATAGCAAGATACTATTGTAAGGTGTTCTCTATTTGAAGAAAGAAAGGAATTCATCCTGCTTCCCCCTGCTCTGCTGAAAATGTATGAGATGAGGCCTTACTCTGTAGTTCTCAGGCTACCTCACATGCATGTTAAATGCCAACTTAATACTAGTATTCCCTCTCTCTTCTATTTGGTACACTGGGGTCTTTTGTTGGGAGAATTGTATTATCTCTCCAACAGTGGATATATTCCATCTTTTTATTCCTCCTAAGTGGACTGTACTGAGAAGCAGTTATTCATACGGCCTCTCAGAAGATGGTTCATAAGATCAAAAAATCAGTGGTGTTCAGAGTGGATTCAAATTTGTGGAATCAGCATTCATACAGGTAGTAGGTGATTTTCTTTGAGAGAATTACAAAAATGTTTTAGGACAAATGTTTTACAAACTCTTTGGAAGTTTGCATTAAAGTTAAACTTTATTGGTTTGATAATAAAGTCACCTCTGGTCATGCTTGATACAAGATTGAGCAACTAGGAAGCATAGCATTGAATATGCTCATCCCTGCCCCTCTCCTCTTTCTTCTCACTCCCACTTTCTAAGGACAGCACTCTTTAATAAAGAAATCTCACACGAGTGTTTATTTCAGTAATATTTTGAGGGGAAAGCCAGGCAAATAAAATAAGTCTCTCTGCTCACCTCATACACCTCAGTGCTTTTCCCCTGCTGTTGGAATACTCAAAAATTCACTCTGTGTTAAAATTTGTTTCAGAGTCTCTTCAAAAATAGAATAGACTGAGGCCAATCTTGGCTGTTGACATGCTGCAAATGAAACATGGCCCCTGTATTTGAAAAGTCTTTGGCTGAGTGGGACAACCACATACATAGAAAGGCCTTTTTAAATATCAGCAAGTTTAAGTATTTATATGCACATTTTATTCATCACTCTAGTGCCCCCTCCTCAGTTTTTTCATCAGGGAATATTTCTCAAAATTACAGGGCAAAATCATAATATGTTAGCATTCTGAATCCAGTAATATACTTTAAAAAAAATGCATTATAATCTAGTGGAGTTTATCAGGAAGTCAACTTGGGTCTGTCACTCGAAAATCAACTTGTTATTGTCCACATTAGCAGTAGAAAAAATATACGATAATCTCAGAAGATACAAAAAAAAGCTTTTTGAAAATTCAACCCTGCTTTATTATTAATATAAAAATCATCATAGCAAATTGAAAAAGACAATTCCCTGAATTTGATAAAGCATATCTATAAGAGGTGTACACCTAACATCTCATCTAATCGTGAAATATTGAAAACTGCTCATTTCTTATTGAAATGAAAAAAAACTGCCAATAACTGGACCCATTTTCTCACCCCCCTGCCCCACCCTATTACCACCTGATCCAATAAAAACCCAAGGACTTTCAACAGGACCTTCCGAAATGATAACATTTTCACCATGATCCTTTCACGGTCTGAAGCAATAAGCAAGGCAAATAAGTGTTAATCCCCACATGATTGGATTATGTCCGACTTCCTGTACAAGACAGAATGCTATAAAAACCCACAGTCAGTGAGGGACTGAGCCATTTGCTCTATTCCTAGACCAGCTAGGCCTGGTCAAGGAAGGCTGAAGCTATGGAGTTCCATCCATCAGCCTTGGAAGAGCTGTCCCGGAGGCAGGCAGGGCCAGAGCCCCATATACCATGGGACCTGAACCGAGAGCAAGCCTGGGCCTGGGCACTGGATAACTTCCCTGTGCTGAGCCGCCACTCCTGCCAATGCCATCAGCTCTACGGGAGCTCTGCTGCGGGCTGGCTGCTGCACTGCGCCTCCACCGGGCACGGAGCCCTTCCCGGAGAGGAGAGGGGCCAAAAACGCCCTCGAGACTCCCATGTCGAGGAATCAAAGGCTGAAACCACAGACGGGCTCCAGTCCCCTCAGGAAGACGGAAATGCTACCGATGGCGGAGTCCAAAGCGGCCTGATGCAGCCTGGAGATGCCAGCGCCTGCGGAGGTGGAAGGACACAAGCCCACGGCGCCCTCTGCAGTTCAGGCCGCCCCCGGAAGCTGCTGAAAACCCAGGGTTCCATCAGGAAGGAACCCGGAAAGGAGAGGAACCCCAGCCTTTCTGCAAGCCTGCGACACGACCTGCTTCAACGAACACTGCCCTGGAAGGAGCCCGAGGCAACCCAGTGGGGACCCTCATTCTGTCCCTGCGGACTTTTACCCTGGAACTGTGCCCTGCACGCACAAGAGCCTTGAGGTCTCTGCTGTGAAGATCATTCCTTAATTTGTTCTTCCTCTCCTGAACGTCCTGAACATTTTTTCATTTAGAGAAACTCTCTTGATGTAATGAATAATATGCAATGTGCTAAAGAACTGTTCTTGTAGATGTACTCAGAATTGCTATGGCTCTTCCATTGAAACTGTACATGTATTGAATAAAGCCTTTCCCTATTCCCCACCTGTGGAATTGATTTCAAGCTGGTAAATCAAGACTGGTATAGATGGGCCTGAAGCAGACAGAAAGGGGGCAGGGACCCAGCTCAGAGGCCTTTATTTTTATTTATTGATTTATTTATTTATTTATTTTTTGATGGTGTCTTGCTGGCTGGGTCGCCCAGGCTTCCGTGCAGTGGCGCAATCTTGCTTCAGTCTAAATTCCAGGGGGCCTTTAAGGAGCTGTGGATACTAACAGAGTGGGAGGGGACAGCTGGGTGGATCACTTGCTGGAGTTGCTTCAAAACTGACTGTGGCCCTCCAGATGAAGCCAGGAAATTGACATTAACAGTGTTCTTTACATCAGGGGTCCCTAACCTTTGTGACACCAGAGACTGGTTTTGGGGAAGGCAATTTTTCCATGGGTGAGGGTTGGGGAGACAGGGATGATTTGGCGATGAAGCTGTCCTACCTCAGATCGTCAGGCGTCAGATTCTCAGGAGAAGCGCGCAAGGTAGATCCCTCGCATGCGCAGTTCACAATAGGGTTGGCGCTCTTTTGAGAATCTAAGTCAGGTCAGATAAGCGGAGCTCAGGCGGTAGTACTCGCTTGCCTGCCAGTCACCTCCTGCTGCGCCGCAGGTTTCCTAACAGGCCACCGACCGCTACCGGTTCGCTGCCTGGGGAGTTGGGGATCCCCGTTTTAAATGGTTTAAAGGTTACGTTGTCATAAGGGGTGAAAGAGGGGTTTGGGATGTCCCTCCATCGGCGTGAGGCCGATGGTGCCCGCATACTGCGAGGCTGGCTGGAGTGCTCTTTATGGCGCGGGGCAGATGTAACCTCTTTGCCTCGTTTTCCCCTGCGCTGCCCAGACATCTCTCGGACTGTCTGCAGCATCAAGATATGGGCTTCAGAGCACGTTTTTAGCACCCGTGGGAAACTGTTACAACAGCTGCAATGCAGAAATATCCAAGCCCTGTGAACCCGAGCATTGTGTGGGTTGACGTGTTGAACAGAGGTATAGATCCCTCCAGAGAGTTGCACAGCTACAGACTTCTCCGCACAGTGGGAACTGCAAACCTCTTACTGGTGCAACAAAACCCAAAACATATGTACTAGAATATTCTGTAGTTAATCCTGTAGAGAAAACAATGGAATTTAAATCTACTAATATTTCACTTACAAATATGATTTCAGTAGGTGAGAGATTTATACACAAACCACATCATCGGGACCCCCCAAAAGGCTATTTTGACTCAAGAAGCCATAATCGCTGAAGAGAGGTAGCCTCAGCAGTTACCTTGAAGGACTGATGGCAAGAACGATACCTTCAAATGCTAATAAAGGCCGAGAAGCACTGAAATGAGTCATACATAAATTACATGTTAAGACTGAAGAATAGACAGCTTCCGCCAAGAGGAAGCATATAAGAACTTCGATGGCAGCGGCTGCAGCAGCATTAGTAGAGAATTGATAATGAACGTGCGAAGACAACGTCAAGTACCCCATGTCTCTCCAAGCTGGCAATATATTTATTTTAAAAATATAAATACGTTTTAAGTAGAATTTTTTAAAGTAGGCTGATATA
The DNA here is from genome assembly GCF_028885625.2 of Pongo pygmaeus. Taxonomy (NCBI): domain Eukaryota; kingdom Metazoa; phylum Chordata; class Mammalia; order Primates; family Hominidae; genus Pongo; species Pongo pygmaeus. Next base: position 43,316,450 of record NC_072377.2, on the reverse strand, counting down.
AGAACGCGACATTACATCAAAACAAAGAGATGCATGGCCTCTAAACAAAAGGGATCACCTGAAATTCGTGTTGTTTGAAATGACTGTCTGATTTTGAGGATTCCAGTATTTATGTGAAAATTTCACGATTTTTTGAAAGCAATCCTTTTTAACGTTCATTTTAACTTCAGGGTGCATGTACAGCTTTGTTAAATAGATAAACTTTTGTCATAGGGGTTTGTGTACACATTATTTTATCACCCAAGTATGACGCCTCCTGCCCATTAGTTATTTTTCCCAATCCTCTCCCTCCTTTCACCATCCACCTTCAATAGGCTCCAGTGTCTGTTATTCCCCTCTTTGTGTCCATGTGTTCTCATTATTCAGCTGCAGCTTATAAGTGAGGACATATGGTATTTGCTTTTCTGTTCCTGCGTTAGTTTGCTAAGGATAATGGCCTCCAGCTCTGTCTATGTTCCTGAAAAGACATGATCTTGTTCTTTTTTAATGGCTGCATTGTATTCCATAGTGTATATGTACTACGTTTTGTTCATCCAGTCTACCTTTGATGAGCATTTTGGATGATTCCGTGTCTTTGCTATTGTGAATAGTGCTGCAATGAACATACACATGCATGTGTCTTTGTGATATAACAATTCATATTCCTTTGGGTTATACCCAGTAATGGGATTTCTGGGTAAAATGATATTTCTGTTTCTTGGTCTTTGGGGAATTACCACACTGTTTTTCACTAAGTTTGAAATAATTTACACTCACTAATGGCGTATAAACAAAATTTTAACATTTTTGTAAAGTGCTGGGAAGGTGGCATTGACGTTGAATCAAGATAGAATTTTAAAACTTTTCACACATTGCACCCCTACCTGGCTTTGGCCCCATGCCAGAACAAAGCAGAGCCATCTCTTATATACACACAATTGCCCTATTGCTATAAACTTCAACAGCTTGCATGAGGGAATTCAATTTAAAAGGAGGAACTGTGTGGTTTTCAAAGACCTTAATTCATATAAAATAACTTGCTTTGCTATAAACCATTATTAAAAACCAGTGTTTGGGTTTAGTACTTAAATATATTTGGAGCAAAAATGATCACTAAAATAATATATGTCTCTAATAAAAATATGCTTTTATTGTAATACAAAATACTGTATTGATTTCCCAAAGTTTTGCAACCCAGTAAAGACATTACCTTCCTCGGATTTGTACTTCGTGATTTAATATGCTGTGGCATGGGCTGGTTGGTTATGTTAACTGGAAAAATAAATTCATTACTTGAAAATCAAAATATGACAAGTAACAAGGAGTGGGGCAGATTAAAGAGGACCAGAGGAAGATTCTTAGCCTTGTGCCTTCTGAGTTAACGACCACAGCATTCCAGGGCATTAGTTCCAGATCAGACAATTCCAGGCAGCTACAGAAGTCTGCCCTGGTGAGTCTTGCTCAGGATCTGGAAGTGCAAGATCAAAGTGCCAGTGATTCAGCTCCTGGTGAGGGCTGTCTTCCTGTCTTGCTGATCGCAATGTTGTAGCTGTGTTCTCACATGGCACAGAGAAAGAGGGAGAGACAGAAAGGGGGAGAAAGTGAGAGATGGAGAAGGGTAGAGAATGAGAGAGACATAATATCTCTTCCCCTTCTCATAAGGGCACTAATCCCATTACGAAAGCCCAACCCTCATAACCTCATCTAAACACAATTGTCTCCCAAAGGCCCCATCTCTAAATACCATCACCTTGTGGATTAGCTAAACAAAATTATCATGAATTTTGGGGAACACAATTCAGTCCATAGCACCAAGTCTATGTGATGCTCGCTCTCATAATCGCTGCCCATCTCAAGACCTACAGCAACTAAGACACATTTCTTTCTGCAGGCATTTCAGAAGACTGTGATACAAAAATGTGCCATAGAGAATACATTCATTTGGGACTTTTAAACTCTCCTGTTCCCTCAAATGCATTAATTAATAAATTAATTAATGTTAACATCTAGTTTATGGGTTCTGATTTAACACCCATAAACTAGATGTTGACACTAATTTATTTATAAATGTATTATTAATTTACTGTAATAAAATAATTGATTAATTAATTTTGAGATAGTGTCTCACTCTAACACCCTGGATTATTTGGGTTATTTCAGAGCGTCCCTCTGGCAGGTGGTATTGTTTCACATTCATTGCTTGCCTATATGGGGGCAAGTATACAGGCATCCATTGGGTCCATCCCTGTTTATTCCTTGATTACCTTCCAGACTGGGACCTTATTCTTAGTCAGCTCATTGAGATTCACTAATGCTTAACTCGTAGCAGAGATTTTATTTCAGATTAATGGGTTCAAAAGTGTGACCAATGCCCTATGTCATAATTCTCTTTAACTCGGAAATGACTCAGACATTCAACGGTATCTGAAATAATTTTAAGATTTTAAGTTACATTAAAAGTTCACCTACAAGCACTGATTTTATTTATATTTACACAATGTATTCATTTGTAGCAGTTTATCTAGATTAGTTGTTAGAACTGAGACATCAGACAAAGATAATCATCGCTCAAAGTCTTTTTTTTGCTAACAATTTGCATAGCCTGTGAATATCAGGTGTTTGCCTAAGCAAAAATCTTAAACACACAGGCATTTTTGCAGATAATTCAGAAAAATTAGCTGTTCTTATGGAACCAACAATGTTAAATTAGTCTTATTTATCAAAAAAGTCATTCAAAGAAAGAGTATTCTGTTTTTGGTTGAGTTTATGATCTTATAACATTCATGTCAAATCCTTGCGCTTTAAAATATCTAGCAAAGGCAAATATAAAACTCATCTAATTAGTAAACCCAGACAATAATGTATGCTGACAATTCTGAAGACATTTCTATTTTTATTTTCTCCATAATTTTAAGGCAAGCTTATTATTAAAGATTACTAAATTCACATAAATTTGAAAAGCATTTGGGCTTTCTTACTAAATTTATGAGCACTCATTTACTCATAAACCAATGCGGTGCCACTGTAGACATAACATATAGTACATGTAACATCCATAGAAACGCATATCCATACACACAAAGATCAAATAGATGTCACCGTGAAACTCTAGCCATGACATGGCATCATAAACTCATTCTTTCACAGAAGACAGCTGGATCCAAATTATTTCTGACAAAATTGGGACCTGTCCTCATGGCTAAACTTTATCTGCCCTGATAGGTAATCCAATTAATGCTGTGGACAAAAACTTTGGGTAAAGCAGTTTCCAAAGCAGTTCTATTTTTAAAACTTTTTTAAACCTTTTTTGTTTGTTTGTTTCAAATACAAAATTTCCAATGTTTACTTCTTAGATAGAACTGGCTGAACGGCATACAAAAAACAAGCTCTCCAATAGCCTTGAATTAGCAGTATCATAAACGGTAAGAGCACGAAAATGGCCCTTAGCTTCTTCTCAGTTTGGGAAGATGTTACAGTGCCAGGATTATCTCATAACAATTGTAAACATGAACAGAATCTGATAAATCAAAATGATGAGTCAGGAATGGGCATCTGTGGCGGGAATCCTGTGGCGATCAACAACATCCATATGCGGTGAAGTTGCCTGACTCAACAATTGTGGGCCGCTGCTATTTTCACCCTTTCAGTGGTTAAATGTTAAAATACCTGACAATACCAAGTGTTAGAGAGTATATGAAACTTTAGAGTATCTTACGTATTGTAAGTGGGAACACGTGTGGTACCATCACTTTGAAAAAGAATCTGTTGTCTTATGAAGCTGCAAGTCACATATCTCAAAACCTACCAATGCCATTTCAGAGCACACTCCCACGAAAAGTTCTTGCACATAAATGCATACCAGGAAATATGTAAAAGGATGTTGTATCTTTGCTTTTAACAGTAACAAAAACCTGATGGAAAGGGAGGATCCAAAACTCCATTAATAGGAGAGTGGATGAAAATTATTATGGTATATTTTCAAAATGGAATATTTTACAAAGTCCAAATAAGTAAATCAAATTACTCAAAAGTCTGGTTGCATCATAACAATATAATGTTCAGTAGAAAAAAAATGGTTGATAAGACTACATAGAGCATGGTTACATTTTATAAAGTTAATATTTTAAAAATGTCCATTAAAATATGTAGATACATATTGATAAATAAATCTAAATTAAAAATAAGCAATTGAATAACAAACTCAGAATTCACATTGGTTATGTTGATTTAGAGAGTTGGGAGAAGGGATACAAAAAATCATATCCATAAAAAATTAAATTGAAAGATAGACCTTAAATTTACACCAAAAATGAATTTCTTAACACTGAACGGCAAAATCACATTTACCCATCCATCCACAGACAAAACTGCACCACCTAAAATCTCCCTGAGTGAAGCTGTGCCTCTACAAAATAGAGAAAATGGAAAAGCAAGCACACTACAAAACTACTACAAAGTGTATTTTCCAAGCAAAGCCGGCTAAAAGAAAAGGAACACAATTGGAGAGACCAAACTTTCTATGTCCCGGTCCACTCCCAAACTCTACATCAGGCAATATTTGAGTTAGATAATTCTCTGTGCCATGATTTGCAGTTGAGAAGTAAATAAGGTAAAGTAGAAACTACACTTGGCAGAGGGCTTGTCACAAATCACCATTCAATATGAACTACTCAATCTTGGGGGAGAACTAAAAAATGTGGCAAGAATATAAAATTGCTTATGAGAAGTTACTTTATGGAAATTGGAGGGGGGAAATGATTTCCCCACATAAACATTTTTTTCAGTGTTTTGAACTACTCTGTAAAAAGACAAATGCAATCATATTAATATATTTTAAGAATTACAACTCTAAGCTCCTTGTTATTGACAAGAAGTAAACAAAATAAAATGACACCAAGAATTAAAAATAAAGAGCTGAATACCTGAATTTAATCAATTTTAAGATAAGTCATAAGATAAGTCATTTGCCGTTTTCATATCTCTGAAATAGGTATATATTTTAAATCTGCTGGTCTTCCAGGAATGTGACATAGTTTAACTAGCAGATTTTTCTTAGTAGTATTGAAATAATGACACATCTTACAATGACTAGTTTCTTAGATTGAGGAAATTATAATTCTAGACAAATGTTAAGCCAAGGAAGGCCAGTGTAGCTCTAGTACTACATTGGCTTAGCCTCTCTCTTCAAATTACATAGCTTGCTGAAATAATCCAATTAGATCATCTGAAACCAAAAAAAAAAACAAGACAAACCAACACAAAAGATGTGTCTGATTGTTACAGGACCAACAGGTTGGGATACCTGCTGTGCAGTAACATAAATATACACCAAAACACTGAAACAGCAGGGCTTGCAACAGAAAAAGAATGTAATGATAGCAGGGCAGCCAGGTGAGAAAACAGGAGGGACCCTCAAACCCACCTCCCCGAGAAGTTCTGGTCTGGAGGTTTTTGTTTGTTTTTGTTTTGTTTTGTTTTTAACAGAATCTTGCTCCATCACCCAGGCTGGAATGCAGTGGTGTGATCTCAGCCCACTGCAACCTCTGCCTTCCGGGTTCGAGCAATTCTCCTGCCTCAGCCTTCTCCTGCTTCAGCCTCCTGAATACCCAGGATTACAGGTGTGCACCACCACACCCAACTAATTTTTGTATTTTTAGTAAAGATGGGATTTCACCATCTCTACTGGTCAGGCTGGTCTCATACTCCTGACGTCGTGATCTGCCCACCTCAGCCTCCCAAAGTCCTGGGATTACAGGAGTGAGCCACCGTGCCCGGCCCAGGTCTGGAGTTTTTAAGGAGATTGTGGAGAGCAAGAGACTGAAAAATTGGGGTCATTGATTGTTTGGGGTAAAGGGGATGAAATCATCAAAATATAGAAATTGCATTCTTCGGTAAGCCAGCTCCTCATGGGGTCTTTCAGACTAGCTGGCATCAATAGTTTTATCAGTCTTCAGGACATAAAAGAATATCTCAAATGAAAACCTTGGCATTTTACAATGTTCAACGTGTTCTCTACAGAGCAGTTAAGGGAAACTATAATCTTGTGATAGGGTCTGCATAATTTTGACAGGGTATAATTATTCTGCATAATTATTCTCATAATTTGGGGCAATAAGCACCAAAGAACTATGAGCAAGAAGGCCAGACAACAAGGTGACCTAATCGTTAACGCTGAATGTACTGCAGGCTTGATATATTTTTTATTCTCCTTCTCTCATTTTCCCTGATTAACTTTATAAAGTTTATAGGAATGGTTTCATGACTGTCATTTCCTTTCGGAAATTAATTTAAAGGAAAAACGTTAAAATAATTCCTGGATATCTTTTCAAATAATGTATTATATTTTATTTATATCATTTCATTGCGTAGCAAACTCCACTGTTAGGAATAAATTTGAGAATATATTTGGAAATGCAAAATGGCAAAAGGCATTACATCCCTCGTCCATGGTGCAACATGAGCATATGCAGCCGAGACTCCATCCACCTCTGTTTTGGATACTGAAATGTTAAAATTGGTAGTTACCGATGAGAGGAATTGCAGTGGAAGTAGGAATAACAGAGGAAGGAGAATAACTTTAAAAAATGCATATAATCACATAACCTATAAGGGTCTTGCAAAAAAAATACTGTCAAAAGCATCATATTAGCTCAACATATTTGCGTTTTTTAAGTTTGTTTGTTTGTTTTTTTTTTTTTTTTTTTTGAGACGGAGTCTCGGTCTGTCGCCCAGGCTGGAGTGCAATGGCGCGATCTCCGCTAGCTGCAAACTCCGCCTCCCGGGTTCACGCCATTCTCCTGCCTCAGCCTCCTGAGTAGCTGGGACTACAGGCGCCCGCCACCACGCCCGGCTAATTTTTTGTATTTTTAGTAGAGACGGGGTTTCACCGTGTTAGCCAGGATGGTCTTGATCTCCTGACCTGTGATCCACCCCCCTCGGCCTCCCAAAGTGCTGGGATTACAGGCGAGAGCCACCACGCCCAGCCAAAAACAATTTTTGAGGTACAATTTTATGTAAGGCATAGGATTCTTCTTTTTCAAAACCCAACCTAATTATTTCTTTACTCATTTCCCTACTTGATATCAATGCCTGATAACCTGGGACTTCAATGTAGCTCCAGCATGAACTACCTTTGTGATCTTGGACTGTGGTGTAAACTCACTGAGCCTCATCTTTAAACCAAGCAATACCTCTTTGATATGCTAAAACATCAAATTCACGTGTATTTTGTCTAGGCATGCCTGACACACAGAGTTTCTAGAGGAAAGATCCTGCCCTCTAAGCCCTGGTGCAACAGACATCACCACACCCGTTCCTGGGATCCCTGACTGTACTTCCTGCTTCCTGGATCTCTTTTCAAATAATGTATTATATTTTATTTCATCTCTGAATGATTAAATAAGAGGTCAAATTTGCTCCTATTTTACAAAGTCCCTTTCATGAATACATTCCTACTAAGTTAATGTTTAGAGATTGCTTGGCAGAAAATAATCTTCTCAGTTGTTAATAAAATCATTAATTTTTGTTTTTTATGGCTTGAAAGATAATTGTAATAAAAACAAATATAAAATGGTGACTTCTTTGGTGTATTTTTTCTGTAAGTCAATTTTTTCCATTTCAGGTCATAGCCACAGTGAAATTATAATATATCTTCATCAGAGTCAAATATTCTATTTACAAAAGCATCATCGTAAATAGAAAATATTCTATTTACAAAAAAAACAGAATTTCATGATCAGATATTATTCTTTACTGTTAATAAAGTAATAACGTGCCAGACTGAAGCCAACATTTCACACCCATGTGTTAATATTCTACCATGGGCAGGGTATGGTGTCTCACACATGTAATGACAGCTCTTTGTGATGCAGAGTGGGGAGGATACCTTGAGGCCAGGAGTTCGAGACCAGCCCAGGCTACATAGAAAAGTCCTGTCTCTACAAAAAAATTATTTTATAAATTAGCCATGGGTGGTAGCACACAGACCTAAAGTCCTAGCTATTCCGGGTGTTGAGGTGGTAAGGTTCCCTTAGGTGTAGGAGGTAGAGATTACAGTGAGCTACAATTGTGCCACTGCATCCCAACTGTTACAGCACCAACAGATTCATATGCCTGCTGCACACTAACATACCAATTACACTGAGACAGCAGAGTTTGCATCAGAGAAAGAGTTTAATGATTACAGGCTACTGAGTGAGGAGACAGGAGCAAACCCTGAAATGCATCATTCCAGAGAGTTCTGGGCTACAGTTTGTAAGGGGATTGTGGAGGATGAGAGGCTGGAAAATTGGAGAAATTCATCAGTTGGGGTAGGGAGATGAAATCATCAGGATGTGGAAACTGCATTTTCTGGCGACTCACCTTCTCATGGGATCCTGCAGAACAGCTGATGTGAGTAGTTTTCCTAGCATGCAGGACCTGAAACAATATTTCAAAGGGAAAACTTAATGTTTCCTTAATATTGAAGTCGTTATCTATAAAGTAGTTGAGGGGAACTATAATCTTGTAGCAGAGTCTACATACTTTGGAGAAAATAGGCAGCAAACAACTATAAGGAAGCAGGTCAGGGACAAGTTGACCTAATGATTAATGCTGAGTGTGCTGGGATATAGTATGGATGTTTGTCCCCGCTCAGATCTCATGTTGACTTAAAATCCCCAAGGTTAAAGGTGGGGCTTGGTGGGAGATATGGGGTCATGGGAGTGGATTCCTCCATGGCTTGATGCTGTTTTTGCAATAGTAAGCTTTTGCACCATCTCATCGTTTAAAAGTGTGTGACAACTCTCCACCACTCTCTCTCTCTTGCTTCCGCTCTGACATGTGATGTTCCTGCTCCTCCTTTGCCTTACATCATGACCGCAAGCTTCCTGAAGACTCCCCAGAAGCAGACGCCACGATGCTTCCTTGTACAGCCTGCAGAATCCTAAGTCAATTGAACCTTCTTTTGTTTTGTTTTGTTTTTTACGAAATGCCCAGTCTCAGGTATTTCTTTATAGCATGCAATAATGGCCTAATACATGCCACATGCTGAATTTACATTCATTTCTCTCTGATAAAGTTTAGATGACATTTCTCCTCCAAATATCATGTTGAAATGTAATCCTCAATATACAGATGGGGTCTGGTAGGAGGTGTTTTGGTCATGGGGGCAGATCCCTTAGGAATGGCTTGGTGCCCTCCCCTCCATATTAAGTTTACAGGAGATCAAGTTGTTTTAAAGGAGGCCCGGTACCTCTCCCTCTCTCTCTTGCTCCTTCTTTCACCATGTGATACACATGTTTTTCCTTTGTCTTCCACAATAAGTGGAAGCTTCCTGACACCCTCAACAGAAAACGCTAGTGTCATGCTTGCACAGCACAAAACTGTGAGCCAAAATAAAAATCTCTTCATTATAATTTAATCAGTCTCAGTTATCCATTATAGTGGGAACATCAAATATCTGAGACAGGTCTCAGTCAATTTAAGAAGTTTATTTTGCCCAGGTTAAGGGCACGCACCCATAACACAGCCTCAGGGAGGTCCTGACCACATATGCCCAAGGTGGTCATGGCACAACTTGGTTTTATGTACTTTGGGGAGACATGAGACATCAATCAATATACATAAGATGTACATTGGTTCTGTCCGGAAAGGCGGAAAAACTCAAAGTGGGGAGGGGCTTCCCAGGTCATAGATTGGTAAAAAACAAACAGTTGCATTCTTTTAGGTTTCTGATTAGCCTTTCTAAAGGAGGCAATCAGATATGCATTTATCTCTGTGAGCAGAGGGATGACTTCGAGTTCTATCTGTGCTTTGTCCACAAGGAAATTCCTTGTGAGGGTGAGGGAGGTATGTGGCTTTTTTTTTCCTTTGAGAGCAAGTTTTGCTCTTGTTGCCCAGAATGGTGTGCAATGGCGGGACCTCAGCTCACCGCAACCTCCACCTCCCAGATTCAAGCGACTCTCCTGCCTCAGCCTCCCGAGTAGCTGGGATTACAGGCATGTGCCATCACACCCGGCTAATTTTGTATTTTTGGTAGAGACGGGGTTTCTCCATGTTGGTCAGGCTGGTCTCAAACTCCCGACCTCAGGTGATCCGCCCACCTCAGCCTCCCAAAGTGCTGGGATTATAGGCGTGAGCCACTTTGCCTGGCCGGTATGTAGCTTTTTCAACTTAGCAGCTATATTCTTTAGGAATAGAGTGGAAGGTAGGTTTGCCCTAAAGTTCCCAGCTTAACTTTTCCCTTTGGCTTAGTGATTTGGGGGTCCCTGGATTTATTTTCCTTTCACGTTTCCTCCCTTTTCTTTTGAAATTCTTTTAGATAAAGCATTTTACAAGAAAGTGAGTCACCTCTAACATGATATTTGGAGGAGAAGAGTCATCTGATCTCTCATGGCTACGATGGTTTATTCCCAGTTGGGTAGGACCCACATTATTAGGAGAGCTCATTTTTAGCAGGTTGTGAAGTCTCACATCCTGTGAAGAGAAAATACAGGTAGGAAAAGAAAAAACAGCAACAAACAAAGAAAAAAAGAAGATTCTGGAAAATCGATATGGGCCATAATACTTTGAAGTCCATACATCAGCAGGCAGGTATGAGAGTGGTTTTTGTATGTATGTAGGTTGTTCTTATTTACTTCTGAAGTTTAAGTTATCTAGCTTCATTTTGCAGGGCCTTAAGAAAGCACAGTTTAGTTTTCGGTGATTTAAAATTAGGAAAAATGGGAAGGGGAAAGGAAAAGAAAGAAGAAAGTAATTGAAAACGTTAATTTGGAGACTTTTAGCCAGAAAAAAATTTGGAATTCAGTCCAAACTGTAGAAAATAATAAAAATTAAATAACATTAGGCAAGACTAGAATCTAACAACATGTATACTACAGTTGTTGAAACATAATTTTTCTCTCTCCAGTTTCCCATTTTTACTAAAGAGAAATCATGGTAGGACCTATTTGCTTTATTATACTTGGCCTAATCATTTGTATAAAGTGCCGCAAGAACAATTATTTTTCACACAAGACTTTTTAAATGACTTTGATGGAACTTTGTTCCATAGAAAAAGTCTCAGATAAGACTTTTTAAAAGCCAAGCCCAGCCATGGCTTTGTACCACCGAATACATATGAGTTGGGTAAATTCCCCTCCTCTTGAGGTCCCATCACTTGGGGCTCCTGGGCTTGTCAGAAAGTGACATTCTTTATTTACCACAAGTCAGAAACCTTGTATAGGGACTGTGTAGACGAGGTTTGGGGCCCGTTTTCCCAAGGGGCTTTTATTGGCTCTGTAAGTCAAGTTTGACTCCTTAAAGAAAAGCGCACCATTTCAGTCAAAGCCTTGGTAAAATAACCAGTTTCTCCAATGGTGTTCTGTTGCAAAAGAAAACATTCTTACTGCACTTATGCAAATAACTACATTGACATAAGTTAAGAATATTCACCAATAGTTTGCAAATTCTGGAGAAATCAGGTAAAGAGAGAAACAAATATGCTCCAAATTTTGTTCACTGGAGTATACTTTACTGAATTGTTAAAAGCTGTCAATAGCTCAACAGTAAAGTTTCCTTGACTCAGAAAAACATAACAAAGGGTCAGCAATTTTTTAAGGTTCAGCAATTTTTTAGCAAAAAAATCAACAATATCACTTCAGTCTTCTATTTGTTCAGTCCATGCAATTAACTCCTGTTCTGTTTGATATTCACGAATATTTCAGTTCTCCATGAGAGTCCTAAAAGTTTACTCCTCCATTCTACTTTTTTAAAAAAAATTTTCCCAACCAGACTCGTGTCACATTTTTCTTTATTCTAATGTCACAATCTCCAGAGTAATTAGAAACCTGCATTCAAAAACACCTATCAAAGTCCAATAGCTAATTATAAACGAGGTTTTGAAGAGGATTAAAAATAAGACAATTGTCTGTGGATGACAAAGTCTTAGGACAGGGTTTTATAATCTATCAAACATTTGTGGGGAGTGTTTTACGAAAAAAAACAAAACCTTTGAGCTACACAGTGAATGTAAAGCTGAGGCTAGACAGGAATGGGATAGGGTGAATCTTCAGTCCCAGAGATCAACAGCCAATGGTTCATTTTTTGTAGGTTAACCTGACCTGGTGGAGTCCTCCACTGGTACCAAGCACAGTTCTTCACTTTCAACTCTAGATGACTTACCCCGGGGCACTTTGACCTTTTGCTTTCTGTATAGCCTCCTCCACAGTCTTTCTTTTACCTACTCTACTAGACTAAGTGATTATAACTGTTACTATCTTTTCTGAGCCTATAATCAAAAGTCAGTACCTGACAAAGAAGCAGATTGTTAAATCCAAGAATTTCTCTGTATCAGGAAAGTATTAATACGGATTCCTGCCTCCTCATTCATTAGTTGCACAGCTTCCTGCAACATAACAACTGGCCAGAAGATTCACCTGTGCAAATTGCCTGAGTGTTGGAGACTTTGCTTTTCTTTGATCCCTCCCACCATCCACCCCGTTTTTCTGTTTTGTGTCACTTTCATTTGGTTAATAATATTCTAACAATATTTATCATTATAGTTATCTTGATTTGATGCAATTTTTCTTCATGAGATTGATAAAAAATATTAGTCTTTCTTAATTCTTTATTATTTATTGTTCTGGATAACACACTGGAAAGGGAAATAGGAAAGGCTCTACATCATTTGTCACATGTGCTCCACAATTTGCCCTCAAGTTTGATTCCTAGGTCCTACCACCCACACAAAACTGCCATTGCCAGCCTGCTCCAATTCTACCCAATTACTAGCCGTTGTCATACTTCAAAGTTCCTATGACCTCCTCCAGAGGAGCACAATTTTGTATTTGATCACTTTCTGACCTCCCTGGAATCCACCCCACCTCCAATCACACTAGGATTAGAATCTAAATTCTGCCGCTACCTTGATATCAGTCTCTGTAGGGAAGCAGCCTGCAGCCTCCTATGGACTCCCATCAAGACAGGTTACCTTTTCCCGCTACAGGGTGCTGCTCACAGACTTTTTACTAAGATGGGAAGCTGGAGTAGAAATGGGAAGAGAGGGTCGGGCGCGGTGGCTCATGCCTGTAATCCCAGCACTTTGGGAGGCCGAGGCGAGCAGATCACGAGGTAAAGAGATCGGGACCATCCTGGTCAACGTGGTGAAACCCCGTCTCTACTAAAAATACAAGAATTAGCTGGGCGTCGTGGCACGCTCCTGTAGTCCCAGCTACTCAGGAGGCTGAGGCAGGAGAATCCTTGAACACGGGAGGCAGAGGTTGCACTGGGCCGAGATTGCGCCACTGCACTCGAGCCTGGTGACAGAGGAAGACTCTGTCTCAAAAGAAAAAAAAAAAAGACAAGAAAAAGAACTAGGAAGAGAGAACTGTTGGTAGGTATTTTGCTTTGCAATGACTCCAGGCTGCTCTTCTATTTCATAGTGTCTGTAACTATGTGGGTGAGAACAGTGTAGTTTTTCCTTTATTCTCGCAACCACAGGACCAGGAGGCAATTGGAGGAGCCTCAAACAGCAGGGAAGGTTTTGGCTAGCTGAAGAAGGGGTATGGTGGGAGGGAGATAGAGGCAAATGCCTTGGGGGAGAGAATTGCAAGGGCAAAATAGATTTCCTTACCTGGCAGTGCCTTCTCTGCCTTTGTCCTGCCATTGCCTCTGCCTAGGATCCCCCAGAAAAGGATAGTAGTGGTTTGCACAGGAGCAGAAGTGGTGAAAATGGGAAATGATGAGTGTGGATGGAGATGCTCGTGGCAGGGTCTGTAGGTCTCTTTGAGGGGGCTCAACTCACAAAGTGCAGATTTTTATTGAAATACGAATGCTTGTAGGAAAGGACATTTTCCTACTGAGCAATGGCAGTTCCATATTTCTTATCAGAAAGGAAGTAGGCCTCAGTCTGATCGAAAAGTGAGGAGAGGGAGGATTCAACACTTACAAGTTCACCTGCATTGCATTTCCCAGAAGAAAGAAAAAAATCAATAATGCATTTCAAAGATCACGGTGCCAGAGACAGAGAACCACAATTTGAGCATTTCCCTGGGCTTAGAGGCGGATGTCTCACTGACAATTTCACGTCCAACGCCGGAGTCTCCCAGTCCATTTTTCTCCCCAGCTGTTTTAGAACTATCCCCAAATATCAAGGATATCTGAATGAGTGAACCATCAGAATAAGGAGCGATTCCCACAGAGTTCCATCCCACAGGGAAGGGACGGGACCAGCGGGGCAGGCCTGAAGCCTGGGTTGAACGGCACTATGCCTTTCATTCTTCACCGATATCTTGGACCTAGAGTTTCCAGGTTCCGAAGGGATGCGGTTGTTGACCGCTAGCCTAGAATCCGTGAGGGCTGAACTGGGACGAAGGCCTAGGACAGAGAGGTGGTGTGGAAGGACCCAGCCGCGGCCACTGAAAGAGCAGCTTCCTGCATTGTAAAGTGTTCGCGACCTGCATTTGTTTTGCTTTCTTCCTGGAGGAGCCAAATCCGTCGCATTCCGGATCCTTATTCCAGCTCCTTTCCCTCTGGGAATCGCACTGGATCGGTCGCGGGGCCCTAAGTAATTAGAGATCACGGTTCAGCCAAGAAAAATACAGGTTTTCTTAAGCCTGAAGCCACTGACTTGAGGAGGGAGCGTGAGAGTAATGCCAGTAGCAGTTTTTTATTTCGTTTTCTTTTTTGTTTTCTAGTCACTAGGCCACCAAAGAAAGTTCCACCCAACGGCCAGTCGATCCGTCGCAGCGACGCTCCTTTCCCTGCACGGAGGGTTTATGGCTGACACCTCCACTTGTTTCTCAGAGCCGGGGCTGACTGCCGGCTGCACCTTTGAATGGCGACCAAAAATGACATGCATTTGTCTGGCAAAGTCGCTGGCGTTCGCCTGGTGCCCGCGCTTGCCGGGTCCTAGCGCAGCCAGATTCTCACACCAGCGAGTCCAGCGCCCAGCCCCACTCCTGCCTCGGATCAACGGTTTCTCACATCCGCCTCCGCGGAAGCACTGGCCTGACAGTTTTCCGGTTGCGACAGCGCTAGTTGAGCCAAACAAAACGTTTTCCTGCTTGCTCTGGGGGTGCCATTCTCCATCCGAGGCCTTCTAGTCCCGGTGTCGCGGTCGCAGCACCCGGCGTCACGGTCGCAGCACCCGGCGGTGGTTGGCTCTTTCGCCAGCGGCGCGGAGCGGGCGGTTTTGCTGTCACAGCACACGTGGCACGGAGTTTCTCGGAGGCCGAACCCCTCTTTTTTCTCAGAGTCCACGGTTTCTTGGTGACAGAGCCGTTGGTTGCTCTATAAGGAATGTTGTCCTTGACAACCCGCCGGCTGCAGTCATTCGCAAGCTCCAGGCACCGACATTTCGCAGAACTGAGGTCTCTCGGTCTCGGCACAGCTCGTTGCCCGGTGCCTCCATTTTCTCGGGGCGACAGCACTCAGGTCGCCGATCTGAGGGATTCGGAGCTTCCCCAGCTGCGCTGAGCCTGGCGTTCCCGGGCGGCGGCGGCGGCGGCGGCGCTGGGCTGGGGGAGCCCGCCGCTCCTCCGAGCCGGTGACAGGGGAGCTGCCCGGGCGCTGTTTCTTCCCAGCGCCGCCAGCGCCGCGGCAGAACCCGCAGAACAGCTCGGCCTCCAGAACCCTGTGCTGTGGCGGCGCCGTTGGCGTGTCTGTCGCAGGACCCCGCGGATTCGTCCGTCGTTGACTTGTTGGTCACAACAAGTTTCGATTTCAGGGTGCCTGCGTTTCCTTATCTTTTCTCTTCTTTTCCTTTTGTTTTGTTTTGAGACAGAGTCTCGCTGCGTCGCCCAGGCTGGAGTGCAGTGGCGCGATCTTGGCTCATTGCAACCTCCGCCCGCCAGGTTCAAGCGATTCTCCTGCCTCAGCCTCCTGAGTAGCTGGGATTACAGGCGCGCGCCACCAGGCCCGGATAATTTTTGTATTTCTACTGAGGCGGGGTTTCACCATATTGACCAGGCTGGTCTCGAACTCCTAACCTCAATAATCTGCCCGCCTCGGCCTCCCAAACTGCCGGGATTGCAGCATGAGCCGCTGCGCCCAGCCGGTGACTACGATTTCTACCCCCTGGTTCAAGTCGGGGAATAGCCAAAATGTGATTTCTCAACCCAAGCAAGTCCCCACTTAGGACAAACACCAGTCTAGCCCTGGCGGCGATTTCCAGGTCGTAGGAAGTCGGTGTTTCGCCACAGAAAGGCTGAGTGACCCTGTGACTCATTTCCCAGCAACTCCGGGTTTCCTGTAGCCTTGGATTTCTAATCATAACAAAGCCGGAGTTAGCCCTGCCTCAAGTTTCTTTTTTTCTTTTTCCTTTTTTTTTTTTGAGACAGAGTTTCGCTCTTTGGACCAGGCTAGAATGCAGTGGCGCGATCTCGGCGATCTCGGCTCACTGCAACCTCCACCTCCCGGGTTCAAGTGATTCCCCTGCCTCAGCCTCCCAAATAGCTAGGATTATAGGCGCCCGCCACCACACCCGGCTAATTTTTGTATTTTTAGTAGAGCCGTGGTTTTGCCACGTTGGCCAGGCTGGTCTCAAACTCCCGACCTCAGATGATCCATCCACCTCGGCCTCCCAAAGCCTCAAGTTTCTAAGTCGTGGCAAGTTCCGGCTTCCTACTAGTAAGCCTTGCTTTAGCTGCGCAGGAGATGTTCAATTCCTGTAGAAATCTGTGTACCAGAGAATGCGATTCATTTGGGTTTTGCGATGACCAGTTTAGCAGTGCCTGGGAGCTCTTACACCAAGGCTAGCTTCGCAATATCAAGTCCCGCCTTAGCTATGTTGGTGTCTTTTAAACTCCCATGGAAGTCAGGAAATGCCGGCAAACACGATTTCTGGTTTACGAAGCTCGGTTTGACAATAGCAATTTCCGCCGAACGCGACTTTTTCCTCTTGTGGACCAAGTTGGGATATATCAGCTACTACGATTTTTTAGTCGTAAACAGGTTTAACTGTGACTGGGTTTTGTTGGTTTTTTGTTGTTGTTGTTTGTTTTTGTTTTTGTCGTAAGAAATGTAGACTTAGGTGTAACATGTACCGGTTTAGATCTAACAGGGATATCCTAATCATAGAATTGCTTCATTTAGCCATACTTGTAATTTCTTCTTTGTAGGGTTGGTTCTCTCTAATTTTTGCTTATTTTTAAATTCTCTTTTTGTGTCTTTTGCTCTGAGAACAATGTTACCGGTAGTTTCCAGTGTGTTTGCTTTGCCTTTTTATTTGAATTTTAGAATTTATTATTTTAAAATTTTATCTGATTTAAATGTTATTCATTTTTCTTCTACTAATTTTGAGTGTCACAGCTTCGTGCTCCTTGACTTGCATTCTCTCAGGAGCTGGGGAGCCAAGCTCGGTCTCCGCCTCGGTGGTGTCAGGTCCCGGGTTCTGTCTGGCGGCTCTGTTTCTAATGCGGAGCTGGCGGTTTTGCAGCAACGCTTTTGCCAGTAGCGTCCACTCGGCCTTTTTTCAGTTGCTGCACCGTTCTTAGCGCCTAACGGGACGTTTCCCGTACGCGGAGTCCATAAGTTGTCTGTGCCTGCCGTCACTTTCTCGGTTCTCGCACCGCTAGTATCTCCTAGGAACTTCCTAAACCCGTTTTACGGTGCAGAACGGTAATTGCACCGAGCCTCTGTACCAACTAGTACTTCCGTAATACCGTTAGCCGGCTCTTTTCCTGTCACAACACATTAAAACGTGTTAAAACACATTAAACGGATTTAACACCTTAAACGGATTAAAACACATTAAAACGTCACAACATATTTAAACAGAGTCGGTCCATTCCTCCAGACACTATGTTTCGGGCTGGAAGCACCCCTCCTAAGAATCCACAGTTTCTTTCTAGCAGCACCGTTAAGGCGCCTAAACGGATATTTGTTTGGCAATACCAGCGCTATCCGCTAGGTGCCGGCGCTTGCTGAGTCTCAGCGCCGCCAGATTCTTGTTAGCGAGATACAGAGCAGTGCAGAGACCTGGCGGACAGTTTTCCGGTGGCAGCAATGCTCATTTCCCGGACACAGATGGTTTTTGGCCCCTGAAGAACTCTTTCATCCCTGCGTTTTGTAGCGCTCGTTCTCTGTAAGGTTTGCTTAGTATCCGTTTCATTTCGACTTCTTTTCTCGCTCTGTTTTTCTGTCGGAATTACGATTTGTTTTGTTTCTATGTGCTCTCTAGAATTTTATCGTTTTTCATTTGTCTACGAATTTTCGTGCATTTGTTACTGTTGAGTTTCATAATATCTGGGTGCCCTCTGCCCACGAGCTCCGGAGAGCATGAATACCCAGGCTGATGGTAGTGCTAAAGGTTCTGCTTCCTCTGGTTAATCAGCGCAAACGCTTATGTCCTCGTGCTCTGAGGCTTAATTAAGCGATGGGACAACATTTTCTCGGCTATGTGAAGCCTGCTTGAGATTCCGCAGAGGTGGTGCCTGAGCTCCAGCCTCCGCCTATTTGAATTCAGAAGACTGTGGTATTCCTGTGTGAGCCACCATTTTGGGAGGCCAGCATGGGCAGATCACTTGAGGTCAGGAGTTGGAGACAAGCCTGGCCCAAGTGGTGAAACCCCATCTCTACTAAAAATACAAAAATTAGCCGGTGATGGTGCATGCCTGCAATCCCATCTACTCAGGAGGCTGAGGCAGGAGAATCTCTTGAACTCGGTGGCAGAGGTTGCAGTGAGCTGAGATCGTGCCACCGTCCTCCAGCCTAGGCAGACTGAGACTCCATCAAAAAAAAAAAAAAAACAAACCTTAGAGTTATATTATATGAAATAATAGATAGTCATTAAATATCTGGGTCATTTTCAACTTTACAAAAGTATTGTAGGCAAACATTTTTCCAAAGAAAAAGTGTTATTATTAAAAGGAAAATTGTTTTATCTAATTCAAAGGTGATTTACGAAAAAGGTAAAAACATACTGTACATTTCATCAAAGTAATTCCTATGTAATTATTACTAGGTTTTCATTTGCTTAGAAAAACTGAGATTTAAAAAAAGGTTATTACATCTACGCATAACTTTCTGTCATTTTTTAAAGTTTTTGTGTTACCAAGTTACAGGGCTTTCACTCCTGAGTCGAAAAAGGTCACCAACTCCTGCTAAATCTTAAACATTAACAGCAACTGAAGTCGCATCTTCAGACCTAAGAGAAGATGAAAATCAGAAGAAGCTGCATTCATGAGACCTGGGTCCAGAAAATTAAACTATTCAACTCCCTAGTCCCAGGGACTATTGCAGAAGAAGTGGGTGTTTGGACTTGTAAGGACCTACTTTAAGAGAGAAAGTTAGTTCAGTATTTCTCTATAAACAGTGGTTTTGTTTTGTTTTGTTTTGACAGGGACTAGCTCTGTCACCTGGGTTGGAATGCAGTGGCATGATCCTGGCTCACTGCAGCAACCTCCATCTCCCAGACCCAAGTGATCCTGCCACCTCAGCCTCCTGAGTAGCTGGGACTACAGGTGTGTACCACCATGCCTGGCTAATTTTTGTATTTTTTGTAGAGACAGTGTTTCATCACATTGCCAAGGCTAGTCTCAAACTCCTGAGATCAAGGAATCCACCCACCTATGCCTCTCAAAGTACTGAGATTACAGATGTGAGCCACAATGGCCAGCCTATAAATTAAAGATTAATATCAAAGGAACACTGATGCAAGACCAGCCTGTGGGCCCCTGTGTCAGATTAACAATGTTTTCTTGAGGTATTAACCCATTATTTTTTTAAACATTGTAAAAGGTTATGAAAGGTTTATAAAATTATAGCTTCTGGTCAAGATGATTAAAATTTAATACATTTGTCTATAAGATTTGAGAAATAGATTTAATTGGCTTCATGCTATCTTCATTAGGTCTTATTTTTTGGGAAAGTAAGTCTCAAAGAGTAAAAGGTTTTGCGTTTTTGTTTTTGAAATATTTGAGTTACCACTTTGGTTAAACGACTGACTTATTTTACAATGACCTGTGATTCTATTTTGTGATATCAAGTGTTTTAAACATTGACCTTGTTTTAAGTATTTGACAAACTTTCTAAAATCCAATTCTAAATTCAGTCTTTTCTACCTCATTAATTTTTTTTGACATTAAGTCCCCTGAAATCCAAAGAGACATATTTGGCTTATTTGGCATAATAAGATCACATAAGATCTTGGCTTATTTGGCATAATAAAATCACATAAGATGCATTATCAAATATGAAATGATATTTAACTTTCTTTGGATTGTATTTATATGAATGTCTTATTAGTATGTATTACAAAATTGTATGAGATTCCTGTGATTCTGAAATGTGTTAGTGTATGTTAGCAGAACTAATTATGATCATTATATTAAATTGTTGTATGCCATAGCTATAACCAAATTTCCTTGCCCACTGCATCTTTAACCATTGCTATTCTAATACTTTTGCCATCGACAATTATTGTTTTACTTTGATCCTTTTATAGGATTATAATCAGCTATAGACCTCTGATACTACTCTTTTTTGTTTTTTGTTTTTGTTTTTGTTTTTGAGATAGGGTCTCATTCTGTCACCCAGGCTGCAATGTGGTGGCATGATCGCTGTTCAATTTACCCTCAATCTCCTAGGCTCAAGCAGTCTCCTACCTCAGCCTCCCAAGTAGCTGAGACTACAGATGCACACCACGCACCCAGCTAATTTTTAAATTTTTTGTAGAGGTAGAGTCTCCCTATGTTACCCAGACTCGGCTCAAACTCCTGGGCTCAAGCAATCCTCTCATCTCGCCTCCCAAAGTGCTGGGATTTCTGGAATGAGCCACCACACCCAGTCTTTTAATACATTTATTGTCTCTTCATTAACAAATGCTAAGTGTCTATATTGTGCTACAAAGGGATCAAGGTCCCAGAGGTAAGTGATCAACAAGTAGACATGGACTTGGCCATAAAGTGTTTGACACCTTCATGAGTTGAAAAAAGACGGTAAACAGGACAACAAATAAATAAATAAGACAGTATTTATATAATACATGCTTTTTGTTGCTGTTGTTGTTGTTTTGTTTGTTTGTTTGTTTTTAAGACAGTCTCACTCTGTTTCCACTGCTGGAGCGCAGTGGCATGATCTCGGCTCACTGCCACCTCTGCCACCTGGGTTCAAGCCATCCTCCCACCTCAGCCTTACGAGCAGCTGGAACTACAGTTAATTTTTGTATTTTTAGTAGAGACAGGGTTTAGCCGTGTTGGCTAGGCTGGTCTTGAACTCCTTACCTCAGGTGATCCACCCGCCTTGGCCTCCCAAAGTGCTAGCATTACAGGCATGAGCCACTGCGCTCGGCCCTAATAAATTCTATCAAGAAACTTAACATAAGTGTATTGGAAAGATAAGTAGTAGGAGGCTATATTAGGTAGTATAGTAAGACTAGAATTATCCGTGATACTTCCACTTTGATATGAATAATGCAATGAACAAAGCGAAAAAAAATCTGGGCCAGGTGCAGTGGCCCGCATCTGTAATCCTAGCACTTTGGAAGGCCGAGGCAGGAGGATCACTTGAGGCCACGAGTTTGAGACCAGCCTGGCCAACATAGTAAAACCCCCTCTCTACTAAAACTACAAACATTTGCCAGACATGGTGGCATGAACCTGTAATCTCAGATACTCGGAAGGCTAAGGTTGTACAATCATTTAAACCCAGGGGGCAGAGGTTGCAGTGAGCTGGGTTCCTGCCACTGCACTTCAGCCTGGGAAACAGAGCAAGATGTTGTAAAAAAAAGAAAAACAAACAAACAAACGAACAAAAAAAAAAAAACAAAAACTGAAGGTGGAGTTATCATCATGAGAGAAGAATCTAAGACTAGAACAACTTTATTATGGGCTAGGCATGGTGGCTAACACCTGTAATCCAAGCACTTTGAGAGGCTGAGGGAGGAGGATCACTTAAGGCCAGAAGTCCAAGACCAAACCAGACAACATAGTGAAACACAATTTCTACCAAAAAAAAAAAAAAATTATTAGCTGGGTGTGGTGGTTCCTGCCTGCAGTCCCAGCTGCCTGTAGTCCCAGCCACTCAGGAGGCTGAGGCAACCACCAACCTAGCAGCATGGTGAAACCCCATCATTACAAAAAATACAAGAAAAATTAGCCAGGTATGGTGGCACATACTTGTATTCCCAGCTACTCTCTAGGCTGAGGGGGGAGGATCACCCAGCTACTCTGGAGGCTGATGGGGAGGATCCCTTCAGCGTGGGAGGTCCAGGTTGCCAAGAGCATGACACTGCATTCCCACCTGAGCTACAGCAAAAACCCTGTCTCAAAAAAAAAAAAAAAAAAAGACAATGAATAGGCAAAGCATCCCAAGCAATTAATTAATTAATTAATTAAGCCCAAAGCATCACATTATCCAACTTCAAACTATTCTATAAGGATGCCATTATCATAAGCGAATTCATGCAGAAAGAAATATTGCATGTCTTCACTTAGAAGTGGGAGCTCAGCCTGGTGTACAAGGACATAAAGATGAGAACAATAGACCACTGAGGACTCCAAAAGGAGGGAGGGAGGGACATAAGGGGGTAGAGGCTGAAAAACTTCCTCCTGGGGATTTAGTTCACTCTCTGGGTGATGAGATCAATAGAAGCCTCAGGATCACGCAATATATTCTTGTAACAAACCTACACATGTACCCCCGAATCTAAAATTAAAATGTAACGTGAGTCAACATAACACAGAACAATAAAATAACAAAATATCTCCCCAAAAAATGATCTTCTAATTTTAAAAATGGGCAGCTACCCTGGCCTGCTCCTCAGTAACATCGCGATCTTTAGGCATCTGACAAGCATTACTCTGAGACAGAAAGGGATCCAGTCTGCTCTAGTACTAGCAATGCATTTGGGGACAATAATGAACTTTCTAACCAGGGTCCCCCAAGAGGGCTTTCTCTGTACAAGAAAGGTAATATTTTTTCTTTTCAATCCCTAAAGCAAACTATTTAACTAGACAACTTCATCACAAATGATAGGACTTTATGTTAATCTCATTAATTCCATGTCCTGATGTAACTTGCTCCTAAGAATAAGGTTCACAGCCACCTCCCTGCAATCTGATTTGGACCGCCCATGAGACCAGAAGATTACAAAAACGCAAAAATGTTGACTTATGAGTCCTAGATACCCTGTATCCGCTGGTGAAAGGAAGCGATGGAGTTGCCGTCTTTGCCGTCTCCCCTGGGAGTTTGGCAGGCCCGGGATTCCGCAAAGGAGGCGGCGGGACCAGATGCCTCCAGCCCGGAGCTCAGTACATTCGGTGTCCTAGATGCTCCCTTCTTGTCCTTACCACTGCGAGCTCTCCTGGGACGGCCTAGATTTCCACTGCCACCTACTTTCCGCTCCCTGCGTGCTTCCTCGCTGAAACTGCCGGCGAAAAGATCTCTTTCCCAAGTCTCAGAGTACCTTGAGGCGGGGCGCAGGGTCGCCCGCTCTGGATCCGGCGCAGGCAATTCAGGAGGAGCCGCAGGAGCCCTCAGGAGAGCAGGAGGCTGCAGAGGGTCTCCACGTACGCCCGCCCCCGCAGCCTCCCTAGCAACTCGCCTCTCGCTTAGTGGACAGACGACTGGAGCCGGAGACTTCCATCCGAGAAGACCTTTGAGAGTGTCAGCCTACTGCTGTCCCCTGGTGCCACCAACCAAAGTTCCAAGACTGCTGGCTGCAGATGGCATGCGCTTGGGGACAGACGCCCTGAGACTGTGTCCACGGCCCGCCTTTGGAATCCTGGGCCCTGAAACTTCCTCTGAGACCTTCCATTGCATGATCCTCTTGTAAATAAATAAATAAATAAAGTTAACAATAATACCCGAGTTCTCTCAAATGCGATGGACGAAGTTTCGCCTTCAGATCGCTTTATGGCTTTTTTCGTTCCTCTTCTCAATAAAATTTTACACAAATGTGAAATTCCTGTTACCTGGGTTCCTGCTGAGTAAGGATGAGGCTCAGGGGTGGGGTGTCTGGTTGCTGTTGCCAGGACTGGCAGGGAAACCTGGGTCGCCTGGATTTGCTGGTTGCAGAGCAAAATAAAATACAAAAAGTGGTGTGTCTTATGCAGCGATTGGAGGGGAGGATCGGCCAGGGGTCATGCAGGGTGGGGGACTCACAGGCTAAGCCTACAGGAAATCAAGTGAACAGGCAGAGGACCTGAGAACTTACTGCAGGAAATTCTCCTGTTCTAAGGCCCTGGAACTTTTTCCCTCTGAAGCTTTGCACCTTTCTATCTTGAGACCTTGCTAAATTCACTCATGAGTTCTGGAAGTTTGCTTTTAAACCCTTTAAGATAGGCTCATGTTCTGCAAGTATGGATCGTTTCATTTTTTTTTTTTACTTCCAACGTATATGCTTTTTAAGTCCTTTTCTCAACTTATTGCACCGGCAAACAATTCCAGTACCTTGTTGAATAGAAAGACTTGGAGAGGATATCTTTGTCTTGCTCCTGATTTCATGGCAAAGCATTGAGTCTGTCACTATTACATACAATTTAGTTATAGGTTTCTGTAGATGTTCTTTGCACAGTTGAGGAAATTCCCTCTATTCCCACATTGCTGAGAGCTGGTTTTTACATTTTAGATCATGAATGGGCATAGATTTTCTTAAATGCATTTTTTTGAATCATTTGATAGAATTATATGGTGTTTCCAATCTAGACAATCAATAGGGTGAATCATATTGATTGACTTTTGAGTATTAAACCAGCCTTACATGTGGAATAAACCTTACTTGGGCATGGTATTGTTCTTTAACATACATTTCAGATTTCTAATTGTTAGTATTTTGGTGAAGATTTCTGCATCTATGTTTAGGTGCAATATTAGTCAGTAGTTTTCTCCTAGTGTACTGTGTTTGCCAGGAAAATGCTGATCTCATAAAATAAGTTGGGAAGTATGCCATATTCGTCTATTTTCTAGAATAAATTGTGTAGAATTCATCCTATTAATTCTTTGAATATTAGGTAAAATTAGTCAGTGAAATTGTAAGAACCTCTAGGTTTGTTTTTTGGAAGACATTTGACCATGAATTCAGTATCTTTAATAATTTCAAAAATTTACAGATTATTTTGTGTGAGTTGGGTAGACTGTGGATCTTGCAGGATTGATCCATGTTATCTAATTTATAGAGTTCTTTTTAGACCATTTTAAAAATTTACCCTTGTAGGCCAGGCAGGGTGGCTCACACCTGTAATCCCAACACTTTGGGAGGCTAGGGTGGGTGTATAAATTGAGGCCCGGAGTTCAAGACCAGCCTGGCCAACATAGGGAAAACCCATTTCTACTAAAAATACACAAACATTAGCCAGGCATAGTGATGCATGACTATAATCCCAGCTACTCAATAGGCTGAATCACAAGAATCACTGGAACCTGGGAGGTGGAGTTTGCAGTGAGAGCCAAGATTGTACCACTGCACACCAGCCTGGGTGAGAGAGTGAGACTCTATCTCAAAAAAAAAAAAAAAATGTACCACTATGTATATGTTGATCAACCTGGAGACACTGGTAGCTAATATCTATCAGCTTGCCTCTCTAGATCTGCTTACCACTCTTCAGTCAGCACTGTGGTACAAGAGGTAACTTAAATGGGTGGCACTGGAGATCTACTTTCCCCCCCAGGCTTCTGATTGAGTTTAGCACTGAAAGACATCAGCTGTTCGGAGATACAGAGTAGTAATTTATTACCTTGCTTTGTTTCCCCTGGCCTCAGGGTACTGAATTATTTTATCTAAAGTCAAACATAGGCTGGCTGTGGTGGTTCATGCCTGAAATCACAGCACTTTGGGAGGCTGAGGCAGGAGGATCAGTTGAGGCCAGAAGTTCAAAACCAACTTGGGTAACAGAGTGAGATCCCGTCTCCACAAAAAATTAAAGAATTAGCCAGGCATGGTGGCACGTACCTGTAGTCTCTGCCACCTGGGAGTCTCCATGAGCTGAGGTGGTTGAGGCTGCAGTGAGCTATGCTTGTGCCACTGCACTCCAGCCTGGGTGACAGAGTGAGACCCTCTCTCTCTCAAAAAAAAAAAAAAAAAAAGAAAGAAAAACAAATACTGAGGAGTGACCCTTTCCTGTAGCAGTTTCTTGCTTTCTCTAACACCACTCATTCTCTTGCCCCTGCTGAGATAGAAATGGTAATGCTGGTGGGGTGCGGTGGCTCATGCCTGTAATTACAGCACTTTGGGAGGCCGAGGTGGGCAGATCATCTAAGGTCAGGAGTTCGAGACCAGCCTGACCAACATGATGAAACCTCATCTCTACTAAAAAAGAAAAACTAGCCAGGCGTGGTGGCAGGCACCTGTAATCCCAGCTATTCAGGAGGCTGAGGCAGGAGAATTGCTTGAACCTGGGAGCTGGAGGTTGCGGTGAGCCAAGATCACGCCACTGCACTCCAACCTGGGCAACAAGAGTGAAACTCCATCTCAAAATAAATAAATACATACATAATTTTTTCTTATTTTTTACACATTTTATTATACTTTGCCATGCCCTTGGTTTTTGCCCCCAGTTTTCCAAGTGCAAAAATGAGTGTAACTACCTCACACCCACTATTTAAAAAAAACAGATGACTATTAAAAAAAACCAGAAGAATGTAGAGCACTTGGAACTTTTGTGCACTGTTGGTAGGAATATAAAATGATGCAGCCACGATGGAAAACAGCATAACAGCTCCTCCAAAAATTAAAAATAGAATTAGCATGAGATCCGGCAATTCTCTTGCTGGGGATATACACAAACATTTGAAAGCAGGCACTTGAATAGATATTTATAAACCTGTGTTCATAGAAGAACTATTCACAAAAGCCAAAAAAATGAAGGCAACCCAAGTCTCCATCAATGGATGAATAAATAAACAAAATGGAGTATGTATATACAATGGAACATTATTCAGCTCCAAAAAGAAAGAAAATTCTGACACATGCTGAAACATGGATTTACCTGGAAGACAACATGTTAAGTGAAACAAGCCAGTCAAACAGGACAAATACTGCATGGTTCACTTGTGTGAGGTACCTAGAGTAGACAAATTTATAGCGACAAAGTAGAATAGTGGTTTGCAAGAACTGGAGTTTGCAAGAAGCTGAAGCCAGCTTCCTGGGGTCACCAGGAGAATTCTCCCAATAAGCACTCGCCATCTGGGGCTGCTGCTTCTCTCAGGGTTCATTCTGCAGACACCTAGAGTCCACTTCCAGGAATTCTTTGCATTTCTGGTCCCAAGGAATTCCCATTCTTGCTTTTAATGGAGACTATACATTTTCTAATGTTAATAACATTTGCCTCTTGTTTGTCTAGATTTGACATTGCACTGGAGTGTGCAGGTTCATTTCTCCAAATTTGGGACTGGACGGAAACTCTCTGGAAACCAAGTTATTTTCCAGTATCTTACAAAGAATGGACAGTATTTTTATCTTTCTTTACTGAAAAAATGAAGAAGAAAAGTCCTGGTGAGGTGGCTTATGCCTGTAGAAATGTGATGCTTCCAAATTAAATGAGTGAAAGTTAAAACCAACATGTATATTTTCCCTGAGAAACTACAAAGATCATTTAATTATACCCAATATTACTAGAGATGTGTGGCAAAATGCACTCTATTTTTACACAAGTATTTATACAATTTTGCCTCAGCAACTACATAGATCATTTAAGTTATTATACCTAATGTTACTGAAGGTGTGGGGCAAAATACACTCTAGTTTTGACAAGTATTTTACGAATTAAGTACTATATTTTCAAGAACAATACAGGAGTATCAATTAAACTTATCATACACAATCATAATCAGAGGGTTTAATTTTTCTTCGAGGACTGTATCCTTTAAAGGCTTTCCCACATGGAAAGAATGGTGACAGACAAAACTTAAAGAGAGAAGACTTTCTAACAATAAGAAAGCAATAATCACAATACCTAGCCTTATCACGGTTCAGGGCAGGATCTCCTTGCAAATGAGTATAGACACAAAATTTATACTCTATTAAAAAAATCCAAAACAGTACCTTTCAAAACTCTAGGAACTTCCAAGTTGTTAATAAGGAAACTTATTATGGGACTCTATTTGATAACTTCCACTTTCAAATAATTACAGAAATATTTGAAACTACTTCCCCTTCCCAGTGATGAAGTATTACTGTCCAAATTTGGGGGAAGTAAAGATTTTTTAAAAATTCCAGGCACTCTCTAAACTTTCTTCTTTCTTGCCTTTCTCAGATACATTTTTTTTAGACAGGGCCTCATTCTGTCACCCAGACTGGAGTGCAGTGGTGCAATCTCGGCTCACCGCAACCTACCTCCACCTCCCAGGCTCAAGTGATTCTCCTGACTCAGTCTCCCGAGTAGCTGGGATTACAGGCAAGCGCCGCCACGCCTGGCTAATTTTTATTTTATTTATTTATTTATTTATTTATTTTATTATTATTATTTGTTGAGACGGAGTCTCGCTCTGTCGCCCAGGCTGGAGTGCAGTGGCGCGATCTCTCGGCTCACTGCAAGCTCCGCCTCCCGGGTTCACGCCATTCTCCTGCCTCAGCCACCGGAGTAGCTGGGACTAACAGGCTCCCGCCACCGCGCCCGGATAATTTTTTGTACTTTTAGTAGAGACGGGGTTTCACCATGTTGGCCAGGCTGCTGTTGAACTCCTGACCTCAAATGATCCACCCGCCTCGGCCTCCCAAACTGCTGGGATTACAGGCATGAGCCACTGCGCCCAGCCTCAGATACCTTTATTAGAAATAAAGGCCAATCAGAAATGAACCCAAAGTATTTAAGAACCATTAACGTCCCTGCTACATGTCATTTTCATCAATTCCTCCTATGTGTGAATATGCTTTAGCCAAAGACCATCAGAAACTGAATTTGCAGTTGAAGAAACTGGATTTGTTACTCCTCACCCAGGAACTTATCATGGAGAACCACGAGCTGTCTCAAAATGAGCGTGTTAGACAGGACATTTTAGTGGATTCAGGCTTGTGCTTGGTGATTTGAGGTATTAAAAAAAAAAATCACTGAAAAAGAACAATTATATAAAGTAATTGTAATTAATAAATAATGTATCGGGGGACCTGCCCCGATAATCACGTAGGTTCTTTTCTATCTTCCTAAGCGTCTGCTGGCTTGAGAAATAAAAGGACACAGTACAAAAGGGAGAAATTTTAAAGCTGGGCGTCTGGGGGAGACATCACACATCGGTAGGATCCGTGATGCCCCACAAGCCACAAAAACCAGCAAGTTTTTATTAGGGATTTTCAAAAGGGGAGGGAGTGTGCGAATAGGTGTGGGTGACAGACATCAAGTACTTAACAGGGTAATAGAATATCACAAGGCAAGTGGAGGCAGGGCCAGATCACAGGACCACAGGACCGAGGCGAAATTAAAATTGCTAATGAAGTTTCGGGCACCATTGTCATTGATAACATCTTATCAGGAGACAGGGTTTTGAGATCAACCGGTCTCAGCAAAATCTATTAGGCGGGAATTTCCTCTTCCTGATAAGCCTGGGAGCGCTATGGGAGACTGGAATTTATTTAACCTCTGCAATCTTGACCATAAGAGACAGGTATGCCCCGAGGGGGGCGCAGTTCAGAGACCTACCCCTAGGTGCGCATTCTCTTTCTCAGGGACGTTCCATGCTGAGAAAAAGAATTCAGCGATATTCCTCCCATTTGCTTTTGAAAGAAGAGAAATATGGCTCTGTTCTGCCTGGCTCACTGGTGGTCAGAGTTTAAGGTTATCTCTCTTATTCCCTGAACAATTGCTGTTATCCTGTTCTTTTTTCAGGGTGCCCACATTTCCTATTGCTCAAACACACATGCTGTACAATTTGTGTACTTCAGGCAATTATTACAGGGTCCTGAGACCATATACATCCTTCTCGGCTGACAGGATTGAAAGATTAAAGACAAGACAGTCATAGGAAATCACAAGGGTATTGATTGGGGAAGTGATAAGTGTCCATGAAATCTTTACAATTTATGTTTAGAGATTGCAGTAAAGACAGGCATAAGAAATTACAAAAGTATTAATTTGGGGAACTAATAAATGTCCATAATATCTTCACAATCCACGTTCTTCTGCCATGGCTTCAGCCGGTCCCTCTGTTTGGGGTCCCTGACTTCCCGCAACAATAATGAACATTTACATTGTGCTAGAGTGTTCTAAGATCTTTCAATAGTATACAACTCAGGAAAAAAGTAGACACCATGATTAGTGTAGTATGCCACTGAGTTTACTGAAAAGGAATACGAAGCATAAGATTTCAGTTTACTTCTGAAATGTTAAAACTTATACTGTATAAGTGATGGAGACCTGGTTTCCTAGGTCTTCACCACCAAGGTATACAGGTCTAGTCGCCTGGCTTTACAGTCTTTAGGTGATCATTGCCTACCTAAGCTGCCCCACTCACATTTCAACTAATCAACGTTTCTGCCAACCCACCCTCCAGAATAGCGATTTGTAGAGTTGGGGACTACAGTACCACTTCCCAGGCACTTGTCAGAGCCCAGGAAGAACTTGGAAAGATAAGAGCTTTTGGCCAAAGACAGTCCTACCAAGTATGTGCTTGGGTTGAGGAATCAAGGAACGTAAGGGGGAGGAGTCCTGGCTTCTTTCCTACCTGCACTCCTTACCCAGCAACAGACCTCTGACTTGGTCTTAATGCTAAAACAACAACAATCAAACAAAACAAAAGAAACAAAAGGCATTTGAAGTTTCTCTGTTATTTTATTGAGAAAGACAACCAAACGTTGACAAAGAATCGTGAAGGCAAACGTTTTTAAAGAACATGGATAGACATTACTATTATTATTATTATTATTATTATTATTATTATTGAGATGGAGTCTTGCTCTGTTGCCAGGCTGGAGTGCAGTGGCGGGGTCTCGGCTCACTGCAACCTAGTCCTCCCGGTTCAAGCGATTCTCCTGCCTTAACCTCCCGAGTAGCTGGGAATACAGGCGCGCGCCACCACGCCCGGCTAATTTTTGTACTTTTAGTAGAGGCGAGGTTTCACCATGTTGGCCAGGATGGTCTCGATCTCCTGACCTCGTGATCCACCCTCCTCGGCCTTCCAAAGTGCTGGGATTACAGGTGTGAGCTACCGCACCCGGCCCGGATAGACATTATTGGAACTGATAATTATTTCCAAAAGGATGATCCAGTAGAAGCTCTAAAATCTCAGGTAGTCTAGTCCCCGAAATCCCTGGATAATGCAGCCCGGAGAGTGGGGAGAAGTAAACATCAATTCTTCTCCAGGAGGGGGGAGAAAGCCAAGTGCAGCATCCGCGGACGTGGCACTGCAAAGGACGTCGTTCCTAAATATCCAACCCTGGGGGTTCTTCCTTTGCAGGAGTCTGTTCTTTTTGCCAGGTAGCCGAACCTAGGCAGGCAGCGTGGGGTGGAGTTGGCAAACATCCTGCAACCCATGAAGAGCCGCTATGGTACCATTAGCGGTGCTAGGACCCAAAAACTAACGAAACTGCTCAGGAGAAGCTGCAGGCTCGACCCACCAGCGGTGATGCCACCGAGATCAATCCTGCTTGGACGAATGAGCGCTGCTATGACTGAGAAAGTGCCAGTCCGAGGAAGCAGGGGTACTTGGACATAGTGAAAGGAGTTAGCCAGCTTTAGGGAGACTGTAAGGGAAGGGTCCCCGGAGAACCTCCGACTGGTGTTTTGTGCAGACAAGAGAACTTGCGCAGGGGACTTGCCTAAACATGCCTGCTGCGGACTAAGAGCGCGCACGCGCACTGGGGCAATGGGATGAAGCCTCCAGGAATTCTCGCCTTATACAAACAGGGAACCCAGCCTCATCAGCTTTCATATAAAAGCCATTGTATTCAACTGCTAAGGGAGCAACCGGCAGCCTGCTTTCAGGACCCTTGTTTTTGATGAGAGCTTTCGTTTACGCTTAATAAATTCTACTCCCCTCACTCTTGGATATCCGCGTGCCCACTTCCTCCTGATCGTGAGACAAGGACCCGGATATAGCTGAGCTTAGAAGCAAAAATCCTGCATCAACAGCAAATGCCCACACTGAACGACTAGCGGCGTACCCAGCGGCAAACTTCATTTTTGGCGCAGTTAAGGTATTGCCACTAAGAAATCGCCGTCCCCGAGAAATACCGGGGCTTGGAAGGTTGTACGGTGCTTCCACCGAGAAACCACCTACCCAGTGAAACGCCTGTGGCGGAAAAACCGAGCCCAAGCCCTTCGGCCAATCATTGGGCTGAGACCGTGAGACAGCAAGCCCCGGGAAAGTGGCGGTGCTAGGAGAGAGGAAGCGTTACCACAAAGCACTCCCGAGTCTTGTGAACGAGAAACCTTCTGGGTTGTTTTGGTTTTCAGAAGGAGTCTCGCTCTGTCGCCCAGGCGGGAGTTCAGTGGCGCAATCTCGGCTCATTGCAACCTCCGCCACCTGGGTTCAAGCATACTGCCTCAGGCTCCCGAGTAACTGGGATTACAGGCACGCGCCACCACGGCCAGCTAACTAGTGTATTTTTAGTACAGACGGGGTTTCACCCGCCGGCCAGACTGGCCTCGAACTCCTGACCTCGAGTGATCCACCCGCCTCGGCCTCCCTAAGTGCTAGGATTACAGGCGTGAGCCACAGCGCCCGGCCGAAACGTTCTGTTTTGTTCGGCGCTTCCAAAGGTGCAGCAGCGGAGAAAACACTGAGTCTCCGCTATTGGCGAAAGTGCTGATGCGAAACTGCTGGCTCCACATAGGCACAGAGCCGCGGAAGAGAACCCCAGAGACCAGGCACCAGTTCTGCTCCCCGGCTCACGGGAGAAGGCTAGTTAGTAGGAAGCTGAGACATGATACTCAAAATCAGTAGAAGAAATTATGCCACATTTACTCTCCTGGGGACGGCAGTGGGTAAGAAAAAATAAAATACATAACATTTAAATTAAAAATCAAATAATTAAATTTTTAAAGCGCACAGAAATGAAAATAAAATACACCGGTAACCTCGCTCCCAGAAAAAGACACATCAAAAAAAATTTTTTTGAGTATACAAAACATACAAATAACCCTACAAAGAAATTGCAGTGTCGAACGGTGCGATCCTACGGCCATATTTGTATTAGCACTAAACCTGTGCCTCTTGCGTCTATCCGAAATTTCCTCGGGTTAAGAAGAAACAGCCATGGCTAAACCGGTATTTGCGACACCAAAAAGTTCCTGTAGCCTAGACACCTCAACTTCTGCGTGAGTGAAAAATCACAAGCACAGCCAGGGCGAGAATCTCTATTGTGAAATCACACTTGGTGTGACTAAAAGATTTCAGGCACTGCTGAATTTTTTTTTTAATTACATTCTCCAGTACCCAGATTTCTACAAGACTTAACCGCACGCACGGCTATAATGGGGGTTCCTATTACAGAACAGGAACTTGCAACGACTACAAATATGTAGGCACGGTTAAAGCCAGCATTGTTACAACTAGAAATCAAAACTGGAATAAATCTCAACTTGCTACGCTAAGAAATAGCTAAACTCTGACTTGGTCAGACTAAGAAATCGGGAGTTTGAGAGCAGCCCGGGCAACATGGCAAAACCCCGTCTCTACAAAAAATTCTGGGTGTGGGGGTGGGGAGCCTCTAATCCCAGCTGCTGGAAAGACTGAGGCGGGAGAATTACTGGAGGTTGCAGTAAGCCGAGATCGCACCACTGCACTCCAGCCTGGGAGACAAAAACGGACAAACAAACCAACAAACAAAGTTAACACTGTGAATAGTTTTATCAACATAAAGACACTGCTAGCTAACATTGGCTAGCCTCTCTAGATCTGCTAGAGATGTTTGCCTTTCTAGATCTGCTTACCATGCTTCAGTCACCTCTGTGTTGCAAGAAGTAACCTGTATGGACTGCACTGGAGGGCAACTTTTGCTCCCAGGCTTCTGATTGAGTTTAGGCACTGAAAGACACCAGCTGTTCAGAGATATGGAGTAGACCTTGCTTTGTTCCCCCTGGGCCTCAGTGTATTGAATTATTTTACCTGAAGTCAAAATTAGGCTGCACTGCGGCTCCAACAGTTCCAGCAGACACAGCGAGGGCAGCACTGAAAGGACTTCGTCCTGGACGTCTCAAAGTCCAGCCCCCGGTGATCCCGGCAGCCATCCGCCAGACCCTCTGAGGCCACATCTGCCTCACTTCTCAACTGAGCCATCTTCCCAGCATAAATAGCCGCTGACTCCTCCTCCTCTGCCCTCTCCTCACACCCCCTGTGAATCTGAAGCCTGCACGCGGGAAAAAGCAGCCCTTTTACCCTCCAACATCCCCACCCTCAACTCTCAGGCATAGAGTGTGCTTAGTGCGCCCCCAGCCCTGTCAGTTCTTCTGACTCTTATTCCAACTCGGGAGCCCTCACAGGCGCCTATCCTAACTGGACCCCAGGGACCTTGAGTCTACTGAAGCCGGGAAGCCCACCCCTTGAAAACTTCCAGTGACTTCACAAGGATACGCAGCCCCTAGTCGGGCAAGAGACCATTCCCTGGGGAAAGAAAGCTCTGTGGTGGCTTGTAGGTTCCTCTTTCTTTTCTCTGACCTCTTTTCTCAGTTCTGCTCATTTCACTCCTCTAGTGGGAAGACCTCAACCCTCCTCTCCCTTCCTCTACCCACTGTCAAGGTACACACACACACACACACACACACACACACGCACACACACACACACACACACACACACACACACAGAGACACATCCACCTGGGGCTGCTCGATGTTTTCCTCCTCTGTCTTCCCTGGAGTCTTCCCTTGTCTTTCCTGTGCAGCAGAAGGTGGATGGTGATTCGCATCCACCTTCAATGCCCTATGCTCCCCACACGGAGGAGACAAATTGGTGAAATAGGATTGATTTTTGTCCCCTGGTGGACCAGCAGATGTCCTGGTTTCTGCCTCACACACCAAAGGAAGTGCTTGACTGCTTTTTTCAGCTTGGGTTAACCTGCTGATCCATCAGCATAGACTGTTACAGATAGAATCCAGGTTATCTACGTGTGCTGGAGACAGCCACATGCCACCCTGGAAGTCCCTCACGGCTCTTCCTGGTCTTCTTTTCTCAGCCAGGAGATAGAGGAAAAGCGTCAGTGGGGCTGGGAAATCAATGACTGCCTGAGTTTCCTAACTTCCACGTCACTTCTGGAGTCATGCCAGTTAGGGATCTCACCAGTCATTTAATGTGCCCTGGGGAAGACCATTGTAATAGCACTTGAAATCCCAGAGACAGCAAGGATCCCACTGAAAGCACCTGGCACAGTATTCCCTGGTAGAATTTGGATCCAGTTTTCCATTGACTGTTGTCAATTTTGAAACCCAAAGAAATCAGCACACGTGCTGCTCTTCCGGGAGGTCCAGCAGACACAGGGTCCAATTCTGTAAAATACTTGATGAGATTTATTGTGAACCAAATGTGAGTGACCGTTAGCCCGTGAAACAGCCCTCAGGAGACCCTGAGAACATGTGCTTCAGGTGGTCAGCGCACAACTTGGTTTATATATATTTTAGGAAGTGATGAGATCAATACATTTAAGGTGTACATTGGTTCAGTCCAGAAAGGCAGAATAACTGGAAGCATGATCTTTCAAGTTGGAGAGGTTCAAAAATTTTATGATTGGCAATTTGTTGCAATAACTATTATCTCTAGAAAGGAATGCCTGGGTTGCCATAAGGTGTTCCAGAGACAAAGGTATCACAGATGAAGCCTCCAGGTGGAAGACTTCAGAGAGATAGACTGTAAATGTTTCTAACCAGACTTAAAGAGTCTGTTCTATCAATAATTTTAAAAGAGAGGAGAATATAATGAGGCACGTCTCACTTCCCCCTCCCAGCATGGCTTGAAACTACTTTTTCAGGCTCACTTTGGCATGCCCTTGGCTGAGAAGAGGGGTCCATTCAGACGTTGGTGGCGGGGGGATTCAAATTTTATTTTTGGTTTACAATAGCAATGAAGTAATAACCACATTCAAGTTGAGTAAATGAATGAGCTCTCATCCACTATGGTTATGTTTGTGTCCCGGTCTGAAAACCAATTTGTTTCTTTTATTTATTGTTTCCTGGAATTATTCCTGGACATGAGGACTCTACCTGTCAGAGTTCAGTTAGGAAAAGAAACCAAAGCAGCCCACACTGTGAGAGCCAAGCTAATGTGCTGCCATCCCACTGCCAAGCCATAACCGGAATGACTGTTCATCTTTTTATTGCCTCATGTCCCACCAAGTCTGCCTACCATTGTGACCCTGTTGGTAAGGCAAATTTAGAAATGGAGGTTTTAGGAGTCCAGGCCCACACCTCAAGGGAGGAAACAAAAGGGCACAAATCTGCCTGACCACGAAGAATAAACACAGAAAATTAAAACTAAATGTGTTTTAAAAGCTAAATTTTAAAAATGATTTTTTTGGGGGCGGGGGATGGAGTCTTGCTCTGTTGCCCTGGCTGGAGTGCAGTGGCGGGATCTCAGCTCACTGCAACCTCCGCCTCCCAGATTCACACCTTTCTCCTGCCTCAGCCTCCCAAGTAGCTGGGACTACAGGCGCCCGCCACCACGCCAGGCTAATTTTTGTGTATTTTTAGTAGAGATGGGGTTTCACCGTGTTGGCCAGGATGGTCTCGATCTCCTGACCTCGTGATCTGCTCACCTTGGCCTCCCAAAGTGCTGGGATTACAAGGGTGAGCCACCGTGCTCAGCCTTCTTTTTTTTGAGACAGAGTTTTGCTCTTGTTGCCCAAGCTGGACTGCAGGGGCGCAATTTCGGCTCACTGCAATCGCTGCCTCCCGATTCAAGCGATTCTCTTGCCTCAGCCTCCCGAGTAGCTGGGATTACAGGCATGTGCCACCACGCCTGGCTAATTCAGTAGAGATGGGGTTTCATCATGTTGATCAGGCTGGTCTTGATCTCCTGACCTCAGGTGATCTGCCTGCCTCGGCCTCCCAAAGTGCTGGGATAACAAATGACTTCTTTTAACACAAAAACGCAATGTACTATCACTGTACTAACTACAAGATTAGACAACAAAAAAACCATTTTATTACATGACACTATGCCATAGGCAATGAGTTCCTCTAATTGAGCACAGTTTAAAAGTTGAGACATGACCATTTTCATTCGCATCCATGAAGCTCTGTGGCTGTATGTATAATCTCAATTGGAGGAAAAATCTAACGTCTACATTTGAGGCTCATGAGTCTGAGGCCTCGTTCGATTGGCCCTCCTGTGGATATCCCCTTGCCCCACTGGCCCCAAGCCTACACATCTTATTAGATTTGAGCTTAGTCCTCTGAGTGGGGTCTTGGAACCAGGAGCCTGGCTCTTGGAATATCTCCACTAATGTTTGCTGAGTTTTTAAATACATTTTTTCTTTTTTCTTTTTTTTTTTCTGAGACGGAGTCTCGCTCTGTCACCCAGGCTGGAGTGCAGTGCCGCGATCTTGGCTCACTACAAGCTCTGCCTCCTGGGTTCATGCCATTCTCCTGCCTCAGCCTCCCGAGTAGCTGGGACTACAGGCGCCCACCATGACGCCCGGCTAATTTTTTGCATTTTTAGTAGAGACGGGGTTTCACCATGTTAGCCAGGATGGTCTCCATCTCCTGACCTCATGATCTCGTGATCTGCCCGCCTCGGCCTTCCAAAGTGCTGGGATTACAGGCGTGAGCCACCGCGCCCAGCCTTAAATACATTTTTTCAAAAGTAGGGATTAGAGGATAGCAGTTAGGTTCTAATGAGAGAAAAGAGATCGGAAATGTGAACAGGGGTTTCCAAATGCTGCTCCACTTATTTTTTAGGTATCAGACTCTGCAATCCCCTTCCTACATTTATCCCTGCGTGGCAATTTTTACGAAGTGCTCCCATAATATAATCCAACTTACAAATATTTATAATATTCACCTGAATTCAGTATTGTGCACTTAAGAGCCATATGTCTTCAATAACCCCTTAACAGCCATCTGATTATGATTCAAATTCAGGAATTCTAATTCATTCTGGAAGCAGATACCTCTCAGATCCACTCTGAGTATACTCAAGTCCTCCACAGCTTTACTCTAAAGGAGGCAAAAGTTATAGCTGCACTAGAAACATCTGAACCATTCCAGATTCTTCAGCCTAGCAAGGTTAAAGTCAGATCTTGAAAACAACTGAGTTCAGTGGGGTCCAGTATCTGGACCTTTTATGCCATATATTCATATATCCACTTTCCTATTTTGAAATACAAAGCAGCACCAAATTCAAACAAATCTTTTCTTTCCCCACCTTCACACAGAGTCTCCCTCTGTGGACCAGGCAGGAGTGCAGTGCCACAAACAGGGCTCACTGCAGTCTCGACATCCTGGACTTAATCCTCTCACCTCAGCCTCCACAGTAGCTGGCAGCAAGGTGCATGCCACCACCTTGGGTTAATATTTTTTATTTTTTTGTAGAGATGGGGTCTCTCCATGTTGCCCAGGGTGGTCTCAGACTCCTGAGCTCAAGCAGTCCTCAACTTCAGCCTCCCAAAGTGCTGGGATTACAGACCTGAGCCACCATGCCCAAATTCACACAAACCTATGCCCCCAGCTCAGACTCTGATGCTGCAGGCCTTATTCTTTCTTATTTACTGAATGGCTCTTTTGAAAGCCCCCAGACAATTCCAAATCCAGTCTTACTCAACTTGAAGATTCCTTATCTTGGCTAATGACAGCAAAAAATAAAATAAAATAAATAAATAAATAAATATATATGTATATAGTTTAGCAAAATTCACAAATTTTATCTTAGAATAAATTTTATCTTTTCTTGCTTCCTTTCTTCCTCTTCTCCCTTTTTTCCTTCCTTCTTCCTTAACCATAACTCTAACTCTAAATCTAACCAGGTGACTGAATCCTTCATGGCATATTACTTGTCACCCTCTACATCAGCATCCCCCCTTCCCAGGAGAAATTGCGTCTTCCCTTTCACTTTCCTCAGCAGAGGATTCCTGGTAACTCCATCCAGAAAGATTCTCCTGGTGTTCTTCAGACTTGAGGAAAAACATTCCTCTCACAAGGCTGCTTGTTTGTTCAAATTAGCATCATGACGTTCATGAATTCCATTATACTGTTAAATCAGAATTCTGCTTTCAGAGGCCCAAATTCACAATATCCTGAAGCACCACGGATTTCCTCCTACAGGAAAGACAGACACACACACATAATTGTTAGTCAAGAGTTTATCGCTCACCAAAATTGGGTAAACTCTTGGAGCTTGTCAGTGAATACAGCCCCAAATTACTTGTCAGTGAATACAGCCCCAAATTCCTACAGCAAATGGAACCAGGAAGAAGAAATTCTGTGGAGGAACTAGGAGAAAGAACATGGGTGGAGGTGCATTGGAGTGGTAGTCACAGGGCTCCCCTGCACCTTGCAGGGTCTAGTGGATCCTGCGGTTTATAATCTATCAAACATTTGTAGAGAGTGTTTTACAAAACAAACAAACAAAACAAGACAGACAAAAAAACAAGCACAAAACCCTCTAAGTTACAGGTAAGCTTAGGACAGGCAGGAAATTGGGAGGGTGACTCTTCAATCCCAGAGACCAACAGCAAATGGTTCATTTTTTGTAGGTGAAGGAGAGGCATGGTGGAGCCCTCCGTTGGCACCAAGCAGAATTCTTCACTTTCTTACTCTAGATTACTTACCCTGGGACATTTTTACCTTTTACTTTCTGTCTAGACTCCTGCATGATCTTTGTTTTTACCTGCTCTACTACAGTTATAACTGTTACCATCTTTTCTGAGCCTAAAATCAAGAACCAATACCTGACAAAGAAGCAGATTGTTAAAACCAAGAGTTTCTCTGTATCAGGAAAGTATTAATATGAATTCCTGCCTCCTAATTTATTAGTTGCCCAGCTTTCTGCAACATACCAACTGACCAGAAGATTCACCTGTACACACCACCTGAGTGTTGGGGACTTTTTCTTTCTTCGTCCCTCCCACCCCCCACCGTTTTTCTGTTTTGTGTCACTTTCATTTGGTTAATAATATTCTAACAAGATTTGTCATTATAGTTATCTTAATTTGATGAGATTTTTCTTCATGAAATTGAACAAAAATATCAGTCTTTTTTAATTCTTTATTATTTATTGTTTTGGATGACACACCAGGAAGGGAAATAGGAAAGGCTCTACATCATTTGTCGTATGTGCTCCACAATTTGCCCTCAAGTTTGAATCCTAGGTCCTACCACCCACACAAAACTGCCATTGCCAGCCTGCTCAATTCTACCCAATCTCTAGCCATTGTCATACTGCAAAGTTCCCATGACCTCCTCCCAAGGAGCTCAATTCTGTACTTTACCTCTTCCTGACCTCCCTGGAATCCACCCCGCCTCCAACCACACTGGAATTAGAATCTGAATTCTGCAACTACCTTGATGTCAGTCTCTGTAGGGGAGCAGCCTGCAGCCTCTATGGACTCCCATTAAGACAGGATATTCCTTCCATCTAGGGGGTGCTGATTGCAACTTTTTTGCTAAGATGAAAAGCTGGAGTCGAAATGAGAAGAGAGGAGTTGTGGCAGGTATTTTGCTTTGCAATGGCTCCACATTGCTCTTCTATTTGATAAAGTGGCTGAAACTATGTGGGTGGGAACAGTGCAGTTTTTTCTTTATTCTCCGACCCACAAAACCCGGAGGGAATTGGAAGGGCCTCAAATACCAGGGAATGTTTTAGCTAGCTGAAGACGGGGTAAGGTGCGAAGGAGATATTGAGGCAAATGTCTTGGGAGAGGGTGAGAATTACAAGGCCAAAATGGATTTCCTTACCAGGCAGGGCATATCTCTGCCTTTGTCCTGGCATGGCCTCTACCTAGGATCCCCCAGGGAAAGGATAGCTTGGTTTGCACAGGAGCAGCAGTGATGAAAATGGGAAATGACGAGTGTGGATGGAGATGCTCGTGGCAGGGTTTGTAGGTCTCTTTGAGGGGGCTCAACTCACAAAGTGCAGATTTTTATTACAATATAAATGCTTGTGGGAAAGGACGTTTTCCTACTGAGCAGTGGCAGTC
This sequence comes from Pongo pygmaeus, assembly GCF_028885625.2. Taxonomy (NCBI): domain Eukaryota; kingdom Metazoa; phylum Chordata; class Mammalia; order Primates; family Hominidae; genus Pongo; species Pongo pygmaeus. The sequence continues at coordinate 43,275,517 of NC_072377.2, read as the reverse complement.
CCATATTTCTTCTCAGATAAAAAAAAAAAAAAAAAAAAAAAAAAAACAGGCCTCAGTCTGAAAAGTGAGGACGTGGAGGATTTGAGCACCTACGAGTTCACCTGCATTGCATTTCCCAGAAGACAGAAAGAAATCAATGATGCATTTTGAAGATCATGCTGCTAGAGACAGAGAACCCCAGCTTGAGCTTTTCTCTGGGCTTAGAGAGGAGGTGTATGTCTCGCTGTCAATTCTACATCCAACGCTGGAGTCTTTCAGCCCGTTTTCCTCCCCGGCTGTTTTTGAACTACTATCCCCAAATATCGAGGATATCTGACAGAGTGAACCATCAGAATAAGGAGCGATTGCCACAGAGTTCCATCCAGTAGGGGAAGGACTTGATGTGCAGGGCAAGCCTGATGCCTGGGTCAGGCGACTGTGCCTTTCATTCATTCTCCACGGAGATCTTGAACCTAGAGTTTCCAAGTTCCGAAGAGATGCGGTTGTTGACGGCTCTCCTAGAATCTCTGATGGCTCTGAACGGGGACAAAGGTCTAGGGCAGAGGGATGGTGTGGAAGGACCCAGCCACGGCCATTGGAAGAGCAGTTTCCTGCAGTGTAAAGCTATTTGCGACCCGCACAAGCTTTAGCTCTCTCCCAGGACGAACCACATCCGCCCCATTCACGGTCCTTATTCCAGCTCCTTTCCCTCTGCGAATCACACTGGGTGGGTCGCTGGGGGCCTCGGTAATTACGGATTATGGCACAGCCAAGAAAAATACAGGTTTTCTTAAGCCTGAAGCCACTGACTTGAGGGGGGAGAGTAGGAGAAATGCCAGCAGCAGTCTTGTATTTGGTTTTTGTTTTTATATTCTAGTCTCTAGGCCACAAGAGAATGTTGCACCCAGTGCCAGTCGATCCGTCACGGCGCCGCACCTTTCCCTGAACCGAGGGTTTGTGGCTGACATCTCTAGTTTCTCAGAGCCTGGGAGTGATCGCTGGCTGCACCTTTGATGGCGCCCCAAAAGAACGGGCATTTGTCTTTGGCAACAGCGCTGGCTTTGGACTCGTGCCCGCGCCTGGAGGGTCCTAGCGCCGCCAGATTCTCGCACTCGCGGGTCCAGCGCCCAGCGCCGCTCCTCCCACCAATCTTGGGTTTCTCACACGCACTTCATTGGCAGCACTGGCGGGTCAGTTTTCCAGTGGCGGCGGCGCTAGTTGGTCTGCACGAAACGTTTCCCTTCTCGCTGCGTGTGTCCCATTCTCCATCCCACGTCCTCCAGTGCCGGGGTCATGGTCGGAGCACCCGGCGTTCCCGTTGGCTCTTTTGCCAGCTGGGCGGAGCCGGCGGTTTTTCTGTCACAGCACTTGTAGGGAGTTTCTCAGCGGCCGAACGTCTCTTTTTTTCTCAGAGACGACGGTTTCTTGGTGACAGTGCCGTTGTTTGCGCCGTAACGAACGTTCTCCTTCACAGCCCCACCGCCTGGCGTCACTGGCAGGCTCCAGACGCCGCCATTTCGCCGAGCCGAGGTCTCTTGGTTGCGGCACTGCTCCTGGCTCGGTGCCCGTATTTTCTCGGTGGCTACAGCGCCCAGGTCGCCGATCTGAGGGCTTCGGAGTACCGGCCGGGCGCGGTGGCTCACGCCTGTAATCCCAGCACTTTGGGAGGCCGAGGCGGGCGGATCAGGAGGTCAGGAGATCGAGACCATCCTGGCTAACACGGTGAAACCCCGTCTCTACTAAAAATACAAAAAAATTAGCCGGGCGTGGTGGCGGGTCCCTGTAGTCCCAGCTACTCGGGAGGCTGAGGCAGGAGAACGACGTGAACCCTGGAGGCGGAGCTTGCAGTGAGCGGAGATCGCGCCACTGCACTCCAGCCTGGGCGACAGAGCGAGACTCCAACTCAAAAAAAAAAAAAAAAAAAAAAAAGAAAAAGAAAAAGAAATCTGGGTACCCGCGAATGTGATTTTTTTAGGTTTACCGAAGATCAGTTTAGCAGTGCCTGGGAGCTCTTACACCAAGTTTGTTTTCGCAATATTGAGTCCCACCTTCGCTAAACTTGTGTGTTTTTTAAACTCCCATGGAAGTCAGGAAATGTCGGCAAAAGCGATTTCTGGTTACCAAGCTCCCTTTGATAACAGCAAGTCCTGCCGAACGCGACTTTTTCCTCTTGTGGACCAAGTCTGAATACACCAGTTACTGCGATTTTTAAGTCGTAGTCAAAAAGGTTTAACCGTGACTGGTTTTTTTGTTGGTGTTGTTAGTTTTTGTTTTTGTTTTTTTTTCGTAGGAAATGTAGACTTAGGTATAACATGTACCGGTTTAGATCTGACAGAGATATCACAACCGTAGGATTGCATCTTTTGGCAAGGTTTGTAATTTCTTCTTTGTAGGGTTGGTTCTCTGTAATTTTTGCTTATTTTTAAATTCTCTCTTTGTCTTTTGCTCTGAGAACGATGTTACCGATGTGTTTGCTTTCCATGTTTACTTGCATTTTAGCCTTTAATTATTTTTTCATTTTACTTTTATTTAAATGTTATGTATTTTTTTCTACTAATTTTGAGCGTCTCAGCTTCCTGCTTCTTTACTTACATTCTCTCAGGATCCGGGGAGCCGAGCTCGGTCTCAGTCTCCCTGCTATCAGGTCCCAGGTTGTGTCTGGTGACTCTGCTTCGTATGCGGAGCTGATGGTTTTGCATCAGCGCTTTTGCCAGTAGAGCCGTCTAGCGTTTTCTCAGTTACAGCACCGTTCTTAGCGCCCAATGTGACGTTTCCCATTCGCGGGGTCCTTATGTTCTCTGTGCTGTCACTTTCTTGGTTCTCGCACCGCTAGTATCTGCTAAGAACTTCCTAAACCATGTTCTACTGTGCAGAAGGGTGATTGCGCCGAGCCGCTGTACGCACTAGTAATTTCATAGCACCGTTAGCCGGCGCTTTTTCTGTCACAACACATTAAAACGGGTTAAAATACTGTAAGCGGATTAGACACATTAAGAGGATTAAAACATTAAAATGTCTCAACACATTTTTCTGACACAACACATTTAAACAGAGTGGGTTCATCCCTCCGAACAGGATGTTTAGGCGTGGAAGCACCGCTCTTTCCCAAGAGCACGGTTTCTCTCTGGCAGCAGCACTTACGGCACCAAAACAGGTATTTTTTGGCAACACCAGCACTATTCGCTAGGTGCCGGCGCTTGCTGAGTCCCAGCGCCGCCAGTTTCTCTTTAGGTCGTAAGTAGCTCAGAGCCCTAGCGGACAGTTTTCAGGTGGCAGTAATGCTCATTTCCTGGAACAGATGGTTCGTGGCCCTTGAAGCGCTGCGATCTGTAACGCTAGTTCTCTGCAAGGTTTGCTTAGTGCCCGTTTTATTTCGGTTTCTTTTCTCGCTATGTTTATCTGTCGGAATCACAGTTTGTTTTGGTTCTATGTAATCGCTAAAATGTTATCGTTTTTCTTTTGTCTACTAATTTTCGTGCATTCATTACTGTTGAGTTTCATAATACCTGTCTTGCCTCCGCCCACGGCCTCCGGAAAGCATAAATACCCAGGCTAATGGGAGTGCTGAAGGCTCTGCCTCGTTGATCAGCACAAACGCTTGTGTCCTGCTCTAAGGCTTAAGCGACGGAGCAACGTTTTCTTGGCTGTGCGAAGGGGGCTTGGGTTTCCACAGAGGTGGCGCCAGAGCCCCAGCCTCCACCTGCTCTGGGTTCAGAAGGTTGTGGGCGGTGGCCTCTCCCTTTTTATCCAGTACTAGGAGAGTACTCATTGGACAGCTGTGATTTGGGAATGCTTTCCAGCCCTTGTTGGTGGCTTCAATTAAATACTTTATCAGAAAAATAGAAACTTTAAGCCCAAATGGTTTTTCAGGTTCAGTTGATTTAAGTAAATCTTTAACAAATAAGCTGCATTTAAAATTATTAGTAAAATAAAATTAGAAATGTCTTCGGAATTGTCAGTATACATTATTGTTTAGATTTATTGGTCAGCGGTTTTTGATTTATCTCTGCTAGATATTATAAGGCGTGAAAATTTGGCATGAAGGTTATAAATCTATAAATGCAACCCCAAACAGAATTATCTTTGTTCATGTAATTTTGGTAAATAAGGCATTTAATATCATTGGTTTAAAGAAAACAGCTAAATCCTGGGTTACTGACAGAAGAGAAAAATCCATTTATTTAACCTTAAGGTTCTTACTTAGGTAAACACCTGATATTCACAGTCTATAATAATGGTTGACAGGGACATAACTGTAACTGGCCCATATGTTCATTTTGCCTGTTGCCCAGATAGAGTTGATTTGTCAAGACAGCGAATTGCAATAAAGAGTTTAATATGTGCAGAGTTGGCTAAATTGGAGACTTGAATTTTATTATTACTCAGATCAGGCTCCCAGAAAATTCAGAAGCCAAGGTTTTTCAAGGATGGTTTGGCAGAGGGGTGCTGCTGCTCGGCTGAGGAACAATCACAGGGGTGTGGAAAACAGTCCTCCTGCGCTCAGTCCATTTCTTGAGGGGCGGCCACAGAGGAGTGGCTGATGCCGTTGGGGCCATCAAAGTCTGAAAAGTCATCTGGAAAAGCCAAACCTAGGTTCTAGTAATTAGGGAAGTTGCAAATCTTGTGACCTCTGGAATAATGGCTGGTAATCCTTTAACTATGCCTACGTCTTAGCAGAAATCAGGCCCCTCTCATCCTCCTAACCTGGTGGGCTTTCACCAGTTTTACAAAGATGGTTTAGTTTTGGGAAGTGCTATTATCATATAAACTATAAACTAAATTTCTCCCTAAGTTAGGTTGGCCCATGCCCAGGAGTGATCAAGGGCTGTTTGAAGGTTAAAGGCAAGATGGAGTTCGTTAGGTCAGGTCTCTGTCACCGTCAATATTTTCTCACTGTTAAAATTTTGCAAAGCTGGTTTCATGACTTTAAATGATAGCTAGCTTTGTCTGATATCACAGATTTTATAAGTAATCTAGGTAAACTATTTTAAAAAAATAAATTAATTAGGTAAATGTAATGGAATAAACGCTTATAAGTAAACATACAATTTAGAATCTTAAAGTTATATTAAATTAAATAATAGTCATTAAATGTCCAGGTCATGTCCAATTTTTAAAAAATTGTAGGAAAACATTTTTCCAAAAAAAAGTGTTCTTATTGAAAGGAAAATAATTTTGTCTAATTCACAGATTATTTGTGAAACAAGATAAAAGAAACCAGAAAAAAGAGAGAGAGAGAGATAGGCCAGGTGTGGTGGTCTGTAATCCCAGCATTTTGGGACGCTAAGGGGGGCAGATCACTTGAGATCAGGAGTTGAAGACCAGTCTGGCCAATATGGTGAAACCCTGTCTCTGATAAAAATACAAAAATTAGGCCAGGCACAGTGGCTGACGCCTGTAATCCCAGCACTTTGGGAGGCCGAGCGGATGGATCACGAGGTCAGGAGATCGAGACCATTCTAGCTAACATGGTGAAACCCCGTCTCTACTAAAAACACAAAAATTAGCAGGGCGTGGTGGTGGGTGCCTGTAGTCCCAGCTACTCGGGAGGCTGAGGCAGGAGAATGGCGTGAACCTGGGAGGCGGAGCTTGCAGTGAGCTGATATCGCACCACTGCACTCCAGCCTGGGCGACAGAGCAAGACTCCTTCTCAAAAAAAAAAAAAAAATTATGTTATCTAGTTGGCTATAAATAAAAGGAAATTATAGTAGTCTTTCTAGAGATTGGGCTTTGATATAAAAAGATACATTAATACTCAAAAGACTTGGTTAGAACAACATTTTTGTGAAATATTATTTACTCTTAATAAGTTATAAGATATTTGAATTTACCCAAATTTTCAACTTTCATCGCATCTCAATGTTTTCAGCTTTCTCTCTCTTTATTTTTTATTTATTATTATTTTCTCTCTCTTTTTTTTAAGACGGAGTCTCGCTCTGTCACCAGGCTGGAGTGCAGTGGCGAGATCTAGGCTCACTGCAACCTCCACCTCCCAGGTTCAAGCGATTCTCCTGCCTCAGCCTCCCAAGTAGCTAGGACTACAGGTGCGCACCACTACGCCCAGCTAATTTTTGTATTTTTAGTAAAGATGGGGTTTCACCATGTTGGTCAGGGTGGTCTCGATTTCTTAACCCCGTGATCTGCCCGCCTCAGCCTCCCAAAGTGCTGGGATTACAGGCTTGAGCCACTGCGCCGGGCCTCTCTCCTTTTTAAGGCCTGAGGTAATAACTTTCTCCTTCAACTTTTTTGTCAGCTCCTGTGACTTTTTTCCTTAGGTTTTAACTGTTGTTGTGGTCTGATGCTAAAAAACACTTCATCTTTAGGATCAAAACGAAATGTTTTCTTCCAATAGAACATTCTGTGCTCTTGACTTTTTAAAATATATCTAAATTGTTCTATGAAACCAAAAAACTTCACTTATGTCCTGGGACACACTCTTCCTATGTCTAATTAATTCAAGTGCCCTTTTCATTAGTTTTGACTTGAAGGTTGTCTAAATGGAATCCCCATATGGAAAAGCACATCCTTTTTTGCCTTTTGGTAGCCAGCCTGAGAATAACCTATTTTATATTTTATCAAAATAATTCCTATGTCATTACTAGGTTTTTATTTGCTCAGAAAAACTGAGATTGAAGGAGGCTGAGGCAGGCAGATCACGAGGCCAGGAGTTCAAGAGCAGCCTGGCCCACACAGTGAAACCCAGCTCTACTAAAAATACAAAAAATTAGCCGGACGTGGTGGCGGGTGCCTGTAATCCTAGCTACTTGGGAGGCTGAGGCAGGAGAATCACTTGAACCTGGGAGGCGAAGGTTGCAGTAAGCCGAGATCTAGCCACTGCATACCAGCCTGGGCGACAGTGTGAGACTCTGTCTCAAAAAAAAAAAAAAAAAAAGAAAGAAAGAAAAGAAAACTGAGATTTAAAAAAATTAAGGTTAATTAAGGTTATTATATCCGTGTAACTTTCTGTATTTCTTTTAAAGTCCTTGTGCTACTAATTTTCATGGCTTTGACTCCTGAGTCTAAAAAGATCACTAACTCCCGCTAAATTGAGAGCAATTGAAGCCTCATCTTCAGATCTAGGAGAAGACGAAAATCAGAATAAGCTGCAGTCATGAGACATGGGGCCAGAAATTAAGACTATTCAAACCCTCTAGTCCCAGGGACTATTGAAGAAGAAGTGGGTGTGTAAGCTTGTAAGGACCTATTTTAACAGATAAAATTAGTTCAGTTTCTCTATAATTTATACAGAATTTAATTTAAACAGGTTTTTTTTTGTTTTGTTTTGTTTTTTTTTTTCCAGATAAGGTCTAGCTCTGTCACCCAGGCTGGAGTACAGTGGCATAGTCCTAGCTCACTGCAACCTCCACCTCCCAGGCTCAAGCGATCCTGCCACCTCAGCCTCCTAGGTAGCTGGGACTATGGATGTGCACCAGCACACATGGCTAAGTTTTGTATTTTTTGTAGACACAGAGTTTCGCCATGTTGCCCAGGCTGGTCTCGAACTCCTGAGCTCCAGCAGTCTGCCTGCCTAGACCGCCCAAAGTGCTGAGTTTACAGGTGCGAGCCACCACAGGCAGCCTATAAAGTAAACGTTAATATCAAAGGAACACTGATGCAAGACCAGCATGTGGGACCCCATGTCAGATTCACAATGTTTTCATGGATCATTAACTCATTCTTATTAAAAAATTATGAAAGATTATGAAAAGGTTTATAAAAGTTGTATCTTATGGTCAAGATGATCAAAATTTATTAGATTTGTCTACAATATTTGAGAGATTTGATTGGCTTCGTGCTGTCTTTATTAGCTCTTACTGTTTGGGAAAGCAAGTCTCAAAGAATAAAAGGTTTTGGCTTTTAGTTTTTGAACACTTTGAGTTACTGCTTAACTAAATGAATGACTTATTTTTTACAATGACCTGTGATCCTGTTTTGTGATATCAAGTGTTTTAAGTCTTTGATGTTTGACAAACTTTCCAAAATCCAATTCTAAATTCAGTCATTTTTATCTCATTAATTTTTTTGACATTGAGTCCCCTGAAATCCAAAGAGACATATTTGGCTTAGTTGGTATAATCACACAAGAAGTATTATCAAATATAAAATGATGTGTAACCATGTTTGCATTGTATTTATGTAAATGTGTTATCAGTGTTTTAAAATTGTATGAGATTCTTATGATTGTGATATGTCTTAGTATATGTTTTCAGAACTAATTATGATTCTTATATTCAAATGTTATATATCACAGATATAACCACATTTCTTTGTCAGTTGTGTCTTAAACCATGGCTATTATAAGACTTTTGTCATCTACAATTATTGTTTTACTTTGATCCTTTCGTAGAGTGGTTTATAATCAGTTACAGAGCTCTGAGACTACCCTTTGTTTTGTTGTTGTTGTTGTTGTTTTTTGTTTGTTTTTTTGAGACAGGGTCTCAATCTGTCACCTATACTGCAGTGTGGTGGCATAATCACTGCTCACTTCAGCCTTAATCTCCTAGACTCAAGCAATCCTCCCACCTAAGCCTACCAAGTAGCTGAGGCTACAGGCACGCACCATACACTCAGCTAATTTAAAAAATTTTGTAGAGATACAGTCTCCCTCTGCTGCCCAGGCTGATCTCAAACTCTTGGGCTCAAGCAATCCTCCCACCTCAGCCTCCCAAAGTGCTGGGATTACAGGCATAAGCCACCACACTCAACCTTTTAATACATTTATCGTGTCTTCATTAACAAATACCAAGTGTCTATATTGTACTACATAGTGAACAAGGTCCCAGAGATAAGTAATCAACAAGCAGACATGGACTTGGCCATAAAGTGTTTGACACCTTCATGGATTGTAAAAAAAAAAAAAAAAAAAAAAAAAAAATAGCATGACAACAAATAAATAAATAAAACAGTGTTTATATGATAAATGTTATCAAGAAGCTTAATGCAACTTAGTTGAAAAGGTGACTAGGAGGATGCTATATTAGCTACTATAGTAAGGATAGAATTGTCACAGATACTTCCACTTCGATATGAGTAATGCAATGAACAACACCAAAAAACAGCAAACACACAAACCTAGGCTGGGTGCAGTGGCTCACACCTGTACTCCTAGCACTTTGGGAGGCCAAGGCAGGCGGATCACTTGAGGCAAGGAGTTCAAGACCATCCTGGCCAACATGGTGAAATGCCATCTCTACTAAAAATATAAAAAATATCTGCTGGGCGTGGTGGCCCACCTGTAATCTCAAGTTACTCAGTAGGCTGAGGCGAGAGAATCATTTGATCCCGGGAGGCAGAGCTTGCAGTGAGCTGAGAACACACCACTGTACTCCAGCCTGGGCAACAGAGCAAGACCCTGCCTCAAAAAAAAAAAAAAAAAAAAAGGTGGAGTTACTTTCATGAGAGAATATAAAGTACAAAGTTTCTAAGACTAGAAAACTTTATTACGGGCTGGGCATAGTGGCTCATGCCTGTAATCCCAGCACTATGGGAGGCTGAGGCAGGAGGATCACTTGAGGCCAAAAACTCAAAACCAGCCCAGGCAACATAGTAAAATACCATCTCTAGTAAAAAAAAAAAAAAAAAAAAAAAAAAATTAGCTGGATGTGTTGGTGTCTGCTTGTAATCCCAGCCACACAGGAGGCTGAGGCAACATAATTGTTTGAGCCCAGGAGTTCAAGGCTGAAGTGAGCTGTGATGATACCACTACATTCTAGCCTGAGCTACAGAGTGAAACCTTGCCTCCAAAATAAAAATAAACGTTTGTTACAGCCATGGACAAAGAGAAAGCAATTAATGGCTTTCAGTGAACCAAATAGGAGGTATCTAGACTAAAGAAATCTTGTAGTCTTCTGCCCAAGATGGCCTGCTGGCCTCCAGGCAAACATGATACATGATTAGATAAAGATGGAAGTTTTGATTTAGTTTTGATTGAATTGTTAAACTACTGATGATACAGTGCCCACTGTATCATAAATTATCAGGTTGGCCAAAGATGTAGCAAAGGCGTTTGTAAGAAAGCTGTAAATGATAACGCTTGATGGTATATTTCTACATTTTCTTCCTAAGTTGATCAGATTAGTTGACCCCTATATCAGCTGAGTTCTTTATTCTCTAAGTTATGACATGCAAATTCTTGCAGGATGTAACATAATATAAATAAAGTGTAAAAGCAAAATACTACAGGCAATCATTTCACCCATTTCCCATTTGTCCTGAGAATACTTGCAAGTGGGGCTTGCAGCTGCAGCGTTTACCCTCAGATCACTTGCAGATTTCTTTTTTTCAGATAATATTATAATTGCAGTTTGTGTAAATCAACATTCCCTAAGAAAGTATCACCTGCCTTAACAGTTTTTCTCTGGGGAAGTTGAAAAGAAATAGTACATTCCTTTGCACACGTTGGAGGGAGAAGCATGTCTGCATAAGAGGCTGGACAGCAGGTCTCTGCCTGCGTGACATGGGTCTCCTTTGGGAATGGTCACTACTTTGTGTGTTATACCCATGCAGAGCACTGCCAACTCTCTACAATGTAAGGTTCCATCCACTGTTCACATCTGGAGAGACACATCCAGGCTACATGCTCAAAGAAATGCTAAAGAGGCTGGACGCGGTGGCTCACGCCTGTAATCCCAGCACTTCGGGAGGCCGAGGCGGGCGGATCACGAGGTCAGGAGATCGAGACCATCCTGGCTAACACGGTGAAACCCCGTCTCTACTAAAAATACAGAAAATTAGCCGGGTGTAGTGGCGGGTGCCTGTAGTCCCAGCTACTTGGGAGGCTGAGGCAGGAGAATGGCGTGAACCCGGGAGGCGGAGCTTGCAGTGAGCCAAGATGGCGCCACTGAACTCCAGCCTGGGCGACAGAGGGAGACTCCATCTCAAAAAAAAAAAAAAAAAAAAGCTAAAGCTAGTTTTCTGGAATCACCACTGGTACTTCTCGAGTAATACTGGCAGGTAGGAGTTGCTCCTGCTCTCAGGATCCATTCTCCAGACACCTAGAGTCCATAAACCTTTCACCTAACAAGAGCTTGCAATCTTCTGCCTTCTGTATCTGTTCTGTCATTCTCATTCTGTTTCCTTTTTTTCACTTCCTGTTGTATAGTTGTATATTTTCCTTTTTTCTAGTAGAAAGAAGCATGGCTTTGAAGGGAAGCTTCAATTCAGACCTTTTCTTTCTGGTCTTCAAATCAGCTCCTGGAATAAACACAGAGTCAGCTGTGTTCTGAATGATCTCCTGACAGAGTATTCTCTCATTAGTAAGAGTTGTGAAAACTGCAACCAGTTCCTCATCTTTGTATTTGTGGCTCCCTTTATAGCCCCTGGAACACGGTAGGGTATCAGAACATGCTCGCTAAATGTTGGGATCAATCAGATTTTACAATAGTAAACAATAATGTTTAATTAGGTAATTCTATAATTGTATCCATTGATGCTTTGCAAATAGCATGTTTAACTCAGACAAATTCCAGTTTCACAGAGGATATGAGAAGGAAAAAAAATCCACAGAAAGAATGCAACAAAGAAGGATTCATTTTACATTCGTTCTGATTAAGAATATCTTTCAGTTTACGATAAAATCAATAATGATAATATTGTTAAAAACTGACCTAATTACTTTCAACCGGATACTGTCCAAACATTAACTTTTTCCATCGAAAGTATCCCTGATAGTTACTTTGTAAAATGAAAGCACATTTGGCTTCCATTTCGGAGGTGGTTAAAATAAAGGCTACCGGGTTAGATAACTTACAGAGGTTCACACATCTAGAATGGCATGTAACCTCTCTGTAACTTAGCCAGTGGGGCCTGAAACTTCTTGCTATTACACACAAGCAGAAGTGTTGAAATCTTTTTTCTTTCTTTCTTTTTTTAGATGACATTTTGCTCTTGTTGCCCAGGCTGGAGTGCAATGCGGCGATCTCGGCTCACCGCAACCTCGGCCTCCCGGGTTCAAGCAATTCTCCTGCCTCAGCCTCCTGAGTAGCTGGGATTACGGGCATGTGCCACCACGTCCAGCTAATTTTGTATTTTTAGTAAAGACGGGGTTTCTCCATGTTGGTCAGGCTGGTCTCGAACTCCTGACCTCAGGTGATCCTCCCTCCTTGGCCTCCAAAAGTGCTGAGATTACAGACGTGAGCCACCGTGCCCAGCCTAAGTCTTTTTTCTTTTTGTGTTTTGAGACAGGGTCTCACTCCGTTGCTCAGGCTAGAGTACAGTAAGCTGAATCTCGGCTCACTGCAGCCTCAACTTCCCAAGCTCAGGTGGCTCTCCGGCTCAGTCTTTCAAGTAGCTGGGACTATAGCCATGCACCACTTTGCCCAGTTGATTGTTGTATTTTTTTTCGCCATGTTACCCAGGATAGTCTTAAACTCCTGGGCTCAAGTGGTCTGCCTGCCTCACCTCGTAAAGTGCTGGGATTATAGCTCTGAGCCGCTGCACCTGGCCAAAATCTTTTTAATATAGCAATTCAGCAGAAGACAAAACTGGAAACGTGAAAGACCACATTAACAATAGGGCAACTATGCTTACCCAGCTCCTCAATAACACCCCATAACTGCTTTATACATTACCCCCAAGCTTTTCTCCTGGTAGAAAGGGTTCTAGTCTCTGCTCTAGGACTAGCAATGTGATTTGGGGCAGTAATGAGCTTTCTAAAGCCAGGCACCATAAAAACAGCTTTTCCTCCACAGACATGGTAGTACTTTTTCCTTTCATCTGCAAAACCAATCTGTCCTAATCTAGATAATTTCACCCCAGAAGGTAGGATTTTATGTTAATATCATTAATTCCATCTCCTAAGGAAATTTGCTCCTAAGACTAAAGTTATCATCGAGTTTCTTGTTATCTGGTTACAACCACCCAAGAGAGCAGAAGAGTATAAAAACACAAATACTGGAGATTTCTAAGTTCCAGATACTCTGTCACCAATTGTGAGATGGATGCCATGAAGCAGCACTTTCCTCCTAGGGTGCAGCAGGGGCAGGACTTTCCTCTGGGGTGCATCAGGCCTGGGATTCAACAGACCAGGCACCAGGACTCCAGAGGCCACCAACCCTGAGCCCAGGGGATTGTGTGCCCTGTCTGCTCCATTGTATATTATTGCACACATACAACCAAATTCTGCAATACTTTAAATTTAGCAATTCAGCAGTAGAAGACAATACTGGGAGAGTGAAAGACCACATTAAGTATTGGGCAATGACCAGCCTGGGCAACATGGTGAGACCCTATCTTTACAAAAACTACAGTAAAAAAAAATGAGCCAGGTATGGTGGCACAAACTTGTATTTCTAGCTACTCTGGAGGCTGAAGGGGGAGGATCAATTGAGCCTGAGAGTTCGAGGCCGCCAAGGCCATGCCAGTGCATTCCCACCTGAGCGAAAGGGCAAGACTCTGTCTCAAAAAAAAAAAAAAAAAAAGAATTGGTCAAGTAATAGGCAAAGCATCCTAAGCAAAAAAAAAAAAAAAAAAAAAAAGAAGAAGAAGCCCGAGGCATCACATTATCCAACTTCAAACTATTCTGTAAGGATGCCATTACCTAGAGCAAATTAATGCAGAAACACATATTGCATGTTCTTACTTGTAAGTGGGAGGTAAACCTGATACACAGGAACATAAAGATGAGAACGGGGCAGGGTGCGGTGGTTCACGCCTGTAATCCCAGCACTTTGGGAGGCCGAGGCAGAGGGGCAGGGAGGGATCACTTGAGGTCAGGAGTTTGAGGCCAGCCTGGCCCACATGGTGAAACCCCATCTCTACTAAAAAGAAAAAAAAAAAAGAAAAGACAAAAAAATATGTATATATATATATATATATAAATAGCCTGGCATGGTGGTGGGCGCCTGTAATCCCAGCTACTCGGGAGGCTGAGGCAGGAGAATTGCTTCAACCCAGGAGGTGGAAGTTGTAGTGAGCCAAGATCATGCCACTGCACTCCAGTCTGGGTGACAGAGTGAGACCCTGTCTCAATAAAATAAAATAAACATGAGAACAATAGAAAACTGAAGGACAACAAAAGGAGGGACGGAGACAAGGGGGTAGAGGCTGAAAAACTTTCTACTGAGGACTATGTTCACTCTCTGGGTGACAATATCAATAGAAGCCTTAGCATCACACAATATACCCTTGTAACCTACACATGTACCCTCTGAATCTAAAATTAAAATTTAAAAAGAGGCCACATAACACACAATAGTATTATGAAATACCATAAAAGGCCAGGCGCGATGGCTCACGCCTGTAATCCCAGCACTTTGGAAGGCCGAGGCGGGCGGATCACCTGAGGTCAGGAGTTCAAGACCAGCCTGGGCAATATAGTGAAACCTCGTATCTACTAAAAATACAAAAAAATTAGCTGGGCATGGTGGTGGGCGACTGTAATCCCAGCTACTCGGGAGGCTGAGGCAGGGGAATCATTTGAATCCAGGAGGTGGAGATTGCGGTGAGCCGAGATCTCGCCACTGCACTCCAGACTGGGCAACAAGAGCAAAACTCCGTGTCAAAAGAAACAAACAAACAAACAAAACAAAACAAAACAAAACAGGTATTTTTATTTTAAAAATGGGCGACTACCGTGGCCTGCTCCTCAGTAACATTATGACCCATCAGGCATCTGACAAGCACTGCTCTGGCGTAGAAAAGGATCCAAGTCTGCTCAGGTACTAGTAATGCATTTGGGGGCAATAATGAACTTTCTAACCAGGGTCCCCCAAAACTGATTTCCCTGCACCCGATAGTATTTTTTCTTTTCAATCCCTAAAGCAAACTATTTAACTAGATAACTTCATCTCAGATGATAGGACTTTATGTAAATCTCATTAATTCCATCTCTTGATGTAATTTGCTCCTAAGAGTAAGGTTTCCATCCACCTCCCTGAAATCTGATTTGGACCCCCAGGAGGCCAGAAGAGTATAAAAACGCAAAAGATGTTGACTTCTGAGTCCCACATACCCGGCGTCAGCTGGTGGATGAAAGACGCGAAGGAGCTGCTGTGGAGCTGCTGTCTCCCCTCGGAGTTTGGCAGGCCCGGGATTCCGCAAAGGAGGCGACGGGGCCAGATGCCTCCAGCCCTGAGCTCAGTACATTCGGTGTCCTGGATGCTCCCTTCCTTTCCTTACCACTGCGAGCTCTCCTGGGACGGCCTAGATTTCCACTGGGACCTACTTTCCGCTCCCTGCGTGCTTCTTTGCTGAAACTGCCGGCGAAAAGATCTCTTTCCCAAGCCTCAGAGCACCTTGAGGCCGGGCGCAGAGTCGCCCGCTCTGGATCCCGCGCCAGAGACCCAGGAGGATCCGCAGGAGCCCTCGGGAGAGCAGGAGGCTGCACAGGGTCTCAACGTACTCCCGTCCCCGCAGCCTGCCTCGCAACTCGTCCCTCGCTCGGTAGGCAGACAACTCCAGCCGGACAGGTCCGTCTGAGGAGACCTTTCAGAGTGTCAGCCTACTGCTGACCTCGGAGCCACCAACCAAAGTTCCAAGACTGCTGGCTGCAGATTGCATGCGCTTGGGGCAGACGCCCTAAGAATGTGTCCACCGAGTCCATTGTGTCTTCGGAGTCCTGAGCCCTGAGATTTCCGCTAAGACCTTCCATTGGACGATCTCTTGTAACAGGTGTTGTTACAGTAACACGTGAGTTCGCTCAAACGCGATGGAAGAAGTTTCGCCTTTCGATCACTTTGTGCCTTTTTCTTTCCCCTTCTCAATAAAATCGTACACAAATGTGAAATTCCTGTTGCCTGTGTTTCTGTTGATGTTGGGTAAGGATGAGCCTCAGGGGCGGGGTGGCTGGTTGCTGGTGCCAGGACTATCACGGGGACCCTGAATCCCCTAGATTTGCTGGTTGCAAGGCAAACAAAAAGTACAAGAAGTGTGTGTCTTATGCAGAGATTGGAGGGGAGAATAGGCCAGGGGTCGTGCATGGCTGGTGACTCACAGGCTGAGCCTACAGGAAATCCGGTGAACAGGCAGCAGACCTGAGAACTTACTGCAGGAAATTCTCCTGTTCTGAGGCCCTGGAACTTTTTCCCTCTGAAGGTTTGCACCTTTCTATCTTGAGGCCTTGCTAAACTCATAATTTCTGGAAGTTTTCTTCTAGACTCTTTAAGATTTTCTCCATAGGCTCATGTTCTGCAAGTATGGATAGTTTCATTTTTTCACTTCCAATGTGTATGCTTTCTCACCTTATTGCACTGGCGAACGATTCCACTACCTTGTTGAATAGAAATGGTTGGAGTGAATATCTTGGCCTTGTTTCTGATTTCATGGGAAAAGCACTGAGTCTGTCACGATTACATACAATTTTGCTATAGGTTTTTGTAGACGTTCTTTGCACGGTTGATGAAAATCCCTCTATTCCCACGTTGCTGAGAGTTGTTTTTTAAATTTTAAATCACGAATGGATATAGATTTTCTTAAATGCTTTTTGTGCATCATTTGACAGGATTATACAGTGTTTCTCGTTGAGCCTATCAATAGGGTGAAATATACTGATTGACTTTTGAGTATTAAACCAGGCTTACGTATGGAATAAACCTTACTTGGGCATGGTGTTGTTCTTTAACATACATTTCTGATTTCTATTTGTTAGTATTTTGGTGAGGATTTCTGCATCTACGTTTAGGTGCAATCTTGGTC
Source organism: Pongo pygmaeus (assembly GCF_028885625.2). Lineage (NCBI taxonomy): Eukaryota > Metazoa > Chordata > Mammalia > Primates > Hominidae > Pongo > Pongo pygmaeus. The sequence goes on along the minus strand of NC_072377.2, from coordinate 43,258,906 downwards.
AGTAGTTTTCTCTTAGTGTCCTCGGTTTGCCAGGAAAATGCTGATCTCATAAAATAAGTTGGGAAGTATTCCATATTCTTCTATTTTCTAGAATAAATTGTGTAGAATTTATGTTATTTATTCTTTGAATATTAGGTAAAATTAGTCAGTGAAATGGTAAGAACCTCTAGGTTTTTTTTTTTTTGACCATTAATTCAATATCTTTAATAATTGCAAAAATTTACAGATTATTTTTCATGAGTTGGGTAGACTGGATCTTGCAGGATTGATGCATTTTATCTAATTTGTTGAAATTATGAGTGCAGAGTTGTTGTTAGACCATTTTTAAAAGTTACCATTGTGGGCCAGGCGGGGTAGTTCATGACTGAAATTCTAGTGCTTTGGGAGTCCAAGGTGGGCAGATCACTTGAGGCCAGGAGTTGGAGACCAGCCTCGCTAACATAGCAAAACCCGGTTTCTACCAAAAATACAAGAAGATTAGCCGGGTGTGGTGGTGCATGCCTGTAATCCCAGCTACTGGGGAGGCTGAGTCACAAGAATTACTTGAACCCAAGAGGCAGAGGTTGCAGTGAGCCGAAATCGTACCAATGCACTCCAGCCTGGGTGTCAATGGGAGACTGTCTCAAAAGAAAAAAAAGAAAAAGTTACCATTGTGAGTAGGTTGATCAACATAAAGACACTGCTAGGTAACAGTTTGCCTCTCTAGATCCACTTAAGGCTCTTCAGTCAGCACTATGCTGCAAGAAGCAACCTGTATGGACTGCACTGAGAGCTACTTTTGCTCCCAGGCTTCTGATTGAGTTTAGGCACTGAAAGACAACAGCTGTGCAGAGATATGGATTAGTAATTTATTACCTTGTTTTGTTTCACCTAGACCTCAGGGTACTGAATTATTTTACCTGAAGTCAAAAATAGGCTGGCTGTGGTGATTCACATCACACCTGCAACCACAGCACTTTGGGAGGCCGAGGCAGGAGGATTACTTGAGGCCAGGAGTTCAAAACCATCTTGGGTAATAGAAAGATAACCCGTCTCCACACACACACATACACAGACACAGACACACACAGACACACACACACACACACACTCACACACAGTAGCCAGGCATGGTGGCACGTACCTGTAGTCCCAGCTACTTATGAGGCTGAGAAGGGAGGATTGCATGACCCAGGATGGCTGAGGCTGCAGTGAGCTATGCTTGTGCCACTGCACTCCAGCCTGGGTGACACAGCCAGACCCTGTCTCAAAATAAGTGGAAAAAAAAAAAAAAGCCAAAAAATACTGTGGAGTGGCCCTTCCTTCAAGCCTCTGCTTGCTTTCTCTAACACCACTCATTCTATTGCCCCTACTGAGCTTGAAATGATAATGCTTTCTTCAGGTGCCTGGTCTGGAGTGCTGGTGCACCTATCTCAAAACGCTGTCTCAAAACTCCAACAGGGAGCACCTAACGGTACTGGGTACAACAGTGCTAGCACGAAGCAAACAGCAGTCCAGTAGCCTGGAAATAACAGGCTCTGCGAAACCAAGGACTCTGACCAAGAGAAATTGCCAATTCCAGACATAGCCTGTTTTAGAGAAATGAATGGCGTTGTCATCGAAAAATCACAGACTCGATTGTGACAGAAATACCGCCACAAACGCCGGTACAGGGACAGCCGACACCGAGAACCAAGGAAAGCGGTTGAGAGCTTGCGCCTCCACGGAATAACCGCCAGCCGACACAGTGCGAGTGAGAAACCGGCCTCTCCATGAAACGACCAGTACTGCCACGGAAAAGAATTCGACGTCGCCAACAAGCGGTGCTACCAGGAGAAACGGCTGCTTTTGAAGAAAACAGCCAGGAACGCGACTGAAGGACATTTGCTCCCAGGAAGAATTGGCATTTGTTCCAAAACACAGCCGGATAAACCGAGAACCTTCGGAGTGGTTGCACCGAAACGGGGTCACCCAGCACCTCAGCGTCCTGGGCTCTAGCAAGCCTCACAGAAGCAACCGGCAGTGCTACCACGGAGGAGCACCTAGAGGGACAAAACTAGCAGTAATGCCATGGACGAAAGGCCAGTTAGGCCAAAAGAATAGAATATTTAGTTCCGGGGATTATAGGCCAGCGCAAACCAGACAGCATAAAGCTGAGGGTCAGCAAAACAAAAATTAGGAACAATTTTTTCTTAAAGGGCAAGTTAGCTGAAACACACACACACACACACACACACACACACACACACACACACACACTAAAAACAATACATTTGGGAAGATTCATCAAATGAAATTTCAAAACTAAGCAAAACATGGAAAAATGGACTCTACAAAGAAGAAAATGCAAACACTTCTAAACAATGTGGTTTCACAGAGGTGATATCGCTGTCAGGCCTATATCAATATCTGCTCGGTCTCACCAGGACTTCTAACTAAGGGACGGCAGACCTTAAGGGACTGCTAAACCGCTACTTGCTACTCCTAAAATATCTTCTTCACCTACATGCCCGGACTTCTATATTTAAAACTCAGGCATAAGTAAAGCAGGGTAAGTTATTATGAAACCGAAAGGTACTGGGACTAAGGAGTCGCAGGCATGGCTATGCTAGTACTGGTTGCCACTAAATATGGACTTGCAAGAGCTAAGAAATCGCATTCACAGGGGCACTTAGAATCGAAGCATGCACTTGTTACTCTAAGAAATCCCTAACCCACGACTCGCTCAGAATATTTCGAACGCAGAATTAAGCATCTCTATCGCAGGCGAAATAAGCCGATACTTATTCCGCTTAAGTTCGAACTTGCTATGCAGAGAAACCACAATCAGGGCCATATTCCGAGTGCAGGAGGTTTAAAACTCCCGAAAAGGCAGTCAAAGCAGGCAGGGCCAAGCCGGACCTGCTGTGCCTACTGGAATTGCTAAACCCAGTTGTGGTACCATTAAGTAATTGGTAGTTCTCTTCTAAGCCACGCTAAACTGTTCCAAAGAAAAAGACGCAGGAAACACTGCTAGCCCTGAGACCCGTGAACAAGTAATCTTTTCAATTATTTATGTATTTTGAGACACGGTCTCGCTCTGCTGGAGGGCATTGGTGCTATCCGGCTCGCTGCAGCCTCGACCTCCTGAGCTCAGGCAACCCGCCCACACCAGCCTCCGGAGCAGCTGGCACTACAGGTGCGCACCACCTCACCGGGCTAATTTTTGCATTTTTTGTAGACACAGGCCTCACCCTGTTGCCCAGGCTGTTCTCAAACTCCTGAGCTCAAGCAATCCGCATGCCTCCGCCGCTGAAAGTGCTAGGATTACTGCCGTGAGCCACTCTGCCCCGCCAGAATAAGTAATACTAAGAACTGGTCATCTGTGAAGTTGTATTAATATAAGTAATCGAGTGGTCCTTCCACGAGAAACAGCAAAGATTGATAAACCTCTCAGTCTTATGACCGTGAATAAAATTCCTGAGTGTAAAACACAATGAATTGATATACTGAAAAACAGAAAGACCGCTGTTAAAAATAAAATTAACAATTAAAATTAAAAAGACGTTATAGTAACGTAAAAGACATGATACAAAATTAAATGTAAACAAACAGTATATTTAAAAAGCAATAATTAGAAAAATAGTAGGAATAAGATTTAAAAATACAATGGAAAAACAAATACATTTTAAATTTGCCAAAAACTCTAAGAATTCTACAATCGTAAAACAGATTTCTCAAAGTTAAAACAGATACGAATGAAATATTTAATGAAATAAATATACATGTTTAAAATACAAGGAAACTGAAAGTAATAAGCGACGCGAAACAAGAAAGAAACATCAGGGAAAAGAGAATTTAAAAACTGACAACCGGCAATGTGTATTTTTATTTTCTAGGTGGAGACGTTTGGTAACTGAGAATCTTTTCAAGGAGGAGAATCCAAAAAAGCCTTCTGCTGCTATCTAAGGCTGCTTAGCGCCACAGATCCGTGGGCAGCACGCCCAGAGTACAGAGAACGCGGTAAAACCAACGCGAAGAATCCACTCCAGGCAGTCTGAGAAACCCGGGAGGTGGCGCCACCGATGGAGGGCAGGAGGATGGCGGCGTTCCAAAAGGCACCCGCTGTCACAGACCTCGGTGTCCTGCTGTCTGTCCCAGGGATGGGGAGGACTGCACCAGGGAAGCTGCTGGAGCTTGAGTCTGTCGGGTTCCTCTGCCTGCCCCACCTCTTCTACGGGTGCCTCTTGCCGCTTCTGTGTCCCCGGCCAACTGAACTCAGTGGGCTTCGATGTACTCGGTTCCAAAGTGCTCTGGCCTCCAGGAAAGAGTCCGTTTTGCCAGTAGACTCCGGGTAGCCGCCAGCAAGGACTGGAAAGCAGTCCCAAATCACAGTTGTCCAATGAGTACTCTCCTAGTACCGGATACAAAGGAAGAGGCCACGGCCCACGATCTTCTGAACTCACAATAGGCGGAGGCTGGGGCTCTGGCGCCACCTCTGCGGAATCCCAAGCCCGCTTCACACAGCCAAGATAATGTTGCTCCATCGCTTAAGCCTCAGACCAAAGTTTGCGCTGATCAAGGAGGGATAGTCTTCCTGCACTACCATCAGCCTGAGTATTTATGCTCTCCAGAGCCCGTGGGCGGAGGCCAGTCAGATATTAAGGAACTCAGTAGTAACAAATGCACGAAAATTAGTAAACAAATGAAAAACGATAACATTTTACAGAGTACATAGAACCAAAACGAACCGTAATTCCGACAGAAAAACATAGCGAGAAAATAAACCGAAATGAAATGACACTAAGCAAACCTCGCAGAGAACTAGCGCTACAGAACGCAGGTTTTAAAGAGCGCTGCAAGGGCCAAGAACCACCCGTTTCCGGGAAATGAGCGTTGCTGCCACCGGAAGACTGTCCGCTAGGGCTCTGTGCTAACCACCTTGCAAACGAGAAACTGGCGCGTTGAACTTAGCAAGCGCCGGCACCTAGCGGATAGCGCTAGTATTGCCAAACAAATATCCGTTTCGGCGCCATAAAGGGTGCTGCTAAAGAGAAACAGCATGCTCTTAGAAAAGAGCGGTGCTTCCACACCTAAACACCCTGTTTGGAGGAAGGAACCAACTCTGTTTCAATGTGTTGTACCAGAAGAATGTGTTGCGGCATTTTAATGTGCTTTAATCCGTTCAATGTGTTTGATAGGTTTAATATGTTTTAACCCGTTTTAACGGGTTGTGACAGAAAAAGCGCCGGCTAATGGTACCACACAATTACTAGCGCGAGCAGCGGCTCCGTGCAATCACCGTTCTGCACCGCAAAACGGGGTTCAGAAAGTTCCTAGGAGATACTAGTGGTTGTAGGACCGAGAAAGTGACAGCACTGAGAACGTAAGGACCCCGCGAATGGGAAATGTCACGTTGGGTGCAGCAACTGAGAAAACGCCCAGTGGGCGCTACTGGCAAACGTGCTGATACAAAACCGCCAGCTCCGCATAGGAAGCGGAGCCGCCAGACAGAACCCGGAACCTGATACCAGCCAGCGAGGCTAAGACCGAGCTCGGCTCCCCGGCTCCTGAGAGAATGAAAGTCAAGAAGCAAGAATCTGAGACGCTCAAAATTAGTACAAAAAAATACATAACATCTAAATAAAAATAAAAATTTAAAATAATGAAAGTCTGAAATGCAAGTAAAAATGAAAAACACATCGGTAACATTGTCCTCAGAGCAAAAGACACAAAAATAATTTTAAGATAAGCAAAAATTACAGAGAACTAACCCTACAAAGAAGATATTACAAATATGGCTAAGCGGTGCAATGCCTACCATTAGAATATTTCTGTCAGATCTAAACCCCTGCAGGTTGCTCCTGTCGTAATTTCCTACGACAAACAAAAATAGCCACGGTTAAACGTGTTTAGCTACGTCTAAAAAATCGTAGTAGCTGGTACATCCCGATTTGGTCTACAAGAGGAAAAAGTCTCGATGGGCAGGACTTGCTATTGTCAAAGGGAGCTTGGTAAAACTGAGAAATCGCGTTCGCCGGCATTTCCTGACTTCCACCGGAGTTTTAAAAACACACAAGCATAGCTAAGACGGGACTCGATATTGCGAAACCAAACTTGGTATAAGAGCTCCCAACACTGCTAAACTGGTTATCACTAAACCTTCAAAAAAAAAAAAAAAGACAAAGCAAAACAAACAAACAAAAAAAAACAAAGAAAAACGCATTCGCTGATACCCACATTTCCACAGGAGTTAAACATTTCCTGCGCAGCTAAAGCAAGTCTTACCAGCAGGAAACGGGAACTTGCTAGGACTAAGAAACTTGAGGCTACGCTGACCCCATGGTTGTTACGATTAGAAATCCGAGGCTACTGGAAACCCGGAGCTGCTGACAAATGAGTCGCAGAGTAACTTCGCCTTCGCATGGGGAAATGGTGACTTCCTACGGCCTAGATAGATATCGCTGCCAAGGCTAGACCGGTGTTTGTCTCAAGTCAGGACTTGCTTGGGCTGAGAAATCACATTTTGGCTATTCTCCTACTTGGACAGGGGGGTGGAAATCCCAGGCACAGCGAAATCGAAACTTCCTAGGACCAAGAAGCCAACGACGCGCGAAACCGTGGGGTCCTGCGACAGAGACGCCGGCGGCGCCGCCACAGGACTGCGTTCTGGAGGCTGAGCCGGAACCCGTGCGGCGGCGCTGGGAAGAGACTGTGCCCCTGCAGCTCCCCTGTCACCTGCTCCTAGGAGCGTTGGGCTCCCCCCGCCCAGCCCTGCAACACCCATCCGGCAACGCCAGATTCTGCGCAACTGGGGCAGCTGCGACTTTGAATCTCTCAGCTCCGCGGCCTGAGGGCTGCCGCCACCGAGAAATGGAGGCACAGAGCTGTGAACAAGAGACCACGGCTCGGCGAAATGGCAGTGCCAGGAGCCTGAAAGGGAATGCAGCCGGCGGGGTTGTCAAGGACAACATTTGTTTTGGCGCAACCAACGGTGCTGTCACCAAGAAACCGTCGACTCTTGAGAAAAAAGAGAAGTTCGGCTACCGAGAAACTCCGTGCAACAAGTGCTGTGACAGCAAAACCGCCAGCTCCGCGCCGCTGGCGAAAGAGCCAACGGAAACGCCGGGTGCTGCGACCGCGACGCCGGCACTAGAGGGCCTCGGATGGAGAAAGCCCCGCAGTGAGACGAGGAAACTGTGCACAGCACAGCTAGCAGCTGACACAAACAGAAAAGTGTCTGGTCTGCACTCTGGGAGAAAGCGCGGATCAAAACCAGCAACTCAGTGGAGGGAACCCCGCAGCCACTGAAGAAGTTGCCCACGTGGCGGTGGGGCCAGAGAAACACGGCGATTTCGACGACAGCCGTGGGGATACGACAGAGAAACATGCGCGGCCACAGAAGTACATCCAGCTCCGCGCAACCAGTGGTTCTGCGATCCAAAAACCGCCAGCTGGGCTCGACCAGAAACTTCTAAAAAACTGTGGTCCCATAGCAGCTTTCCTACCCACGACAGACAGTCGCCTTTAGAGAGCACCTAACGGTGCTGAGACCGGCCTAGGCCAGCAAAAGCGCAGAGCGGTGCCGGTGCCAGGAAACGCCCGACTTGGTGAAACCAACCTCGTGACCACCGATTCCACTGGCTTCGCAGGACGCAACGGGCGAAGGCGCGGCGGAGAAACCGCAGGCTCCCTTCACCGATTATGCTGCGGGCTGGGGTTGGTGGGGGGCACCCGCGAAGTTGTGAAACCAGCGGGGCTGGGACCCAGCGATCACCTGCCCATAGCAAATGCCTGTGCAGTTGCAAAAGACAACTTTTGGCGGAAAGAAGGTTGCCGCCACAGAGCATCCGATAACGCTGACAAAGGCGTGGCGTTGCCAGTGAGAAACCGCCGGCGCTGGGAAAGGAACGGTGCAGCGACCCACCAACTGCGCACATTAAAATGCCGCAACACATTCTTCTGGTACAACACATTGAAACAGAGTTGGTTCCTTCCTCCAAACAGGGTGTTTAGGTGTGGAAGCACCGCTCTTTTCTAAGAGCATGCTGTTTCTCTTTAGCAGCACCCTTTATGGCGCCGAAACGGATATTCGTTTGGCAATACTAGCGCTATCCGCTAGGTGCCGGCGCTTGCTAAGTTCAACGCGCCAGTTTCTCGTTTGCAAGGTGGTTAGCACAGAGCCCTAGCGGACAGTCTTCCGGTGGCAGCAACGCTCATTTCCCGGAAACGGGTGGTTCTTGGCCCTTGCAGCGCTCTTTAAAACCTGCGTTCTGTAGCGCTAGTTCTCTGCGAGGTTTGCTTAGTGTCATTTCATTTCGGTTTATTTTCTCGCTATGTTTTTCTGTCGGAATTACGGTTCGTTTTGGTTCTATGTACTCTGTAAAATGTTATCGTTTTTCATTTGTTTACTAATTTTCGTGCATTTGTTACTACTGAGTTCCTTAATATCTGACTGGCCTCCGCCCACGGGCTCTGGAGAGCATAAATACTCAGGCTGATGGTAGTGCAGGAAGACTATCCCTCCTTGATCAGCGCAAACTTTGGTCTGAGGCTTAAGCGATGGAGCAACATTATCTTGGCTGTGTGAAGCGGGCTTGGGATTCCGCAGAGGTGGCGCCAGAGCCCCAGCCTCCGCCTATTGTGAGTTCAGAAGATCGTGGGCCGTGGCCTCTTCCTTTGTATCCGGTACTAGGAGAGTACTCATTGGACAGCTGTGATTTGGGACTGCTTTCCAGTCCTTGCTGGCGGCTACCCGGAGTCTACTGGCAAAACGGACTCTTTCCTGGAGGCCAGAGCACTTTGGAACCGAGTACATCGAAGCCCACTGAGTTCAGTTGGCCGGGGACACAGAAGCGGCAAGAGGCACCCGTAGAAGAGGTGGGGCAGGCAGAGGAACCCGACAGACTCAAGCTCCAGCAGCTTCCCTGGTGCAGTCCTCCCCATCCCTGGGACAGACAGCAGGACACCGAGGTCTGTGACAGCGGGTGCCTTTTGGAACGCCGCCATCCTCCTGCCCTCCATCGGTGGCGCCACCTCCCGGGTTTCTCAGACTGCCTGGAGTGGATTCTTCGCGTTGGTTTTACCGCGTTCTCTGTACTCTGGGCGTGCTGCCCACGGATCTGTGGCGCTAAGCAGCCTTAGATAGCAGCAGAAGGCTTTTTTGGATTCTCCTCCTTGAAAAGATTCTCAGTTACCAAACGTCTCCACCTAGAAAATAAAAATACACATTGCCGGTTGTCAGTTTTTAAATTCTCTTTTCCCTGATGTTTCTTTCTTGTTTCGCGTCGCTTATTACTTTCAGTTTCCTTGTATTTTAAACATGTATATTTATTTCATTAAATATTTCATTCGTATCTGTTTTAACTTTGAGAAATCTGTTTTACGATTGTAGAATTCTTAGAGTTTTTGGCAAATTTAAAATGTATTTGTTTTTCCATTGTATTTTTAAATCTTATTCCTACTATTTTTCTAATTATTGCTTTTTAAATATACTGTTTGTTTACATTTAATTTTGTATCATGTCTTTTACGTTACTATAACGTCTTTTTAATTTTAATTGTTAATTTTATTTTTAACAGCGGTCTTTCTGTTTTTCAGTATATCAATTCATTGTGTTTTACACTCAGGAATTTTATTCACGGTCATAAGACTGAGAGGTTTATCAATCTTTGCTGTTTCTCGTGGAAGGACCACTCGATTACTTATATTAATACAACTTCACAGATGACCAGTTCTTAGTATTACTTATTCTGGCGGGGCAGAGTGGCTCACGGCAGTAATCCTAGCACTTTCAGCGGCGGAGGCATGCGGATTGCTTGAGCTCAGGAGTTTGAGAACAGCCTGGGCAACAGGGTGAGGCCTGTGTCTACAAAAAATGCAAAAATTAGCCCGGTGAGGTGGTGCGCACCTGTAGTGCCAGCTGCTCCGGAGGCTGGTGTGGGCGGGTTGCCTGAGCTCAGGAGGTCGAGGCTGCAGCGAGCCGGATAGCACCAATGCCCTCCAGCAGAGCGAGACCGTGTCTCAAAATACATAAATAATTGAAAAGATTACTTGTTCACGGGTCTCAGGGCTAGCAGTGTTTCCTGCGTCTTTTTCTTTGGAACAGTTTAGCGTGGCTTAGAAGAGAACTACCAATTACTTAATGGTACCACAACTGGGTTTAGCAATTCCAGTAGGCACAGCAGGTCCGGCTTGGCCCTGCCTGCTTTGACTGCCTTTTCGGGAGTTTTAAACCTCCTGCACTCGGAATATGGCCCTGATTGTGGTTTCTCTGCATAGCAAGTTCGAACTTAAGCGGAATAAGTATCGGCTTATTTCGCCTGCGATAGAGATGCTTAATTCTGCGTTCGAAATATTCTGAGCGAGTCGTGGGTTAGGGATTTCTTAGAGTAACAAGTGCATGCTTCGGTTCTAAGTGCCCCTGTGAATGCGATTTCTTAGCTCTTGCAAGTCCATATTTAGTGGCAACCAGTACTAGCATAGCCATGCCTGCGACTCCTTAGTCCCAGTACCTTTCGGTTTCATAATAACTTACCCTGCTTTACTTATGCCTGAGTTTTAAATATAGAAGTCCGGGCATGTAGGTGAAGAAGATATTTTAGGAGTAGCAAGTAGCGGTTTAGCAGTCCCTTAAGGTCTGCCGTCCCTTAGTTAGAAGTCCTGGTGAGACCGAGCAGATATTGATATAGGCCTGACAGCGATATCACCTCTGTGAAACCACATTGTTTAGAAGTGTTTGCATTTTCTTCTTTGTAGAGTCCATTTTTCCATGTTTTGCTTAGTTTTGAAATTTCATTTGATGAATCTTCCCAAATGTATTGTTTTTAGTGTGTGTGTGTGTGTGTGTGTGTGTGTGTGTGTGTGTGTGTGTTTCAGCTAACTTGCCCTTTAAGAAAAAATTGTTCCTAATTTTTGTTTTGCTGACCCTCAGCTTTATGCTGTCTGGTTTGCGCTGGCCTATAATCCCCGGAACTAAATATTCTATTCTTTTGGCCTAACTGGCCTTTCGTCCATGGCATTACTGCTAGTTTTGTCCCTCTAGGTGCTCCTCCGTGGTAGCACTGCCGGTTGCTTCTGTGAGGCTTGCTAGAGCCCAGGACGCTGAGGTGCTGGGTGACCCCGTTTCGGTGCAACCACTCCGAAGGTTCTCGGTTTATCCGGCTGTGTTTTGGAACAAATGCCAATTCTTCCTGGGAGCAAATGTCCTTCAGTCGCGTTCCTGGCTGTTTTCTTCAAAAGCAGCCGTTTCTCCTGGTAGCACCGCTTGTTGGCGACGTCGAATTCTTTTCCGTGGCAGTACTGGTCGTTTCATGGAGAGGCCGGTTTCTCACTCGCACTGTGTCGGCTGGCGGTTATTCCGTGGAGGCGCAAGCTCTCAACCGCTTTCCTTGGTTCTCGGTGTCGGCTGTCCCTGTACCGGCGTTTGTGGCGGTATTTCTGTCACAATCGAGTCTGTGATTTTTCGATGACAACGCCATTCATTTCTCTAAAACAGGCTATGTCTGGAATTGGCAATTTCTCTTGGTCAGAGTCCTTGGTTTCGCAGAGCCTGTTATTTCCAGGCTACTGGACTGCTGTTTGCTTCGTGCTAGCACTGTTGTACCCAGTACCGTTAGGTGCTCCCTGTTGGAGTTTTGAGACAGCGTTTTGAGATAGGTGCACCAGCACTCCAGACCAGGCACCTGAAGAAAGCATTATCATTTCAAGCTCAGTAGGGGCAATAGAATGAGTGGTGTTAGAGAAAGCAAGCAGAGGCTTGAAGGAAGGGCCACTCCACAGTATTTTTTGGCTTTTTTTTTTTTTTCCACTTATTTTGAGACAGGGTCTGGCTGTGTCACCCAGGCTGGAGTGCAGTGGCACAAGCATAGCTCACTGCAGCCTCAGCCATCCTGGGTCATGCAATCCTCCCTTCTCAGCCTCATAAGTAGCTGGGACTACAGGTACGTGCCACCATGCCTGGCTACTGTGTGTGAGTGTGTGTGTGTGTGTGTGTCTGTGTGTGTCTGTGTCTGTGTATGTGTGTGTGTGGAGACGGGTTATCTTTCTATTACCCAAGATGGTTTTGAACTCCTGGCCTCAAGTAATCCTCCTGCCTCGGCCTCCCAAAGTGCTGTGGTTGCAGGTGTGATGTGAATCACCACAGCCAGCCTATTTTTGACTTCAGGTAAAATAATTCAGTACCCTGAGGTCTAGGTGAAACAAAACAAGGTAATAAATTACTAATCCATATCTCTGCACAGCTGTTGTCTTTCAGTGCCTAAACTCAATCAGAAGCCTGGGAGCAAAAGTAGCTCTCAGTGCAGTCCATACAGGTTGCTTCTTGCAGCATAGTGCTGACTGAAGAGCCTTAAGTGGATCTAGAGAGGCAAACTGTTACCTAGCAGTGTCTTTATGTTGATCAACCTACTCACAATGGTAACTTTTTCTTTTTTTTCTTTTGAGACAGTCTCCCATTGACACCCAGGCTGGAGTGCATTGGTACGATTTCGGCTCACTGCAACCTCTGCCTCTTGGGTTCAAGTAATTCTTGTGACTCAGCCTCCCCAGTAGCTGGGATTACAGGCATGCACCACCACACCCGGCTAATCTTCTTGTATTTTTGGTAGAAACCGGGTTTTGCTATGTTAGCGAGGCTGGTCTCCAACTCCTGGCCTCAAGTGATCTGCCCACCTTGGACTCCCAAAGCACTAGAATTTCAGTCATGAACTACCCCGCCTGGCCCACAATGGTAACTTTTAAAAATGGTCTAACAACAACTCTGCACTCATAATTTCAACAAATTAGATAAAATGCATCAATCCTGCAAGATCCAGTCTACCCAACTCATGAAAAATAATCTGTAAATTTTTGCAATTATTAAAGATATTGAATTAATGGTCAAAAAAAAAAAAAACCTAGAGGTTCTTACCATTTCACTGACTAATTTTACCTAATATTCAAAGAATAAATAACATAAATTCTACACAATTTATTCTAGAAAATAGAAGAATATGGAATACTTCCCAACTTATTTTATGAGATCAGCATTTTCCTGGCAAACCGAGGACACTAAGAGAAAACTACTGACCAAGATTGCACCTAAACATAGATGCAGAAATCCTCACCAAAATACTAACAAATAGAAATCAGAAATGTATGTTAAAGAACAACACCATGCCCAAGTAAGGTTTATTCCATACGTAAGCCTGGTTTAATACTCAAAAGTCAATCAGTATATTTCACCCTATTGATAGGCTCAACGAGAAACACTGTATAATCCTGTCAAATGATGCACAAAAAGCATTTAAGAAAATCTATATCCATTCGTGATTTAAAATTTAAAAAACAACTCTCAGCAACGTGGGAATAGAGGGATTTTCATCAATCGTGCAAAGAACGTCTACAAAAACCTATAGCAAAATTGTATGTAATCGTGACAGACTCAGTGCTTTTCCCATGAAATCAGAAACAAGGCCAAGATATTCACTCCAACCATTTCTATTCAACAAGGTAGTGGAATCGTTCGCCAGTGCAATAAGGTGAGAAAGCATACACATTGGAAGTGAAAAAATGAAACTATCCATACTTGCAGAACATGAGCCTATGGAGAAAATCTTAAAGAGTCTAGAAGAAAACTTCCAGAAATTATGAGTTTAGCAAGGCCTCAAGATAGAAAGGTGCAAACCTTCAGAGGGAAAAAGTTCCAGGGCCTCAGAACAGGAGAATTTCCTGCAGTAAGTTCTCAGGTCTGCTGCCTGTTCACCGGATTTCCTGTAGGCTCAGCCTGTGAGTCACCAGCCATGCACGACCCCTGGCCTATTCTCCCCTCCAATCTCTGCATAAGACACACACTTCTTGTACTTTTTGTTTGCCTTGCAACCAGCAAATCTAGGGGATTCAGGGTCCCCGTGATAGTCCTGGCACCAGCAACCAGCCACCCCGCCCCTGAGGCTCATCCTTACCCAACATCAACAGAAACACAGGCAACAGGAATTTCACATTTGTGTACGATTTTATTGAGAAGGGGAAAGAAAAAGGCACAAAGTGATCGAAAGGCGAAACTTCTTCCATCGCGTTTGAGCGAACTCACGTGTTACTGTAACAACACCTGTTACAAGAGATCGTCCAATGGAAGGTCTTAGCGGAAATCTCAGGGCTCAGGACTCCGAAGACACAATGGACTCGGTGGACACATTCTTAGGGCGTCTGCCCCAAGCGCATGCAATCTGCAGCCAGCAGTCTTGGAACTTTGGTTGGTGGCTCCGAGGTCAGCAGTAGGCTGACACTCTGAAAGGTCTCCTCAGACGGACCTGTCCGGCTGGAGTTGTCTGCCTACCGAGCGAGGGACGAGTTGCGAGGCAGGCTGCGGGGACGGGAGTACGTTGAGACCCTGTGCAGCCTCCTGCTCTCCCGAGGGCTCCTGCGGATCCTCCTGGGTCTCTGGCGCGGGATCCAGAGCGGGCGACTCTGCGCCCGGCCTCAAGGTGCTCTGAGGCTTGGGAAAGAGATCTTTTCGCCGGCAGTTTCAGCAAAGAAGCACGCAGGGAGCGGAAAGTAGGTCCCAGTGGAAATCTAGGCCGTCCCAGGAGAGCTCGCAGTGGTAAGGAAAGGAAGGGAGCATCCAGGACACCGAATGTACTGAGCTCAGGGCTGGAGGCATCTGGCCCCGTCGCCTCCTTTGCGGAATCCCGGGCCTGCCAAACTCCGAGGGGAGACAGCAGCTCCACAGCAGCTCCTTCGCGTCTTTCATCCACCAGCTGACGCCGGGTATGTGGGACTCAGAAGTCAACATCTTTTGCGTTTTTATACTCTTCTGGCCTCCTGGGGGTCCAAATCAGATTTCAGGGAGGTGGATGGAAACCTTACTCTTAGGAGCAAATTACATCAAGAGATGGAATTAATGAGATTTACATAAAGTCCTATCATCTGAGATGAAGTTATCTAGTTAAATAGTTTGCTTTAGGGATTGAAAAGAAAAAATACTATCGGGTGCAGGGAAATCAGTTTTGGGGGACCCTGGTTAGAAAGTTCATTATTGCCCCCAAATGCATTACTAGTACCTGAGCAGACTTGGATCCTTTTCTACGCCAGAGCAGTGCTTGTCAGATGCCTGATGGGTCATAATGTTACTGAGGAGCAGGCCACGGTAGTCGCCCATTTTTAAAATAAAAATACCTGTTTTGTTTTGTTTTGTTTTGTTTGTTTGTTTGTTTCTTTTGACACGGAGTTTTGCTCTTGTTGCCCAGTCTGGAGTGCAGTGGCGAGATCTCGGCTCACCGCAATCTCCACCTCCTGGATTCAAATGATTCCCCTGCCTCAGCCTCCCGAGTAGCTGGGATTACAGTCGCCCACCACCATGCCCAGCTAATTTTTTTGTATTTTTAGTAGATACGAGGTTTCACTATATTGCCCAGGCTGGTCTTGAACTCCTGACCTCAGGTGATCCGCCCGCCTCGGCCTTCCAAAGTGCTGGGATTACAGGCGTGAGCCATCGCGCCTGGCCTTTTATGGTATTTCATAATACTATTGTGTGTTATGTGGCCTCTTTTTAAATTTTAATTTTAGATTCAGAGGGTACATGTGTAGGTTACAAGGGTATATTGTGTGATGCTAAGGCTTCTATTGATATTGTCACCCAGAGAGTGAACATAGTCCTCAGTAGAAAGTTTTTCAGCCTCTACCCCCTTGTCTCCGTCCCTCCTTTTGTTGTCCTTCAGTTTTCTATTGTTCTCATGTTTATTTTATTTTATTGAGACAGGGTCTCACTCTGTCACCCAGACTGGAGTGCAGTGGCATGATCTTGGCTCACTACAACTTCCACCTCCTGGGTTGAAGCAATTCTCCTGCCTCAGCCTCCCGAGTAGCTGGGATTACAGGCGCCCACCACCATGCCAGGCTATTTATATATATATATATATATACATATTTTTTTGTCTTTTCTTTTTTTTTTTTCTTTTTAGTAGAGATGGGGTTTCACCATGTGGGCCAGGCTGGCCTCAAACTCCTGACCTCAAGTGATCCCTCCCTGCCCCTCTGCCTCGGCCTCCCAAAGTGCTGGGATTACAGGCGTGAACCACCGCACCCTGCCCCGTTCTCATCTTTATGTTCCTGTGTATCAGGTTTACCTCCCACTTACAAGTAAGAACATGCAATATGTGTTTCTGCATTAATTTGCTCTAGGTAATGGCATCCTTACAGAATAGTTTGAAGTTGGATAATGTGATGCCTCGGGCTTCTTCTTCTTTTTTTTTTTTTTTTTTTTTTTTGCTTAGGATGCTTTGCCTATTACTTGACCAATTCTTTTTTTTTTTTTTTTTTTGAGACAGAGTCTTGCCCTTTCGCTCAGGTGGGAATGCACTGGCATGGCCTTGGCGGCCTCGAACTCTCAGGCTCAATTGATCCTCCCCCTTCAGCCTCCAGAGTAGCTAGAAATACAAGTTTGTGCCACCATACCTGGCTCATTTTTTTTTACTGTAGTTTTTGTAAAGATAGGGTCTCACCATGTTGCCCAGGCTGGTCATTGCCCAATACTTAATGTGGTCTTTCACTCTCCCAGTATTGTCTTCTACTGCTGAATTGCTAAATTTAAAGTATTGCAGAATTTGGTTGTATGTGTGCAATAATATACAATGGAGCAGACAGGGCACACAATCCCCTGGGCTCAGGGTTGGTGGCCTCTGGAGTCCTGGTGCCTGGTCTGTTGAATCCCAGGCCTGATGCACCCCAGAGGAAAGTCCTGCCCCTGCTGCACCCTAGGAGGAAAGTGCTGCTTCATGGCATCCATCTCACAATTGGTGACAGAGTATCTGGAACTTAGAAATCTCCAGTATTTGTGTTTTTATACTCTTCTGCTCTCTTGGGTGGTTGTAACCAGATAACAAGAAACTCGATGATAACTTTAGTCTTAGGAGCAAATTTCCTTAGGAGATGGAATTAATGATATTAACATAAAATCCTACCTTCTGGGGTGAAATTATCTAGATTAGGACAGATTGGTTTTGCAGATGAAAGGAAAAAGTACTACCATGTCTGTGGAGGAAAAGCTGTTTTTATGGTGCCTGGCTTTAGAAAGCTCATTACTGCCCCAAATCACATTGCTAGTCCTAGAGCAGAGACTAGAACCCTTTCTACCAGGAGAAAAGCTTGGGGGTAATGTATAAAGCAGTTATGGGGTGTTATTGAGGAGCTGGGTAAGCATAGTTGCCCTATTGTTAATGTGGTCTTTCACGTTTCCAGTTTTGTCTTCTGCTGAATTGCTATATTAAAAAGATTTTGGCCAGGTGCAGCGGCTCAGAGCTATAATCCCAGCACTTTACGAGGTGAGGCAGGCAGACCACTTGAGCCCAGGAGTTTAAGACTATCCTGGGTAACATGGCGAAAAAAAATACAACAATCAACTGGGCAAAGTGGTGCATGGCTATAGTCCCAGCTACTTGAAAGACTGAGCCGGAGAGCCACCTGAGCTTGGGAAGTTGAGGCTGCAGTGAGCCGAGATTCAGCTTACTGTACTCTAGCCTGAGCAACGGAGTGAGACCCTGTCTCAAAACACAAAAAGAAAAAAGACTTAGGCTGGGCACGGTGGCTCACGTCTGTAATCTCAGCACTTTTGGAGGCCAAGGAGGGAGGATCACCTGAGGTCAGGAGTTCGAGACCAGCCTGACCAACATGGAGAAACCCCGTCTTTACTAAAAATACAAAATTAGCTGGACGTGGTGGCACATGCCCGTAATCCCAGCTACTCAGGAGGCTGAGGCAGGAGAATTGCTTGAACCCGGGAGGCCGAGGTTGCGGTGAGCCGAGATCGCCGCATTGCACTCCAGCCTGGGCAACAAGAGCAAAATGTCATCTAAAAAAAGAAAGAAAGAAAAAAGATTTCAACACTTCTGCTTGTGTGTAATAGCAAGAAGTTTCAGGCCCCACTGGCTAAGTTACAGAGAGGTTACATGCCATTCTAGATGTGTGAACCTCTGTAAGTTATCTAACCCGGTAGCCTTTATTTTAACCACCTCCGAAATGGAAGCCAAATGTGCTTTCATTTTACAAAGTAACTATCAGGGATACTTTCGATGGAAAAAGTTAATGTTTGGACAGTATCCGGTTGAAAGTAATTAGGTCAGTTTTTAACAATATTATCATTATTGATTTTATCGTAAACTGAAAGATATTCTTAATCAGAACGAATGTAAAATGAATCCTTCTTTGTTGCATTCTTTCTGTGGATTTTTTTTCCTTCTCATATCCTCTGTGAAACTGGAATTTGTCTGAGTTAAACATGCTATTTGCAAAGCATCAATGGATACAATTATAGAATTACCTAATTAAACATTATTGTTTACTATTGTAAAATCTGATTGATCCCAACATTTAGCGAGCATGTTCTGATACCCTACCGTGTTCCAGGGGCTATAAAGGGAGCCACAAATACAAAGATGAGGAACTGGTTGCAGTTTTCACAACTCTTACTAATGAGAGAATACTCTGTCAGGAGATCATTCAGAACACAGCTGACTCTGTGTTTATTCCAGGAGCTGATTTGAAGACCAGAAAGAAAAGGTCTGAATTGAAGCTTCCCTTCAAAGCCATGCTTCTTTCTACTAGAAAAAAGGAAAATATACAACTATACAACAGGAAGTGAAAAAAAGGAAACAGAATGAGAATGACAGAACAGATACAGAAGGCAGAAGATTGCAAGCTCTTGTTAGGTGAAAGGTTTATGGACTCTAGGTGTCTGGAGAATGGATCCTGAGAGCAGGAGCAACTCCTACCTGCCAGTATTACTCGAGAAGTACCAGTGGTGATTCCAGAAAACTAGCTTTAGCTTTTTTTTTTTTTTTTTTTTGAGATGGAGTCTCCCTCTGTCGCCCAGGCTGGAGTTCAGTGGCGCCATCTTGGCTCACTGCAAGCTCCGCCTCCCGGGTTCACGCCATTCTCCTGCCTCAGCCTCCCAAGTAGCTGGGACTACAGGCACCCGCCACTACACCCGGCTAATTTTCTGTATTTTTAGTAGAGACGGGGTTTCACCGTGTTAGCCAGGATGGTCTCGATCTCCTGACCTCGTGATCCGCCCGCCTCGGCCTCCCGAAGTGCTGGGATTACAGGCGTGAGCCACCGCGTCCAGCCTCTTTAGCATTTCTTTGAGCATGTAGCCTGGATGTGTCTCTCCAGATGTGAACAGTGGATGGAACCTTACATTGTAGAGAGTTGGCAGTGCTCTGCATGGGTATAACACACAAAGTAGTGACCATTCCCAAAGGAGACCCATGTCACGCAGGCAGAGACCTGCTGTCCAGCCTCTTATGCAGACATGCTTCTCCCTCCAACGTGTGCAAAGGAATGTACTATTTCTTTTCAACTTCCCCAGAGAAAAACTGTTAAGGCAGGTGATACTTTCTTAGGGAATGTTGATTTACACAAACTGCAATTATAATATTATCTGAAAAAAAGAAATCTGCAAGTGATCTGAGGGTAAACGCTGCAGCTGCAAGCCCCACTTGCAAGTATTCTCAGGACAAATGGGAAATGGGTGAAATGATTGCCTGTAGTATTTTGCTTTTACACTTTATTTATATTATGTTACATCCTGCAAGAATTTGCATGTCATAACTTAGAGAATAAAGAACTCAGCTGATATAGGGGTCAACTAATCTGATCAACTTAGGAAGAAAATGTAGAAATATACCATCAAGCGTTATCATTTACAGCTTTCTTACAAACGCCTTTGCTACATCTTTGGCCAACCTGATAATTTATGATACAGTGGGCACTGTATCATCAGTAGTTTAACAATTCAATCAAAACTAAATCAAAACTTCCATCTTTATCTAATCATGTATCATGTTTGCCTGGAGGCCAGCAGGCCATCTTGGGCAGAAGACTACAAGATTTCTTTAGTCTAGATACCTCCTATTTGGTTCACTGAAAGCCATTAATTGCTTTCTCTTTGTCCATGGCTGTAACAAACGTTTATTTTTATTTTGGAGGCAAGGTTTCACTCTGTAGCTCAGGCTAGAATGTAGTGGTATCATCACAGCTCACTTCAGCCTTGAACTCCTGGGCTCAAACAATTATGTTGCCTCAGCCTCCTGTGTGGCTGGGATTACAAGCAGACACCAACACATCCAGCTAATTTTTTTTTTTTTTTTTTTTTTTTTTTACTAGAGATGGTATTTTACTATGTTGCCTGGGCTGGTTTTGAGTTTTTGGCCTCAAGTGATCCTCCTGCCTCAGCCTCCCATAGTGCTGGGATTACAGGCATGAGCCACTATGCCCAGCCCGTAATAAAGTTTTCTAGTCTTAGAAACTTTGTACTTTATATTCTCTCATGAAAGTAACTCCACCTTTTTTTTTTTTTTTTTTTTTTGAGGCAGGGTCTTGCTCTGTTGCCCAGGCTGGAGTACAGTGGTGTGTTCTCAGCTCACTGCAAGCTCTGCCTCCCGGGATCAAATGATTCTCTCGCCTCAGCCTACTGAGTAACTTGAGATTACAGGTGGGCCACCACGCCCAGCAGATATTTTTTATATTTTTAGTAGAGATGGCATTTCACCATGTTGGCCAGGATGGTCTTGAACTCCTTGCCTCAAGTGATCCGCCTGCCTTGGCCTCCCAAAGTGCTAGGAGTACAGGTGTGAGCCACTGCACCCAGCCTAGGTTTGTGTGTTTGCTGTTTTTTGGTGTTGTTCATTGCATTACTCATATCGAAGTGGAAGTATCTGTGACAATTCTATCCTTACTATAGTAGCTAATATAGCATCCTCCTAGTCACCTTTTCAACTAAGTTGCATTAAGCTTCTTGATAACATTTATCATATAAACACTGTTTTATTTATTTATTTGTTGTCATGCTATTTTTTTTTTTTTTTTTTTTTTTTTTTTACAATCCATGAAGGTGTCAAACACTTTATGGCCAAGTCCATGTCTGCTTGTTGATTACTTATCTCTGGGACCTTGTTCACTATGTAGTACAATATAGACACTTGGTATTTGTTAATGAAGACACGATAAATGTATTAAAAGGTTGAGTGTGGTGGCTTATGCCTGTAATCCCAGCACTTTGGGAGGCTGAGGTGGGAGGATTGCTTGAGCCCAAGAGTTTGAGATCAGCCTGGGCAGCAGAGGGAGACTGTATCTCTACAAAATTTTTTAAATTAGCTGAGTGTATGGTGCGTGCCTGTAGCCTCAGCTACTTGGTAGGCTTAGGTGGGAGGATTGCTTGAGTCTAGGAGATTAAGGCTGAAGTGAGCAGTGATTATGCCACCACACTGCAGTATAGGTGACAGATTGAGACCCTGTCTCAAAAAAACAAACAAAAAACAACAACAACAACAACAAAACAAAGGGTAGTCTCAGAGCTCTGTAACTGATTATAAACCACTCTACGAAAGGATCAAAGTAAAACAATAATTGTAGATGACAAAAGTCTTATAATAGCCATGGTTTAAGACACAACTGACAAAGAAATGTGGTTATATCTGTGATATATAACATTTGAATATAAGAATCATAATTAGTTCTGAAAACATATACTAAGACATATCACAATCATAAGAATCTCATACAATTTTAAAACACTGATAACACATTTACATAAATACAATGCAAACATGGTTACACATCATTTTATATTTGATAATACTTCTTGTGTGATTATACCAACTAAGCCAAATATGTCTCTTTGGATTTCAGGGGACTCAATGTCAAAAAAATTAATGAGATAAAAATGACTGAATTTAGAATTGGATTTTGGAAAGTTTGTCAAACATCAAAGACTTAAAACACTTGATATCACAAAACAGGATCACAGGTCATTGTAAAAAATAAGTCATTCATTTAGTTAAGCAGTAACTCAAAGTGTTCAAAAACTAAAAGCCAAAACCTTTTATTCTTTGAGACTTGCTTTCCCAAACAGTAAGAGCTAATAAAGACAGCACGAAGCCAATCAAATCTCTCAAATATTGTAGACAAATCTAATAAATTTTGATCATCTTGACCATAAGATACAACTTTTATAAACCTTTTCATAATCTTTCATAATTTTTTAATAAGAATGAGTTAATGATCCATGAAAACATTGTGAATCTGACATGGGGTCCCACATGCTGGTCTTGCATCAGTGTTCCTTTGATATTAACGTTTACTTTATAGACTGCCTGTGGTGGCTCGCACCTGTAAACTCAGCACTTTGGGCGGTCTAGGCAGGCAGACTGCTGGAGCTCAGGAGTTCGAGACCAGCCTGGGCAACATGGCGAAACTCTGTGTCTACAAAAAATACAAAACTTAGCCATGTGTGCTGGTGCACATCCATAGTCCCAGCTACCTAGGAGGCTGAGGTGGCAGGATCGCTTGAGCCTGGGAGGTGGAGGTTGCAGTGAGCTAGGACTATGCCACTGTACTCCAGCCTGGGTGACAGAGCTAGACCTTATCTGGAAAAAAAAAAACAAAACAAAACAAAAAAAAACCTGTTTAAATTAAATTCTGTATAAATTATAGAGAAACTGAACTAATTTTATCTGTTAAAATAGGTCCTTACAAGCTTACACACCCACTTCTTCTTCAATAGTCCCTGGGACTAGAGGGTTTGAATAGTCTTAATTTCTGGCCCCATGTCTCATGACTGCAGCTTATTCTGATTTTCGTCTTCTCCTAGATCTGAAGATGAGGCTTCAATTGCTCTCAATTTAGCGGGAGTTAGTGATCTTTTTAGACTCAGGAGTCAAAGCCATGAAAATTAGTAGCACAAGGACTTTAAAAGAAATACAGAAAGTTACACGGATATAATAACCTTAATTAACCTTAATTTTTTTAAATCTCAGTTTTCTTTTCTTTCTTTCTTTTTTTTTTTTTTTTTTTGAGACAGAGTCTCACACTGTCGCCCAGGCTGGTATGCAGTGGCTAGATCTCGGCTTACTGCAACCTTCGCCTCCCAGGTTCAAGTGATTCTCCTGCCTCAGCCTCCCAAGTAGCTAGGATTACAGGCACCCGCCACCACGTCCGGCTAATTTTTTGTATTTTTAGTAGAGCTGGGTTTCACTGTGTGGGCCAGGCTGCTCTTGAACTCCTGGCCTCGTGATCTGCCTGCCTCAGCCTCCTTCAATCTCAGTTTTTCTGAGCAAATAAAAACCTAGTAATGACATAGGAATTATTTTGATAAAATATAAAATAGGTTATTCTCAGGCTGGCTACCAAAAGGCAAAAAAGGATGTGCTTTTCCATATGGGGATTCCATTTAGACAACCTTCAAGTCAAAACTAATGAAAAGGGCACTTGAATTAATTAGACATAGGAAGAGTGTGTCCCAGGACATAAGTGAAGTTTTTTGGTTTCATAGAACAATTTAGATATATTTTAAAAAGTCAAGAGCACAGAATGTTCTATTGGAAGAAAACATTTCGTTTTGATCCTAAAGATGAAGTGTTTTTTAGCATCAGACCACAACAACAGTTAAAACCTAAGGAAAAAAGTCACAGGAGCTGACAAAAAAGTTGAAGGAGAAAGTTATTACCTCAGGCCTTAAAAAGGAGAGAGGCCCGGCGCAGTGGCTCAAGCCTGTAATCCCAGCACTTTGGGAGGCTGAGGCGGGCAGATCACGGGGTTAAGAAATCGAGACCACCCTGACCAACATGGTGAAACCCCATCTTTACTAAAAATACAAAAATTAGCTGGGCGTAGTGGTGCGCACCTGTAGTCCTAGCTACTTGGGAGGCTGAGGCAGGAGAATCGCTTGAACCTGGGAGGTGGAGGTTGCAGTGAGCCTAGATCTCGCCACTGCACTCCAGCCTGGTGACAGAGCGAGACTCCGTCTTAAAAAAAAGAGAGAGAAAATAATAATAAATAAAAAATAAAGAGAGAGAAAGCTGAAAACATTGAGATGCGATGAAAGTTGAAAATTTGGGTAAATTCAAATATCTTATAACTTATTAAGAGTAAATAATATTTCACAAAAATGTTGTTCTAACCAAGTCTTTTGAGTATTAATGTATCTTTTTATATCAAAGCCCAATCTCTAGAAAGACTACTATAATTTCCTTTTATTTATAGCCAACTAGATAACATAATTTTTTTTTTTTTTTTGAGAAGGAGTCTTGCTCTGTCGCCCAGGCTGGAGTGCAGTGGTGCGATATCAGCTCACTGCAAGCTCCGCCTCCCAGGTTCACGCCATTCTCCTGCCTCAGCCTCCCGAGTAGCTGGGACTACAGGCACCCACCACCACGCCCTGCTAATTTTTGTGTTTTTAGTAGAGACGGGGTTTCACCATGTTAGCTAGAATGGTCTCGATCTCCTGACCTCGTGATCCATCCGCTCGGCCTCCCAAAGTGCTGGGATTACAGGCGTCAGCCACTGTGCCTGGCCTAATTTTTGTATTTTTATCAGAGACAGGGTTTCACCATATTGGCCAGACTGGTCTTCAACTCCTGATCTCAAGTGATCTGCCCCCCTTAGCGTCCCAAAATGCTGGGATTACAGACCACCACACCTGGCCTATCTCTCTCTCTCTCTTTTTTCTGGTTTCTTTTATCTTGTTTCACAAATAATCTGTGAATTAGACAAAATTATTTTCCTTTCAATAAGAACACTTTTTTTTGGAAAAATGTTTTCCTACAATTTTTTAAAAATTGGACATGACCTGGACATTTAATGACTATTATTTAATTTAATATAACTTTAAGATTCTAAATTGTATGTTTACTTATAAGCGTTTATTCCATTACATTTACCTAATTAATTTATTTTTTTAAAATAGTTTACCTAGATTACTTATAAAATCTGTGATATCAGACAAAGCTAGCTATCATTTAAAGTCATGAAACCAGCTTTGCAAAATTTTAACAGTGAGAAAATATTGACGGTGACAGAGACCTGACCTAACGAACTCCATCTTGCCTTTAACCTTCAAACAGCCCTTGATCACTCCTGGGCATGGGCCAACCTAACTTAGGGAGAAATTTAGTTTATAGTTTATATGATAATAGCACTTCCCAAAACTAAACCATCTTTGTAAAACTGGTGAAAGCCCACCAGGTTAGGAGGATGAGAGGGGCCTGATTTCTGCTAAGACGTAGGCATAGTTAAAGGATTACCAGCCATTATTCCAGAGGTCACAAGATTTGCAACTTCCCTAATTACTAGAACCTAGGTTTGGCTTTTCCAGATGACTTTTCAGACTTTGATGGCCCCAACGGCATCAGCCACTCCTCTGTGGCCGCCCCTCAAGAAATGGACTGAGCGCAGGAGGACTGTTTTCCACACCCCTGTGATTGTTCCTCAGCCGAGCAGCAGCACCCCTCTGCCAAACCATCCTTGAAAAACCTTGGCTTCTGAATTTTCTGGGAGCCTGATCTGAGTAATAATAAAATTCAAGTCTCCAATTTAGCCAACTCTGCACATATTAAACTCTTTATTGCAATTCGCTGTCTTGACAAATCAACTCTATCTGGGCAACAGGCAAAATGAACATATGGGCCAGTTACAGTTATGTCCCTGTCAACCATTATTATAGACTGTGAATATCAGGTGTTTACCTAAGTAAGAACCTTAAGGTTAAATAAATGGATTTTTCTCTTCTGTCAGTAACCCAGGATTTAGCTGTTTTCTTTAAACCAATGATATTAAATGCCTTATTTACCAAAATTACATGAACAAAGATAATTCTGTTTGGGGTTGCATTTATAGATTTATAACCTTCATGCCAAATTTTCACGCCTTATAATATCTAGCAGAGATAAATCAAAAACCGCTGACCAATAAATCTAAACAATAATGTATACTGACAATTCCGAAGACATTTCTAATTTTATTTTACTAATAATTTTAAATGCAGCTTATTTGTTAAAGATTTACTTAAATCAACTGAACCTGAAAAACCATTTGGGCTTAAAGTTTCTATTTTTCTGATAAAGTATTTAATTGAAGCCACCAACAAGGGCTGGAAAGCATTCCCAAATCACAGCTGTCCAATGAGTACTCTCCTAGTACTGGATAAAAAGGGAGAGGCCACCGCCCACAACCTTCTGAACCCAGAGCAGGTGGAGGCTGGGGCTCTGGCGCCACCTCTGTGGAAACCCAAGCCCCCTTCGCACAGCCAAGAAAACGTTGCTCCGTCGCTTAAGCCTTAGAGCAGGACACAAGCGTTTGTGCTGATCAACGAGGCAGAGCCTTCAGCACTCCCATTAGCCTGGGTATTTATGCTTTCCGGAGGCCGTGGGCGGAGGCAAGACAGGTATTATGAAACTCAACAGTAATGAATGCACGAAAATTAGTAGACAAAAGAAAAACGATAACATTTTAGCGATTACATAGAACCAAAACAAACTGTGATTCCGACAGATAAACATAGCGAGAAAAGAAACCGAAATAAAACGGGCACTAAGCAAACCTTGCAGAGAACTAGCGTTACAGATCGCAGCGCTTCAAGGGCCACGAACCATCTGTTCCAGGAAATGAGCATTACTGCCACCTGAAAACTGTCCGCTAGGGCTCTGAGCTACTTACGACCTAAAGAGAAACTGGCGGCGCTGGGACTCAGCAAGCGCCGGCACCTAGCGAATAGTGCTGGTGTTGCCAAAAAATACCTGTTTTGGTGCCGTAAGTGCTGCTGCCAGAGAGAAACCGTGCTCTTGGGAAAGAGCGGTGCTTCCACGCCTAAACATCCTGTTCGGAGGGATGAACCCACTCTGTTTAAATGTGTTGTGTCAGAAAAATGTGTTGAGACATTTTAATGTTTTAATCCTCTTAATGTGTCTAATCCGCTTACAGTATTTTAACCCGTTTTAATGTGTTGTGACAGAAAAAGCGCCGGCTAACGGTGCTATGAAATTACTAGTGCGTACAGCGGCTCGGCGCAATCACCCTTCTGCACAGTAGAACATGGTTTAGGAAGTTCTTAGCAGATACTAGCGGTGCGAGAACCAAGAAAGTGACAGCACAGAGAACATAAGGACCCCGCGAATGGGAAACGTCACATTGGGCGCTAAGAACGGTGCTGTAACTGAGAAAACGCTAGACGGCTCTACTGGCAAAAGCGCTGATGCAAAACCATCAGCTCCGCATACGAAGCAGAGTCACCAGACACAACCTGGGACCTGATAGCAGGGAGACTGAGACCGAGCTCGGCTCCCCGGATCCTGAGAGAATGTAAGTAAAGAAGCAGGAAGCTGAGACGCTCAAAATTAGTAGAAAAAAATACATAACATTTAAATAAAAGTAAAATGAAAAAATAATTAAAGGCTAAAATGCAAGTAAACATGGAAAGCAAACACATCGGTAACATCGTTCTCAGAGCAAAAGACAAAGAGAGAATTTAAAAATAAGCAAAAATTACAGAGAACCAACCCTACAAAGAAGAAATTACAAACCTTGCCAAAAGATGCAATCCTACGGTTGTGATATCTCTGTCAGATCTAAACCGGTACATGTTATACCTAAGTCTACATTTCCTACGAAAAAAAAACAAAAACAAAAACTAACAACACCAACAAAAAAACCAGTCACGGTTAAACCTTTTTGACTACGACTTAAAAATCGCAGTAACTGGTGTATTCAGACTTGGTCCACAAGAGGAAAAAGTCGCGTTCGGCAGGACTTGCTGTTATCAAAGGGAGCTTGGTAACCAGAAATCGCTTTTGCCGACATTTCCTGACTTCCATGGGAGTTTAAAAAACACACAAGTTTAGCGAAGGTGGGACTCAATATTGCGAAAACAAACTTGGTGTAAGAGCTCCCAGGCACTGCTAAACTGATCTTCGGTAAACCTAAAAAAATCACATTCGCGGGTACCCAGATTTCTTTTTCTTTTTCTTTTTTTTTTTTTTTTTTTTTTTTGAGTTGGAGTCTCGCTCTGTCGCCCAGGCTGGAGTGCAGTGGCGCGATCTCCGCTCACTGCAAGCTCCGCCTCCAGGGTTCACGTCGTTCTCCTGCCTCAGCCTCCCGAGTAGCTGGGACTACAGGGACCCGCCACCACGCCCGGCTAATTTTTTTGTATTTTTAGTAGAGACGGGGTTTCACCGTGTTAGCCAGGATGGTCTCGATCTCCTGACCTCCTGATCCGCCCGCCTCGGCCTCCCAAAGTGCTGGGATTACAGGCGTGAGCCACCGCGCCCGGCCGGTACTCCGAAGCCCTCAGATCGGCGACCTGGGCGCTGTAGCCACCGAGAAAATACGGGCACCGAGCCAGGAGCAGTGCCGCAACCAAGAGACCTCGGCTCGGCGAAATGGCGGCGTCTGGAGCCTGCCAGTGACGCCAGGCGGTGGGGCTGTGAAGGAGAACGTTCGTTACGGCGCAAACAACGGCACTGTCACCAAGAAACCGTCGTCTCTGAGAAAAAAAGAGACGTTCGGCCGCTGAGAAACTCCCTACAAGTGCTGTGACAGAAAAACCGCCGGCTCCGCCCAGCTGGCAAAAGAGCCAACGGGAACGCCGGGTGCTCCGACCATGACCCCGGCACTGGAGGACGTGGGATGGAGAATGGGACACACGCAGCGAGAAGGGAAACGTTTCGTGCAGACCAACTAGCGCCGCCGCCACTGGAAAACTGACCCGCCAGTGCTGCCAATGAAGTGCGTGTGAGAAACCCAAGATTGGTGGGAGGAGCGGCGCTGGGCGCTGGACCCGCGAGTGCGAGAATCTGGCGGCGCTAGGACCCTCCAGGCGCGGGCACGAGTCCAAAGCCAGCGCTGTTGCCAAAGACAAATGCCCGTTCTTTTGGGGCGCCATCAAAGGTGCAGCCAGCGATCACTCCCAGGCTCTGAGAAACTAGAGATGTCAGCCACAAACCCTCGGTTCAGGGAAAGGTGCGGCGCCGTGACGGATCGACTGGCACTGGGTGCAACATTCTCTTGTGGCCTAGAGACTAGAATATAAAAACAAAAACCAAATACAAGACTGCTGCTGGCATTTCTCCTACTCTCCCCCCTCAAGTCAGTGGCTTCAGGCTTAAGAAAACCTGTATTTTTCTTGGCTGTGCCATAATCCGTAATTACCGAGGCCCCCAGCGACCCACCCAGTGTGATTCGCAGAGGGAAAGGAGCTGGAATAAGGACCGTGAATGGGGCGGATGTGGTTCGTCCTGGGAGAGAGCTAAAGCTTGTGCGGGTCGCAAATAGCTTTACACTGCAGGAAACTGCTCTTCCAATGGCCGTGGCTGGGTCCTTCCACACCATCCCTCTGCCCTAGACCTTTGTCCCCGTTCAGAGCCATCAGAGATTCTAGGAGAGCCGTCAACAACCGCATCTCTTCGGAACTTGGAAACTCTAGGTTCAAGATCTCCGTGGAGAATGAATGAAAGGCACAGTCGCCTGACCCAGGCATCAGGCTTGCCCTGCACATCAAGTCCTTCCCCTACTGGATGGAACTCTGTGGCAATCGCTCCTTATTCTGATGGTTCACTCTGTCAGATATCCTCGATATTTGGGGATAGTAGTTCAAAAACAGCCGGGGAGGAAAACGGGCTGAAAGACTCCAGCGTTGGATGTAGAATTGACAGCGAGACATACACCTCCTCTCTAAGCCCAGAGAAAAGCTCAAGCTGGGGTTCTCTGTCTCTAGCAGCATGATCTTCAAAATGCATCATTGATTTCTTTCTGTCTTCTGGGAAATGCAATGCAGGTGAACTCGTAGGTGCTCAAATCCTCCACGTCCTCACTTTTCAGACTGAGGCCTGTTTTTTTTTTTTTTTTTTTTTTTTTTATCTGAGAAGAAATATGGGACTGCCACTGCTCAGTAGGAAAACGTCCTTTCCCACAAGCATTTATATTGTAATAAAAATCTGCACTTTGTGAGTTGAGCCCCCTCAAAGAGACCTACAAACCCTGCCACGAGCATCTCCATCCACACTCGTCATTTCCCATTTTCATCACTGCTGCTCCTGTGCAAACCAAGCTATCCTTTCCCTGGGGGATCCTAGGTAGAGGCCATGCCAGGACAAAGGCAGAGATATGCCCTGCCTGGTAAGGAAATCCATTTTGGCCTTGTAATTCTCACCCTCTCCCAAGACATTTGCCTCAATATCTCCTTCGCACCTTACCCCGTCTTCAGCTAGCTAAAACATTCCCTGGTATTTGAGGCCCTTCCAATTCCCTCCGGGTTTTGTGGGTCGGAGAATAAAGAAAAAACTGCACTGTTCCCACCCACATAGTTTCAGCCACTTTATCAAATAGAAGAGCAATGTGGAGCCATTGCAAAGCAAAATACCTGCCACAACTCCTCTCTTCTCATTTCGACTCCAGCTTTTCATCTTAGCAAAAAAGTTGCAATCAGCACCCCCTAGATGGAAGGAATATCCTGTCTTAATGGGAGTCCATAGAGGCTGCAGGCTGCTCCCCTACAGAGACTGACATCAAGGTAGTTGCAGAATTCAGATTCTAATTCCAGTGTGGTTGGAGGCGGGGTGGATTCCAGGGAGGTCAGGAAGAGGTAAAGTACAGAATTGAGCTCCTTGGGAGGAGGTCATGGGAACTTTGCAGTATGACAATGGCTAGAGATTGGGTAGAATTGAGCAGGCTGGCAATGGCAGTTTTGTGTGGGTGGTAGGACCTAGGATTCAAACTTGAGGGCAAATTGTGGAGCACATACGACAAATGATGTAGAGCCTTTCCTATTTCCCTTCCTGGTGTGTCATCCAAAACAATAAATAATAAAGAATTAAAAAAGACTGATATTTTTGTTCAATTTCATGAAGAAAAATCTCATCAAATTAAGATAACTATAATGACAAATCTTGTTAGAATATTATTAACCAAATGAAAGTGACACAAAACAGAAAAACGGTGGGGGGTGGGAGGGACGAAGAAAGAAAAAGTCCCCAACACTCAGGTGGTGTGTACAGGTGAATCTTCTGGTCAGTTGGTATGTTGCAGAAAGCTGGGCAACTAATAAATTAGGAGGCAGGAATTCATATTAATACTTTCCTGATACAGAGAAACTCTTGGTTTTAACAATCTGCTTCTTTGTCAGGTATTGGTTCTTGATTTTAGGCTCAGAAAAGATGGTAACAGTTATAACTGTAGTAGAGCAGGTAAAAACAAAGATCATGCAGGAGTCTAGACAGAAAGTAAAAGGTAAAAATGTCCCAGGGTAAGTAATCTAGAGTAAGAAAGTGAAGAATTCTGCTTGGTGCCAACGGAGGGCTCCACCATGCCTCTCCTTCACCTACAAAAAATGAACCATTTGCTGTTGGTCTCTGGGATTGAAGAGTCACCCTCCCAATTTCCTGCCTGTCCTAAGCTTACCTGTAACTTAGAGGGTTTTGTGCTTGTTTTTTTGTCTGTCTTGTTTTGTTTGTTTGTTTTGTAAAACACTCTCTACAAATGTTTGATAGATTATAAACCGCAGGATCCACTAGACCCTGCAAGGTGCAGGGGAGCCCTGTGACTACCACTCCAATGCACCTCCACCCATGTTCTTTCTCCTAGTTCCTCCACAGAATTTCTTCTTCCTGGTTCCATTTGCTGTAGGAATTTGGGGCTGTATTCACTGACAAGTAATTTGGGGCTGTATTCACTGACAAGCTCCAAGAGTTTACCCAATTTTGGTGAGCGATAAACTCTTGACTAACAATTATGTGTGTGTGTCTGTCTTTCCTGTAGGAGGAAATCCGTGGTGCTTCAGGATATTGTGAATTTGGGCCTCTGAAAGCAGAATTCTGATTTAACAGTATAATGGAATTCATGAACGTCATGATGCTAATTTGAACAAACAAGCAGCCTTGTGAGAGGAATGTTTTTCCTCAAGTCTGAAGAACACCAGGAGAATCTTTCTGGATGGAGTTACCAGGAATCCTCTGCTGAGGAAAGTGAAAGGGAAGACGCAATTTCTCCTGGGAAGGGGGGATGCTGATGTAGAGGGTGACAAGTAATATGCCATGAAGGATTCAGTCACCTGGTTAGATTTAGAGTTAGAGTTATGGTTAAGGAAGAAGGAAGGAAAAAAGGGAGAAGAGGAAGAAAGGAAGCAAGAAAAGATAAAATTTATTCTAAGATAAAATTTGTGAATTTTGCTAAACTATATACATATATATTTATTTATTTATTTATTTTATTTTATTTTTTGCTGTCATTAGCCAAGATAAGGAATCTTCAAGTTGAGTAAGACTGGATTTGGAATTGTCTGGGGGCTTTCAAAAGAGCCATTCAGTAAATAAGAAAGAATAAGGCCTGCAGCATCAGAGTCTGAGCTGGGGGCATAGGTTTGTGTGAATTTGGGCATGGTGGCTCAGGTCTGTAATCCCAGCACTTTGGGAGGCTGAAGTTGAGGACTGCTTGAGCTCAGGAGTCTGAGACCACCCTGGGCAACATGGAGAGACCCCATCTCTACAAAAAAATAAAAAATATTAACCCAAGGTGGTGGCATGCACCTTGCTGCCAGCTACTGTGGAGGCTGAGGTGAGAGGATTAAGTCCAGGATGTCGAGACTGCAGTGAGCCCTGTTTGTGGCACTGCACTCCTGCCTGGTCCACAGAGGGAGACTCTGTGTGAAGGTGGGGAAAGAAAAGATTTGTTTGAATTTGGTGCTGCTTTGTATTTCAAAATAGGAAAGTGGATATATGAATATATGGCATAAAAGGTCCAGATACTGGACCCCACTGAACTCAGTTGTTTTCAAGATCTGACTTTAACCTTGCTAGGCTGAAGAATCTGGAATGGTTCAGATGTTTCTAGTGCAGCTATAACTTTTGCCTCCTTTAGAGTAAAGCTGTGGAGGACTTGAGTATACTCAGAGTGGATCTGAGAGGTATCTGCTTCCAGAATGAATTAGAATTCCTGAATTTGAATCATAATCAGATGGCTGTTAAGGGGTTATTGAAGACATATGGCTCTTAAGTGCACAATACTGAATTCAGGTGAATATTATAAATATTTGTAAGTTGGATTATATTATGGGAGCACTTCGTAAAAATTGCCACGCAGGGATAAATGTAGGAAGGGGATTGCAGAGTCTGATACCTAAAAAATAAGTGGAGCAGCATTTGGAAACCCCTGTTCACATTTCCGATCTCTTTTCTCTCATTAGAACCTAACTGCTATCCTCTAATCCCTACTTTTGAAAAAATGTATTTAAGGCTGGGCGCGGTGGCTCACGCCTGTAATCCCAGCACTTTGGAAGGCCGAGGCGGGCAGATCACGAGATCATGAGGTCAGGAGATGGAGACCATCCTGGCTAACATGGTGAAACCCCGTCTCTACTAAAAATGCAAAAAATTAGCCGGGCGTCATGGTGGGCGCCTGTAGTCCCAGCTACTCGGGAGGCTGAGGCAGGAGAATGGCATGAACCCAGGAGGCAGAGCTTGTAGTGAGCCAAGATCGCGGCACTGCACTCCAGCCTGGGTGACAGAGCGAGACTCCGTCTCAGAAAAAAAAAAAGAAAAAAGAAAAAATGTATTTAAAAACTCAGCAAACATTAGTGGAGATATTCCAAGAGCCAGGCTCCTGGTTCCAAGACCCCACTCAGAGGACTAAGCTCAAATCTAATAAGATGTGTAGGCTTGGGGCCAGTGGGGCAAGGGGATATCCACAGGAGGGCCAATCGAACGAGGCCTCAGACTCATGAGCCTCAAATGTAGACGTTAGATTTTTCCTCCAATTGAGATTATACATACAGCCACAGAGCTTCATGGATGCGAATGAAAATGGTCATGTCTCAACTTTTAAACTGTGCTCAATTAGAGGAACTCATTGCCTATGGCATAGTGTCATGTAATAAAATGGTTTTTTTGTTGTCTAATCTTGTAGTTAGTACAGTGATAGTACATTGCGTTTTTGTGTTAAAAGAAGTCATTTGTTATCCCAGCACTTTGGGAAGCCGAGGCAGGCAGATCACCTGAGGTCAGGAGATCAAGACCAGCCTGATCAACATGATGAAACCCCATCTCTACTGAATTAGCCAGGCGTGGTGGCACATGCCTGTAATCCCAGCTACTCGGGAGGCTGAGGCAAGAGAATCGCTTGAATCGGGAGGCAGCGATTGCAGTGAGCCGAAATTGCGCCCCTGCAGTCCAGCTTGGGCAACAAGAGCAAAACTCTGTCTCAAAAAAAAGAAGGCTGAGCACGGTGGCTCACCCTTGTAATCCCAGCACTTTGGGAGGCCAAGGCGAGCAGATCACGAGGTCAGGAGATCGAGACCATCCTGGCCAACACGGTGAAACCCCATCTCTACTAAAAATACACAAAAATTAGCCTGGCGTGGTGGCGGGCGCCTGTAGTCCCAGCTACTTGGGAGGCTGAGGCAGGAGAAAGGTGTGAATCTGGGAGGCGGAGGTTGCAGTGAGCTGAGATCCCGCCACTGCACTCCAGCCAGGGCAACAGAGCAAGACTCCATCCCCCGCCCCCAAAAAAATCATTTTTAAAATTTAGCTTTTAAAACACATTTAGTTTTAATTTTCTGTGTTTATTCTTCGTGGTCAGGCAGATTTGTGCCCTTTTGTTTCCTCCCTTGAGGTGTGGGCCTGGACTCCTAAAACCTCCATTTCTAAATTTGCCTTACCAACAGGGTCACAATGGTAGGCAGACTTGGTGGGACATGAGGCAATAAAAAGATGAACAGTCATTCCGGTTATGGCTTGGCAGTGGGATGGCAGCACATTAGCTTGGCTCTCACAGTGTGGGCTGCTTTGGTTTCTTTTCCTAACTGAACTCTGACAGGTAGAGTCCTCATGTCCAGGAATAATTCCAGGAAACAATAAATAAAAGAAACAAATTGGTTTTCAGACCGGGACACAAACATAACCATAGTGGATGAGAGCTCATTCATTTACTCAACTTGAATGTGGTTATTACTTCATTGCTATTGTAAACCAAAAATAAAATTTGAATCCCCCCGCCACCAACGTCTGAATGGACCCCTCTTCTCAGCCAAGGGCATGCCAAAGTGAGCCTGAAAAAGTAGTTTCAAGCCATGCTGGGAGGGGGAAGTGAGACGTGCCTCATTATATTCTCCTCTCTTTTAAAATTATTGATAGAACAGACTCTTTAAGTCTGGTTAGAAACATTTACAGTCTATCTCTCTGAAGTCTTCCACCTGGAGGCTTCATCTGTGATACCTTTGTCTCTGGAACACCTTATGGCAACCCAGGCATTCCTTTCTAGAGATAATAGTTATTGCAACAAATTGCCAATCATAAAATTTTTGAACCTCTCCAACTTGAAAGATCATGCTTCCAGTTATTCTGCCTTTCTGGACTGAACCAATGTACACCTTAAATGTATTGATCTCATCACTTCCTAAAATATATATAAACCAAGTTGTGCGCTGACCACCTGAAGCACATGTTCTCAGGGTCTCCTGAGGGCTGTTTCACGGGCTAACGGTCACTCACATTTGGTTCACAATAAATCTCATCAAGTATTTTACAGAATTGGACCCTGTGTCTGCTGGACCTCCCGGAAGAGCAGCACGTGTGCTGATTTCTTTGGGTTTCAAAATTGACAACAGTCAATGGAAAACTGGATCCAAATTCTACCAGGGAATACTGTGCCAGGTGCTTTCAGTGGGATCCTTGCTGTCTCTGGGATTTCAAGTGCTATTACAATGGTCTTCCCCAGGGCACATTAAATGACTGGTGAGATCCCTAACTGGCATGACTCCAGAAGTGACGTGGAAGTTAGGAAACTCAGGCAGTCATTGATTTCCCAGCCCCACTGACGCTTTTCCTCTATCTCCTGGCTGAGAAAAGAAGACCAGGAAGAGCCGTGAGGGACTTCCAGGGTGGCATGTGGCTGTCTCCAGCACACGTAGATAACCTGGATTCTATCTGTAACAGGCTATGCTGATGGATCAGCAGGTTAACCCAAGCTGAAAAAAGCAGTCAAGCACTTCCTTTGGTGTGTGAGGCAGAAACCAGGACATCTGCTGGTCCACCAGGGGACAAAAATCAATCCTATTTCACCAATTTGTCTCCTCCGTGTGGGGAGCATAGGGCATTGAAGGTGGATGCGAATCACCATCCACCTTCTGCTGCACAGGAAAGACAAGGGAAGACTCCAGGGAAGACAGAGGAGGAAAACATCGAGCAGCCCCAGGTGGATGTGTCTCTGTGTGTGTGTGTGTGTGTGTGTGTGTGTGTGTGCGTGTGTGTGTGTGTGTGTGTGTGTGTGTGTACCTTGACAGTGGGTAGAGGAAGGGAGAGGAGGGTTGAGGTCTTCCCACTAGAGGAGTGAAATGAGCAGAACTGAGAAAAGAGGTCAGAGAAAAGAAAGAGGAACCTACAAGCCACCACAGAGCTTTCTTTCCCCAGGGAATGGTCTCTTGCCCGACTAGGGGCTGCGTATCCTTGTGAAGTCACTGGAAGTTTTCAAGGGGTGGGCTTCCCGGCTTCAGTAGACTCAAGGTCCCTGGGGTCCAGTTAGGATAGGCGCCTGTGAGGGCTCCCGAGTTGGAATAAGAGTCAGAAGAACTGACAGGGCTGGGGGCGCACTAAGCACACTCTATGCCTGAGAGTTGAGGGTGGGGATGTTGGAGGGTAAAAGGGCTGCTTTTTCCCGCGTGCAGGCTTCAGATTCACAGGGGGTGTGAGGAGAGGGCAGAGGAGGAGGAGTCAGCGGCTATTTATGCTGGGAAGATGGCTCAGTTGAGAAGTGAGGCAGATGTGGCCTCAGAGGGTCTGGCGGATGGCTGCCGGGATCACCGGGGGCTGGACTTTGAGACGTCCAGGACGAAGTCCTTTCAGTGCTGCCCTCGCTGTGTCTGCTGGAACTGTTGGAGCCGCAGTGCAGCCTAATTTTGACTTCAGGTAAAATAATTCAATACACTGAGGCCCAGGGGGAACAAAGCAAGGTCTACTCCATATCTCTGAACAGCTGGTGTCTTTCAGTGCCTAAACTCAATCAGAAGCCTGGGAGCAAAAGTTGCCCTCCAGTGCAGTCCATACAGGTTACTTCTTGCAACACAGAGGTGACTGAAGCATGGTAAGCAGATCTAGAAAGGCAAACATCTCTAGCAGATCTAGAGAAGCTAGCCAATGTTAGCTAGCAGTGTCTTTATGTTGATAAAACTATTCACAGTGTTAACTTTGTTTGTTGGTTTGTTTGTCCGTTTTTGTCTCCCAGGCTGGAGTGCAGTGGTGCGATCTCGGCTTACTGCAACCTCCAGTAATTCTCCCGCCTCAGTCTTTCCAGCAGCTGGGATTAGAGGCTCCCCACCCCCACACCCAGAATTTTTTGTAGAGACGGGGTTTCGCCATGTTGCCCGGGCTGCTCTCAAACTCCCGATTTCTTAGTCTGACCAAGTCAGAGTTTAGCTATTTCTTAGCGTAGCAAGTTGAGATTTATTCCAGTTTTGATTTCTAGTTGTAACAATGCTGGCTTTAACCGTGCCTACATATTTGTAGTCGTTGCAAGTTCCTGTTCTGTAATAGGAACCCCCATTATAGCCGTGCGTGCGGTTAAGTCTTGTAGAAATCTGGGTACTGGAGAATGTAATTAAAAAAAAAATTCAGCAGTGCCTGAAATCTTTTAGTCACACCAAGTGTGATTTCACAATAGAGATTCTCGCCCTGGCTGTGCTTGTGATTTTTCACTCACGCAGAAGTTGAGGTGTCTAGGCTACAGGAACTTTTTGGTGTCGCAAATACCGGTTTAGCCATGGCTGTTTCTTCTTAACCCGAGGAAATTTCGGATAGACGCAAGAGGCACAGGTTTAGTGCTAATACAAATATGGCCGTAGGATCGCACCGTTCGACACTGCAATTTCTTTGTAGGGTTATTTGTATGTTTTGTATACTCAAAAAAATTTTTTTTGATGTGTCTTTTTCTGGGAGCGAGGTTACCGGTGTATTTTATTTTCATTTCTGTGCGCTTTAAAAATTTAATTATTTGATTTTTAATTTAAATGTTATGTATTTTATTTTTTCTTACCCACTGCCGTCCCCAGGAGAGTAAATGTGGCATAATTTCTTCTACTGATTTTGAGTATCATGTCTCAGCTTCCTACTAACTAGCCTTCTCCCGTGAGCCGGGGAGCAGAACTGGTGCCTGGTCTCTGGGGTTCTCTTCCGCGGCTCTGTGCCTATGTGGAGCCAGCAGTTTCGCATCAGCACTTTCGCCAATAGCGGAGACTCAGTGTTTTCTCCGCTGCTGCACCTTTGGAAGCGCCGAACAAAACAGAACGTTTCGGCCGGGCGCTGTGGCTCACGCCTGTAATCCTAGCACTTAGGGAGGCCGAGGCGGGTGGATCACTCGAGGTCAGGAGTTCGAGGCCAGTCTGGCCGGCGGGTGAAACCCCGTCTGTACTAAAAATACACTAGTTAGCTGGCCGTGGTGGCGCGTGCCTGTAATCCCAGTTACTCGGGAGCCTGAGGCAGTATGCTTGAACCCAGGTGGCGGAGGTTGCAATGAGCCGAGATTGCGCCACTGAACTCCCGCCTGGGCGACAGAGCGAGACTCCTTCTGAAAACCAAAACAACCCAGAAGGTTTCTCGTTCACAAGACTCGGGAGTGCTTTGTGGTAACGCTTCCTCTCTCCTAGCACCGCCACTTTCCCGGGGCTTGCTGTCTCACGGTCTCAGCCCAATGATTGGCCGAAGGGCTTGGGCTCGGTTTTTCCGCCACAGGCGTTTCACTGGGTAGGTGGTTTCTCGGTGGAAGCACCGTACAACCTTCCAAGCCCCGGTATTTCTCGGGGACGGCGATTTCTTAGTGGCAATACCTTAACTGCGCCAAAAATGAAGTTTGCCGCTGGGTACGCCGCTAGTCGTTCAGTGTGGGCATTTGCTGTTGATGCAGGATTTTTGCTTCTAAGCTCAGCTATATCCGGGTCCTTGTCTCACGATCAGGAGGAAGTGGGCACGCGGATATCCAAGAGTGAGGGGAGTAGAATTTATTAAGCGTAAACGAAAGCTCTCATCAAAAACAAGGGTCCTGAAAGCAGGCTGCCGGTTGCTCCCTTAGCAGTTGAATACAATGGCTTTTATATGAAAGCTGATGAGGCTGGGTTCCCTGTTTGTATAAGGCGAGAATTCCTGGAGGCTTCATCCCATTGCCCCAGTGCGCGTGCGCGCTCTTAGTCCGCAGCAGGCATGTTTAGGCAAGTCCCCTGCGCAAGTTCTCTTGTCTGCACAAAACACCAGTCGGAGGTTCTCCGGGGACCCTTCCCTTACAGTCTCCCTAAAGCTGGCTAACTCCTTTCACTATGTCCAAGTACCCCTGCTTCCTCGGACTGGCACTTTCTCAGTCATAGCAGCGCTCATTCGTCCAAGCAGGATTGATCTCGGTGGCATCACCGCTGGTGGGTCGAGCCTGCAGCTTCTCCTGAGCAGTTTCGTTAGTTTTTGGGTCCTAGCACCGCTAATGGTACCATAGCGGCTCTTCATGGGTTGCAGGATGTTTGCCAACTCCACCCCACGCTGCCTGCCTAGGTTCGGCTACCTGGCAAAAAGAACAGACTCCTGCAAAGGAAGAACCCCCAGGGTTGGATATTTAGGAACGACGTCCTTTGCAGTGCCACGTCCGCGGATGCTGCACTTGGCTTTCTCCCCCCTCCTGGAGAAGAATTGATGTTTACTTCTCCCCACTCTCCGGGCTGCATTATCCAGGGATTTCGGGGACTAGACTACCTGAGATTTTAGAGCTTCTACTGGATCATCCTTTTGGAAATAATTATCAGTTCCAATAATGTCTATCCGGGCCGGGTGCGGTAGCTCACACCTGTAATCCCAGCACTTTGGAAGGCCGAGGAGGGTGGATCACGAGGTCAGGAGATCGAGACCATCCTGGCCAACATGGTGAAACCTCGCCTCTACTAAAAGTACAAAAATTAGCCGGGCGTGGTGGCGCGCGCCTGTATTCCCAGCTACTCGGGAGGTTAAGGCAGGAGAATCGCTTGAACCGGGAGGACTAGGTTGCAGTGAGCCGAGACCCCGCCACTGCACTCCAGCCTGGCAACAGAGCAAGACTCCATCTCAATAATAATAATAATAATAATAATAATAATAGTAATGTCTATCCATGTTCTTTAAAAACGTTTGCCTTCACGATTCTTTGTCAACGTTTGGTTGTCTTTCTCAATAAAATAACAGAGAAACTTCAAATGCCTTTTGTTTCTTTTGTTTTGTTTGATTGTTGTTGTTTTAGCATTAAGACCAAGTCAGAGGTCTGTTGCTGGGTAAGGAGTGCAGGTAGGAAAGAAGCCAGGACTCCTCCCCCTTACGTTCCTTGATTCCTCAACCCAAGCACATACTTGGTAGGACTGTCTTTGGCCAAAAGCTCTTATCTTTCCAAGTTCTTCCTGGGCTCTGACAAGTGCCTGGGAAGTGGTACTGTAGTCCCCAACTCTACAAATCGCTATTCTGGAGGGTGGGTTGGCAGAAACGTTGATTAGTTGAAATGTGAGTGGGGCAGCTTAGGTAGGCAATGATCACCTAAAGACTGTAAAGCCAGGCGACTAGACCTGTATACCTTGGTGGTGAAGACCTAGGAAACCAGGTCTCCATCACTTATACAGTATAAGTTTTAACATTTCAGAAGTAAACTGAAATCTTATGCTTCGTATTCCTTTTCAGTAAACTCAGTGGCATACTACACTAATCACGGTGTCTACTTTTTTCCTGAGTTGTATACTATTGAAAGATCTTAGAACACTCTAGCACAATGTAAATGTTCATTATTGTTGCGGGAAGTCAGGGACCCCAAACAGAGGGACCGGCTGAAGCCATGGCAGAAGAACGTGGATTGTGAAGATATTATGGACATTTATTAGTTCCCCAAATTAATACTTTTGTAATTTCTTATGCCTGTCTTTACTGCAATCTCTAAACATAAATTGTAAAGATTTCATGGACACTTATCACTTCCCCAATCAATACCCTTGTGATTTCCTATGACTGTCTTGTCTTTAATCTTTCAATCCTGTCAGCCGAGAAGGATGTATATGGTCTCAGGACCCTGTAATAATTGCCTGAAGTACACAAATTGTACAGCATGTGTGTTTGAGCAATAGGAAATGTGGGCACCCTGAAAAAAGAACAGGATAACAGCAATTGTTCAGGGAATAAGAGAGATAACCTTAAACTCTGACCACCAGTGAGCCAGGCAGAACAGAGCCATATTTCTCTTCTTTCAAAAGCAAATGGGAGGAATATCGCTGAATTCTTTTTCTCAGCATGGAACGTCCCTGAGAAAGAGAATGCGCACCTAGGGGTAGGTCTCTGAACTGCGCCCCCCTCGGGGCATACCTGTCTCTTATGGTCAAGATTGCAGAGGTTAAATAAATTCCAGTCTCCCATAGCGCTCCCAGGCTTATCAGGAAGAGGAAATTCCCGCCTAATAGATTTTGCTGAGACCGGTTGATCTCAAAACCCTGTCTCCTGATAAGATGTTATCAATGACAATGGTGCCCGAAACTTCATTAGCAATTTTAATTTCGCCTCGGTCCTGTGGTCCTGTGATCTGGCCCTGCCTCCACTTGCCTTGTGATATTCTATTACCCTGTTAAGTACTTGATGTCTGTCACCCACACCTATTCGCACACTCCCTCCCCTTTTGAAAATCCCTAATAAAAACTTGCTGGTTTTTGTGGCTTGTGGGGCATCACGGATCCTACCGATGTGTGATGTCTCCCCCAGACGCCCAGCTTTAAAATTTCTCCCTTTTGTACTGTGTCCTTTTATTTCTCAAGCCAGCCGACGCTTAGGAAGATAGAAAAGAACCTACGTGATTATCGGGGCAGGTTCCCCGATACATTATTTATTAATTACAATTACTTTATATAATTGTTCTTTTTCAGTGATTTTTTTTTTTAATACCTCAAATCACCAAGCACAAGCCTGAATCCACTAAAATGTCCTGTCTAACACGCTCATTTTGAGACAGCTCGTGGTTCTCCATGATAAGTTCCTGGGTGAGGAGTAACAAATCCAGTTTCTTCAACTGCAAATTCAGTTTCTGATGGTCTTTGGCTAAAGCATATTCACACATAGGAGGAATTGATGAAAATGACATGTAGCAGGGACGTTAATGGTTCTTAAATACTTTGGGTTCATTTCTGATTGGCCTTTATTTCTAATAAAGGTATCTGAGGCTGGGCGCAGTGGCTCATGCCTGTAATCCCAGCAGTTTGGGAGGCCGAGGCGGGTGGATCATTTGAGGTCAGGAGTTCAACAGCAGCCTGGCCAACATGGTGAAACCCCGTCTCTACTAAAAGTACAAAAAATTATCCGGGCGCGGTGGCGGGAGCCTGTTAGTCCCAGCTACTCCGGTGGCTGAGGCAGGAGAATGGCGTGAACCCGGGAGGCGGAGCTTGCAGTGAGCCGAGAGATCGCGCCACTGCACTCCAGCCTGGGCGACAGAGCGAGACTCCGTCTCAACAAATAATAATAATAAAATAAATAAATAAATAAATAAATAAAATAAAAATTAGCCAGGCGTGGCGGCGCTTGCCTGTAATCCCAGCTACTCGGGAGACTGAGTCAGGAGAATCACTTGAGCCTGGGAGGTGGAGGTAGGTTGCGGTGAGCCGAGATTGCACCACTGCACTCCAGTCTGGGTGACAGAATGAGGCCCTGTCTAAAAAAAATGTATCTGAGAAAGGCAAGAAAGAAGAAAGTTTAGAGAGTGCCTGGAATTTTTAAAAAATCTTTACTTCCCCCAAATTTGGACAGTAATACTTCATCACTGGGAAGGGGAAGTAGTTTCAAATATTTCTGTAATTATTTGAAAGTGGAAGTTATCAAATAGAGTCCCATAATAAGTTTCCTTATTAACAACTTGGAAGTTCCTAGAGTTTTGAAAGGTACTGTTTTGGATTTTTTTAATAGAGTATAAATTTTGTGTCTATACTCATTTGCAAGGAGATCCTGCCCTGAACCGTGATAAGGCTAGGTATTGTGATTATTGCTTTCTTATTGTTAG
Source organism: Pongo pygmaeus (assembly GCF_028885625.2). NCBI lineage: Eukaryota > Metazoa > Chordata > Mammalia > Primates > Hominidae > Pongo > Pongo pygmaeus. The sequence goes on along the minus strand of NC_072377.2, from coordinate 43,216,141 downwards.
AAAGTCTTCTCTCTTTAAGTTTTGTCTGTCACCATTCTTTCCATGTGGGAAAGCCTTTAAAGGATACAGTCCTCGAAGAAAAATTAAACCCTCTGATTATGATTGTGTATGATAAGTTTAATTGATACTCCTGTATTGTTCTTGAAAATATAGTACTTAATTCGTAAAATACTTGTCAAAACTAGAGTGTATTTTGCCCCACACCTTCAGTAACATTAGGTATAATAACTTAAATGATCTATGTAGTTGCTGAGGCAAAATTGTATAAATACTTGTGTAAAAATAGAGTGCATTTTGCCACACATCTCTAGTAATATTGGGTATAATTAAATGATCTTTGTAGTTTCTCAGGGAAAATATACATGTTGGTTTTAACTTTCACTCATTTAATTTGGAAGCATCACATTTCTACAGGCATAAGCCACCTCACCAGGACTTTTCTTCTTCATTTTTTCAGTAAAGAAAGATAAAAATACTGTCCATTCTTTGTAAGATACTGGAAAATAACTTGGTTTCCAGAGAGTTTCCGTCCAGTCCCAAATTTGGAGAAATGAACCTGCACACTCCAGTGCAATGTCAAATCTAGACAAACAAGAGGCAAATGTTATTAACATTAGAAAATGTATAGTCTCCATTAAAAGCAAGAATGGGAATTCCTTGGGACCAGAAATGCAAAGAATTCCTGGAAGTGGACTCTAGGTGTCTGCAGAATGAACCCTGAGAGAAGCAGCAGCCCCAGATGGCGAGTGCTTATTGGGAGAATTCTCCTGGTGACCCCAGGAAGCTGGCTTCAGCTTCTTGCAAACTCCAGTTCTTGCAAACCACTATTCTACTTTGTCGCTATAAATTTGTCTACTCTAGGTACCTCACACAAGTGAACCATGCAGTATTTGTCCTGTTTGACTGGCTTGTTTCACTTAACATGTTGTCTTCCAGGTAAATCCATGTTTCAGCATGTGTCAGAATTTTCTTTCTTTTTGGAGCTGAATAATGTTCCATTGTATATACATACTCCATTTTGTTTATTTATTCATCCATTGATGGAGACTTGGGTTGCCTTCATTTTTTTGGCTTTTGTGAATAGTTCTTCTATGAACACAGGTTTATAAATATCTATTCAAGTGCCTGCTTTCAAATGTTTGTGTATATCCCCAGCAAGAGAATTGCCGGATCTCATGCTAATTCTATTTTTAATTTTTGGAGGAGCTGTTATGCTGTTTTCCATCGTGGCTGCATCATTTTATATTCCTACCAACAGTGCACAAAAGTTCCAAGTGCTCTACATTCTTCTGGTTTTTTTTAATAGTCATCTGTTTTTTTTAAATAGTGGGTGTGAGGTAGTTACACTCATTTTTGCACTTGGAAAACTGGGGGCAAAAACCAAGGGCATGGCAAAGTATAATAAAATGTGTAAAAAATAAGAAAAAATTATGTATGTATTTATTTATTTTGAGATGGAGTTTCACTCTTGTTGCCCAGGTTGGAGTGCAGTGGCGTGATCTTGGCTCACCGCAACCTCCAGCTCCCAGGTTCAAGCAATTCTCCTGCCTCAGCCTCCTGAATAGCTGGGATTACAGGTGCCTGCCACCACGCCTGGCTAGTTTTTCTTTTTTAGTAGAGATGAGGTTTCATCATGTTGGTCAGGCTGGTCTCGAACTCCTGACCTTAGATGATCTGCCCACCTCGGCCTCCCAAAGTGCTGTAATTACAGGCATGAGCCACCGCACCCCACCAGCATTACCATTTCTATCTCAGCAGGGGCAAGAGAATGAGTGGTGTTAGAGAAAGCAAGAAACTGCTACAGGAAAGGGTCACTCCTCAGTATTTGTTTTTCTTTCTTTTTTTTTTTTTTTTTTTGAGAGAGAGAGGGTCTCACTCTGTCACCCAGGCTGGAGTGCAGTGGCACAAGCATAGCTCACTGCAGCCTCAACCACCTCAGCTCATGGAGACTCCCAGGTGGCAGAGACTACAGGTACGTGCCACCATGCCTGGCTAATTCTTTAATTTTTTGTGGAGACGGGATCTCACTCTGTTACCCAAGTTGGTTTTGAACTTCTGGCCTCAACTGATCCTCCTGCCTCAGCCTCCCAAAGTGCTGTGATTTCAGGCATGAACCACCACAGCCAGCCTATGTTTGACTTTAGATAAAATAATTCAGTACCCTGAGGCCAGGGGAAACAAAGCAAGGTAATAAATTACTACTCTGTATCTCCGAACAGCTGATGTCTTTCAGTGCTAAACTCAATCAGAAGCCTGGGGGGGAAAGTAGATCTCCAGTGCCACCCATTTAAGTTACCTCTTGTACCACAGTGCTGACTGAAGAGTGGTAAGCAGATCTAGAGAGGCAAGCTGATAGATATTAGCTACCAGTGTCTCCAGGTTGATCAACATATACATAGTGGTACATTTTTTTTTTTTTTTTGAGATAGAGTCTCACTCTCTCACCCAGGCTGGTGTGCAGTGGTACAATCTTGGCTCTCACTGCAAACTCCACCTCCCAGGTTCCAGTGATTCTTGTGATTCAGCCTATTGAGTAGCTGGGATTATAGTCATGCATCACTATGCCTGGCTAATGTTTGTGTATTTTTAGTAGAAATGGGTTTTCCCTATGTTGGCCAGGCTGGTCTTGAACTCCGGGCCTCAATTTATACACCCACCCTAGCCTCCCAAAGTGTTGGGATTACAGGTGTGAGCCACCCTGCCTGGCCTACAAGGGTAAATTTTTAAAATGGTCTAAAAAGAACTCTATAAATTAGATAACATGGATCAATCCTGCAAGATCCACAGTCTACCCAACTCACACAAAATAATCTGTAAATTTTTGAAATTATTAAAGATACTGAATTCATGGTCAAATGTCTTCCAAAAAACAAACCTAGAGGTTCTTACAATTTCACTGACTAATTTTACCTAATATTCAAAGAATTAATAGGATGAATTCTACACAATTTATTCTAGAAAATAGACGAATATGGCATACTTCCCAACTTATTTTATGAGATCAGCATTTTCCTGGCAAACACAGTACACTAGGAGAAAACTACTGACTAATATTGCACCTAAACATAGATGCAGAAATCTTCACCAAAATACTAACAATTAGAAATCTGAAATGTATGTTAAAGAACAATACCATGCCCAAGTAAGGTTTATTCCACATGTAAGGCTGGTTTAATACTCAAAAGTCAATCAATATGATTCACCCTATTGATTGTCTAGATTGGAAACACCATATAATTCTATCAAATGATTCAAAAAAATGCATTTAAGAAAATCTATGCCCATTCATGATCTAAAATGTAAAAACCAGCTCTCAGCAATGTGGGAATAGAGGGAATTTCCTCAACTGTGCAAAGAACATCTACAGAAACCTATAACTAAGTTGTATGTAATAGTGACAGACTCAATGCTTTGCCATGAAATCAGGAGCAAGACAAAGATATCCTCTCCAAGTCTTTCTATTCAACAAGGTACTGGAATTGTTTGCCGGTGCAATAAGTTGAGAAAAGGACTTAAAAAGCATATACGTTGGAAGTAAAAAAAAAAAATGAAACGATCCATACTTGCAGAACATGAGCCTATCTTAAAGGGTTTAAAAGCAAACTTCCAGAACTCATGAGTGAATTTAGCAAGGTCTCAAGATAGAAAGGTGCAAAGCTTCAGAGGGAAAAAGTTCCAGGGCCTTAGAACAGGAGAATTTCCTGCAGTAAGTTCTCAGGTCCTCTGCCTGTTCACTTGATTTCCTGTAGGCTTAGCCTGTGAGTCCCCCACCCTGCATGACCCCTGGCCGATCCTCCCCTCCAATCGCTGCATAAGACACACCACTTTTTGTATTTTATTTTGCTCTGCAACCAGCAAATCCAGGCGACCCAGGTTTCCCTGCCAGTCCTGGCAACAGCAACCAGACACCCCACCCCTGAGCCTCATCCTTACTCAGCAGGAACCCAGGTAACAGGAATTTCACATTTGTGTAAAATTTTATTGAGAAGAGGAACGAAAAAAGCCATAAAGCGATCTGAAGGCGAAACTTCGTCCATCGCATTTGAGAGAACTCGGGTATTATTGTTAACTTTATTTATTTATTTATTTACAAGAGGATCATGCAATGGAAGGTCTCAGAGGAAGTTTCAGGGCCCAGGATTCCAAAGGCGGGCCGTGGACACAGTCTCAGGGCGTCTGTCCCCAAGCGCATGCCATCTGCAGCCAGCAGTCTTGGAACTTTGGTTGGTGGCACCAGGGGACAGCAGTAGGCTGACACTCTCAAAGGTCTTCTCGGATGGAAGTCTCCGGCTCCAGTCGTCTGTCCACTAAGCGAGAGGCGAGTTGCTAGGGAGGCTGCGGGGGCGGGCGTACGTGGAGACCCTCTGCAGCCTCCTGCTCTCCTGAGGGCTCCTGCGGCTCCTCCTGAATTGCCTGCGCCGGATCCAGAGCGGGCGACCCTGCGCCCCGCCTCAAGGTACTCTGAGACTTGGGAAAGAGATCTTTTCGCCGGCAGTTTCAGCGAGGAAGCACGCAGGGAGCGGAAAGTAGGTGGCAGTGGAAATCTAGGCCGTCCCAGGAGAGCTCGCAGTGGTAAGGACAAGAAGGGAGCATCTAGGACACCGAATGTACTGAGCTCCGGGCTGGAGGCATCTGGTCCCGGCGCCTCCTTTGCGGAATCCCGGGCCTGCCAAACTCCCAGGGGAGACGGCAAAGACGGCAACTCCATCGCTTCCTTTCACCAGCGGATACAGGGTATCTAGGACTCATAAGTCAACATTTTTGCGTTTTTGTAATCTTCTGGTCTCATGGGCGGTCCAAATCAGATTGCAGGGAGGTGGCTGTGAACCTTATTCTTAGGAGCAAGTTACATCAGGACATGGAATTAATGAGATTAACATAAAGTCCTATCATTTGTGATGAAGTTGTCTAGTTAAATAGTTTGCTTTAGGGATTGAAAAGAAAAAATATTACCTTTCTTGTACAGAGAAAGCCCTCTTGGGGGACCCTGGTTAGAAAGTTCATTATTGTCCCCAAATGCATTGCTAGTACTAGAGCAGACTGGATCCCTTTCTGTCTCAGAGTAATGCTTGTCAGATGCCTAAAGATCGCGATGTTACTGAGGAGCAGGCCAGGGTAGCTGCCCATTTTTAAAATTAGAAGATCATTTTTTGGGGAGATATTTTGTTATTTTATTGTTCTGTGTTATGTTGACTCACGTTACATTTTAATTTTAGATTCGGGGGTACATGTGTAGGTTTGTTACAAGAATATATTGCGTGATCCTGAGGCTTCTATTGATCTCATCACCCAGAGAGTGAACTAAATCCCCAGGAGGAAGTTTTTCAGCCTCTACCCCCTTATGTCCCTCCCTCCCTCCTTTTGGAGTCCTCAGTGGTCTATTGTTCTCATCTTTATGTCCTTGTACACCAGGCTGAGCTCCCACTTCTAAGTGAAGACATGCAATATTTCTTTCTGCATGAATTCGCTTATGATAATGGCATCCTTATAGAATAGTTTGAAGTTGGATAATGTGATGCTTTGGGCTTAATTAATTAATTAATTAATTGCTTGGGATGCTTTGCCTATTCATTGTCTTTTTTTTTTTTTTTTTTGAGACAGGGTTTTTGCTGTAGCTCAGGTGGGAATGCAGTGTCATGCTCTTGGCAACCTGGACCTCCCACGCTGAAGGGATCCTCCCCATCAGCCTCCAGAGTAGCTGGGTGATCCTCCCCCCTCAGCCTAGAGAGTAGCTGGGAATACAAGTATGTGCCACCATACCTGGCTAATTTTTCTTGTATTTTTTGTAATGATGGGGTTTCACCATGCTGCTAGGTTGGTGGTTGCCTCAGCCTCCTGAGTGGCTGGGACTACAGGCAGCTGGGACTGCAGGCAGGAACCACCACACCCAGCTAATAATTTTTTTTTTTTTTTGGTAGAAATTGTGTTTCACTATGTTGTCTGGTTTGGTCTTGGACTTCTGGCCTTAAGTGATCCTCCTCCCTCAGCCTCTCAAAGTGCTTGGATTACAGGTGTTAGCCACCATGCCTAGCCCATAATAAAGTTGTTCTAGTCTTAGATTCTTCTCTCATGATGATAACTCCACCTTCAGTTTTTGTTTTTTTTTTTTTGTTCGTTTGTTTGTTTGTTTTTCTTTTTTTTACAACATCTTGCTCTGTTTCCCAGGCTGAAGTGCAGTGGCAGGAACCCAGCTCACTGCAACCTCTGCCCCCTGGGTTTAAATGATTGTACAACCTTAGCCTTCCGAGTATCTGAGATTACAGGTTCATGCCACCATGTCTGGCAAATGTTTGTAGTTTTAGTAGAGAGGGGGTTTTACTATGTTGGCCAGGCTGGTCTCAAACTCGTGGCCTCAAGTGATCCTCCTGCCTCGGCCTTCCAAAGTGCTAGGATTACAGATGCGGGCCACTGCACCTGGCCCAGATTTTTTTTCGCTTTGTTCATTGCATTATTCATATCAAAGTGGAAGTATCACGGATAATTCTAGTCTTACTATACTACCTAATATAGCCTCCTACTACTTATCTTTCCAATACACTTATGTTAAGTTTCTTGATAGAATTTATTAGGGCCGAGCGCAGTGGCTCATGCCTGTAATGCTAGCACTTTGGGAGGCCAAGGCGGGTGGATCACCTGAGGTAAGGAGTTCAAGACCAGCCTAGCCAACACGGCTAAACCCTGTCTCTACTAAAAATACAAAAATTAACTGTAGTTCCAGCTGCTCGTAAGGCTGAGGTGGGAGGATGGCTTGAACCCAGGTGGCAGAGGTGGCAGTGAGCCGAGATCATGCCACTGCGCTCCAGCAGTGGAAACAGAGTGAGACTGTCTTAAAAACAAACAAACAAACAAAACAACAACAACAGCAACAAAAAGCATGTATTATATAAATACTGTCTTATTTATTTATTTGTTGTCCTGTTTACCGTCTTTTTTCAACTCATGAAGGTGTCAAACACTTTATGGCCAAGTCCATGTCTACTTGTTGATCACTTACCTCTGGGACCTTGATCCCTTTGTAGCACAATATAGACACTTAGCATTTGTTAATGAAGAGACAATAAATGTATTAAAAGACTGGGTGTGGTGGCTCATTCCAGAAATCCCAGCACTTTGGGAGGCGAGATGAGAGGATTGCTTGAGCCCAGGAGTTTGAGCCGAGTCTGGGTAACATAGGGAGACTCTACCTCTACAAAAAATTTAAAAATTAGCTGGGTGCGTGGTGTGCATCTGTAGTCTCAGCTACTTGGGAGGCTGAGGTAGGAGACTGCTTGAGCCTAGGAGATTGAGGGTAAATTGAACAGCGATCATGCCACCACATTGCAGCCTGGGTGACAGAATGAGACCCTATCTCAAAAACAAAAACAAAAACAAAAAACAAAAAAGAGTAGTATCAGAGGTCTATAGCTGATTATAATCCTATAAAAGGATCAAAGTAAAACAATAATTGTCGATGGCAAAAGTATTAGAATAGCAATGGTTAAAGATGCAGTGGGCAAGGAAATTTGGTTATAGCTATGGCATACAACAATTTAATATAATGATCATAATTAGTTCTGCTAACATACACTAACACATTTCAGAATCACAGGAATCTCATACAATTTTGTAATACATACTAATAAGACATTCATATAAATACAATCCAAAGAAAGTTAAATATCATTTCATATTTGATAATGCATCTTATGTGATTTTATTATGCCAAATAAGCCAAGATCTTATGTGATCTTATTATGCCAAATAAGCCAAATATGTCTCTTTGGATTTCAGGGGACTTAATGTCAAAAAAAATTAATGAGGTAGAAAAGACTGAATTTAGAATTGGATTTTAGAAAGTTTGTCAAATACTTAAAACAAGGTCAATGTTTAAAACACTTGATATCACAAAATAGAATCACAGGTCATTGTAAAATAAGTCAGTCGTTTAACCAAAGTGGTAACTCAAATATTTCAAAAACAAAAACGCAAAACCTTTTACTCTTTGAGACTTACTTTCCCAAAAAATAAGACCTAATGAAGATAGCATGAAGCCAATTAAATCTATTTCTCAAATCTTATAGACAAATGTATTAAATTTTAATCATCTTGACCAGAAGCTATAATTTTATAAACCTTTCATAACCTTTTACAATGTTTAAAAAAATAATGGGTTAATACCTCAAGAAAACATTGTTAATCTGACACAGGGGCCCACAGGCTGGTCTTGCATCAGTGTTCCTTTGATATTAATCTTTAATTTATAGGCTGGCCATTGTGGCTCACATCTGTAATCTCAGTACTTTGAGAGGCATAGGTGGGTGGATTCCTTGATCTCAGGAGTTTGAGACTAGCCTTGGCAATGTGATGAAACACTGTCTCTACAAAAAATACAAAAATTAGCCAGGCATGGTGGTACACACCTGTAGTCCCAGCTACTCAGGAGGCTGAGGTGGCAGGATCACTTGGGTCTGGGAGATGGAGGTTGCTGCAGTGAGCCAGGATCATGCCACTGCATTCCAACCCAGGTGACAGAGCTAGTCCCTGTCAAAACAAAACAAAACAAAACCACTGTTTATAGAGAAATACTGAACTAACTTTCTCTCTTAAAGTAGGTCCTTACAAGTCCAAACACCCACTTCTTCTGCAATAGTCCCTGGGACTAGGGAGTTGAATAGTTTAATTTTCTGGACCCAGGTCTCATGAATGCAGCTTCTTCTGATTTTCATCTTCTCTTAGGTCTGAAGATGCGACTTCAGTTGCTGTTAATGTTTAAGATTTAGCAGGAGTTGGTGACCTTTTTCGACTCAGGAGTGAAAGCCCTGTAACTTGGTAACACAAAAACTTTAAAAAATGACAGAAAGTTATGCGTAGATGTAATAACCTTTTTTTAAATCTCAGTTTTTCTAAGCAAATGAAAACCTAGTAATAATTACATAGGAATTACTTTGATGAAATGTACAGTATGTTTTTACCTTTTTCGTAAATCACCTTTGAATTAGATAAAACAATTTTCCTTTTAATAATAACACTTTTTCTTTGGAAAAATGTTTGCCTACAATACTTTTGTAAAGTTGAAAATGACCCAGATATTTAATGACTATCTATTATTTCATATAATATAACTCTAAGGTTTGTTTTTTTTTTTTTTTTTGATGGAGTCTCAGTCTGCCTAGGCTGGAGGACGGTGGCACGATCTCAGCTCACTGCAACCTCTGCCACCGAGTTCAAGAGATTCTCCTGCCTCAGCCTCCTGAGTAGATGGGATTGCAGGCATGCACCATCACCGGCTAATTTTTGTATTTTTAGTAGAGATGGGGTTTCACCACTTGGGCCAGGCTTGTCTCCAACTCCTGACCTCAAGTGATCTGCCCATGCTGGCCTCCCAAAATGGTGGCTCACACAGGAATACCACAGTCTTCTGAATTCAAATAGGCGGAGGCTGGAGCTCAGGCACCACCTCTGCGGAATCTCAAGCAGGCTTCACATAGCCGAGAAAATGTTGTCCCATCGCTTAATTAAGCCTCAGAGCACGAGGACATAAGCGTTTGCGCTGATTAACCAGAGGAAGCAGAACCTTTAGCACTACCATCAGCCTGGGTATTCATGCTCTCCGGAGCTCGTGGGCAGAGGGCACCCAGATATTATGAAACTCAACAGTAACAAATGCACGAAAATTCGTAGACAAATGAAAAACGATAAAATTCTAGAGAGCACATAGAAACAAAACAAATCGTAATTCCGACAGAAAAACAGAGCGAGAAAAGAAGTCGAAATGAAACGGATACTAAGCAAACCTTACAGAGAACGAGCGCTACAAAACGCAGGGATGAAAGAGTTCTTCAGGGGCCAAAAACCATCTGTGTCCGGGAAATGAGCATTGCTGCCACCGGAAAACTGTCCGCCAGGTCTCTGCACTGCTCTGTATCTCGCTAACAAGAATCTGGCGGCGCTGAGACTCAGCAAGCGCCGGCACCTAGCGGATAGCGCTGGTATTGCCAAACAAATATCCGTTTAGGCGCCTTAACGGTGCTGCTAGAAAGAAACTGTGGATTCTTAGGAGGGGTGCTTCCAGCCCGAAACATAGTGTCTGGAGGAATGGACCGACTCTGTTTAAATATGTTGTGACGTTTTAATGTGTTTTAATCCGTTTAAGGTGTTAAATCCGTTTAATGTGTTTTAACACGTTTTAATGTGTTGTGACAGGAAAAGAGCCGGCTAACGGTATTACGGAAGTACTAGTTGGTACAGAGGCTCGGTGCAATTACCGTTCTGCACCGTAAAACGGGTTTAGGAAGTTCCTAGGAGATACTAGCGGTGCGAGAACCGAGAAAGTGACGGCAGGCACAGACAACTTATGGACTCCGCGTACGGGAAACGTCCCGTTAGGCGCTAAGAACGGTGCAGCAACTGAAAAAAGGCCGAGTGGACGCTACTGGCAAAAGCGTTGCTGCAAAACCGCCAGCTCCGCATTAGAAACAGAGCCGCCAGACAGAACCCGGGACCTGACACCACCGAGGCGGAGACCGAGCTTGGCTCCCCAGCTCCTGAGAGAATGCAAGTCAAGGAGCACGAAGCTGTGACACTCAAAATTAGTAGAAGAAAAATGAATAACATTTAAATCAGATAAAATTTTAAAATAATAAATTCTAAAATTCAAATAAAAAGGCAAAGCAAACACACTGGAAACTACCGGTAACATTGTTCTCAGAGCAAAAGACACAAAAAGAGAATTTAAAAATAAGCAAAAATTAGAGAGAACCAACCCTACAAAGAAGAAATTACAAGTATGGCTAAATGAAGCAATTCTATGATTAGGATATCCCTGTTAGATCTAAACCGGTACATGTTACACCTAAGTCTACATTTCTTACGACAAAAACAAAAACAAACAACAACAACAAAAAACCAACAAAACCCAGTCACAGTTAAACCTGTTTACGACTAAAAAATCGTAGTAGCTGATATATCCCAACTTGGTCCACAAGAGGAAAAAGTCGCGTTCGGCGGAAATTGCTATTGTCAAACCGAGCTTCGTAAACCAGAAATCGTGTTTGCCGGCATTTCCTGACTTCCATGGGAGTTTAAAAGACACCAACATAGCTAAGGCGGGACTTGATATTGCGAAGCTAGCCTTGGTGTAAGAGCTCCCAGGCACTGCTAAACTGGTCATCGCAAAACCCAAATGAATCGCATTCTCTGGTACACAGATTTCTACAGGAATTGAACATCTCCTGCGCAGCTAAAGCAAGGCTTACTAGTAGGAAGCCGGAACTTGCCACGACTTAGAAACTTGAGGCTTTGGGAGGCCGAGGTGGATGGATCATCTGAGGTCGGGAGTTTGAGACCAGCCTGGCCAACGTGGCAAAACCACGGCTCTACTAAAAATACAAAAATTAGCCGGGTGTGGTGGCGGGCGCCTATAATCCTAGCTATTTGGGAGGCTGAGGCAGGGGAATCACTTGAACCCGGGAGGTGGAGGTTGCAGTGAGCCGAGATCGCCGAGATCGCGCCACTGCATTCTAGCCTGGTCCAAAGAGCGAAACTCTGTCTCAAAAAAAAAAAGGAAAAAGAAAAAAAGAAACTTGAGGCAGGGCTAACTCCGGCTTTGTTATGATTAGAAATCCAAGGCTACAGGAAACCCGGAGTTGCTGGGAAATGAGTCACAGGGTCACTCAGCCTTTCTGTGGCGAAACACCGACTTCCTACGACCTGGAAATCGCCGCCAGGGCTAGACTGGTGTTTGTCCTAAGTGGGGACTTGCTTGGGTTGAGAAATCACATTTTGGCTATTCCCCGACTTGAACCAGGGGGTAGAAATCGTAGTCACCGGCTGGGCGCAGCGGCTCATGCTGCAATCCCGGCAGTTTGGGAGGCCGAGGCGGGCAGATTATTGAGGTTAGGAGTTCGAGACCAGCCTGGTCAATATGGTGAAACCCCGCCTCAGTAGAAATACAAAAATTATCCGGGCCTGGTGGCGCGCGCCTGTAATCCCAGCTACTCAGGAGGCTGAGGCAGGAGAATCGCTTGAACCTGGCGGGCGGAGGTTGCAATGAGCCAAGATCGCGCCACTGCACTCCAGCCTGGGCGACGCAGCGAGACTCTGTCTCAAAACAAAACAAAAGGAAAAGAAGAGAAAAGATAAGGAAACGCAGGCACCCTGAAATCGAAACTTGTTGTGACCAACAAGTCAACGACGGACGAATCCGCGGGGTCCTGCGACAGACACGCCAACGGCGCCGCCACAGCACAGGGTTCTGGAGGCCGAGCTGTTCTGCGGGTTCTGCCGCGGCGCTGGCGGCGCTGGGAAGAAACAGCGCCCGGGCAGCTCCCCTGTCACCGGCTCGGAGGAGCGGCGGGCTCCCCCAGCCCAGCGCCGCCGCCGCCGCCGCCGCCCGGGAACGCCAGGCTCAGCGCAGCTGGGGAAGCTCCGAATCCCTCAGATCGGCGACCTGAGTGCTGTCGCCCCGAGAAAATGGAGGCACCGGGCAACGAGCTGTGCCGAGACCGAGAGACCTCAGTTCTGCGAAATGTCGGTGCCTGGAGCTTGCGAATGACTGCAGCCGGCGGGTTGTCAAGGACAACATTCCTTATAGAGCAACCAACGGCTCTGTCACCAAGAAACCGTGGACTCTGAGAAAAAAGAGGGGTTCGGCCTCCGAGAAACTCCGTGCCACGTGTGCTGTGACAGCAAAACCGCCCGCTCCGCGCCGCTGGCGAAAGAGCCAACCACCGCCGGGTGCTGCGACCGTGACGCCGGGTGCTGCGACCGCGACACCGGGACTAGAAGGCCTCGGATGGAGAATGGCACCCCCAGAGCAAGCAGGAAAACGTTTTGTTTGGCTCAACTAGCGCTGTCGCAACCGGAAAACTGTCAGGCCAGTGCTTCCGCGGAGGCGGATGTGAGAAACCGTTGATCCGAGGCAGGAGTGGGGCTGGGCGCTGGACTCGCTGGTGTGAGAATCTGGCTGCGCTAGGACCCGGCAAGCGCGGGCACCAGGCGAACGCCAGCGACTTTGCCAGACAAATGCATGTCATTTTTGGTCGCCATTCAAAGGTGCAGCCGGCAGTCAGCCCCGGCTCTGAGAAACAAGTGGAGGTGTCAGCCATAAACCCTCCGTGCAGGGAAAGGAGCGTCGCTGCGACGGATCGACTGGCCGTTGGGTGGAACTTTCTTTGGTGGCCTAGTGACTAGAAAACAAAAAAGAAAACGAAATAAAAAACTGCTACTGGCATTACTCTCACGCTCCCTCCTCAAGTCAGTGGCTTCAGGCTTAAGAAAACCTGTATTTTTCTTGGCTGAACCGTGATCTCTAATTACTTAGGGCCCCGCGACCGATCCAGTGCGATTCCCAGAGGGAAAGGAGCTGGAATAAGGATCCGGAATGCGACGGATTTGGCTCCTCCAGGAAGAAAGCAAAACAAATGCAGGTCGCGAACACTTTACAATGCAGGAAGCTGCTCTTTCAGTGGCCGCGGCTGGGTCCTTCCACACCACCTCTCTGTCCTAGGCCTTCGTCCCAGTTCAGCCCTCACGGATTCTAGGCTAGCGGTCAACAACCGCATCCCTTCGGAACCTGGAAACTCTAGGTCCAAGATATCGGTGAAGAATGAAAGGCATAGTGCCGTTCAACCCAGGCTTCAGGCCTGCCCCGCTGGTCCCGTCCCTTCCCTGTGGGATGGAACTCTGTGGGAATCGCTCCTTATTCTGATGGTTCACTCATTCAGATATCCTTGATATTTGGGGATAGTTCTAAAACAGCTGGGGAGAAAAATGGACTGGGAGACTCCGGCGTTGGACGTGAAATTGTCAGTGAGACATCCGCCTCTAAGCCCAGGGAAATGCTCAAATTGTGGTTCTCTGTCTCTGGCACCGTGATCTTTGAAATGCATTATTGATTTTTTTCTTTCTTCTGGGAAATGCAATGCAGGTGAACTTGTAAGTGTTGAATCCTCCCTCTCCTCACTTTTCGATCAGACTGAGGCCTACTTCCTTTCTGATAAGAAATATGGAACTGCCATTGCTCAGTAGGAAAATGTCCTTTCCTACAAGCATTCGTATTTCAATAAAAATCTGCACTTTGTGAGTTGAGCCCCCTCAAAGAGACCTACAGACCCTGCCACGAGCATCTCCATCCACACTCATCATTTCCCATTTTCACCACTTCTGCTCCTGTGCAAACCACTACTATCCTTTTCTGGGGGATCCTAGGCAGAGGCAATGGCAGGACAAAGGCAGAGAAGGCACTGCCAGGTAAGGAAATCTATTTTGCCCTTGCAATTCTCTCCCCCAAGGCATTTGCCTCTATCTCCCTCCCACCATACCCCTTCTTCAGCTAGCCAAAACCTTCCCTGCTGTTTGAGGCTCCTCCAATTGCCTCCTGGTCCTGTGGTTGCGAGAATAAAGGAAAAACTACACTGTTCTCACCCACATAGTTACAGACACTATGAAATAGAAGAGCAGCCTGGAGTCATTGCAAAGCAAAATACCTACCAACAGTTCTCTCTTCCTAGTTCTTTTTCTTGTCTTTTTTTTTTTTCTTTTGAGACAGAGTCTTCCTCTGTCACCAGGCTCGAGTGCAGTGGCGCAATCTCGGCCCAGTGCAACCTCTGCCTCCCGTGTTCAAGGATTCTCCTGCCTCAGCCTCCTGAGTAGCTGGGACTACAGGAGCGTGCCACGACGCCCAGCTAATTCTTGTATTTTTAGTAGAGACGGGGTTTCACCACGTTGACCAGGATGGTCCCGATCTCTTTACCTCGTGATCTGCTCGCCTCGGCCTCCCAAAGTGCTGGGATTACAGGCATGAGCCACCGCGCCCGACCCTCTCTTCCCATTTCTACTCCAGCTTCCCATCTTAGTAAAAAGTCTGTGAGCAGCACCCTGTAGCGGGAAAAGGTAACCTGTCTTGATGGGAGTCCATAGGAGGCTGCAGGCTGCTTCCCTACAGAGACTGATATCAAGGTAGCGGCAGAATTTAGATTCTAATCCTAGTGTGATTGGAGGTGGGGTGGATTCCAGGGAGGTCAGAAAGTGATCAAATACAAAATTGTGCTCCTCTGGAGGAGGTCATAGGAACTTTGAAGTATGACAACGGCTAGTAATTGGGTAGAATTGGAGCAGGCTGGCAATGGCAGTTTTGTGTGGGTGGTAGGACCTAGGAATCAAACTTGAGGGCAAATTGTGGAGCACATGTGACAAATGATGTAGAGCCTTTCCTATTTCCCTTTCCAGTGTGTTATCCAGAACAATAAATAATAAAGAATTAAGAAAGACTAATATTTTTTATCAATCTCATGAAGAAAAATTGCATCAAATCAAGATAACTATAATGATAAATATTGTTAGAATATTATTAACCAAATGAAAGTGACACAAAACAGAAAAACGGGGTGGATGGTGGGAGGGATCAAAGAAAAGCAAAGTCTCCAACACTCAGGCAATTTGCACAGGTGAATCTTCTGGCCAGTTGTTATGTTGCAGGAAGCTGTGCAACTAATGAATGAGGAGGCAGGAATCCGTATTAATACTTTCCTGATACAGAGAAATTCTTGGATTTAACAATCTGCTTCTTTGTCAGGTACTGACTTTTGATTATAGGCTCAGAAAAGATAGTAACAGTTATAATCACTTAGTCTAGTAGAGTAGGTAAAAGAAAGACTGTGGAGGAGGCTATACAGAAAGCAAAAGGTCAAAGTGCCCCGGGGTAAGTCATCTAGAGTTGAAAGTGAAGAACTGTGCTTGGTACCAGTGGAGGACTCCACCAGGTCAGGTTAACCTACAAAAAATGAACCATTGGCTGTTGATCTCTGGGACTGAAGATTCACCCTATCCCATTCCTGTCTAGCCTCAGCTTTACATTCACTGTGTAGCTCAAAGGTTTTGTTTTTTTTCGTAAAACACTCCCCACAAATGTTTGATAGATTATAAAACCCTGTCCTAAGACTTTGTCATCCACAGACAATTGTCTTATTTTTAATCCTCTTCAAAACCTCGTTTATAATTAGCTATTGGACTTTGATAGGTGTTTTTGAATGCAGGTTTCTAATTACTCTGGAGATTGTGACATTAGAATAAAGAAAAATGTGACACGAGTCTGGTTGGGAAAATTTTTTTTAAAAAAGTAGAATGGAGGAGTAAACTTTTAGGACTCTCATGGAGAACTGAAATATTCGTGAATATCAAACAGAACAGGAGTTAATTGCATGGACTGAACAAATAGAAGACTGAAGTGATATTGTTGATTTTTTTGCTAAAAAATTGCTGAACCTTAAAAAATTGCTGACCCTTTGTTATGTTTTTCTGAGTCAAGGAAACTTTACTGTTGAGCTATTGACAGCTTTTAACAATTCAGTAAAGTATACTCCAGTGAACAAAATTTGGAGCATATTTGTTTCTCTCTTTACCTGATTTCTCCAGAATTTGCAAACTATTGGTGAATATTCTTAACTTATGTCAATGTAGTTATTTGCATAAGTGCAGTAAGAATGTTTTCTTTTGCAACAGAACACCATTGGAGAAACTGGTTATTTTACCAAGGCTTTGACTGAAATGGTGCGCTTTTCTTTAAGGAGTCAAACTTGACTTACAGAGCCAATAAAAGCCCCTTGGGAAAACGGGCCCCAAACCTCGTCTACACAGTCCCTATACAAGGTTTCTGACTTGTGGTAAATAAAGAATGTCACTTTCTGACAAGCCCAGGAGCCCCAAGTGATGGGACCTCAAGAGGAGGGGAATTTACCCAACTCATATGTATTCGGTGGTACAAAGCCATGGCTGGGCTTGGCTTTTAAAAAGTCTTATCTGAGACTTTTTCTATGGAACAAAGTTCCATCAAAGTCATTTAAAAAGTCTTGTGTGAAAAATAATTGTTCTTGCGGCACTTTATACAAATGATTAGGCCAAGTATAATAAAGCAAATAGGTCCTACCATGATTTCTCTTTAGTAAAAATGGGAAACTGGAGAGAGAAAAATTATGTTTCAACAACTGTAGTATACATGTTGTTAGATTCTAGTCTTGCCTAATGTTATTTAATTTTTATTATTTTCTACAGTTTGGACTGAATTCCAAATTTTTTTCTGGCTAAAAGTCTCCAAATTAACGTTTTCAATTACTTTCTTCTTTCTTTTCCTTTCCCCTTCCCATTTTTCCTAATTTTAAATCACCGAAAACTAAACTGTGCTTTCTTAAGGCCCTGCAAAATGAAGCTAGATAACTTAAACTTCAGAAGTAAATAAGAACAACCTACATACATACAAAAACCACTCTCATACCTGCCTGCTGATGTATGGACTTCAAAGTATTATGGCCCATATCGATTTTCCAGAATCTTCTTTTTTTCTTTGTTTGTTGCTGTTTTTTCTTTTCCTACCTGTATTTTCTCTTCACAGGATGTGAGACTTCACAACCTGCTAAAAATGAGCTCTCCTAATAATGTGGGTCCTACCCAACTGGGAATAAACCATCGTAGCCATGAGAGATCAGATGACTCTTCTCCTCCAAATATCATGTTAGAGGTGACTCACTTTCTTGTAAAATGCTTTATCTAAAAGAATTTCAAAAGAAAAGGGAGGAAACGTGAAAGGAAAATAAATCCAGGGACCCCCAAATCACTAAGCCAAAGGGAAAAGTTAAGCTGGGAACTTTAGGGCAAACCTACCTTCCACTCTATTCCTAAAGAATATAGCTGCTAAGTTGAAAAAGCTACATACCGGCCAGGCAAAGTGGCTCACGCCTATAATCCCAGCACTTTGGGAGGCTGAGGTGGGCGGATCACCTGAGGTCGGGAGTTTGAGACCAGCCTGACCAACATGGAGAAACCCCGTCTCTACCAAAAATACAAAATTAGCCGGGTGTGATGGCACATGCCTGTAATCCCAGCTACTCGGGAGGCTGAGGCAGGAGAGTCGCTTGAATCTGGGAGGTGGAGGTTGCGGTGAGCTGAGGTCCCGCCATTGCACACCATTCTGGGCAACAAGAGCAAAACTTGCTCTCAAAGGAAAAAAAAAGCCACATACCTCCCTCACCCTCACAAGGAATTTCCTTGTGGACAAAGCACAGATAGAACTCGAAGTCATCCCTCTGCTCACAGAGATAAATGCATATCTGATTGCCTCCTTTAGAAAGGCTAATCAGAAACCTAAAAGAATGCAACTGTTTGTTTTTTACCAATCTATGACCTGGGAAGCCCCTCCCCACTTTGAGTTTTTCCGCCTTTCCGGACAGAACCAATGTACATCTTATGTATATTGATTGATGTCTCATGTCTCCCCAAAGTACATAAAACCAAGTTGTGCCATGACCACCTTGGGCATATGTGGTCAGGACCTCCCTGAGGCTGTGTTATGGGTGCGTGCCCTTAACCTGGGCAAAATAAACTTCTTAAATTGACTGAGACCTGTCTCAGATATTTGATGTTCCCACTATAATGGATAACTGAGACTGATTAAATTATAATGAAGAGATTTTTATTTTGGCTCACAGTTTTGTGCTGTGCAAGCATGACACTAGCGTTTTCTGTTGAGGGTGTCAGGAAGCTTCCACTTATTGTGGAAGACAAAGGAAAAACATGTGTATCACATGGTGAAAGAAGGAGCAAGAGAGAGAGGGAGAGGTACCGGGCCTCCTTTAAAACAACTTGATCTCCTGTAAACTTAATATGGAGGGGAGGGCACCAAGCCATTCCTAAGGGATCTGCCCCCATGACCAAAACACCTCCTACCAGACCCCATCTGTATATTGAGGATTACATTTCAACATGATATTTGGAGGAGAAATGTCATCTAAACTTTATCAGAGAGAAATGAATGTAAATTCAGCATGTGGCATGTATTAGGCCATTATTGCATGCTATAAAGAAATACCTGAGACTGGGCATTTCGTAAAAAACAAAACAAAACAAAAGAAGGTTCAATTGACTTAGGATTCTGCAGGCTGTACAAGGAAGCATCGTGGCGTCTGCTTCTGGGGAGTCTTCAGGAAGCTTGCGGTCATGATGTAAGGCAAAGGAGGAGCAGGAACATCACATGTCAGAGCGGAAGCAAGAGAGAGAGAGTGGTGGAGAGTTGTCACACACTTTTAAACGATGAGATGGTGCAAAAGCTTACTATTGCAAAAACAGCATCAAGCCATGGAGGAATCCACTCCCATGACCCCATATCTCCCACCAAGCCCCACCTTTAACCTTGGGGATTTTAAGTCAACATGAGATCTGAGCGGGGACAAACATCCATACTATATCCCAGCACACTCAGCATTAATCATTAGGTCAACTTGTCCCTGACCTGCTTCCTTATAGTTGTTTGCTGCCTATTTTCTCCAAAGTATGTAGACTCTGCTACAAGATTATAGTTCCCCTCAACTACTTTATAGATAACGACTTCAATATTAAGGAAACATTAAGTTTTCCCTTTGAAATATTGTTTCAGGTCCTGCATGCTAGGAAAACTACTCACATCAGCTGTTCTGCAGGATCCCATGAGAAGGTGAGTCGCCAGAAAATGCAGTTTCCACATCCTGATGATTTCATCTCCCTACCCCAACTGATGAATTTCTCCAATTTTCCAGCCTCTCATCCTCCACAATCCCCTTACAAACTGTAGCCCAGAACTCTCTGGAATGATGCATTTCAGGGTTTGCTCCTGTCTCCTCACTCAGTAGCCTGTAATCATTAAACTCTTTCTCTGATGCAAACTCTGCTGTCTCAGTGTAATTGGTATGTTAGTGTGCAGCAGGCATATGAATCTGTTGGTGCTGTAACAGTTGGGATGCAGTGGCACAATTGTAGCTCACTGTAATCTCTACCTCCTACACCTAAGGGAACCTTACCACCTCAACACCCGGAATAGCTAGGACTTTAGGTCTGTGTGCTACCACCCATGGCTAATTTATAAAATAATTTTTTTGTAGAGACAGGACTTTTCTATGTAGCCTGGGCTGGTCTCGAACTCCTGGCCTCAAGGTATCCTCCCCACTCTGCATCACAAAGAGCTGTCATTACATGTGTGAGACACCATACCCTGCCCATGGTAGAATATTAACACATGGGTGTGAAATGTTGGCTTCAGTCTGGCACGTTATTACTTTATTAACAGTAAAGAATAATATCTGATCATGAAATTCTGTTTTTTTTGTAAATAGAATATTTTCTATTTACGATGATGCTTTTGTAAATAGAATATTTGACTCTGATGAAGATATATTATAATTTCACTGTGGCTATGACCTGAAATGGAAAAAATTGACTTACAGAAAAAATACACCAAAGAAGTCACCATTTTATATTTGTTTTTATTACAATTATCTTTCAAGCCATAAAAAACAAAAATTAATGATTTTATTAACAACTGAGAAGATTATTTTCTGCCAAGCAATCTCTAAACATTAACTTAGTAGGAATGTATTCATGAAAGGGACTTTGTAAAATAGGAGCAAATTTGACCTCTTATTTAATCATTCAGAGATGAAATAAAATATAATACATTATTTGAAAAGAGATCCAGGAAGCAGGAAGTACAGTCAGGGATCCCAGGAACGGGTGTGGTGATGTCTGTTGCACCAGGGCTTAGAGGGCAGGATCTTTCCTCTAGAAACTCTGTGTGTCAGGCATGCCTAGACAAAATACACGTGAATTTGATGTTTTAGCATATCAAAGAGGTATTGCTTGGTTTAAAGATGAGGCTCAGTGAGTTTACACCACAGTCCAAGATCACAAAGGTAGTTCATGCTGGAGCTACATTGAAGTCCCAGGTTATCAGGCATTGATATCAAGTAGGGAAATGAGTAAAGAAATAATTAGGTTGGGTTTTGAAAAAGAAGAATCCTATGCCTTACATAAAATTGTACCTCAAAAATTGTTTTTGGCTGGGCGTGGTGGCTCTCGCCTGTAATCCCAGCACTTTGGGAGGCCGAGGGGGGTGGATCACAGGTCAGGAGATCAAGACCATCCTGGCTAACACGGTGAAACCCCGTCTCTACTAAAAATACAAAAAATTAGCCGGGCGTGGTGGCGGGCGCCTGTAGTCCCAGCTACTCAGGAGGCTGAGGCAGGAGAATGGCGTGAACCCGGGAGGCGGAGTTTGCAGCTAGCGGAGATCGCGCCATTGCACTCCAGCCTGGGCGACAGACCGAGACTCCGTCTCAAAAAAAAAAAAAAAAAAAACAAACAAACAAACTTAAAAAACGCAAATATGTTGAGCTAATATGATGCTTTTGACAGTATTTTTTTTGCAAGACCCTTATAGGTTATGTGATTATATGCATTTTTTAAAGTTATTCTCCTTCCTCTGTTATTCCTACTTCCACTGCAATTCCTCTCATCGGTAACTACCAATTTTAACATTTCAGTATCCAAAACAGAGGTGGATGGAGTCTCGGCTGCATATGCTCATGTTGCACCATGGACGAGGGATGTAATGCCTTTTGCCATTTTGCATTTCCAAATATATTCTCAAATTTATTCCTAACAGTGGAGTTTGCTACGCAATGAAATGATATAAATAAAATATAATACATTATTTGAAAAGATATCCAGGAATTATTTTAACGTTTTTCCTTTAAATTAATTTCCGAAAGGAAATGACAGTCATGAAACCATTCCTATAAACTTTATAAAGTTAATCAGGGAAAATGAGAGAAGGAGAATAAAAAATATATCAAGCCTGCAGTACATTCAGCGTTAACGATTAGGTCACCTTGTTGTCTGGCCTTCTTGCTCATAGTTCTTTGGTGCTTATTGCCCCAAATTATGAGAATAATTATGCAGAATAATTATACCCTGTCAAAATTATGCAGACCCTATCACAAGATTATAGTTTCCCTTAACTGCTCTGTAGAGAACACGTTGAACATTGTAAAATGCCAAGGTTTTCATTTGAGATATTCTTTTATGTCCTGAAGACTGATAAAACTATTGATGCCAGCTAGTCTGAAAGACCCCATGAGGAGCTGGCTTACCGAAGAATGCAATTTCTATATTTTGATGATTTCATCCCCTTTACCCCAAACAATCAATGACCCCAATTTTTCAGTCTCTTGCTCTCCACAATCTCCTTAAAAACTCCAGACCTGGGCCGGGCACGGTGGCTCACTCCTGTAATCCCAGGACTTTGGGAGGCTGAGGTGGGCAGATCACGACGTCAGGAGTATGAGACCAGCCTGACCAGTAGAGATGGTGAAATCCCATCTTTACTAAAAATACAAAAATTAGTTGGGTGTGGTGGTGCACACCTGTAATCCTGGGTATTCAGGAGGCTGAAGCAGGAGAAGGCTGAGGCAGGAGAATTGCTCGAACCCGGAAGGCAGAGGTTGCAGTGGGCTGAGATCACACCACTGCATTCCAGCCTGGGTGATGGAGCAAGATTCTGTTAAAAACAAAACAAAACAAAAACAAACAAAAACCTCCAGACCAGAACTTCTCGGGGAGGTGGGTTTGAGGGTCCCTCCTGTTTTCTCACCTGGCTGCCCTGCTATCATTACATTCTTTTTCTGTTGCAAGCCCTGCTGTTTCAGTGTTTTGGTGTATATTTATGTTACTGCACAGCAGGTATCCCAACCTGTTGGTCCTGTAACAATCAGACACATCTTTTGTGTTGGTTTGTCTTGTTTTTTTTTTTGGTTTCAGATGATCTAATTGGATTATTTCAGCAAGCTATGTAATTTGAAGAGAGAGGCTAAGCCAATGTAGTACTAGAGCTACACTGGCCTTCCTTGGCTTAACATTTGTCTAGAATTATAATTTCCTCAATCTAAGAAACTAGTCATTGTAAGATGTGTCATTATTTCAATACTACTAAGAAAAATCTGCTAGTTAAACTATGTCACATTCCTGGAAGACCAGCAGATTTAAAATATATACCTATTTCAGAGATATGAAAACGGCAAATGACTTATCTTATGACTTATCTTAAAATTGATTAAATTCAGGTATTCAGCTCTTTATTTTTAATTCTTGGTGTCATTTTATTTTGTTTACTTCTTGTCAATAACAAGGAGCTTAGAGTTGTAATTCTTAAAATATATTAATATGATTGCATTTGTCTTTTTACAGAGTAGTTCAAAACACTGAAAAAAATGTTTATGTGGGGAAATCATTTCCCCCCTCCAATTTCCATAAAGTAACTTCTCATAAGCAATTTTATATTCTTGCCACATTTTTTAGTTCTCCCCCAAGATTGAGTAGTTCATATTGAATGGTGATTTGTGACAAGCCCTCTGCCAAGTGTAGTTTCTACTTTACCTTATTTACTTCTCAACTGCAAATCATGGCACAGAGAATTATCTAACTCAAATATTGCCTGATGTAGAGTTTGGGAGTGGACCGGGACATAGAAAGTTTGGTCTCTCCAATTGTGTTCCTTTTCTTTTAGCCGGCTTTGCTTGGAAAATACACTTTGTAGTAGTTTTGTAGTGTGCTTGCTTTTCCATTTTCTCTATTTTGTAGAGGCACAGCTTCACTCAGGGAGATTTTAAGTGGTGCAGTTTTGTCTGTGGATGGATGGGTAAATGTGATTTTGCCGTTCAGTGTTAAGAAATTCATTTTTGGTGTAAATTTAAGGTCTATCTTTCAATTTAATTTTTTATGGATATGATTTTTTGTATCCCTTCTCCCAACTCTCTAAATCAACATAACCAATGTGAATTCTGAGTTTGTTATTCAATTGCTTATTTTTAATTTAGATTTATTTATCAATATGTATCTACATATTTTAATGGACATTTTTAAAATATTAACTTTATAAAATGTAACCATGCTCTATGTAGTCTTATCAACCATTTTTTTTCTACTGAACATTATATTGTTATGATGCAACCAGACTTTTGAGTAATTTGATTTACTTATTTGGACTTTGTAAAATATTCCATTTTGAAAATATACCATAATAATTTTCATCCACTCTCCTATTAATGGAGTTTTGGATCCTCCCTTTCCATCAGGTTTTTGTTACTGTTAAAAGCAAAGATACAACATCCTTTTACATATTTCCTGGTATGCATTTATGTGCAAGAACTTTTCGTGGGAGTGTGCTCTGAAATGGCATTGGTAGGTTTTGAGATATGTGACTTGCAGCTTCATAAGACAACAGATTCTTTTTCAAAGTGATGGTACCACACGTGTTCCCACTTACAATACGTAAGATACTCTAAAGTTTCATATACTCTCTAACACTTGGTATTGTCAGGTATTTTAACATTTAACCACTGAAAGGGTGAAAATAGCAGCGGCCCACAATTGTTGAGTCAGGCAACTTCACCGCATATGGATGTTGTTGATCGCCACAGGATTCCCGCCACAGATGCCCATTCCTGACTCATCATTTTGATTTATCAGATTCTGTTCATGTTTACAATTGTTATGAGATAATCCTGGCACTGTAACATCTTCCCAAACTGAGAAGAAGCTAAGGGCCATTTTCGTGCTCTTACCGTTTATGATACTGCTAATTCAAGGCTATTGGAGAGCTTGTTTTTTGTATGCCGTTCAGCCAGTTCTATCTAAGAAGTAAACATTGGAAATTTTGTATTTGAAACAAACAAACAAAAAAGGTTTAAAAAAGTTTTAAAAATAGAACTGCTTTGGAAACTGCTTTACCCAAAGTTTTTGTCCACAGCATTAATTGGATTACCTATCAGGGCAGATAAAGTTTAGCCATGAGGACAGGTCCCAATTTTGTCAGAAATAATTTGGATCCAGCTGTCTTCTGTGAAAGAATGAGTTTATGATGCCATGTCATGGCTAGAGTTTCACGGTGACATCTATTTGATCTTTGTGTGTATGGATATGCGTTTCTATGGATGTTACATGTACTATATGTTATGTCTACAGTGGCACCGCATTGGTTTATGAGTAAATGAGTGCTCATAAATTTAGTAAGAAAGCCCAAATGCTTTTCAAATTTATGTGAATTTAGTAATCTTTAATAATAAGCTTGCCTTAAAATTATGGAGAAAATAAAAATAGAAATGTCTTCAGAATTGTCAGCATACATTATTGTCTGGGTTTACTAATTAGATGAGTTTTATATTTGCCTTTGCTAGATATTTTAAAGCGCAAGGATTTGACATGAATGTTATAAGATCATAAACTCAACCAAAAACAGAATACTCTTTCTTTGAATGACTTTTTTGATAAATAAGACTAATTTAACATTGTTGGTTCCATAAGAACAGCTAATTTTTCTGAATTATCTGCAAAAATGCCTGTGTGTTTAAGATTTTTGCTTAGGCAAACACCTGATATTCACAGGCTATGCAAATTGTTAGCAAAAAAAAGACTTTGAGCGATGATTATCTTTGTCTGATGTCTCAGTTCTAACAACTAATCTAGATAAACTGCTACAAATGAATACATTGTGTAAATATAAATAAAATCAGTGCTTGTAGGTGAACTTTTAATGTAACTTAAAATCTTAAAATTATTTCAGATACCGTTGAATGTCTGAGTCATTTCCGAGTTAAAGAGAATTATGACATAGGGCATTGGTCACACTTTTGAACCCATTAATCTGAAATAAAATCTCTGCTACGAGTTAAGCATTAGTGAATCTCAATGAGCTGAATAAGAATAAGGTCCCAGTCTGGAAGGTAATCAAGGAATAAACAGGGATGGACCCAATGGATGCCTGTATACTTGCCCCCATATAGGCAAGCAATGAATGTGAAACAATACCACCTGCCAGAGGGACGCTCTGAAATAACCCAAATAATCCAGGGTGTTAGAGTGAGACACTATCTCAAAATTAATTAATCAATTATTTTATTACAGTAAATTAATAATACATTTATAAATAAATTAGTGTCAACATCTAGTTTATGGGTGTTAAATCAGAACCCATAAACTAGATGTTAACATTAATTAATTTATTAATTAATGCATTTGAGGGAACAGGAGAGTTTAAAAGTCCCAAATGAATGTATTCTCTATGGCACATTTTTGTATCACAGTCTTCTGAAATGCCTGCAGAAAGAAATGTGTCTTAGTTGCTGTAGGTCTTGAGATGGGCAGCGATTATGAGAGCGAGCATCACATAGACTTGGTGCTATGGACTGAATTGTGTTCCCCAAAATTCATGATAATTTTGTTTAGCTAATCCACAAGGTGATGGTATTTAGAGATGGGGCCTTTGGGAGACAATTGTGTTTAGATGAGGTTATGAGGGTTGGGCTTTCGTAATGGGATTAGTGCCCTTATGAGAAGGGGAAGAGATATTATGTCTCTCTCATTCTCTACCCTTCTCCATCTCTCACTTTCTCCCCCTTTCTGTCTCTCCCTCTTTCTCTGTGCCATGTGAGAACACAGCTACAACATTGCGATCAGCAAGACAGGAAGACAGCCCTCACCAGGAGCTGAATCACTGGCACTTTGATCTTGCACTTCCAGATCCTGAGCAAGACTCACCAGGGAAGACTTCTGTAGCTGCCTGGAATTGTCTGATCTGGAACTAATGCCCTGGAATGCTGTGGTCGTTAACTCAGAAGGCACAAGGCTAAGAATCTTCCTCTGGTCCTCTTTAATCTGCCCCACTCCTTGTTACTTGTCATATTTTGATTTTCAAGTAATGAATTTATTTTTCCAGTTAACATAACCAACCAGCCCATGCCACAGCATATTAAATCACGAAGTACAAATCCGAGGAAGGTAATGTCTTTACTGGGTTGCAAAACTTTGGGAAATCAATACAGTATTTTGTATTACAATAAAAGCATATTTTTATTAGAGACATATATTATTTTAGTGATCATTTTTGCTCCAAATATATTTAAGTACTAAACCCAAACACTGGTTTTTAATAATGGTTTATAGCAAAGCAAGTTATTTTATATGAATTAAGGTCTTTGAAAACCACACAGTTCCTCCTTTTAAATTGAATTCCCTCATGCAAGCTGTTGAAGTTTATAGCAATAGGGCAATTGTGTGTATATAAGAGATGGCTCTGCTTTGTTCTGGCATGGGGCCAAAGCCAGGTAGGGGTGCAATGTGTGAAAAGTTTTAAAATTCTATCTTGATTCAACGTCAATGCCACCTTCCCAGCACTTTACAAAAATGTTAAAATTTTGTTTATACGCCATTAGTGAGTGTAAATTATTTCAAACTTAGTGAAAAACAGTGTGGTAATTCCCCAAAGACCAAGAAACAGAAATATCATTTTACCCAGAAATCCCATTACTGGGTATAACCCAAAGGAATATGAATTGTTATATCACAAAGACACATGCATGTGTATGTTCATTGCAGCACTATTCACAATAGCAAAGACACGGAATCATCCAAAATGCTCATCAAAGGTAGACTGGATGAACAAAACGTAGTACATATACACTATGGAATACAATGCAGCCATTAAAAAAGAACAAGATCATGTCTTTTCAGGAACATAGACAGAGCTGGAGGCCATTATCCTTAGCAAACTAACGCAGGAACAGAAAAGCAAATACCATATATCCTCACTTATAAGCTGCAGCTGAATAATGAGAACACATGGACACAAAGAGGGGAATAACAGACACTGGAGCCTATTGAAGGTGGATGGTGAAAGGAGGGAGAGGATTGGGAAAAATAACTAATGGGCAGGAGGCGTCATACTTGGGTGATAAAATAATGTGTACACAAACCCCTATGACAAAAGTTTATCTATTTAACAAAGCTGTACATGCACCCTGAAGTTAAAATGAACGTTAAAAAGGATTGCTTTCAAAAAATCGTGAAATTTTCACATAAATACTGGAATCCTCAAAATCAGACAGTCATTTCAAACAACACGAATTTCAGGTGATCCCTTTTGTTTAGAGGCCATGCATCTCTTTGTTTTGATGTAATGTCGCGTTCTTATATCAGCCTACTTTAAAAAATTCTACTTAAAACGTATTTATATTTTTAAAATAAATATATTGCCAGCTTGGAGAGACATGGGGTACTTGACGTTGTCTTCGCACGTTCATTATCAATTCTCTACTAATGCTGCTGCAGCCGCTGCCATCGAAGTTCTTATATGCTTCCTCTTGGCGGAAGCTGTCTATTCTTCAGTCTTAACATGTAATTTATGTATGACTCATTTCAGTGCTTCTCGGCCTTTATTAGCATTTGAAGGTATCGTTCTTGCCATCAGTCCTTCAAGGTAACTGCTGAGGCTACCTCTCTTCAGCGATTATGGCTTCTTGAGTCAAAATAGCCTTTTGGGGGGTCCCGATGATGTGGTTTGTGTATAAATCTCTCACCTACTGAAATCATATTTGTAAGTGAAATATTAGTAGATTTAAATTCCATTGTTTTCTCTACAGGATTAACTACAGAATATTCTAGTACATATGTTTTGGGTTTTGTTGCACCAGTAAGAGGTTTGCAGTTCCCACTGTGCGGAGAAGTCTGTAGCTGTGCAACTCTCTGGAGGGATCTATACCTCTGTTCAACACGTCAACCCACACAATGCTCGGGTTCACAGGGCTTGGATATTTCTGCATTGCAGCTGTTGTAACAGTTTCCCACGGGTGCTAAAAACGTGCTCTGAAGCCCATATCTTGATGCTGCAGACAGTCCGAGAGATGTCTGGGCAGCGCAGGGGAAAACGAGGCAAAGAGGTTACATCTGCCCCGCGCCATAAAGAGCACTCCAGCCAGCCTCGCAGTATGCGGGCACCATCGGCCTCACGCCGATGGAGGGACATCCCAAACCCCTCTTTCACCCCTTATGACAACGTAACCTTTAAACCATTTAAAACGGGGATCCCCAACTCCCCAGGCAGCGAACCGGTAGCGGTCGGTGGCCTGTTAGGAAACCTGCGGCGCAGCAGGAGGTGACTGGCAGGCAAGCGAGTACTACCGCCTGAGCTCCGCTTATCTGACCTGACTTAGATTCTCAAAAGAGCGCCAACCCTATTGTGAACTGCGCATGCGAGGGATCTACCTTGCGCGCTTCTCCTGAGAATCTGACGCCTGACGATCTGAGGTAGGACAGCTTCATCGCCAAATCATCCCTGTCTCCCCAACCCTCACCCATGGAAAAATTGCCTTCCCCAAAACCAGTCTCTGGTGTCACAAAGGTTAGGGACCCCTGATGTAAAGAACACTGTTAATGTCAATTTCCTGGCTTCATCTGGAGGGCCACAGTCAGTTTTGAAGCAACTCCAGCAAGTGATCCACCCAGCTGTCCCCTCCCACTCTGTTAGTATCCACAGCTCCTTAAAGGCCCCCTGGAATTTAGACTGAAGCAAGATTGCGCCACTGCACGGAAGCCTGGGCGACCCAGCCAGCAAGACACCATCAAAAAATAAATAAATAAATAAATCAATAAATAAAAATAAAGGCCTCTGAGCTGGGTCCCTGCCCCCTTTCTGTCTGCTTCAGGCCCATCTATACCAGTCTTGATTTACCAGCTTGAAATCAATTCCACAGGTGGGGAATAGGGAAAGGCTTTATTCAATACATGTACAGTTTCAATGGAAGAGCCATAGCAATTCTGAGTACATCTACAAGAACAGTTCTTTAGCACATTGCATATTATTCATTACATCAAGAGAGTTTCTCTAAATGAAAAAATGTTCAGGACGTTCAGGAGAGGAAGAACAAATTAAGGAATGATCTTCACAGCAGAGACCTCAAGGCTCTTGTGCGTGCAGGGCACAGTTCCAGGGTAAAAGTCCGCAGGGACAGAATGAGGGTCCCCACTGGGTTGCCTCGGGCTCCTTCCAGGGCAGTGTTCGTTGAAGCAGGTCGTGTCGCAGGCTTGCAGAAAGGCTGGGGTTCCTCTCCTTTCCGGGTTCCTTCCTGATGGAACCCTGGGTTTTCAGCAGCTTCCGGGGGCGGCCTGAACTGCAGAGGGCGCCGTGGGCTTGTGTCCTTCCACCTCCGCAGGCGCTGGCATCTCCAGGCTGCATCAGGCCGCTTTGGACTCCGCCATCGGTAGCATTTCCGTCTTCCTGAGGGGACTGGAGCCCGTCTGTGGTTTCAGCCTTTGATTCCTCGACATGGGAGTCTCGAGGGCGTTTTTGGCCCCTCTCCTCTCCGGGAAGGGCTCCGTGCCCGGTGGAGGCGCAGTGCAGCAGCCAGCCCGCAGCAGAGCTCCCGTAGAGCTGATGGCATTGGCAGGAGTGGCGGCTCAGCACAGGGAAGTTATCCAGTGCCCAGGCCCAGGCTTGCTCTCGGTTCAGGTCCCATGGTATATGGGGCTCTGGCCCTGCCTGCCTCCGGGACAGCTCTTCCAAGGCTGATGGATGGAACTCCATAGCTTCAGCCTTCCTTGACCAGGCCTAGCTGGTCTAGGAATAGAGCAAATGGCTCAGTCCCTCACTGACTGTGGGTTTTTATAGCATTCTGTCTTGTACAGGAAGTCGGACATAATCCAATCATGTGGGGATTAACACTTATTTGCCTTGCTTATTGCTTCAGACCGTGAAAGGATCATGGTGAAAATGTTATCATTTCGGAAGGTCCTGTTGAAAGTCCTTGGGTTTTTATTGGATCAGGTGGTAATAGGGTGGGGCAGGGGGGTGAGAAAATGGGTCCAGTTATTGGCAGTTTTTTTTCATTTCAATAAGAAATGAGCAGTTTTCAATATTTCACGATTAGATGAGATGTTAGGTGTACACCTCTTATAGATATGCTTTATCAAATTCAGGGAATTGTCTTTTTCAATTTGCTATGATGATTTTTATATTAATAATAAAGCAGGGTTGAATTTTCAAAAAGCTTTTTTTTGTATCTTCTGAGATTATCGTATATTTTTTCTACTGCTAATGTGGACAATAACAAGTTGATTTTCGAGTGACAGACCCAAGTTGACTTCCTGATAAACTCCACTAGATTATAATGCATTTTTTTTAAAGTATATTACTGGATTCAGAATGCTAACATATTATGATTTTGCCCTGTAATTTTGAGAAATATTCCCTGATGAAAAAACTGAGGAGGGGGCACTAGAGTGATGAATAAAATGTGCATATAAATACTTAAACTTGCTGATATTTAAAAAGGCCTTTCTATGTATGTGGTTGTCCCACTCAGCCAAAGACTTTTCAAATACAGGGGCCATGTTTCATTTGCAGCATGTCAACAGCCAAGATTGGCCTCAGTCTATTCTATTTTTGAAGAGACTCTGAAACAAATTTTAACACAGAGTGAATTTTTGAGTATTCCAACAGCAGGGGAAAAGCACTGAGGTGTATGAGGTGAGCAGAGAGACTTATTTTATTTGCCTGGCTTTCCCCTCAAAATATTACTGAAATAAACACTCGTGTGAGATTTCTTTATTAAAGAGTGCTGTCCTTAGAAAGTGGGAGTGAGAAGAAAGAGGAGAGGGGCAGGGATGAGCATATTCAATGCTATGCTTCCTAGTTGCTCAATCTTGTATCAAGCATGACCAGAGGTGACTTTATTATCAAACCAATAAAGTTTAACTTTAATGCAAACTTCCAAAGAGTTTGTAAAACATTTGTCCTAAAACATTTTTGTAATTCTCTCAAAGAAAATCACCTACTACCTGTATGAATGCTGATTCCACAAATTTGAATCCACTCTGAACACCACTGATTTTTTGATCTTATGAACCATCTTCTGAGAGGCCGTATGAATAACTGCTTCTCAGTACAGTCCACTTAGGAGGAATAAAAAGATGGAATATATCCACTGTTGGAGAGATAATACAATTCTCCCAACAAAAGACCCCAGTGTACCAAATAGAAGAGAGAGGGAATACTAGTATTAAGTTGGCATTTAACATGCATGTGAGGTAGCCTGAGAACTACAGAGTAAGGCCTCATCTCATACATTTTCAGCAGAGCAGGGGGAAGCAGGATGAATTCCTTTCTTTCTTCAAATAGAGAACACCTTACAATAGTATCTTGCTATCTGCTGAGAGACCCTAAGCTCATTCTAGGGGTACTTTTAAGAAATGTCTACATATTATTTGTCCCATAACCTTGGATCAATTGCTACATTGTAAAAACTTGAGATTCAGCTTTACCTTTAGAAGGACTAATCTAAATTCCAATGGCTCAACTACGGATTAAGACTCACCATATTAAATGTGATGTTCCTGTTGCATTTTTACACGGTGTGTAGGAAAAGAAACAAAACACTCTCAAATAGTATAAGCATAAAAAGATTTATTATGGGATAAAAGTCACTTAAAATCTGATAGAAAGGTGTAGACACAGATTTCAGGCTGAATGTCAGGGAATGATTTTCTGAACCACATTACAAACTGGTTCCCTAAAAGAAGTTGCTGTCAGAAATTAGTAAACACTGTAATTAAACAATTCAATGAAAACTAAATCAAAACTTCCATCTTTATCTAATTACGTATCATGTTTGCCTAGAAGCCAGTAGGCCATCTTGTGCAGAAGACTACAAGATTCTTTTAGTCTAGATACCTCCCACTTAGGTCACTGATAGCCATTATTTGCTTTCTCTCTGTCCAAGGCTGTAAAAAACTTAAAAAAAAATTATTATTATTATTATTTTATTATGCTTTAAGTTTTAGGGTACATGTGCACCATGTGCAGGTTAGTTACATATGTATACATGTGCCATGTTGGTGTGCTGCACCCATTAACTCGTCATTTAACATTAGGTGTGTCTCCTAATGCTATCCCTCCCCCCTCCTCCCACCCCACAACAGGCCCCGGTGTGTGATGTTCCCCTTCTTGTGTCCATGTGTTCTCATTGTGCAATTCCCACCTATGAGTGAGAACACGCGGTGTTTGGTTTTTTGTCCTTGCGATAGTTTGCTGAGAATGATGGTCTCCAGCTTCATCCATGTCCCCACAAAGGACACGAACTCATCATTTTTTATGGCTGCGTAGTATTCCATGGTGTATATGTGCCACATTTTCTTAATCCAATCTATCATTGTTGGACATTTGGCTTGATTCCAATTCTTTGCTATTGTGAATAGTGCCACAATGAACATACGTGTGCATGTGTCTTTATAGCAGCATAATTTATAATCCTTTGAGTATATACCCAGTAATGGGATTGCTGGGTCAAATGTTATTTCTAGTTCTAGATCCCTGAGGCATCACCACACTGACTTCCACAATGGTTAAACTAGTTTACAGCCCCACCAACAGTGTAAAAGTGTTCCTCTTTCTCCACATCCTCTCCAGCACCTGTTGTTTCCTGACTTTTTAATGATGGCCATTCTAACTGGTGTGAGATGGTATCTCACTGTGGTTTTGATTTGCATTTCTCTGATGGCCAGTGATGATGAGCATTTTTTCATGTGTCTTTTGGCTGCATAAATGTCTTCTTTTCAGAAGTGTCTGTTCATATCCTTTGCCCACTTTTTGATGGGGCTATTTGTTTTTTTTCTTGTAGATTTGTTTGAGTTCATTGTAGATTCTGGATATTAGCCCTTTGTCAGATGAGTAGATTGCAAAAATTTTCTCCCATTCTGTAGGTTGCCTGTTCACTCTGATGGTAATAAACTTTTTTTTTTTTTTTTTTCATGGAGTCTTGCCTTGTCACCCAGGTTGGAGTGCAATAGTGCGATCTCGGCTCACTGCAACCTCCGCCTTTCAGTTTCAAGTGATTCTCCTACCTCAGCTTCCTGAGTAGCTGGGATTACAGGTGTCTGCCACCACGCCTGGCTAATTTTTTGTATCTTTAGTAGAGACCAGGTTTCACCATGTTGGCCAGGCTGGTCTCAAACTCCTGACCTTGTGATCCGCCCGCCTTGGCATCCCAAAGTGCTGGGATTACAGGCGTGAGCCACTGCGCCTGGCCAACTTTTTTTTTTTTTTTTTTAATTTTAGAGACTGGGCCTCTCACTCTGTAGCTCAGGCTACAATGCAGTGGTACCATAATTGCTCACTTCAGCCTCCAACTCCTGGGCTCAAGCAATCCTTTTGCCTCAGCCTCCTGAGTGGCTGGCACTACAGGTGGACACCACCACATCCAGCTAATTAAAAACTTTTTTTGTGTGTGTAGAGATGGGGTTTCACCATGTTTCTTGGGCTGGTTTTGGGATTCTAGCCTCAGGTGATCCTCCTGCCTTAGCCTCCCAAAGTGCTGGGATAACTGGTATAAGCCACTATGCTTAGCCCATAATAAAGTTGTTCTAGTCTTAGAATCTTTGTAATTTATATTCTCTTATGATGGTAACTCCACCTTCAGATTTTGTTTGTTTGTTTGTTTTTTTTTGAGACAGGGTCTTGCTCTCTTGCCCAGGCTGGAGTGCAGTGGTGTGATCCTGACTCACTGCAATCTCCACTTCCCATATTCAAACGATTCTCCCACCTCAGCCTATTGAGTAGTTGGGATTATAGGTGTGGGCCACCATGCCCAGCTAATTTATATTTTTAGTAGAGATGAGTTTTCATCATGTTTGCCAGGCTGGTGTCAAACTCCTGGCCTCAATGATCCGCCCACCTTGGCCTGCCAAAGTGCTAAGATTACAGGTGAGCACTCTATCCGGCCTGGATTTTTTTTTCTTTGCTTTGTTCATTGCATTATTCATATCAAAGTGGAAGTATCTCTAATAATTCTGTTTTTACTACACTACTAAGATAGCGTCCTCCTAGTTACCTTTCCATCTAACTTGCGTTAGGTTTCTTGATAGCATTTATCACATAAACACTGTCTTATTTATTTGTTGTCACGCTTACTGCCTTGTTTTTTTTCAGCCCCTGATTGTGTCAAACACTTTATGGCCAAGTCCATTTCTGCTTCTTGGTCACTTATCTCTGGAAATTTGATCACTTTGTAGCACAATATAGACACTTACTATCTGTTAATGAAGAGACAATGTATTAAAAGGCTGGGTGTGGTGGCTCATGCCTGTAATCCCAGCACTTTGAGAGGCTGAGATGGCAGGATTGCTTGAACCCAGGAGTTTGAAACCAGCCTGGGTAACACAGGGAGTTTCCATCTCTACAAAAATTTTAAAAATTAGCTGCGTGTGTGGTGTGTGCCTGTAGTCTCAGCTACTTGGGAGGCTGAGGTGGGAGGATTGTTTGAGCCTAGGAGACTGAGGCTGAAGCGAGCAGTGATGCCACCCCACTGCAGACTGGGTGACAGAGCGAGAACCCATCTCATAAGAAAAAAGTGAAAGAAAAAGAAAGAGTCGTCCTCAGAGCTCTATAACTGATTATAAACCACCCTAAAAAAGGATCAAAGTAAAACAGTGATTGTGGATGACAAAAGTATTAGAACAGCCATGGTTAAAGACACAATTGACAAGGAAATTTGGTTCTATCTATGGCACATAACAATTTAATATAATAATCATAATTAGTTCTGATAACATATTCTAAGACATATCAGAATCACAAGAATCTTGTACAATTTTGGAACACATACTAATAACACATTTATATAAATACAAACCAAAGAAGGTTACACATCATTTCATATTTGATAATGATGATTTTATTATATGAAGTAAGCCAAATATGTCTCTTTGGATTTCAGGAGATGTAATGTCAAAAAAATTAGTGAGACCAAAATCCTGAATTTAGATTTAGATTTTGGAAAGTTTGTCAAACATCAAAGGTTGAAAACACAATATCACAAAATAGCATCACAGATCATTGTGAAATAAGTCATTCATTTAGTCAAAGTGGTAACTCAAATATTTTAAAAACAAAAAGGCAAAAACTTTTACTCTTTGAGACTTACTTTCCCAAACAATAAAACCTAATAAAGACAGGATGAAGTCAATTAAATTTTACAGACAAATCTATTACATTTTAATCATCTTGAGCATAAGATATAATTTTTGTAAACCTTCTCGTAACCTTTCATAATTTTTAAGTAAGGAATGTGTTAATGCTCCAATAAAACATTGTTAATCTGAAACAGGGACCCACATGCTTATCTTGCATCAGTGTTCCTTTGACATTAATGTTTAATTTATAGGCTGGCCACGGTGGCTCATGCCTATAAACTCAGCACTTTGGAAGGCCTAGGCAGGCGGATATCTTGAGCTCAGGAGTTTGAGACCAGCTTGGACAACATGGAGAAACCTTGTCTCTATAAAAATACAAAAATTAGCCAGGCATGGTGGCGCACCCCCATAGTCCCTGCTACTTGGGAGGCTGAGGTGCCAGGAGTCTTGCCAGGCAGAGGTTGCAGTGAGCCAGGATAATGCCACTGCACTCCAGCCCAGATGACACAGCTGGACTGTCTCAAAACAACAACAAACGCAACTGTTTAATTTATAGAGAAACTCTGAACTAATTTTATCTCTTAAAATGGATCTTTACAAGCTCACACACCCACTTCTTCTGCAGTAGTCCCTGGGACTAGAGGGGTTGAATAGTTTTAATTTCTGGACCCATGTCTCATGACTGCAGCTTATTCTGATTTTTCATCTTCTCCTAGGTCTGAAGATGAGGCTTCAATTGCTGTCAATGTTTAAGATTTAGCCAGAGTTGGTGACTTTTTTAGATCCAGGAGTCAAACCTGTGTGACTTAGTAGCACAAGGAGTTTAAAAGAAATACAGAAAGTTACATGGATACAATAACCTTAATTTTTACAAATCTTCCCAAAGAAGAAGTGTGGTGGGGAGGTTGGGGAGAAGAGGTTGAGGGAGGAAGCAGGTCACAATCGAATTCTTGGCTGTTCCAGGATAGCTGGCACGAGTATGGGGGCCACACAAGAAATAGAAAGTGAGAGGACAGGGCCCAGAATATACTGAGCTCAGGGCTTGCAGCATCTGGGGCCTCAAGGCCTCTTCTGCAGAACCCCAGGCCTCTGGCACATGAGGAAGAAAGTGCTGCGCTATCACTTGTGTCCAGGAAAACCAGGAACTCTTGGACTCAGGAGCCACCAGCTTTTGCAGTTTTATACTCTTCCGGCCCTGCGTGTTGCACATAGGTTAGGAACCTGGCTGGTGACATTACAAATTGCATATGAAAACGGAATTAATGACATTAACATCAAATTCTGTCGTCTCATGTGATAGCTATCCAGAGTCAAATAGTTTGTCTCAGGGGATGAAAAGAAAAATTAGTACTGGGCCTATGAAGAGAAAGCTGTTCTGGGGGACCTTGGTTTATAGATAGTTTATCATTTCCCCAAGTCAGATTGCTACTCCTGAGCAGAGACTGGAATTCTGTTCTGCCAGGAGAAAAACGCTTACGGGCGACTATCTATAAATGAACATTTGGGATGTTAGCAAGAGAATGCAAGAGCGGGTGCCCAGTTCTCTCTCTCTCTCTCTCTGTAAAACACACATAAAATTTACCATCTTAACCATTAAGTGTACAGTTCATAATGCTTTGCACCCATTGTCATCATCCATCTCCACAACTCTTTGTGTCTTCTAAAAGTGAAACTCTGTATCCTTTAACGAATAACTCCCCACTTTCCTCTCCCCCATCCCTGGCAACCACCATTCTACATTGTGTCTATGATGTTGACTACCCTAAGTACCCCATGTAAGTGGAATCGTACAGTATTTGTCTTTTTGTGACTGGCTTATTTCATTTAGCATAATGTCCCTTAGGTTCCTCTGTGATGTAGCATGTTAGCATTTCCTTCTTTTTAAAGGCTGACTGTCTATGTGTACCATGTCTTACTTATCCTTTCATATGTGATAATGCTGCTATGAACTTGGGTGTACAAATATCTTCCTGAGACTCTGCTTTTAATTATTTTGAGTATATGTCCAGAAGTGAAATTGCTGGGTCATATGCTAATTCTATTTTTAATTTGTTGAGGAACTTTCTGTTTTCTACATTGGCTGTACCAATTTACATGCTTACAACAGTGCATACACAGGGGTTCCAAACTCCTTATATCCTTGCCAACTCTTGTTATCTTTTTTTTTTTTTTTTTTAATAGTAGCCATCCTAGTGGATGTGCAGTGGTACCCGTATCTCATTGTAGTTTTGATTTGCATTTCCCTAAGAATTAGTGATGCTGGACATTTTTTTTTCATGTGCTTATTGGCCATTTGTATGTCTTCTTTGGAGAAATGTCTATTTAAGTCCTCTGCCCATTTTTGAAATGGGTTGTTTGTTTTTTGATGATGAGTTTTAGAAAGTGTTAATTTATTCTGGATAGCAATCCTTCATCAGACATATGTTTAAAAATATTTTTTCCCATTGTAGAATTGTATTCAAACTCTATCAGTGGTTATTGGCAAGCAGTCTATTATCAGCGCATTCAGGGCTATTCATTCTTTCTCTACTCCTTCACCACACCCCATTGATCAGTTATTGTTTCAGAAACCAGAAAGTAAGAGGCAAGGGGAAAACTACACAAGGGAATTTCTGGCAATTTTTCATCTTTAATGATTTTTCTCTTTCCCCCCTACCATTTTTTTTCTTAACATGTATTCCATTAGGGTCTTAGGCCTGCCAAAAGAACATTTATGTCTCTCTCTCTCTCTCTCTCTCTTAAGATGGAGTCTTGCTCTGTCACCAGGCTGGAGTACAGTGGCACCATCTCGGCTCACTGCAACCTCTGCCTCCATGGCTCAAGTGATTCTCCTGCCTTAGCCTCCGGAGTAGCTGGGATTACAGGTGCACACCACCACGCCAAGCTAATTTTGTATTTTTATATGGTCTCGATCTCTTGACCTCGTGATCCACTCACCTTGGCCTCCCAAAGTGCTGGGATTACAGGCATGAGCCACGGTGCCTGGCCGAACATTTCTCTCTTAAATGTATTTTTCTGACACCCCTCTTCCTGTCTGTTGTCCTGTCTCCCAGACCTTAGAATGAGATCTTAGGTAAGGAGGTCTTACTAACTAACTGCACTGTTATTGCTCATTTTTTTTTTGCTTTTGAAAACTAGGTCAGACAAAGTTCAAGCTGTTTAGAGAGAAGTACCACAGTTTCTCTCACCCCTACTTCACAAGTTCGTAACAATTATGAGCCCACAAGTTGGTGACAACTATGAGAAAAACGATAAAACCAGAAAATCAGTCTATTTAAATAAAAACACATCAGTGCCTACAACATGCAACAAACTCATCAGTCCCTCAAGTGGTCCCTGTTTCATAAGCAAACACGAACTGGAGGTATCAGAATTGAGGAGGAAATAGCAGAAGTATCATCCCGTGATTAAACATGTGAACACTAGCAATGCTCTTACAATTTACTATGAAATGACTGATGATTATTTTCTGGATACGATACAGCCTCAGAACAGTGAGGGAGGCACAGAGAATGTTGGTGACAGGAAAAGATGGAAAGAGTGAGGTGGGTATCTTAGTTAATAAAGAGGTGGGGTGAAAGGGGTTTAGAAAGTAGCTTCCAGAGAAGAAAGTCTGAGCTTTCATGCACTACAGAACTAATTCTGTGGAAAACATAGCCCCCAGAATTGCTGGAAAGGAGTAATTAGAATAAAATCCTAGTTAATATTTATTATTTTAAATGGTGCTAGACTATGCTTAAGGAAGGATACCCATTAACCTCACTGATATAATGAGTACTGCAATTATATCTGGTTTTACTAACAATGGGAATGAAACACAAGGATTAAACTAACTTCTGAAAGTCAAAGAGGTGAGAAATTTGAACCACAGCAGGATCATGCCAGAATCCTAACATTTAAACCACCAGCCTACAACAGGCTAGGTATCTGATTTACCATGTCTGATTTCACCTTTGTCCCAGAACTCACTCCTATTCCAAGACTGGGATCCGCAGACCACAGAGGCACCTGTGACTTCCTTAGACTTCCAGGAGACACTGGATAGGAGGCTTAACCTTGTGTGTGGTTTTTTTGGAGTGGGAGGGAGGAGGTGGGAAAGGGAGGAGGGTTTCAGAAAACACTGGTGGTGATGACAGAACAATCTGAAGATGCTAGTAGAGACCCTTAACACACTCTAATAGAAAATGTCTTAGGCCTGCCAAAAGAACATTTTTCCCTTAAATGTATTTTTCTGACATCTTTCTTTCTGTCTGTTGTCCTATCTCCCAACCTTAGAATGAGATCTTAGGGAAGGAGGTCTTGCTAATTAACTGCCCTCTTATTGCTCATCTTTTTGGTTTTGAAAAGTAGGTCAGACAAGGCTGGGCGCCATGGCTAACACCTGTAATCCCAGCACTTTGGGAGGCTGAGGCAGGTGGATCACCTGAGGTCAGGAGTTCGAGACAAGCCTGACCAACATGGAGAAACCCTGTGTCTACTAAAACATACAAAATTAGGCAGGCGTGGTGGTGCATGCCTGTAATCCCAGCTACTCGGGAGGCTGAGGCAGGAGAATCTCTTGAACTGGGGAGGTGGAGGTTGCAGTGAGCCGAGATCGCGCCATTGCATTCCAGCCTGGGCGACAAAGAAACACTGAAAAAAAAAAAAAAAAAAAAAAGGAAGAAAGAAAAAGAAAACTAGGTCAGACAAAATTCGAGCTCTTTAGAGAGCAGAACCACAGTTTCTCTCACCCCTAGTATACAAATTGTGACAACTATGAGCCCACCCTGATTAAAGGAAAAGGTAAAATTTGACAAGTCTGGAGAAACATAGATAGCACTGGTTACTGCACAGAATCAGTAAATATGCTGACTCTAACTTCAAGCACTGTTTTGCACTATAAGTAGAACTAACTCTAGAGAGGTTCGGTTTCTCTAGAGGATGATATGGGACGCTCAGCAATGATAACTTTACTTTAGCAATGATAACTAGGAACTTATGCTGCAGTGTAGGCTCTCTTTAAGTTGACTTACCTGGACATTTTCATAAGGAATCTCAAATTAGACTTTTAAAAGCGTCCAGATGCTAGGAAACCAAACCAGAATTTTGCTATCATACTTTGCCTGCAATACCCAGAGATTTGGGTGAATTCTCCTTTTGTTAAGATTCTCCAAATATCCTGATATTCCTGGTCCTGTCAGGAAGTGACAATTCTTACTCACCTGTAAGGAGAGGAACGTTTTAAACCAGGACAGTTTTTCATGTCTGAGTGTGTTTCTGTTCCTAAAAACCATGAAGGAAATAAAACAGTGATATTACATTCGACATGGTAACTCTAAATCCTTGTTCTACCAGTAGAAATATAATATCTCTAGGGATTAAGCCCGGTCTCCAGAATTTACCCAAGACCATAGAAAAATAACATCCAGATGTTTTTAAAAAGCACCCACAGGATGAGCTGAGGGTCTCTCAGTATACAGGAAACTGTCACAAAGTGTGCCTTCTTTTCTTTTGAAGCAGTAAAAGAAGTTCTCATAATTCCCGAGGCTTTGCTCAAAACACGTGAGATATGGCCCAGCTTTATAGTTGTTGTCATGCTACCATACATGCATGTAAATCTGTCAAGGCTAAGTCAATATCAGTGTTCTCTCTCTCTATTGGGTACTCAGGGGCCTTTTCATTGTCAGGATTGTTTTATTTCTCCCACAGTGGATATATTCTTGTCCTTTCTTTCCTTCTAAACGGATTATTCTTAGAAGCAGTCATAGACAGGGCTTCCCAGAAGATGGTTCCATGTGATCAAGCAAACAGTTGTGTTCAGGGTGGGTTCAGTTCGTATAACCTAATGTTCATACAAGTAGTAGAGGATTCTCTTTTTAAAAAAGATGGTCGAGTGCGGTGGCTCACGCCTGTAATCCCAGCACTTTGGGAGGCCAAGGCGGGTGGATCACCTGCTGTCAGGAGTTCAAAACCAGCCTGACCAATGTGGCAAAACTCTGTCTCTACTAAAAATACAAAAATTAGCAGGGCATGGTGGTAGGCACCTGTAATCCCAGCTACTGGGAGGCTGAGGCACAAGAATCACTTGAATCTGGGAGGTGGAGGTTGCAGTGAGCCGAGATCACGCCACTGCACTCCAGCCTGGGTGACAGAGTGAGACTCCAACTCAAAAGAAAAAAAAAAAAAGAATAAAAATTTACAGTACAAAATTACAGACCCGTTCAAAGGACTCCTAAAAGCTAAGCTTCCTTACCTGCATGGTAAATTTGCCTGTGGCCCTGCATGATACCCCACATGGGCCAATGAGGTAGCACAGCATTGAACTGCACCTTACTCCTTCCTGTTCCACTTCCCTCTCTTAAATTCAACTTTCTTAAAAAACAAACAAACAAACAAACAAACAAAAAACTACTGTTGAATTAAAAAGTCTCACATAAGTTTTCACTTTAGCTAATGCTTCCTGGGGAAGCCAGACCAATAAAATACGCTGCTCTGCTTACCTTATATGCTTTGACTTTTTTCCTCTGCTGTCTGAATCCCCAATAATTCAATCTGTATTGAAAAGATAATGAGGGTGCCTACAAACGTGGAATGATTCAGATTAATATTGACCTTTGAACAGCCTGAATGAGACCTCTTGCCAGAAATTAAAAAGTCTGCTTGAGTAGGGCAGAAAAATACATTAAAAGGCCTTTTTAAGTATCAAGCAAGTATGAATATTTGTAAGCCCATTTTGTTTATTACTCTTTGTCAATTTCCCATTTTTGGTCAGCCAATGTGTCTCATGATCACAGATGTTAAAAATTATGAATAATGTATTAGCATACTGAATCCAGCAAAATATATATTTTAAAAATACATCATGATCTAGTGGGATTTACTCCAGGAACTCGCATTTGAAAATCAATCAACATTATTCACCGCATTAACAGTAAAAAGAAATAAAACCGCATGATAATATCAGTAGATGTAGAAAACCTTTTTAAAAGTTAACCTCTCTTCATTATTAAAACAAAAAATGTCTTAACAAATTAGAAAAAGTGGATTCCCTTATTTATTTAAAAGTGTATCTATAAGAGATGTATGCTTAATATTCCACTTTGAAAGAAATAAAAATGTTTTACCCCAAAATATATTTCTTTGACATATTTTGAGATGGCTGTCAGAAGCAGCAAAAGAAGTAGCCCTGCAATGCCATCATGCATTGATATATACAGGCCTTCACTTTTCCAGATATAGGAAGGATTAATGAGAGTCTGACACCTTTAAAGGTCTTAAGGAAACAGTTCTCTGAGGGATGCTATCTGTGAGGTTTCATGTACAAAACAAGACTACCATTGCTAGCAGACCTCATCTTCTCTCCCTCCTATAACCAGTTCTGCCATGATCCACTTCTTTCTGTAACCTCAACATGGTATAAAAGCTCCTGCACCTCACTGGGGGGTTGGGCAATCATACATTTTGTATGTGTTTTCCCCTGTTAATCTTCTGTTTTTGCGAGTCGATTTTACAACACTTTCAGAGTGCTAAGAGAAAGATTTCCCTTGGCCCCTAGAAATTTGGTGTTGTAAGCAGGAACCCAAAGGTTGGCTCTTTTGGAAGCCCACAGTTAAGGAAAACCAGGAGCTAATCAGCCAGCGTAAGTGTAAGAATTTCTTACCAGTCGGATTCCAGGCCTCTCTCTGTGGAATTTGGTCAAGTAGACAGTAAATATCACTCTTTGTTCATTTTTCCTGTCCAAAATCTTGACTGATGGGAGAAAAGGATTTGTGTGACCAGTGCTGGTGTATTGACTCTGGTGTACTTTCTGGTACTTTGTGCTAAGAATCATATTGTTTCATCCATTTCCTCCTAGAGTAGGCTTTTCTTTGTCTTTCTCTTTCTGTGTTGTTCTGTCATAAAGAGGTGTACAGGTTGAGGTTTTTCTCTCATCTCGTTTTGTTTTGTTTGAGATGGAGTCTTGCTCTGCTGCCCAGCCTGGAGCGCAGTGGTGCCATCTTGGCTCACTGCAACCTCCGTCTCCTGGGTTTAAGCAATTCTCTCACCTCAGCCTCTCAAGTAGCTGAGATTACAGCTGCGTGCCACCACGCCTGGCTCATTTTGGTATTTTTAGTAGAAACGGGGTTTCACCATGTTGGCCAGGCTGGTCTCAAACTCCTGACCTCAAGTGATCTGCCCACCTC
The DNA here is from genome assembly GCF_028885625.2 of Pongo pygmaeus. NCBI lineage: Eukaryota > Metazoa > Chordata > Mammalia > Primates > Hominidae > Pongo > Pongo pygmaeus. Next base: position 43,172,408 of record NC_072377.2, on the reverse strand, counting down.
GGCCTCTCAAAGTGCTGGGATTACAGGCGTGAGTGTTTTGTTTTGTTTTTTAAGAGACAGCATCTTACTCTGCCACCCAGGCTGGAATGCAGTGTTGCAATCAGAGTTCACTGTAACTTCAAACTCCCGGGCTCAAGCCATCCTCCTGCTTTAGCCTCCCCAGTAGCTAAGACTACAGGCACATGCCATCATGCCCAGCTAATCTTTTAAAAATATTTTTATAGAGATGGGTCTCCCTACATGCCCAGGCTGCTCATGAACTCCTGGCCTCTCAAAGCACTAGGATTACAGGTGTGAGCCACCACGCCTGGCCTGAAATAATCAATATGCCAGAGGTATATTGATATATTGGCATATTGGGGTGTTGTATTCTGGTGTCTTACAGTCGCATTTTGAAGGAGTGTGTCCAGAATAATCAACTCAGAATTTAGGTTGGTATCTTGAACTGGAGTGTTAGGGAGAAGGGACGCAGTAAAATTACACGTACCCCTATATTAGAAGACGGGCCTTAAATTTACACTAAAAGTTGATTTAACAGTGAATGGTAAAATTACATTTACCTATTCAGCCACAGGCAGAGCTGTACAAACTCATAGTTCCCTAAGTGAGGGTGTGCATTTACAAAATGGAAATAAGAAGCAAGCCCAGTACAAAGCATGTGCTTGCCGCAGTTTTCAGTTGAGAATGAAATCAGATAAAGCACAAAATACAGTTGGCACAGTGTCTGTCACAAATAATGATTTTTGTGCCACGAACCACTCAATGTGTGAGGAGAAGTAAAAGATGAGGCAAGAAGATGAAAATATTTATGATAAATTGTACCTTATAAAAAACCAGAGGAGTGAGGAACATGATTTTGCCACTTGCCCAACCATTTCAATGTATTGAACTACATTGTGAAAAAACAAATATGATCATATAGAAGCCAGGAGTTCAAGTCCAGACTGGCTAAAATGGCAAGACCCCCTCTCTACTAAAAACACAAAAAAAATGCTGGGCATTCTGGCTGGTGCCTGTGATCCCAGCTACTTGGGAGGCTGAGGCTGTTGCGGGAAGTCAGGGACCCCAAAAGGAGGGACCGGCTGAAGCCATGGCAGAAGAACGTGGATTGTGAAGACTTCATGGATATTTATTAGTTCCCCAAATTAATACTTTTATAATTTCTTATGCCTATCTTTACTGCAATCTCTAAACATAAATTGTGAAGATTTCAAGACACTTATCACTTCCCCAATCAATACCCTTGTGATTTCCTATGCCTGTCTTTAATCTCTTAATCCTGTCATCTTGTAAACGGAGGAGGACGTATGTTGCCTCAGGACCCTGTGATAATTGCGTTAACTGCACAAATTGTAGAGCATGTGTGTTTAAACAATATGAAATCTGGGCACCTTGAAAAAAGAACAGGATAACAGCAATGTTTAGGAAACAAGAGAGATCCTCCCACCTCAGCCTCCCTGGTAGCTGGGACTACAGGTACCCGCGACCGCATCCGGCTAATTTTTTAAATTTTTTGTAGTGACAGGAACGCTCCCGGTAGGGTCTGTAGGTCTCTTGTGAGGATTTCATGGGGATGTGTAGATTTTGGGGGAAGTGTGAAAGCCTAGGGCAAAGGGACGTTTTTCTTCTGGGCAGAGGCAGTTCCATATTTCCTATGGGGAAGGAGATTTTAGCTCCACTTTGACTGAAAAGTAGGAAAAAGAGAGAATTCAAGCGCTTGAAAATTCGCCTGCTTTGCATTTCCCGAAAGACAGAGAAAACTTCAGTGATCCATTTCACAGATCAAGGGTATAGAAAAGTGGAGAGCAGTGTGAGATGTTCATTGGGCTTGGAGAGGGAGCGGACTTCTGCCATCATTCCCACCTCCTGTGCTGGAGTCTTGCCGTCCATTTTTCTCTCCTGCTCTCTTTCATCTACTATCCCCAAATATCAAGGATATCAGACAGTTAATCATCAGAATAAACGAGTAGTTCCCACAGAGTTACAACCCGCAGAAGAGGTACCGGACCGAGAGAGTGGGGGGTCAGGCCTGAAGTCGAGGTCAAAAAACGCTGTGCCTTTCATTATCCTCAGAAACCTAGACCGACTTTCCAGTTTGGAAGCGAAGAGTTGTCCGCCCCTCCTGTAGGATCCTGAGAGCTCTGGACGGGGAGGAGACTCTGGGACCGAGGGGTGGCCTGGGAGAGCCCCGCCACGGAGGTTGGAAGGGTGTTTCCTGCGTAGGAAGCTGTTGGCAATCAGAATGGTTTTTACTCTGTTCCTGCAACCAGCCCCATCCGCTTGATTCTGGGCCCCTAAACTGCCTCCTCTTCTCGTGCACTTTGCACTGGGTTGAATGCGGGAACGATACAGACTTCCCTCCCAGCACGGTGGCTCATGCCTGTGATTCTAGCACTTTGGGAGGCCCAGGCGGACGGACTGCTTGAGGTCAGGAGTTCGAGAACAGCCTAGGCAAAAAAAGAGACCCTACAAAAACTACAAAAAATTAGTTGGGTGTGATGTCGTGCACCTGTGGTCGCAGCTGCTCCACAGGCTGAGGCGGGAGGATAGCTGGAGCCCAAGAAGGCGAGGCTACACTGAAGAGTGATCACGCCACTGCGCCAGCCTGGGCAACAGAGCAAGATACTGTTAAAAAAAAAAAAAAAAAAAGAAAGAAAGAAAGAAAGAAAGAAAAAGAAAAGAAAGAAAGACAAAAAGAATAAAAGGAGAGAGAGAGAGAGAGAGAGAGAGAAAGAAAGGAAAGAAGAAAGAAAAAGAAAGAAAGAAAGAAAAAAGAAAAAAGCAGAAATAAAAATGCAACAGACTTCCCCAAGCCCGAAAAACGGCCTTGGGAATCGAGAGCGGGTAGAGGCCGCAGCATTTTGGTAGCACGGAGCGCACCATGGGTCCACCGCTGCATCGCTCCTTTCCCGGCGCCAGAGGTTTCTTTCTTTTTTTGAGACGGAGCTCACTCTGTCTCCCAGGCTGGAGTGCAGTGGCGCGATCTTGGCTCACTGCAGCCTCTGCCTCCTGAGTTCAATCGATTCTTCTGCCTCAGCCTCCGGAGTAGCTGGGATTACAGGTGCCTGCCACCACGCCCGGCTAATCTTTTGTATTTTAGTAGAGATGGGGTTTCACCTTGTTGGCCAGGCTAGTCTCCTGACCTCAAGTGATGCGCCCACCTCGGCCTCCCAAACTGCAAGGATTACAGGCGTGAGCCGCCGCCGTCGGCCGTGGCGCCGGCGGTTTCTCACTGCCATTGTTACTCCTTTGTCAGCGACAGCGGATGCTCTCTGGCGGCAACATTCTTTGCACCAAAAGTTGTTTTTTGCAACAGCACAGGCTTTTGCTGCGGGCAAGTGCTCGCCGGATCCCAGCGCCGCTGCTTCCCTCCCCGACAACTTGTGAGTGTCCCCCCACTCCCATAATCTAATCGGTTTAGGGAGCCAGAGGTTTCCCGGCGGCACTCTCGCCTGTAGCATCCGGCGAAGCCGGGGAATCCGCTGGAGGCAAGGCTGGTTTCACTGAGTCCGGCGTTTCTCGGTACCCGCACTGCTCTGCGCTCTGTGCTGGCCCAGGCGGGTCTCAACACCGCTAGGCGCTGGGTAAAGACATTTGTCTGTTGTGGGTAGGATAGCCGTTATGGGAGGACTAAAAGTTTCTAGTAGAGCCCAACTGGCGGTTTCTTGATCATATAACCACTAGTTCCGCGGAGCTGGATGAACTTCAGTGGCAGTGCATGTTTCTCTGTGGCATCCCCACAGCTGCCGTCCAAACTGCGGTGTTTCGCTGGCACCACTGCCACGTGGGTCACGTTCTTCAGTGGCTGCGCGGTTCCCTGCACCGAAGTCGCCTGTTTCTGATCCGCGCTTTCTCCCGGATGGCCGATAAGACGGTTTTCTGCTAGTTGTGCTACACGGTTTCCTGGTCTCCGTGCGCCGCTTTCTCCATCTGAGACCCTCTAGTGCCGGTGTCACGGTCGCAGCACCGGGGTTTCCATTGGCTGTTTTGCCAGTGGCGCGGAGTCGGCGGTTTTTCTGTCACAGCACTTGTCGTACGGAGTTTCTCGGTGGCCGAACCTCTCTTTTTTCTCAGAGTCGATGGTTTCTTGGTGACGGCGCCATTGGCTGCGTCAAAACGAATGTTGTCCTTGACAACCCCGCCGGCTGACGTCACTCGCAGGCTCCCAGCACCGCCATTTCGCCAGCCGAGATCTCCTGGTAGCCGCACAGCTCGTTGGTCTGGGCTCTCGTTTTCTCAGTGGCCGCAGCACCCAGGTTGCAGATGTGAGGGATTCGGAGTCGCAGCTGCCCCAGTTGCGCCGAGCCTGGAGTTATCGGGCGGTGGCGGCGCTGGGCTGGGGTAGCCAGCCGCTCCTCAGGGCCAGTGGCAGGGGAGCTGCCGGGGCGCCGTCTCTTCCCAGCGCCGCCGCACGGACACCGGCTCGGCCTCCAGAACCCAGTCCGGTGGCTGCGCTGCTGGGGCTTCTGTGACAGGACCCCATGGTTTCGGGCGTCGTTGGCTTCTTGGTCCTACCAAGTTTCTATTTCGCGGTGCCTGCGATTTCTACCCCTTGTTCAAGTCGTGGAATAGTCACAATGTGATTTCTCAGCACAAGCAAGTTCCGACTTAGGACAAACACCGGTCTGGCCCTGGCTGCGATTTCTAGGTGGTAGGAAGTTACTGTTTCATCGTAACGAGGCTGAGTCACCCTGTGACTCATATCTCAGCAATTCCAGGTTTCCTGTAGCCTCGGAATTCTAATCCTAACAACCCCGGGTTAGCCCTGCCTCAACTTTCTTAGTCATTCAAAGTTTCCTACTAGTAAGCTCTGCTTTAGCTGCGCAGGAGACGTTTAAGTCCTGTAGAAATCTGGGTACCAGCGAATGCGATTTTTTTTTTTTCTTTTTTTTTTTTTTGGCTTAGCGATGACCGGTTTAGCAGGGCCTGGGAGCTCTTATACTAAGTTTGGTTTCACAATAGCGGGTCCCGCCTTAGCTAGGCCGGTGTTTTTTAAACTCCCCTGGAAGTCAGGAAATGCAGGCAAACGCGATTTTTCAGTTTTGCCAAGCCGCGTTTGACGATAGCAAGTCCCGCCGAAAGCGACTTTTTTTTTCTACCACTTTATAGTCTAAGCTAAACAGTTTTAACCATGACTGTTATTTATTTATTTATTTAATTTGGTAGGAAATTTAGACTTAGGTGTAACATGTACCGGTTTAGATCGGATAGGGATATCCTAATCATAGGATTGCATTACAAACATTTGTAATTTCTTCTTTGTAGGAATGGTTCTCAGTAATTTTTACTTATTTTTTAATTGTGTTTTTGTGTCTTGCTCTGAGAACGACATTACCGATGTGCTTGCCTTTCATTTCTATTTGCATTTTAGGCTTCTATTATTTTAAAATTGTATTTAAATGTTATGTATTTTTTTCTACTGATTTTAAATGTCTCAGCTTCGTGCTCCTTGACTTGCATGCTCAGGACGCGGGGAGCCCATCTCGGTCTCAGCCTTGCTGCTGCCAGGTCCCGGGTTCTGTCTGGCGACTCCGCTTCTTATGCGGAGCAGCCGGTTTTGCGTCAGCACTTTTGCCAGTAGCGCCCACTGGGCGTTTTCTCAGTTGGTGCACAATTCTTAGCGCCCAACAGGACGTTTCATGTTCTCGGGGCCCGTAAATTCTCTGTGCTGTCTCTTTCTGGGTCCTAGCAACGCTAACATCTCGTAGGAACTTCCTGAACCCCTTTTTACGGTGCAGACCGGTGACTGCACCCAGCCGCTGTGCTCTCTAGTAATTCCATAGTACCGTTAGCCGGGGCTTTTTCTCTCACAACACATTACAACGGGTTAAAACACATTAAACGACTTAAAACACAATAAGATGCCACAACACATTTTTCTATCACAACACATTTAAACACAGTCAGTTCATTTCTCCAGACAGGACTCCTATCTAAGAGCCTGCAGTTTCTTTCTAGCAGCACCATTTATGGCACCTAAATAAATGGACATTTGTTTGGCAACACCAGGGCAATCCGCTGGGTGTCTGCTCTTGCTGAGTCCCAGCGCCGCCAGATTATTGTTAGCGAGGTCCTTAGTAGTGCCGAGCCCTAGCGGACAGTTTCCTGGTGGCAGCAATGCTCATTTCCCGGACACAGATGGTTCTTGGCCTCTGAAGCGCTCTGTAGGGCGCGTTCTGTAGGGCTCCTTCTCTGTACGGTTCCTGCGTTCTGTAGGGCTACTTCTCTGTACGGTTTGCTTAGTGTCAGTTTCATTTCCGTTTCTTTTCTGGCTGTTTTTCCGTCGGAATTACGGTTTGTTTTGGTTCTATGTACTTTCTAAAATTTTATCGTTTTTCATTTGTGTACTAATTTTGGTGCATTTATTATTATTGAGTTTCATATTTGGCTTGCCCCCGCCCACGAGCTCCGGAGACATAAATACCCAGGCTGATGGTAGTGCTGAAGTGTATTATAGTAAGGTTAAGTTCCTTGCGATTGATAACTGTACTGTGCTACTGTGTAAGTTTATGTGAGACAATATCCCTGTTCTTAGGAAATGCACACTAAATATTAAAGTTTACTGGCCATCAGTTGTATAATGTTTTTACAATTAAAAAAAATTTTTGCTCTGTTGCCCAGGCGGGTGCAGTGGTGTGATCTGGGCTCACTGCAACCTCTGCCTCCTGAGTTCAAGCAATTCTTCTACCTCAGCCTCCCAAGTAGTTGGGATTACAGGTGCATGCCACCAAACCCGGCTAATTTTTGTATTTTTGGTAGAGATGGAGTTTCACTATGTTGATTATGCTGGTCTCGAACTCCTGACCTCTGGTGATCCACTCGCCTCGGCCTCCCAAAGTGCTGGGATTACAGGTGTGAGCCACTGTGGTGGCCCCAAATTCTTTAAAGAGAGGAGAGGAGGGAATATGGATAAAAGGTATGCTGCAGCCGGGTGCGGTGGCTTGCGCCTGTAATCCCAGCACTTTGGGAGGCAGAGGCGGGAGGATCACTTGAGGTTGGGAGTTCGAGACCGGCCTGGCCAGCATGGTGAAACCCCATCTCTACTAAAAATACAAAACTTAGCCGGGCATGGTGGCTCATGCCTGCAGTCACAACTACTCAGGAAGCTGAGGTAGGAGAATCGCTTGAACCCGGGAGGTGGTGGTTGCAGTGAGCCGAGATTGCACCATTGCACTCCAGCGAGACTCTGTCTCAAAAAGGAAAAAAAAAAAAAGATGCTGGATTTCTGTGGTTCCTTCTTGCATTGTTTCTTGTACATTTTAAATTATTTTAAATAAAAGGTTAAAAATGTAACATAAGGACTATATATTCATTATCTACAATTTTCACATCCCAGTGAATCCTATATAATGAATCTTTCATTCCACAATTTCATTTTCCTATTCCCACAAACGTCAACCTCTCTTCAGCATTTTGTATAGCAAATGTATTTCTTCAGCTTCCATGACATGTCACTGTCCTTTTCTTTTGCTTCAGCAGACACTCAATCTGTTTGCTGTGGCACATCAACTTTCTTTGTCCAAACTCTGAAATGCCCCAGGATGAAATATTTTGCTTTGCTAAATATTTTGGAGTAATTTTATACTTGCCAGTGGAATCTGTATTATCAACGTTGGTGCATAAAATGAATGCACAAAAAGGGGTAGTTGAGAAGTGTTTAATAAAGTAACTGACTACTTACAATGAGCATTTGTGGACAGGTAAAAGGAAACAAACAAGAGGTAGGGAGCACTCCAGACCTTGCACCAGAAGAAAGAATTACCATTCCTAGCTAAGTAGCGGCAAGAGAATGAGTGGTGTTAGAGAAAGCAAGCGAGTGCTGGAAGGGCCACTCCACAGTATTTTTGGCCTTTTTTTTCCCCCTTTTATTTTTCTGAGACCGGGTCTCACTCTGTCACCCAGGCTGGAGTGCAGTGGTACAACTATAGATTATTGCAGCCTCTGCCATCTCAGCTCATGCAGTCCTCCTTCCTCAGCCTCCCAAGTAGCTGTGGCTACAGGTACATGTCACCATGCCTGGCTTATTTATTTATTTATTTATTTATTTATTGAGATGGAGTTTTGCTCTTGTCACCCAGGCAATGGTGTGATCTTGGCTCACTGCAACCTCTGCCTCCCGGGTTCAAGTGATTCTCCTGCCTCAGTCTCTCGAGTAGGTGGGATTACAGGTGTCCACCACCACGCCCTGCTAATTTTTGTATTTTTTAGTAGAGACAGGGTTTCACCATGTTGGCCAGGCTGGTCTCCAACTCCTGACCTCAGGTGATCCACCCGCCTTGGCCTCCCAAAGTGCTGGGATTACAGGTGTGAGCCTCCGCGCCCAGTCTAATGTTTTTATTCTTTGTGGAGACAGGATCTAACTCTATTACCCAAGTTGGTTTTGAACTCCCGGCCTCAAGGGATCCTCCTGCCTTGGCCTCCCAAAGTGCTGTGATTGCAAGCATGAGCCACCATAGCCAGCCTATTTTTGACTTTACGTAAAATAATTCAATACCCTGAGCTCCAGGGGGAAAAAAACAAGGTAATAAATTACTACTCCATATCTCTGAACAGCTGGTGTCTTTCAGTGCCTAAACTCAAACAGAAGCCTGGGGGCAAAAGTAGCTCTCCAGTGCAGTCCATAACGGTTACTTCTTGCAACATAGAGCTGGCTGAAGACTGGTAAACAGATCTAGTGAGTGAAACTGATGTTAGCTAGCAGTGTCTTTATATTGATCAATGTATTCATGATGATAACTTTTTTTTTTTTTTTTTGAGAAAAGTCTTGCTCTGTCGCCCAGGTTGGCATGCAGTGGCCTGATCTTGGCTCACTGCAACCTCCACCTCCTGGGTTTAAGTGATTCTTGTGATTCAGCCTCCTGAGTAGCTGGGATTAGAGGCGTGGACCACCACACCTGGCTAATTTTTTGTATTTTTAGTAGAGATGGGGTTTCGCTAGGTTGGCCAGGCTGGTCTTGAACTCCGGGCCTCAAGTGATTCACTCACCTTGGCCACCCAAAGTACTGGGATTACAGGAGTGAGCCACCCCACCTGGCCCACAATGGTAACTTTTTAAAATGATCTAAAACCAACTCTATACTCTTAAATTCAACAAATTAGATAGAATGGATCAACCCTGCAAGATCCACAGTCATCATTAATGATATTGAATTCATGGTCCAAAAATCTTCCAAAAAAACAAACCTAGAGTTTCTTACAATTTCACTGACTAATTTTTACCAAATATTTAAAGAATAAATAAGTTGAATTCTACACGATTTATTCTAGTAAATAAAAGAATATGGAATACTTCCCAGTTTATTTTATGAGATCAGCACTTTGCTGACACACACAGTACGCTAAGAGAAAACTACTTACCAACATTGCACCTAAGCATAGATGCAGAAATCCTCACCAAAATACTAAGAACTAGCAGTCAGAAATATATGTTAAAGAACAATACCATGCCTTGGGCCAGGCGCAGTGGCTCACGCCTGTAATCCCAGCACTTTGGGAGGCCAAGGCGGGCGGATCACGAGGTTAGGAGATCGAGACCGTCTTGGCTAACACAGTGAAACCCTATCTCTACTAAAAAAAATACAAAAAATTAGTCGGGCGTGGTGGCAGGTGCCTGTAGTCCCAGCTACTTGGGAGGCTGAGGCAGGAGAATGGTGTCAACCCGGAAGGCAGAGCTTGCAGTGAGCCTAGACAGCACCACTGCACTCCAGCCTGGGCGACAGAGCGAGACTCCGTCTCAAAAAAAAAAAAGAACCATACGGTGTCCAAGTAAGATTATTCCAGATGGAGGACTGGTTTAATGCTTGAAAGTCAAACAATGTAATTCGCCTTATTGATAGCCTAGATGAGAAACACCATATAATCCTATCAAACGATGCACAAAAAGCACTTAAAATCTATACCATTTATGATTTAAAACTTAAAAACCAACTCTCAGCATCATGGGACTAGAGGGAATTTCCTCGACCAAAAAAGAATCTACAAAAACCTATAGCAAACATTGTATGTAATAATGACAGACTCAACGCTTTTCCCATGGAATCAGGAACAAGGCACAAATATCCACTCTCACCATTTCTATTCAACAACCTACTGGAATTGTTTTCCAGTGCAATAAGGTGAGAAAATGTGTTAAAAAGCATAAAAATTGGAAGCGAAACAATGAAAATATCCATACTTGCAGAATATGAGTCTATGTAGAAAATCTTAAGGAGTCTAAAAGAAAAGTTCCAGCACTCATGAGTGAGTTTAGCAAGCTCTTAAGATATAACAGTGCAAACCTTCAGAAGGAAAAAGTTCCAGGGACTTGGAACAAGAGAATTTCCTGCACTAAGTTCTCAGGCCTGCTGCCTGTTAACCCCATTTCCTGTAGGCCCAGCCTGTGAGTCACCTGCCATGCACAACCCCTGGCTGATCCTTCCCTCCAGTCTCTGGACAAGACACACTACTTCTGACCTGCCATCAGCAAACCTAGGCGACCCAGAGTCCCGTGTCAGTCCTGGCACCAGCAACCAGCCGCCCGGCTCCTATCCCCCGTCCTTACCAAACATCATCAGCAGGAACCCAGGTAACAGGAATTTAACATTTGTGTCCTATTTTATTTTATTTTATATTTTTGAGACGGAGTTTCGCTCTTGTTGCCCAGGCTGGAGTGCAATGACACCATCTCGACTCACTGCAACCTCTGCCTCAGGGTTCAAGCGATTCTCCTGCCTCAGCCTCCCGAGTAGTTGGGATTACAGGCATGCGTCGCCATGCCCGGCTTATTTTGTATTTTCAGTAGAGACGGGGTTTCACCATGTTGGTCAGGCTGTTCTCGAACTTCTGACCTCAAGTGATCCACCCGATTGGGCCTCCCAAATTGCTGGGATTACCGGCGTGAACCACCGCGCCTGGCCACATTTGTGTACAATTTTATTGAGAAGGGGGAAGAAAAAGGCACAAACTGATCTGAAGGCAAAACTTCTTCCATCGCGTTTGAGAGAACTCAGGTGTTACTGTAACATCATCAATGGAAGGATCTCAGCGAAAATCTCAGGGCTCAGGACTCCAAAGGCGGCGGTGGACACCTTAGGGCGTCTGCCCTCAAGCGCATGCAATCTGCAGCCAGCAGTCTTGGAACTTCGGTCGGTGGCTTCGGCGGGACAGTAGTAGGCTGACACTCTGAAAGGTCTCCTCCGGCGGACGTCTCCGGCTCCAGTCGTCTGTCCACGAAGCAAGGGGCGAGTTGAGAGGGATGCTGCGGGGGCAGGCGTCCGTTGGGACCCTCTGCAGCCTCCAGCTCTCTGGAGGCCGCCTGCGGCTACTCCTATCTGCAGGCGCCGGATTCAGAGCGGGCGACTTTGCGCCCCGCCTCAAAGTGCGCTGCGGTCTCGGAAAGAGATCTTTTCGCCTGCAGTTTCAGCAAAGAAGCACTCAGGGAGCGGAAAGTAGGTCGCAGTGGAACCCAGGAGGCCGTCCTAAGAGAGCTCGCAGTGGTAAGCACAGGAAGGGAGCATTCAGGACACCGAATTTACTGAGCTCAGGGCTGGAGGCGTCTGACCTCGCCGCCTCCTTTGTGGAATCCCGGGCCTGCCAAACTCCGAGGGGAGACAGCAACTTCATCGCGTCCTTCTTTCACCAGCTGACACCGGGTAATTGGGACTCAGAAGTCAACATCTTTCGCGTTTTTATACTCTTCTGGTCTCATGAGCGGTCCAAATTAGATTACAGGGAGGTGGGTGGGAACCTTAATCTTAGGAGCAAATTACATCAAGACATGGAATTAATGAGATTTACGTAAAGTCCTATCATCGGGGATGAAGTTATCTAGTTAAATACTTTGCTTTAGAAATTGAAAAGAAAAAGTACTAACTTCTTGTGCAAGGAAAGCTGTTTTGGGGGACCCTGGTTAGAACGTTCATTATTGCCTCCAAATGCATTGCTAGTACTGGAGCAGACCGCATTCCTTTCTGCCACAGAGCAATGCTTGTCAGATGCCTAAAGATGGGGCTGTTACTGAGGAGGAGGCCAGGGTAGTTGCCCATTTTTAAATCAAAAGATCATTTTTTGTGGTATTTCATTATATTATTATTCTGTGATATGTTGACCTTTTTACATTTTAATTTTAGATTCAGGGGGACGTGTGTAGCTTTGTAACAAAAATGTATTGCGTGATGCTGAGGCTTCTATTGACCCCATCACCCAGAGGGAATATAGTCCCCAGTAAGAAGTTTTTCATCCTCTACCTCCTTATGTCCCTCCTTCCCTCCTTTTGGAGTCCCCAGTTGTCTATTGTTCTCATCTTTATGTCCCCGTACACCACGTTTAGCTCCCACTTATAAGTGAGACAAACATGCAATATTTGCTTCTGCATTAATTTGCTTAGGATAATTGTATCCTTACAGAATAGTTTGAAGTTGAAGTTGGGTAATGTGAAGCCTCGGCTGTTTTTTTTGTTTTTTGTTTTTTGTTTTACCGGGTTTTTCTCTGTAGATCAGGTGGGAATGCAGTGGCATGCTCTTGACAGCCTGGACCTGCAGGCTCCCCTCTCAGCCTCCAGAGTAGCTCCAAAGTAGCTGGGAAAACGAGTGTGTGCCTCCATGCCTGGCTAATTTCTTTTTGTAGTTTTTCTAAAGATGGGGTTTCTCCCTGTTTCCAGGCTGGTCGTTGCCCAATTTTTGTTTTCTTTTGTTTTTTTTTGAGACGGAATCTCACTCTGTCTCCCAGGCTGAAGTGCAGCGGTGCGATCTCCACTCACTGCAACCTACACCTCCCGGGTTCAAGTGATTCTCCTGCCTCAGCCTCCCGAATAGCTGGGACTACAGGCACGTGCCACCACACCTGGCTAATTTTTTTTTGTATTTTTTTTTAGTAGAGACAGGGTTTCACTGTGTTAGCCAAGATGGTCTTAGTCTCCTGACCTCGTGATCTGCCTGCCTCGGCCTCCCAAAGTGCTGGATTACAGGTGTGAGGCACCGCGCCCGGCCCCCAATTCTTAATGTGGTCTTTCACTCTCCCAGTTTTGTCATCTACTGTTGAATTGCTAAATTTAAAGTATTGCAGAATTTGGGTGTATGTGTGCAATAACATACAAGGGAGCAGACTAGGCACACAATGGCCTGGGCTAAGGGTTGGTAGCCTCTGGAGTCCTAGCGCCTGGTCTGTTGAATCCCAGGCCTGCTGCACCCCAGGAGGAAAGTGCTGCTTCGTTGCATCCATCTCACAACTAGTGACAGAGTATCTGGAACTCAGAAATCGCCAGTATTTGTGTTTTTATAGTCTTCTGCTCCCTTGGGTGGTTCTAGCCAGATAACAAGAAACTGGGTGTGATTTTAGTCTTAGGAGCAAATTTCCTCAGAAAATGGAATTAATGATATTAACATAAAATCCTATCATCTGGGATGAAATTATCTAGATTAGTGACAGATTGGTTTAGCAGATGAAAGGAAAAAGTGGCTGTGCACCGTGGCGCATAATCCCAGCACTTTGGGAGGTGGAAGCAAGTGGATCACCTGAGGTCAGGAGTTGGAGACCAGCCTGGCCAACAAGGTGAAACCCCGTCTCTACTAAAAATACAAAATTAGCTGGGTGTGGTGGTACATGCCTGTAATCCCAGCTACTTGGAAGCCTGAGGCAGGAGAATCACTTGAACCTGGGAGGCACAGGTTGCGGTGAGCCGAGATCACGCCATTGCACTCCAGCCTGGGCAACAAGAGGGAAACTCTGTCTCAAAAATAAAGGAAAAAGTACAACTATGTCTGTGGAGGAAAAGCTGTTTTTGTGGTGCCTGGCTTTCTTATAGAAAGTTCATTATTGCCAAAATCACATTGCTTGTTTTAAGAGCAGAAACTGAAACCTTGTCTACCAGCAGAGAAAAGCTTGGGGGGAATGTGCAAGGGATGATTTGGGATGTTATTGAGGAGCAGGGTAAGGATAGTTGCCCATTGTTAGTGTGGTCTTTCACTCTCCCAGTTTTGTCTTCTACTGAATTGTTATATTAAGAAGATTTCAGTCAGGTGCAGTGGCTCATACCTGTAATCTCAACACTTTGTGAGGCCAACACAGGCAGATCACTTGAGCCCAGGAGTTGGAGACCAGCCCGGACAACATGGCGAAAGCCTGTCTCTACAAAAAATGCAAAAATTATTCAGGTGTGGTGGCCTGTGCCTGTAGTCCCAGCTACTCAAAAGACTGAGGCAGGAAGACTGAGGCAGGAGAATTACCTGAGCCCAGAAAGTTGAGGCTGCAGTGAGCCGAGATTGAGCCACTGTACTCCAGCCTGAGCAATGGAGTGAGACCCTGTCTCAAAAAAAAAACAAAAAAGATTTCAGCATTTCTGTGTACAATAGTAAGAAGCTAAAGGCTCAGGCCCCAGTGGCTGACTAAGTTACAGACAGGTTATATGCCATTCTAGATGAGTGACCCTCAACATGTTATCCAACCCTGTAGCCTTTATTAACCACCTCTGAAACGGAAGCCAAATGTGCTCTCATTTTACAAAGTAAATACCAGGAATAATTTTCATAACAAAAGTTAAAGTTTAGACAGTATCTGGTTGAAAGTAATTTGCTCAGTTTTTAACAATATTATCATTGTGGATTTTATCATGGAATGAAAGATAACGTTAATCAGAACAAATGTAAAATGGATCATTCTTTGTTGTGTTCTTTCTGTGGATTATTTTTCTCCTTCTCATATCCATTGTGAAATAGGAATTCCTTTGAGTCAAACATGCTATTTACAAAGCATCAATGGATATGATTATATAATTACTTAATCAAATATTATTGTTTACTATTATAAAATCTGATTGATCCCAACATTTAGTAAGCATGTTTTAATACCCTACCATGTTCCAGGTGCTGTAAAGGGAGCCACAAATACAAAGATGAGACACTAGCTGCAGCTTTCACAGCTCTAACTGATGAGTGAGTAAAGAGGCTGTCAAGAGGCCATTCAGAACACAGCTAACTCAGTGTTTATTGCAGGAGCTGATTTGAAGACCAGAAAGATAAGGTCTGAATGTGATGCTTCCCTTCAAAGCCATGTTTTTTTTTTTTTTTTACTTGAAGTGAGGAAAATATACAACTATGGAAAACTAGAGGAAAAAATAATGAAACAGAATAAGAATGACAGAATAGATATAGAAGGCAGAAGATTGAAAGTTCTTGTTAGGTGAAAGGTTTATGGACTCTAGGTGTCTGGAGAGTGGATCTTGAGAGCAGGAGCAACCCCTACCTGCCAGTAATTACTGGAAAAGCACCAGTGGTGATCCCAGAAAACTAGCTTTATCATTTCTTTGAGCATGTAGCTTGGATACGTCTCTCTAGGAGTGAACAGTGAACGGAAACTTGCATTGTAGAGAGTCGGCAGTGCTCTGGATGGGTATAACACACATAGGAGTGACAGTTCCCAAGGGGATCCATGTTACCCAGGCAAAGACCTGCTGTCCAGCCATTAATGCAGACATGCCTCTCCCTCCAAACTGTGCAAAGGAATGTACTAGTTCTTTTCAGCTACCCTAAACAAAAACTGCTAAGGCCGGTGATGCTTTATTAAGGAATCTTGATTTACACATACTAGAATTATACTATTATACTTAAATCTAAGTTCTAGTTGCCTCCAGTAACTGTGAAAGAGACCTTTAATTAACTAACACATTTCCCATTTGCCCCGAGAATACTCACTGGCAGCGCTTGCGGCTATATTTTTTACTCTTAGGTAAACTGAGAGGTTACAGTCTTAATGTTACCCTGAAATGCTTTTCAGAGAATTACATCAAAATACGACTGATGCAGTTGGGACAGCTTGGTTGAACAGAAAGCCGAAAACGGATATCAAATGATCTGAAAAAAAAAAAAAAAATCCGCCCAGGTGCAGTGGCAAACACCTGTAATCCCAGTACTTTGGGAGGCTGAGGCAGATGGATCACCTGAGCTCAGGAGTTTGAGACCAACCTGGCCAACGTGGTGAAACCCCATCTCTCATAAAAATGCAAAAATTAGCTGGGTGTGGTGGTGTGCACCTGTAATCCCAGTTTCTCAGGAGGCTGAGGCACGAGAATTGCTTGAACTCAGAAGTCGGAGGTTGCAGTGAGCTGAGATGGCACCATTGCACTCCAGCATGGGTGACAAGAGCAAAACTCCTCTAAAAAAAAAAAAAAAAAAAAAAGTAAAGAAAAAAAAGGAATCCATGAATGGTCTCGGTAAATGCTGTACCTGCATGCGCCACCTGCCAGTATTCTCAGGGCAAAGAAGAAATGGGTTAAAGAATTGCCTATAGTATTCTGCTTTTACACTTTATTTTCTGTTATATCCTGGAAGATTAGTGTGTCATAACCTAGAGGATAAAGAGGTCAGCTTATATAGGGGTCAACTGATTTGATATACATAGGGAGAAAATGTAGAACACACCCTCAAGCATCATCAGTTACAGCTTCCTTAAAAATGCCTTGGCTATATCTTTGGCCAACCTCATAATTTATAGAGTCAATATCATGTATGTGGGCATTGTATCATCAGTAATTAAACAATTCAGTCAAAACTAAATCAAAACTTCTGTCTTAATCTAATCATGTATTATGTTTGCCTGGAGGCCAGCAGGCCATCTTGGGCAGAAGACTAGAAGATTGTTTTAGTCTAGATACCTCCCACTTGGGTCACTGAAAGCGACTATTTTTTTTTTAAATCTCTGTTCATGGCTGTAATAATTTTTTTTTTAATTTAGGTGCAAGGTCTCACTCTATAGCTTAGACTAGAATGCAGCGGTACCATCATAGCTCACTTCAGCCTCGAAATCCTGGGCTCAAGCAATCCTCTTGCTTCAGCCTCCTGAGTGGCTGGGACTACAGGCAGAAACCACCACATGCAGCTAATTAAAAGCTTTTTTTTTTTTTTCTCTCCTAGAGATGGTGTTTCACTTTGTTGCCTGGGCTGGTTTTGGGATTCTCGCTGCAAGTGATCTACCTGACTCAGCCTCCTAAAGTGCTGGGATTACAGATGTCAGCCACCATGTCCAGTGCATAATAAAGTTGTTCTAGTCTTAGAATCTTGTCTCATGATGGTAACTCCTCCTTCAATTTTTTTTTTTTTTTTTTTTTTGAGACAGGGTCTTGCTGTGTTTCCCAAGCCGGAGTGCAGTGGCCCAATCTCAGCTCACTACAACCTCTGCCTCCTGGGTTTATTTGATTCTCCCACCTTAGCCTCCCAAGTAGCTGGGATTACAGGGGTGTGCCACCACTCAGGGCTAATGTTTTTTGTATTTTTAGTAGAGACGGGATTTCATCACTTTAGCTACTGTGGGATCTGGCCACCAGTCCACAATGCAACGGGGCTCTTTCTTTGTTCCCAGGTGGATTGGCAGGTCGAGAAATAATAGACACACACAAAATAGTGAAAGCTTGGTCCAGGGGGGTCACCGCCTCTGGTCCTGCGATGCTGCCATTGCACTGGATATACCAGCATTTATTATTAAGTTTAGTGAGGGCAGGGGTAGGTTAGTGAGGGATTTAGGGTCGTTTGATTATGAGGCGAGATGTTCATGTGGGGATGAAGTAATTCTTTAACATAACTTCGGTATGCAGAAGTACAGTATACAGAGATAAGAATTTACAGTATAGTGTGTGCATCACTAATTTCTAACAGAGCCTTAAAACAGAAACACAGTCTTTCCATAACCTATGATTAGCAAGATTTTTTTTTATTATACTTTAAGTTTTAGGGTACATGTGCACAATGTGCAGGTTAGTTACATATGTATACGTGTGCCATGTTGGTGTGCTGCACCCATCAACTCGTCATTTAACATTAGGTATATCTCCCAATGCTATCCCTCCCCCCTTCCACCACCCCACAACAGGCCCCGGTGTGTGATGTTCCCCTTGCTGTGTCCATGTGTTCTCACTGTTCAATTCCCACCTCTGACTGAGAACATGCGGTATCTGGTTTTTTGTCCTTGCGATAGTTTGCTGAGAATGATGGTTTCCAGCTTTATCCATGTCCCTACAAAGGACATGAACTCATCATTTTTTATGGCTGCGTAGTATTCCATGGTGTATATGTGCCACATTTTCTTTTCTTTTTTTTTTTTAAAGGTAATGAATCAGACAGAATTTATTAGAAATATTTACAGAAAACATAGCAAAAATAGAATAAACTGGCTGCTTTGTGAACTCCTACCCACACAGTAAGGAGATGACTGTTCAGTTTTCTGGTTCAGACCTGAGTAGAGAGTGCCACATTTTCTTAATCTAGTCTATCATTGTTGGACATTTGGCTTGATTCCAAGTCTTTGCTATTGTAAATAGTGCCACAATGAACATACGTGTGCATATGTCTTTATAGCAGCATAATTTATAATCCTTTGGGTATATACCCAGTAATGGGATGGCTGGGTCAAATGTTATTTCTAGTTCAAGATCCCTGAGGAATCACTGCACTGACTTCCACAATGGTTGAACTAGTTTACAGCCCCACCAACAGTGTAAAAGTGTTCCTCTTTCTCCACATCCTCTCCAGCACCTGTTGTTTCCTGACTTTTTAATGATGGCCATTCTAACTGGTGTGAGATGGTATCTCACTGTGGTTTTGATTTGCATTTCTCTGGTGGC
This sequence comes from Pongo pygmaeus, assembly GCF_028885625.2. NCBI lineage: Eukaryota > Metazoa > Chordata > Mammalia > Primates > Hominidae > Pongo > Pongo pygmaeus. The sequence continues at coordinate 43,153,822 of NC_072377.2, read as the reverse complement.
CAGTGATGATGAGCATTTTTTCATGTGTCTTTTGGCTGCAAATATGTCTTCTTTGGAGAAGTGTCTGTTCATATCTTTTGCCCACTTTTTGATGGGCCTATTTGTTTTTTTTCTTGTAGATTTGTTTGAGTTCCTTGTAGATACTGGATATTAGCCCTTTGTCAGATGAGTAGATTGCAAAAATTTTCTTCCATTCTGTAGGTTGCCTGTTCACTCTGAGGGTAGTTTCTTTTGCTGTGCAGAAGCTCCGTAGTTTAATTAGATCCCATTTGTCAATTTTGGATTTTGTTGCCATTGCTTTTGGTGTTTTGGACATGAAGTCCTTGCCCATGCCTATGTCCTGAATGGTATTGCCTGGGCTTTCTTCTAAGGTTTTTATGGTTTCAGGTCTAACATTTAAGTCTTTAATCCATCTTGAATTAATTTTTGTATAAGGTGTAAGAAAGGGATCCAGTTTCAGCTTTCTACATATGGCTAGCCAGTTTCCCCAGCACCATTTATTAAATAGGGAATCCTTTCCCCATTTCTTGTTTTTGTCAGGTTTGTCAAAGATCAGATGGTTGTAGATATGTGGCATTATTTCTGAGGGCTCTTTTCTGTTCCATTGCTCTATATCTCTGTTTTGGTACCAGTACCATGCTGTTTTGGTTACTGTAGCCTTGCAGTATAGTTTGAAGTCAGGTAGCATGATCCCTCCAGCTTTGTTACTTTGGCTTAGGATTGACTTGGCAATGCGGGGTCTTTTTTGATTCCATATGAACTTTAAAGTAGTTTTTTCCAATTCTGTGAAGAAAGTCGTTGGTAGGTTGATGGAGATGGCATTGAATCTATAAATTACCTTGGGCAGTATGGCCATTTTCACGATATTGATTCTTCCTACTCATGAGCATGGAATGTTCTTCCATTTGTTTGTATCCTCTTTTATTTCATTGAGCAGTGGTTTTAGTTCTCCTTGAAGAGGTCCTTCACATCCCTTGTAAGTTGGATTCCTAAGTATTTCATTCTCTTTGAAGCAATTGTGAATGAGAGTTCACTCATGATTTGGCTCTCTGTTTGTCTGTTATTTGTGTATAAGAATGCTTGTGATTTCTGCACATTGATTTTGTATCCTGAGACTTTGCTAAAGTTGCTTATCAGCTTAAGGAGATTTTGGGCTGAGAAAATGTGGTTTTCTAGATATACAGTCATGTCATCTGCCAACAGGGACAATTTGACTTCCTCTTTTCCTAACTGAATACCCTTTATTTCCTTCTCCTGCCTGATTGCCCTGGCCAGAACTTCCAACACTATGTTGAATAGGAGTGGTGAGAGAGGGCGTCCCTGTCTCGTGCCAGTTTTCGAAGGGAATGCTTCCAGTTTTTTCCCATTCAGTATGATATTGGCTGTGGGTTTGTCACAGATAGCTCTTATTATTCTGAGATACATCCCATCAATACCTAATTTATTGATAATTTTTAGCATGAAGGGTTGTTGAATTTTGTCAAAGGCCTTTTCTGCATCTATTGAGATAATCATATGGTTTTTGTCGTTGGTTCTGTTTGTATGCTGGATTACGTTTATTGATTTTGATATGTTGAAACAGCCTTGCATTCCAGGGATGAAGCCCACTGGTGGGTAAGCTGCTTGATGTGCTGCTGGATTCAGTTTGCCGTATTTTATTGAGGATTTTTGCATCAATGTTCATCAGGGATATTGGTCTAAAATTCTCTTTTTTGGTTGTGTCTCTGCCAGGCTTTGGTATCAGGATGATGCTGGCCTCATAAAATGAGTTAGGGAGGATTCCCTCTTTTTCTATTGATTGGAATAGTTTCAGAAGGAATAGGACCAGCTCCTCCTTGTACCTCTGGTAGAATTCGGCTGTGAATCCATCTGGTCCTGGACTTTTTTTGGTTGGTAAGCTATTAATTATTTCCTCAATTTCAGAGCCTGTTATTGGTCTATTCAGAGATTCAAATTCTTCCTGGTTTAGTCTTGGGAGGGTGTATGTGTTGAGGAATTTATCCATTTCTTCTAGATTTTCTAGTTTATTTCCATAGAGGTGTTTATAGTATTCTCTGATGGTCGTTTGTATTTCTGTGGGATCAGTGGTGATATCCCCTTTCTCATTTTTTATTGCGTCTATTTGATTCTTCTCTCTTTTCTTCTTTATTAGTCTTGCTAGTGGTCTATCAATTTTGTGGATCTTTTCAAAAAACCAGCTCCTGGATCCATTGATTTTTTTGAAGGGTTTTTGTATCTCTATTTCCTTCAGTTCTGCTCTGATCTTAGTTATTTCTTGCCTTCTGCTAGCTTTTGAATATGTTTGGTCTTGCTTCTCTAGTTCTTTTAATTGTGATGTTAGGGTGTCAATTTTAGATCTTTCCTGCTTTCTCTTGTGGGCATTTAGTGCTATAAATTTCCCAGAGATTCTGGTATGTTGTGTCTTTCTTCTCATTGGTTTCAAAGCACATCTTCATTTCTGCCTTCATTTCATTATGTACCCAGTAGTCATTCAGGAGCAGGTTGTTCAGTTTCCATGTAGTTGAGTGGTTTTGAGTGAGTTTCTTAATCCTGAGTTCTAGTTTGATTGCACTGTGGTCTGAGAGACGGTTTGTTATAATTTCTGTTCTTTTACATTTGCTGAGGAGTGCTTTACTTCCAACTAAGTGGTCAATTTTGGAATAAGTGTGGTGTGGTGCTGAGAAGAATGTATATTCTATTGATTTGGGGTGGAGAGTTCTGTAGATGTCTATTAGGTCCACTTGGTGCAGAGCTGAGTTCAATTCCTGGATATCCTTGTTAACTTTCTGTCTCGTTGATCTGTCTAATGTTGACAGTGGGGTGTTAAAGTCTCCCATTATTATTGTGTGGGAGTCTAAGTCTCTTTCTAAGTCTCTAAGGATGTGCTTTATGAATCTGGGTGCTCCTGTATTGGGTGCATATATATTTAGGATAGTTAGCTCTTCTTGTTGCATTGATCCCTTTACCATTATGTAATGGCCTTCTTTGTCTCTTTTGATCTTTGTTGGTTTAAAGTCTGTTTTATCAGAGACTAGGATTGCAACCCCTGCCTTTTTTTGTTTTCCGTTTGCTTGGTAGATCTTCCTCCATCCCTTTATTTTGAGCCTATGTGTGTCTCTGCACGTGAGATGGGTTTCCTGAATACAGCACATTGATGGGTCTTGACTCTTTATCCAATTTACCAGTCTGTGTCTTTTAATTGGAGCATTTAGCCCATTTACATTCAAGGGCAATATTGTTATGTGTGAATTTGATCCTGTCATTATGATGTTAGCTGGTTATTTTGCTCGTTAGTTGATGCAGTTACTTCCTAGCCTCGATGGTCTTTACAATTTGGCATGTTTTTGCAGTGGCTGGTACCGTTTGTTCCTTTCCATGTTTAGTGCTTCCTTCAGGAGCTCTTTTAGGGCAGGCCTGGTGGTGGCCAAATCTCTCAGCATTTGCTTGTCGGTAAAGTATTTTATTTCTCCTTCACTTGTGAAGATTAGTTTGGCTGGATATGAAATTCTGGGTTGAAAATTCTTTTCTTTCAGAATGTTGAATATTGACCCCCACTCTATTCTGGCTTGTAGAGTTTCTGCCAAGAGATCAGCTGTTAGTCTGATGGGGTTCCCTTTATGGGTAACCCGACCTTTCTCTCTGGCTGCCCTCAACATTTTTTCCTTCATTTCAACTTTGGTAAATCTGACAATTATGTGTCTTGGAGTTGCTCTTCTCGAGGAGTATCTTTGTGGCGTTTCTGTATTTCCTGAATTTGAATGTTGGCCTCCCTTGCTAGATTGGGGAAGTTCTCCTGGATAATACCCTGCAGAGTGTTTTCCAACTTGGTTCCATTCTCCCTGTCACTTTCAGGTACACTAGTCAGATGTAGATTTGGCCTTTTCACATAGTCCCATATTTCTTGAAGGCTTTGTTTGTTTCTTTTTATTCTTTTTTCTCTAAACTTCTCTTCTCGCTTCATTTCATTCATTTGATCTTCCATCACTGATACCCTTTCTTCCAGTTGATCGATTCGGCTACTGATGCTTGTGCATTCATCACGTAGTTCTCGTGCCTTGGTTTTCAGCTCCATCAAGTCCTTTAAGGACTTCTCTGCATTGGTTATTCTAGTTAGCCATTCATCTAATTTTTTTCAAGGTTTTTAACTTCTTTGCCATGGGTTTGAAATTCCTCCTTTAGCTCAGAGTAGTTTGATTGTCTGAAGCCTTCTTCTCTCAACTCGTCAAAATTATTGTCCGTCCAGCTTTGTTCCATTGCTGGTGAGGAGCTGCGTTCCTTTGGAGGAGGCGAGGTGCTCTGATTTTTAGAGTTTCCAGTTTTTCTGCTCTGTTTTTTCCCCATCTTTGTGGTTGTATCTACCTTTGGTCTTTGATGATGGTGACGTCCAGATGGGGTATTGGTGTGGATGTCCTTTCTGTTTGTTAGTTTTCCTTCTAACTGTCAGGACCCTCAGCTGCAGGGTTGTTGGAGTTTGCTGGAGGTCCACTCCAGACCCTGTTTGCCTGGGTATCAGCAGCGGAGGCTGCAGAATAGCGGATATTGGTGAACAGCAGATGTTGCTGCCTGATCGTTCCTCTGTAAGTTTTGTCTCAGAGGAGTACCCAGCCATGTGAGGTGTCAGTCTGCCCCTACTGGGGGATGCCTCCTAGTTAGGCTACTCAGGGGTCAGGGACCCACTTGAGGAGGCAGTCTGTCTGTTCTCAGATGTCCAGCTGCATGTTGGGAAAACCACTACTCTCTTCAATGCTGTCAGACGGGGACATTTAAGTCTGCAGAGGATTCTGCTGCCTTTTGTTTGGCTGTGCCCTGCCCCCAGAGGTGGATTCTACAGAGGCGGGCAGGCCTCCTTGAGCTGCAGTGGGCTCCACCCTTTTCGAGCTTCCTGGCCACTTTGTTTACCTACTCAAGCCTCAGCAATGGCGGGCTCCCCTCCGCCAGCCTCGCTGCCATCTTGCAGTTTGATCTCACATTGCTGTGCTAGCAATGAGTGAGGATCCGTGGGCACAGGACCCTCTGAGCCAGGTGCGGGATATAATCTCCTGGTGTACTGTTTGCTAAGACCATTGGAAAAGTGCGGTGTTAGGGTGGGAGTGATCCAATTTTCCAGGTGCCATTGGAAAAGCGCAGTATTAGGGTGGGAGTGACCCGATTTTCCAGGTGCCATCTGTCACCCCTTTCTTTGACTAGGAAAGGGAATTCCCTGACCCCTTGCGCTTCCCAGGTGAGGTGATGCCTCGCCCTGCTTCGGCTCTTGCTCGGTGCGCTGCACCCACTGTCCTGCACCCACTTTCCGACAGTCCCCAGTGAGATGAACCCCATACCTCAGTTGGAAATGCAGAAGTCACCCATCTTCTGCATTGCTCACGCTGGGAGCTGTAGACTGGAGCTGTTCCTATTTGGCCATCTTGGCTCCACCCTCTGAATTAGCAAGATGTTAATCAGCAGTAACAGTTGCAGCAAAAGCTGGTTACAAACAATCAATAGAAACAGGACGTGAAGCTAGACAACCAGTTAGACCAGAAATTCTCAGAAGGGAGTATGCCTTAACCTAAAGAGGCCTAGAAGAGCCATGGCAAGATGAGGGCGTTTACAGCCCTATCTTATCCATATGAAGAGGCGCCCCTCATAAGTCCATTTATAGGCTCTCCACAAGGTCACATTCCATTCCCAGAACTATGAACATCTGCTTTTCTGGGATAGGAATCTTGGTGAAGTGAAACCTCCCTGACTGCACGTCCCTTCATAGGCTCTCTGCAGGGGGAAGCACATCACACGCTGTTGGCTCATTCTGGCAGTTCAACCTGGCATTGTCTTTACACAATCCTGCATGCAATTTTGTATTTACAATAATCAGGAGCATTTCATCTTTTATTCCATAGCAATAGTTTCAGGGGGTCTCCCTACAGTTGGCAAGGCTGGCCTCAAGTGATCCTACCGTATCTGCCTCCCAACGTGCTAAGATGACAGGTGTGAGTCACTGCGTCTGGCTCAGATTTTTTTTTCTTTATTCATTGCATTATTCATATCAAAGTGGAAGTATCTCTGATAATTCTATCCTTACTACACTACCTAATATAGCAGCCTCCTAGTTACCTTTTCAACTAACTTGCGTTAAGTTTCTTAATAGTGTTTATCATATAAACACTGTTTGTTTGTTTGTTTGTTTATTTGTTGTCATGTTTACTGTTTTTTTCAACCCATAAAGGTGTCAAACACTTTATGGCGAAGTCCATGTCTGCTTGTTGATCACTTATCTCTGGGACCTTGATCACTATGTAGCACAATATAGACACTTAGTATTTGTTAACGAAGAGACAATAAATATATTAAAAGACTGGGTATGGTGGCTCATGCCTGTAATCCCAGCACTTTGGGAGGCTGAGGTGGAGTTGAGGCTATGTTGCCAGAAGCTGTGCAACTAATGAATTAGGAGGCAGGAATCCATATTAATACGTTCCAGATACAGAGAAACTCTTGGTTTTAACAATCTGCTTCTTTGTCAGGTATTGACTCTTGATTTTAGGCTCAGAAAAAAATTTAACACTTATAACCAGTAAGTCTAGTAGAGCAAGTAAAAACAAAGACCACAGAGGAGGCTAGACAGAAAGTAAAAGGCAAAAATTCCCCAGGGTAAGTCACCTAGAATTAGAAAGTGAAGAATTATGCTTGGTGCCAAAGCAGGACTCCACTAGGTCACTAGGTTCACCCACAAAAAAAGAACCATTTGCTGTTGGTCTCTGGGATTGAAAATTCCCACTTCCCCCTTCCTGTCTAGCCTCTGCTTTACATTCACTGTGTGGCTGAAAGTTTTCTTGTTTGTTTGTTTCTGGGTTTTTTTTGTTTGTTTTTTTGTTTTTTTTTTTTGGTAAAACAGTGTCCACAAATGTTTCATAGATTTTAAAACCCAGAATACACTAGACCCTGCAGGGTACTGAGGAGCCGTGTGACTACCACTCCAATGCACCTCCACACATGTTCTCTTTCCGGTTACTTTGTAGACTTTCTTCTTCCTGGTTCCATTTGCTTCTAGTAATTTAGGGCTGTATTCACTGACGGGTTCCAAGAGCTCCTGATAAACTCTTGACTAACAATTACGTGTGTGTGTCTTTCCTGTGGGAAGAAATCGGTGGTGATTTGGGACATTATGAACTTAGGATTCTGAAAGCAGAATTCTGATTTAACAGTGTAACAGAATTCATGAATGTCATGGTGCTAATTTGAATCAATAAGCAGCCTTGTGAGAGGAATATGCGTTTCCTTAAAATCTGGGGAACACCAGGAGAATCTTTCTGGACGGACTTACCTGGAAACCTCTGCTGAGCAAAGTGAAAGGGAAGATGCAATTCTCCGGGGAAGGGGGGATGCTGATGTAGAGGGTGACAACTTATATGACATGAAGTATTCACTCACCTGGATAGATTTAGACTTAGGGTTATGTTTAAGAAAGAAGGGAGGAAAAAAGGAAGAAGATGAAGAAAGGAAGCAAGAAAAAATAAAATTTATTCTAAGATAAAATTTCTGCATTATACTAAACTATTTTTTCTGGCTGCCACTAACCAAGATAAGTAATGCTCAAGTTGAGTAAGACTGGATTTAGGATTGTCTGGGGGCTTCCAAAAGAGGCGTAAAGAAATAAGAAGGAATACAGGCCTGCAGCATCAGAGTCTGAGCTGGGGGTATAGATGTGTGTGAATTTCGATGGGCATGGTGGCCCAGCCTGTAATCCCAGGAGGTTGTGAGGCTGAGGTGGAGAACTGCTTGAGCTCAGGTGTTTGAGACCAGCCTGGGAAACATGGGGAGACTCCATCTGTATGAAACATAAAAAATATTAACCCAAGATGGTGGCATGCACCTTGGTGCCAGCTGCTGAGGAGGCTGAGGTGAGAGGACTGTTCAAGTCCAGGAGGTCGAGACTACAGTGAGCTGTGTTTGTGGCACTGCACTCAGGCCTGGGCCACGGAGTGAGACTCTGTCTTAAGTGGGGGAAAGAAAAGATGTGTGTGAATATGGTGCTGCTTTGTATTTCAAAATAGGGAAGTGGATATTTGAATATATGGCATAAAAAGGTCGAGATGCTGGACCCCAGTGAACTCAATTGTTTTGAAGGTCCCACTTTAACAGGGCTGGACATCTGGAATGACTAATGTTTCTTTCTAGTGCAGCTAGAACTTTGCCTCCTTTAGAGTGAGCCTATGGAGGACTTGAATGTATTCAAAGTGCATCTGAGAGGTATCTGCTTCCAGAATGAATTAGAATACCTGGATTTGAACCATAATCAGATAGCTGTTAAGGGGTTACTTAAAGAGATATGATTCTTAAGTTTACAGTATTGAATTCAGCTGCATATTATAAATATTTGTAAGTTGGATTATATTATGGAAGTACTTGGTACAAATGGCCATGCAGAGAAATAGGTAGGAATGAGACTGCATAGTCTGATATTTAAAAAATAAGTGGAACAACATTGGAAACCCCCTGTTCGTATTTCAGATCTCTATTCTCTCATTAGAACCTAACTGCTATCCTCTGGTCCCTATTTTTGAAAAAAAAAAGTATTTAAAAATCTGAAAAAACATTGATGAAGATATCCCAAGAGCCAGCCTCCTGGTTCCAAGACCCCAATCAGAGGACTAAGCTTAAATCTAATAAGATGTATAGGCTTGGAGCCAATGGGGTGAGGTCATATCCATGGAAGGTCCAATTGGCCAAGGCCTCAGACTCATGAAGAACCTCAAATTTAGATGTTAGATTTTTCCTCCAATTGAGATTGTACCTACAGCCACAGAGCTTCATGGATGGGAATGAAAACGGCTGTGTCTCAATTTTTAAACTGTGATCAATTAGAGGACCTCATTGCCTATGGCACTGTGTCATCTAATAAAATGTTCGTGTTGTCTAATCTTGTAGTTAGTCCAGTGATAGTGCGTTGCATGTTTGTGTTAAGAGAAGACATTTGTTAAATGTAGCTCTAAAAACACACCTGGTTTTTGTTTTACTGTGTTTATTCTTTGTGCTCAGGCACATTTAGGCCTTTCTGTCTTCTCTGTTGAATTGTGGGTCTGGACTCCTAAAACCTCCATTTCTAAATTTGCCTTGCCAACAGGGTCGCATTTAGTCTTTGTCAATGGTAGCCTGACTTGGTGGGACACGAGACAGTAAAAAGATGAACACTCATTCTGGTTATGGCCTGGCAGTAAGGTGACAGCGCATTAGTTTGGCTCTCACGGTGTTGGCTGCTTTGGTTTCGGTTCCTGTCTGAACTCTGACAGGCAGAGTCCTTTTTTTTCCTTTCTTTTGTTTGAGACTGAGTTTCGCTTTTGTCACCCAGGCTGGAGTGCAATGGCACGATATCGGCTCACTGCAGCCTCCGCCTCCCGGGTTCACGCGATTCTCCCGCCTCAGCCTCTCGACTAGCTGGGATTATAGGCATGCACCACCATGCCCAGCTAATTTTGTATTTTTAGTAGAAACGGGGTTTCTCCGTGTTGGTAGGCTGGTCTGGAACTCCCGACCTCAGTCAGGTGATCCACCCGCCTCAGCCTCCCAAAGTGGTGGGATTACAGGCATGAGCCACTGGGCCCGGCCGGTAGAGTCCTTGTATCCAGGAATACTTACGAAAACAATTTAAAAATGGGAACTGGGATTGGTTTTCAGACCAGGACATAAATATAACCACAGTGGATGAGGGCCCAATGATTTGCTAAACTTGTATATGGTTATTACTTCATTGTTACTGTAAAGCAAAAATAAAATTTGAAGACCCCACACAAACATCTGAATGGACCCCTTCTCTCAGCCAAGGGGATTTCAAAGTCAGCCTGAAAAAGTAGTTCCCGCCGCCCAGCCTCCCCACCGCATGGTGGCTCGCGGCTGTAATCCAAGCACTTTGGGAGTCCAAAGGGGGCGGATCACCTGAGCTGAGGAGTTCAAGACCAGCCTGACCAACATGGTAAAACCCTATCTCTACTAAAAACACAAAAATTAGCTGGGTGTGGTGGTGAGCACCTGTAATCCCAGCTACTAGGGAGGTTGAAGCAGGAGAATCGCTTGGACCCAGGAGGCAGAGGTTGCAGTGAGCCAAAATCGTGCCACTCCACTGCAGCCTGGGTGACGGAGCAAGAGTTGGTCTCAGGCTGGGTGCGGTGGCTCATGCCTGTAATCCCAGCACTTTGGGAGGCCGAGGCGGAAGGATCACGAGGTCGGGAGATCCAGACCATCCTAGCTAACACGGTGAAACCCCGTCTCTACTAAAAATACAAAAATATTAGCCAGGCGTGGTGGCAGGCGCCTGTAGTACCAGCTACTTGAGGCAGGAGAATGGCGTGAACCCGGGAGGCAGAGCTTGCAGTAAGCTGAGATCACGCCACTGCACTCCAGCCTGGGAGAGAGAGCGAGACTCTGGAAAAAAAAAAAAGAGTTGGTCTCAAAAAAAAAAAGGAGTTTCAAGCCATGATGGAAAGGGAGATCCAGACATGCCCCATAATATTCTCCTCTCTTTTGGAATTAATGATAGAACAGACTCTTTGAGTCTGATGAGAAGCATTTACTATCTAGCTCTCTGAAGACTGCTGCTACCTGGAGGGCTTCATCTGCATGGCAAAACCTTGGTCTCCACAATACCTTAAGGTAACCCAGACACACCTTTCTAGTGATAATAATTGTTAAGCCAAATTGCCAATAAGAAAATCTTTGAATCTGCCTTGGACTTGGAAGATCCTGCTTCCAGTTATACTGTGTTTCTGAACTGTACAAATGTACCTCTTTCATGTATCAATCCCATGTCTTCCTAAAATATATATAAACCAAGTTGTGCCCTGACCGCCTAAAGCAGATGTTTTCAGGATCTCCTGAGGGCTCTTTCATGGGCCGTTGGACACTCATATTTGGCTCAGAATAAATGTCTTTTACTATTTTACAGATTTGGACCCTGTGTCTGCTAGAACCTTAGAAAGCACAGCACCTGTGCTGATGCCTTTGCGTTTCAAAGTTGGCAACAGTCAATGGGAAACAGGATTCCAAATTATGCTAGGGAATACTGGGCCGGGGGCTTTCAGCAGGACCCTTACCGTTTCTGGAATTTCAAGGGCTATTACAATGGTCTCATCCAGGACACATTGGATGACTCATGAGATGCCTAACTGACATGGCTCGGGCAGAGATGTGAAAGTGAGGAAACTCAGGCAGTCATTGATTTCTTAACCCCACAGATGTTCTTCTTCTGTCTCTGGGTGAGAAAAGAAGACCAGGAAGAGCAGTGAGGGACTTCCAGGGTGGGGTATGACTGTCTCCATCACAGGTAGATAAGCTGGGTCCTATCTGTGATAGGCCATCCTGATGGATCAACAGGTTACCCAAGCTGAAAAAAGCATTCAGACACTTCCTTTGGAGTGTGAGGCAGAAACCAGGACAGCTACTGGTCCACCAGAGGACAAAAATCAATCCCATTTTACTACTTTGGCTCTTCAGTGTGGTGAGCATAGGGCAGTGAAGGTGGATAAGCAACAACATCCACCTTCAGCTATACACAGAGACAACAGAAGACTCCAGGCATGACAGAGGAGGGCAACGGCAACATGCGGGCAGCCCCAGGTGGATGTATCCCTGTGTGTGTGTGTGTGTGTGTGTGTGTATGTACTGTGGCAGTGGGCAGAGGAAGGGAGGGGAGGCTTGAGATCTTCCCAGCAGAGAAGTGAAAAGCACAGAACTGAGTAAAGAGGTCCCAGAAAAAAAAGATGAGCCTACAAGCCACCACAGAAGTTTCTTGCCCAAAGGAATGGTCTTTTGCCCCACTACGGGCTGTGTGTGTTGTGAAGTCCATGGAGGTATCCAGGGTGTTGGCTCCCTGGCTCCAGTAGACTCAAGGTCCCTTTGAACTAGGGAGGAAAGGGGCCTGTAAGGTCTCCCCAGTTGGAATAAGCGTCGGAATAAAGCACATCCTGACAGGGCTGGGGAGCATTAAGTAAACTCTATGGCTGGGAGTGGGAATTGGGAGGTGGGGACAAAGGGCTGCTTTCTCTGTGTGCAGGCTTGAGATGCACAGGGGGTGTAAGGAGAGTCTGAGAAGGAGGGGGAGAAGGAAGAGAAGGAGGAGGAGAAGAAGGATGGTAAGTTTTCTGGGGTGGACCTGGTGCTCCAGGTAGACAGGAAGCCTGGGCTGCACAGTGTGTTTGGAGGAAGGTGGACGAAGGGGCAAGTCTGTTCCTTGGCGCGCACTTTGGCCCGGGAGGCCCTGGCTCCCTCCTTGCTCCCTGGCCGGGAAGCCTGAGAATGTCCCGCGTTGGCGTGGTTCGGGACAGCACAGGGACTCCCAATCAGACCAGCCCTTGCATTGGTCCACCCATCCCCAAAAGCTAGGCCAGAAACACACGCGATGCAGGCTTTTGCCTTGGCGTTGGATTTTATTCCGAGAACAGACTAAAGAGAATAATGTGTCCGAAGCGCTGCTCAGCCACAGCCTCTTGAGTGGCATGGGAACAGAGCAGAGGCATTACGGAAACCCAGTTCTTGGGCAGAGGATCAGGAACCCAAGGGCCTCGTTGGACATCTCCTGGCTTCTGAGCGCCCAGGGCGGCGGTCCCAGGCAGGCTGTGGTCTTCTTGGCGGACAGGCGGCCTATGCTGCACAAGGAAGTCTCCAGACTGAGCCCGGTGGCCGCCAAGTCGCAGTAGAAAGGCGACGACGCTCCGAGAGGTCCCCATCGTCAGACCTCTCTGGTTCCCGCGGCCAGTCTTCGAAGAGGGCCGATCGCTGCGCGTGTGGCGGCCGCGGAGCGCAGTGACCTGGCTCCTCCGACGAGGCTGCGGCCGCCACTCCTGCCTGAGCCTGGGGCTCCTCCTGCGTGGCAGGCGTGGACTATGCGTCCAAAGGCTGTGCAGGCCGCACCAGGGGAATCCAAAGAACGCGCTCCTGTCCCGTGGGGAAGGCCCAGTACCGCTGATCCTGGTTCTCAGAGTGGTGGCCCAGCGGTGTTGGAAGGTAACGCGCCGCCCCGCGAATTGGATCTTCTGGGTCTCCGGGTGGTTCCCACTGGGGCTCTCGCGCTGTCTCTCTGGAACCAAAAGCCCCCCTCACACGGCTTCGCCAGTGCATCGCTTCTTCCAGCGGAAGTTTACAGAGACAAGGGGATTCAGAAGATCAAGCTTGTGGGGCCCGCCGCCTTTTATGCTCCTCCTGCTTACGAGGCGGTCCAGCCCGGAGAGATCCGGGAGAACTGGGCGGTGAGCTAACTGAGAGCTAACTACATCAGAAGAGGAACCGCCCCAGTCGCCTTCAGTGTCCACGTAGGCCCCTCCTGGAGCAAGTTGTGGGAAGTGAGTCTAGTGAAGACAGATGGGATTAGCAGTGGAAAATCCAGGAGACCTCCGGACGCCTAAGGAGGGAAGCTCTTTTGGGAGACGGGGAAGTGTAGATATGCGATTTCTGACCCCAAACGTTCTAGTAGTAGTACCGGAGAGACCGAGAGCCAGCCAGGGCTGTGGGAAAGAGGTATGTCTGTATCTTTGAGCTAGAGTGTGTGCGTTTGGTGGGATGGATACTGGGCTGAAGGCAGGGTGTGGGTGTGGTGTTTGCTATGAAGGGGAATGGGAGGGAAGCTCAAAGGATTATTCGGGAGGGAGCTTGGAGGTGGTTAAGGAAAATGGCCCAGTTCTAAAGATTAATTCCCAAAGTGTTGGGATTACAGGCGTGAGCCAGGTCAGGAGTCTGAGACCAGCCTGGCTAACATGGTGAAACCCCGTCTCTATTAAAAATACAAAAAGTAGCCAGGTGTGGCGGCGCGCGTAGTCTCAGCTACTTGGGAGGCTGAGGCAGGAGAATCCCTTGAACCCGGGAGGCGGAGGTTGCAGTAAGTCGAGATCAGGCCACTGCACTTCAGCCTGGGCGACAGAGCAAGACTCCGTCCCCAAAATAAATAAATATATAAACTGAATGGTTGTATCTACCATATCCCGAGGTTCAAAAAGAGCAGTGATGCAAGACCAATGCCCAGTAATTTGTGAAAGATCAGAAAATTGTAAGTGTGAAGCAGGTTAACTGTGCACTGCTTACCAACTCCTTTGAATCAACTGAGACATAAGATATTCACAAGCAAGTTATATGAAGCAAATTTGTGCTTACAGACAGGCAGCAAGGGATAGCAAGACTACGGTTCATTGTGTGTTGGTCCCTTGTAACTCAGAAAGCTGCCTATGGTAGATGGTGTCTTAACTGCACATGCTCTTCTTGCACCACAGCTGAGGGACCCCAATAAGCAGCTCACCTTGCACGCTGGGCTAAAGGGTTGAAGGACATCTTGTGCTAGGTGGAGACAGGAATAGAGCCCAGGCTGTTTCAGCCACTTCCTCCTTCTTTTAGGATGTTGCACTCCCAGCACATTCTACAGTTATTCTTGAGGACTAAAAAGCAAGAAAGGGGGGGAGCTGAGTTGGTCCAAAGCCACCCAGCAAACTTTTCTGCAATCAGTTCAGTTATTGTATTGAAAAGACATATCTTAAAAGAAGACATACAGATAGCCAACATATATAAAAAAATGCTGTTTATTACTAATCATCAGGGAAATGGAAATTAAAACCTCAGTGAGAATCTTTGGATCCTCCCTCCCCACCAGGTTTTTGTTACTGTTAACAGTGCAGATATTAATATTCTTTTACATATTTCCTAGTGTATATGTATGTGCAAGAATTTTTCTTGGGAGTGTACCCTGAAATGGAATTGGCAGGTTTTGAGATATGTGACTTGCAGCTTCATAAGACAACAGAGTGTTTTTCAAAGTGATGGTACCAATACATGTTACCACTTACAATATATAAGATACTCTGAAGTTTAATATGCTCTCTAACACTTGGTATTGTCAGGTATTTTAACATTTAATCATTGAAAGGGTGAAAATAGCAGCGGCCCACAATTGTTGAACAGTCAGGCAACTTCACCCTATATGGACATTGTTGATTGCCGCATGATTCCCTCCACAGATGCCCCTTCCTGATTTATCATTTTGGTCTCTCAGATTCTGTTCATGATTACCATTGTTATGAGATAATCCTGGCACTTTAACATTCCCCCAAACTGAGAAGGAGCTAAGGCCCATTTTTGTGTATGCACCACTTAAGATAATGCAAATTGAAGGCTATTGGAAAGTTGTTTTTTTTTTTTTTTTTTTTGAGACGGAGTCTGGCTCTGTCGCCCAGGCTGGAGTGCAGTGGCACGATCTCGGCTCACTGCAAGCTCTGCCTCCCGGGTTCACGCCATTTTCCTGCCTCAGCCTCTCAGAGTAGCTGGGACTACAGGCCACCACACCCAGCTAATGTTTTGTATTTTTTTAGTAGAGACGGGGTTTCACCATGTTAGCCAGGATGGTCTGGATCTCCTGACCTCGTGATCCGACCGCCTCAGCCTCCCAAAGTGCTGGGATTACAGGAGTGAGCCACCGTGCCCGGCCTGGAAACTTTATTTTTCGTATGCAGTTCATCCAGTTCTAGCTAAGATGTAAACATTGGAAACTAATTTGAAACTGAAGGAAAAAATGGTTTAAAAAAGTTTTAGATATAAAACTACTATGGAAACTGCATCAGCCAAACGTTTGGTCCACAGCATTAATTGGATTACCTATCAGGGCAGATAAAGTTTAGCCATGTGGACAGGTCCCAGTTTTGTCTTGTCCTGAAATAATTTGGATCCACTCCAGCTGTCTTTTGTAAAATAATGAGTTTATGATGCCATGTCATGGCTAGAGTTTCACGGTAACATCTATTTGATCTTTGTGTGTGTGGATACATGTTTCTGTGTGTTTCTGTGCATGTTACATGTATTATGTTATATGTTATGTCCAAAATGGCACCACATTGGCTTATAAGTAAATGAGTGCTTATAAATTTAGCAAGAAAGTCCAAATGCTTTTCAAATTTGTGTGAATTTAGTAATCTTTAATAATAAGCTTGCTTTAAAATTATTCACAAAATAAAAATAGAAATGTCTTTGGAATTGTAAGCATACATTTTTGTCTGGGTTTACTAATTAGATGAGTTTTGTATTTGTCTTTGCTAAATATTTGAACATGCTAGAATTTTACATGAGGGTTATAAGATCATAAACTCAACCAAAAACAGAATAATCTTTCTTTGAATTACTTTTTTGATAAATAAGACTAATTTAATATTGTTGGTTCCATAAGAACAATTAATTTTTCTGAATTATCAGAAAAAATGCCCATGTGTTTAAGATTTTTGCATAGGTGAACACCTGATATTCACAAACTATGCAAATTGTTAACAAAGAAATAACTTGGAGTGATAATTAGTGTTGTCTAATGTCTTAGTTCTAAAAACTAATCTAGATAAACTGCTACAGATGAATAAATTGAATAAATATAAATGGAATCAATGCTTGTAGTGAACTTTTAATGTAACTTAAACTATTAAAATTATTTCAGATACCATTGAATGTCTGGGTCGTTTCCAATTAAAAAAGAATTGTGATATCGGGCATTGGTCACACTTTGGAATCCATTAATGTGAAATAAAATCTATGCTATGAGTTAAGCATTAGTGGACCTCAAAGAGCTGAATAAGAATAAGGTCTGAATCTGGCAAGTAATCAAGCTACAAAAAGGGGATTAGCCCAGTGGATGCCTGTGTACTTGCCCCCATACAGGCAAGCAATGATTGTGAAACAATACCACCTGCCAGAGGGGCACTGAAGTAACCCAAATAATCCAGGGTGCTGGAGTGAGATGCTGTCTCAGAATTAATTAATTAATTGATTAATCAATGCATTGTATTCTCTGCTGCACCTTTTTAAAAAAATCTCTGTCTTCTGAAATGCCTGAAGAAATAAATGAGTCTCAGTTGATGCAGGCCCTGAGATGGGCAGAGGTTATGAGAGCATCACATAGACTTGGTGCTATGGACTGAATTGCGTCCCCCAAAATTCATGATGATTTTGATTAATCCACAAGGTGATGGTATTTAGAGATTGAGCCTTTGGGAGACAAGTACGTTAAGATGAAGTTATGAGGTTGGGGCTTTCATAATGGGATTGGTGGCCTTCCCAGAAAAGGAAGAGATACCATGTCCTTCTTGTTCTCTCCCCTTCTCCCTCTCTCCCTTTCTCCCCCTTTCTCTCTCTTTATCTCCATCTGTGCCACGTGAGAACACAGCTGCAACATGGCCATTGGCACGACAGAGAGAGAATCCCCACCAAGAGCTGAATCTGGTGCTTTGATCTTGGACTTCCAGATCGTGGGCAAGACTCACCAGGGAGACTTCTGTAGCTGCCTGGAATTGTCTGATCTGGAGTTAATGCCCTGGAACTCTGTGGTTGTCAACTCAGAAGGCCCAAGGCTACAAATCTTCCTGTGGTCCTCTTTAATCTGCCTCCACTTTTTGTTTTTTGTTTTGTTTGGATTTTCAAGTAACAAATTTCTTTTTCCAGTTAACATAACAAGTCCATGGTACAGCATATTAAACCACAAACTACAAATCCAAGGACCTTTTGCAACCTTTACTAGGTTGCAAAACTTTGGCAAATCAATATAGTACATTTTATTACAATGAAAGCATTTTTGTTAGAGTCATATATTATTTTAGTGATAATTTTCACTCCAAATATACTTAAGTAGTAAACCAAAACACTGGTTGGTTTGTTTGTTTGTTTGCTTCGTTTTGTTTTTGAGACAGAGTCTTGCACTGTAGCCTGGGCTGAAGTGAAATGGTGTGATCTGAGCTCACTGCAACCTCCGCCTCATAGGTTCAAACGATTCTCCTGCCTCAGCCTCCCAAGTAGCTGGGATTACAAGTGTCCGCCACCAAACCTGGCTAATTTTTTGTATTTTTAGTAGAGACGGGGTTTCACTATGTTGGCCAGGCTGATCTCAAACTCCTGACCTCGTGATCTGCCCTCCTTGGCCTCCCAAAGCACTGGGATTACAGGCGTGAGCCACCGCACCCGGCAAACACTGGTTTTTAATGATGGTTTAAAATAACTTGCAGAGCAAGTTATTATTATTAAACAAATTAATATGTTTGAAAGCTATACAAGTTCTCCTTTTAAATTGAATTTCCTCATGCAAGCTATTGAAATTTACAGCAGCAGGGCAATTGTTTCTATGTAAGAGTTGGCTCTGCTTTGTTCTGGGGTTGGCCCAAAGCTAGGTGGGGTTCCAAAGTGTGAAAAGCTTTAAAATTCTACCTTAAGTTGATTCAATGTCAATGCAAACTTCCAAGTACTTTTTAAAAAAATGTTAAAATTTTGCTTATACACTATTGGTGAGAGTGTAAATTAGTTCAATCATTGTGGAAAACAGCATGGCAATTCCTCAAAGACCAAATAACAGAAATACCATTTGACCCAGCAATCCCATTACTGGGTAAGTACCAAAGGAATATAAATTGTTCTACCATAAAGACCATACATGCATGTGCACTATTCACAATAGCAAAGACATGGAATCAACCTAAATGTTCTTTAATGGTAGACTGGATAAAGAAAATGTGGTGTATATACACCATGGTATACTATGTAGCCATAAAAAAGAACAAGATCATGTCTTTTGCAGGAACATAGACGGAGCTGGAGGCCGTTTTTTCTTAGCAAACTAATGCAGGAATAGAAAAGCAAATACCACAGGTTCTCACTACAAGCTAGAGCTGAATGGTGAGAACACATGGACATAAAGAGGGGAACAACAGACACTGGAGCCTATTGAAGGTGGATGATGGAAGGAGGGAGAGGATTGGGAAAAATAATAATGGGCACCAGGCTTCACACCTGGGTGATAAAATAATGTGTACAACAAACTCCCATGACACAAGTTTACCAAAATAACAAACCTGCATATGTACCCTGAATTTAAAATAAACATTAAGAAGAATAATTTCTTTCAAGAAATTGTTAAATTTTTCATAAATACCGGAATCTCCAATATTAGACAGTCATTTCAAACAACACTAATTTCAGATAATCCCTTTTATTTAGACGCCATGCATCTCTTTGTTTTGATCTAAAGTCACTGTCTTATGTCAGCCTACTTTTTAAAAATTCTGCTTAAAATATATTCATAGTTTTAAAATAAATACATTGCCAGCTTGGAGAGATGTGGGGTACTTGTCTACACACATTCATTATCAATTCACGACAAAGGCTGCTGCAGCCACCACCGGAGTTCTTATGCCTCCTCTTGTGGAAGCCATCAGTTCTTCATTTTTTAACATGTAATTTATGTATGACCCATTCCAGTGCTTCCTGGCCTTTGTTAGCATTTGAAGATATCCTACTTGCCATCAGTCCTTCAAGGTAACTGCTGAGGCTGCCTCCTTTCAGTGATTATGGCTTATTGAGTCAAAATAGTTTTTTTTCTGGGTCCTGAGGATGTGGTTTGTATGTAAGTCTCTCACCTACTGAAACCATATTTTAAGTGAAATGTTAGTAGATTTAAGTTCCATTGTTTTCTCTATAGGATTAACTACAGAATATTCTAGCACATATGTTTTGGTTCTTGCTGTACCAATAAGAGACTTGTAGTTCCCACTCTGTGCAGAGAAGTCTGTGGCTGTGCAACTCTTCATTGGGATCTATATGTCTGTCCAACACATCAACCCACACCATGCTCTGGTTCATAGGGCTTTTGGGTATTTGTGCATCGCAACTGTTGTAACAATTTCCACAGGTGATCAAAGACGTGCTCTGAAGTCCAGATCTTGATGGTGCAGGCAGTCCAGGAGATGTCTGGGCAGTGCAGGGGAAAATGAGGCAAAGAGGCTACACCTGCCCCACTGCACCCCCAGCATGCCAACCAGCTTCGCAGTAGACAGGCGCCATTGTCCTCATGTGAAGGACATCCCAACCCCCTCTTCCAGCCCTTATTACAATGTAAACTTTAAACTATTTAAAGGAGGGGTCCCCAACTCCCCAGACAGCATGCCTGTACTGGACCCTGGCCTGTTAGTGAGGCAGGAAAATAGGGTCTGGAGGCCGGGAACATAAGGCCCATTGACACTTCAGCTATAACAGGAAATATCCTCTCCACAGGGCATACACCCAGTAAACGACTTTGAAACGTTACTTCATCCTCTTCATTTACATAGGGCGTACCCCAAATAGAGGGTATTTAAACTCACAAAAACTCTGTAACGGGGCCTTTGAGCCCCTATGCTCAGGCCCACTACCTCACTGTGGAGTGTACTTTTGTTTTCAATAAATCTCTTCATTCCATCCTTGCTTTGCTTGCGCATTTTGTTCAATTCTTTGTTCAAGACGCCAAGAACTTGGACACCCTCCACCGTTAGCATTAGGAGCCCCGTGGCACAGCAGGAGGGGAGTGGCCAGCAGCCCAGCTTTACCACCTGAGCTCCACTTCTTGTCAGATCAGCAGAGACATTAGATTCTCATAGGTGCATGAAGCCTATTGTAAACTGCACAGGCAAGGGATCTACCTTGTGCGCTCCTCCTGAGAATCTGATGCCTGATTATCTGACGTAGAATAGCTTCATCCCCAAACTATCCCTGTCTACCAGCCCCCCATCCATAGAAAAGTTGTCTTCTATAAAACCAGTCCCTTGTGCGAAAAAGGTTGCGGACTGCTGATTTAAAGAACACTGTTAATGTCTGTTCCCTGCCTTCATCTGGAGGGCCAGTCAGTTTTGAAGCAACTCCAGCAAGTGATCCACCCAGCTGTCCCCTTCCACCCTGCTAGTATCCACAGCTCCTCAAAGGCCCCCTGGAATTTAAACTAAAGCATGATCATGCCACTGCACACCAGCCTGGGCTACCCAGGAAGACTAGCGAGACCCCAGCTCAAAAAAAAAAAAAAAAAAAAAAAAAAAGCTCTGAGCTGGGTCCCTGCCCCCTTTCTGTCTGCTTCAGGCCCATCTATACCAATCTTGATTTACCAGCTCAAAATCAATTTCACGGGGGGAGAATAGGGAAAGGATTGAATCAATGTGTACAGTTTCAATGGAAGAACCATAGCAATTTTGAGTACATTGAGTACATTGCACATTATTCATTCCATGAAGAGAGTTTTTCTAAATGAAAAATGTTTAGGACGCTCAGGAGAGGAAAAACAAATTAAAGAAAGATCTCCACAACACAGACCTCAACCCTCTTATGCGTGAAGGCACAGTTCCAGTGCAAATGTCCGCAGGGAAGGCATGAGGGTCCCCATTGGAGTGCCTCGGACTCCTAGGGCAGCAGTTGAAGCAGGTCGTGCCGCAGGCCTGCAGAAAGGCTGGGGTTCCTCTCCTTTCCGGGTTCCTTCCTGATGGAATCCTAGGTTTTCAGTAGCTTCCGGAGGCAGCCTGGGCTGCAGGGGGTGCCCTGGGCGTGTGTACTTCCACCTCCACAGGCGCTGGCATCTCCAGACAGTTTCAGGGCGCTTTGGATCTCACCGTCGGTAGCATCTGCGTCTTTTTGAGGGAACTGGAGCCCGTCTGTGGTTTCAGCCATTGACTCCTCAAAATGGGAGTCTCGAGGCCGTTTTTGGCCCCTCTCCTCTCTGGGCAGGGCTGCGTGCCCGGTGGAATCGCAGTGCAGCAGCCAGCCCGCAGCAGAGCTCCCGTAGAGCTGATGGCATTGGCAGGAGTGGCGGCTCAGCGCAGGGAAGTTATCCAGTGTCCAGGCCCAGGCTTGCTCTAGGTTCAGGTCCCATGGCATGTGGGGCTCTGGCCCTGCCTGCCTCCAAGACAGCTCTTCCAAGGTTGATGGTTGGAACTCCATAGCCTCAGCCTCGAAAGGCTTGACTAGGCCCAGCCATAGCTAGTCTAGGAAAAGAGCAAATGGCTCAGTCCATCGCTGACCGTGGGCTTTTATAGCATCCTGTCTTGTACAGGAAGTCATATACGAAAATCCAGTCATGTGGGGATTAACACTTACTTACCTTGCTAATTGCTTCAGACTGTGATAAGGTTATGGTAAAAATTTTATCACTCTGGAAGGCACTATTGAAAGTCCTTGGGTTTTTACTAGATCAAGCAGTAATAGGGTGGGGCAGGGGGTGAGAGGATGGGTCCAGTGATTGGCAGTTTCTTATTTCAATAAGAAATTGGCAGATTTTAATATTTCAATATTTCGCAATTCAGTGAGATGTTAGGTGTGCATCTCTAATAGATAAGTTTTATCAAATTAAGAGAATTCACCGTTTCTAATTTGCTAAGATGACTTTCATATTAATAACGAAGCAGGTTGATTTTTTAAAAGATTTTTTGTATCTACTGAGAAAATCATTTATTTTTTCTGATGTTAACGTGGAGATTAGAGATTGATTTTCAAATTCCAAACCAATGTTGAGCTCCCAATAAGCTCAATTAGATTATGATGCGTTTTTTAAAAGGATATTACTGTATCCAGAATTCTAACATATTGTTTATAATTTTGCCCTGTGATTGGGAGAGATATTGGCTGATGGAAAAATTGAGGAGGGAGCGCTAGCGTGATGCGTGAAATGGGCATAAAAAACTTAACTTGTTGATATTTAAAAAGGCCTTTCTATCTATGTAGCTGTCCCACTCAGTCAAAGGCTTTTCAAATATAGGGAACATGTCTCATGTGCCATTTCAAGAGTAAAGATTGGCCTGAATCATTCTATTTTTGAAGGTACTCTGAAATAAATGTTAATACAGAGTGAATTTTTGAGGATTCCAACAGCAGGGGAAAAACAGTGAGGTACATGAGGTGAGCAGAGAGGCATATTTTAATGGCCTGGCTTCCCCCCAGAAACATCACTGAAATAAACACTCGTGTGAGATTGCTTTATTCAAGAGGGCTGTCCTTAGAAAGTGGGAGTGAGAAGAAAGAGGAGAGGGTCAGGGATGAGCATATTCAATGCTGTGCTTCCTAGTAGCCCAAGCTTGGTATCAAATATGACCAGAGGTGACTTTATTATTAAACCAATAAAGTTTAACTGTAAGGCAAACTTCCAAAGAGTTTGTAAAACATTTGACCTAAAACATTTTTCTAATTCTCTCAAAGAGAATCCCCTACTAGCTGTATGAACATTGACTCCACAAATTTGAAGCTGCTCTGAACGACAATGGTTGTTTGATCTCATGAAACCATCTTCTGAGAGGCCTTACGAATAACTGCTTCTCGGCACAGTCCACTTAGGAGGAAGAAAAGAATGGAATATATCCACTGTTGGTGAAATAACACAATTCTCACAACAAAAGACTGCTGTGTACCAAATAGAAGAGAGAGGGCACACTAGTACTGAGTTGGCATTCGCATATTTACATGCCTGTAAGGCAGCCTGACAGCTACAAAGTTAGGCCACATCTCATATATTTTCAGCAGAGCAGGGGGAAGCATGATGCATTCCTTTCTCTTTTCAAAGAAAGAGAGAACACCTTACAATAATGTCTTACTGTATTCTGAGAGACCCTCAGCTCATTCAGGAGGTACTTTTAGGAAACATGTACATATTTGTCCCATGACCTTGGATAAATTACTACATTGTATAAACTGGAGATTCAGCTTTATCTTTAGAGGGACTAATCTAAATTCCAATAGTTCAACTCTGGATTCAGCCTAACCATATTAAATGTGATGTTACTGTTGTATTTCTTTTATGGCTTTCAGGAAAAGAAACAAAACACTCTCAAATAGTATAAGCATAAAAAGATTTATTATGGTATAAAGATCATTAAAATCTAGGACAAGCGCGGTGGCTCACGCCTGTAATCCCAGCACTTTGGGAGGCCGAGGCGAGTGGATCACGAGGTCAGGAGTTCAAGATCAGCCTGACCAACATGGTGAAACCGCGTCTCTACTAAAAATACAAAAATTAGCCGGGTGTGGTGGCACGCGCCTGTCGTCCCAGCTACTCAGGAAGCTGAGGCAGTAGAATTGCTTGAACCCAGGAGGCAGAGGTTGCAGTGAGCCGATATCGCGCCACTGCACTCCAGCCTGGGCAACAAGAGCAAGACTCCGTCTCAAAAAAAAAAAAAAAAAAAACAAACTGATAGAGGCCAGCTGTGGTGGCTCATGCCTGTAATCCGAGCACTTTGGGAGGCCGAGGCATGGAGATTGCTTGAGGTCATGAGTTCGTGACCACCCTGGCCAACATGGTGAAACCCCGTCTCCACTTTCTTTCAATTTTTAAAAGAAAAAATTAGCTGGGTGTGGTGGCAGGCACCTGTAATCCCAGCTACTTGAGAGGCTGAGGCAGGAGGAAAGCCTGAACCTGGGAAGCAAAGGTTAAAGTGGGCCAAGATTGTGCCACTGCACTCCAGCCTGGGCAATACAGCAAGACTCTGTCTCAAAAAAAAAAAAATGAAAAAAAATGAAAAAAAAATCTGATAGAAAAGTGTAGACACAGATTTTAGACTGAATGTCAGAGAATGATTTTTCTGAACCACATTGCAAATTGGCTCCCTAAAAGAAGATACTGTCAGAAATCAGTAAACACTGAATCAGACAGCTGCTGAACCACCACAGGCTTCTCCCTTCAGAAACACGCAGCAAATATTAGATGGTTGGGTCAATCCAAGTATCCGTAGGGAATAAATGTATACAGTAATTCTCATGGACTATTTTTGGAGGAAAAATGTTTCATTCATTTAAAGAACAATCTGGCAATACTCCATAAAAATAGGTTATGCATTTTCGATGAATAATTTTACTGAAGGACGATGTATATCCTAAATAAATTCTCTCATGAGAATGAGACAAACATACGAAATATTATTGATTAGGTGGCATCTGAGTGCCCCCTGTGGGACACTGGAGAGGGAAAGTCTGGCAGAGTCTCATTAGAAGCTGATATGCTGAAGTTGGAAGCAGCAAATGAAGTGTACCTATAAAAATCTTAGAAATATGCCAATAAATGAAAAACAATAAATGAAATAAGATATACACCCAATACTTTTTGGAAGAATTGAAAATATATATACATAAAATTGTGTCACATATAAGACTGATTGCTACAAAACACAC
This sequence comes from Pongo pygmaeus, assembly GCF_028885625.2. Taxonomy (NCBI): domain Eukaryota; kingdom Metazoa; phylum Chordata; class Mammalia; order Primates; family Hominidae; genus Pongo; species Pongo pygmaeus. Next base: position 43,128,901 of record NC_072377.2, on the reverse strand, counting down.
AGTAGAAATAAAAATAAAATAGCTAGAAGTAAAATAGTTACTAATAAGAAGAATCTCAGTAGAAGTAGGAAAAGAGATAAAAAGGAATAACTGACAGAATGCACCTAATTACATAAAATAGGATCAAGGCCTGCACAAAACACTGTTGAAAATGTTTTTTGTTTTTTTTTTTTTTTAGTTTTATTATCTTTTTATTATTATTATTATTATACTTTAGGTTTTATGGTACATGTGTGCAATGTGCAGGTAAGTTACATATGTATACATGTGCCATGCTGGTGTGCTGCACCCACTAACTCGTCATCTAGCATTAGGTATATCTCCCAATGCTATCCCTCCCCCCTCCCCCCACCCCACAACAGTCCCCGAAGTGTGATGTTCCCCTTCCTGTGTCCATGTGTTCTCATTGTTCAATTCCCACCTATGAGTGAGAATATGTGGTGTTTGGTTTTTGTTCTTGCAATAGTTTACTGAGAATGATGATTTGCAATTTCATCCACGTCCCTACAAAGGACATGAACTCATCATTTTTTATGGCTGCATAGTATTCCATGGTGTATATGTGCCACATTTTCTTAATCCAGTCTATCATTGTTGGACATTTGGGTTGGTTCCAAGTCTTTGCTGTTGTGAATAATGCCGCAATAAACATACGTGTGCATGTGTCTTTATAGCAGCATGATTTATAGTCCTTTGGGTATATACCCAGTAATGGGATGGCTGGGTTGAATGGAATTTCTAGTTCTAGATCCCTGAGGAATCGCCACACTGACTTCCACAAGGGTTGAACTAGTTTACAGTCCCACCAACAGTGTAAAAGTGTTCCTATTTCTCCACATCCTCTCCAGCACCTGTTGTTTCCTGACTTTTTAATGATTGCCATTCTAACTGGTGTGAGATGGTATCTCATTGTGGTTTTGATTTGCATTTCTCTGATGGCCAGTGATGGTGAGCATTTTTTTCATGTGTTTTTTGGCTGCATATATGTCTTCTTTTGAGAAGTGTCTGTTCATGTCCTTCACCCACTTTTTGATGGGGTTGTTTTTTTCTTGTAAATTTGTTGGAGTTCATTGTAGATTCTGGATATTAGCCCTTTGTCAGATGAGTAGGTTGGGAAAATTTTCTCCCATTTTGTAGGTTGTCTGTTCACTCTGATGGTAGTTTCTTTTGCTGTGCAGAAGCTCTTTAGTTTAATTAGATCCCATTTGTCAATTTTGGCTTTTGTTGCCATTGCTTTTGGTGTTTTAGACATGAAGTCCTTGCCCATGCCTATGTCCTGAATGGTAATGCCTAGGTTTTCTTCTAGGGTTTTTATGGTTTTAGGTCTAACATTTAAGTCTTTAATCCATCTTGAATTAATTTTTGTAAAAGGTGTAAGGAAGGGATCCAGTTTCAGCTTTCTACATATGGCTAGCCAGTTTTCCCAGCACCATTTATTAAATAGGGAATCCTTTCCCCATTTCTTGTTTTTGTCAGGTTTGTGAAAGATCAGATAGTTGTAGATATGTGGCGTTATTTCTGACGGCTCTGTTCTGTTCCATTGCGCTATATCTCTGTTTTGTTACCAGTACCATGCTGTTTTGGTTACTGTAGCCTTGTAGTATAGTTTGAAGTCAGGTAGTGTGATGCCTCCAGCTTTGTTCTTTTGGCTTAGGATTGACTTGGTGATGCGGGCTCTTTTTTGGTTCCATATGAACTTTAAAGTAGTTTTTTCCAATTCTGTGAAGAAAGTCATTGGTAGCTTGATGGGGATGGCATTGAATCTGTAAATTACCTTGGGAGGATGGTCATTTTCACGATACTGATTCTTCCTATCCATGAGCATGGAATGTTCTTCCATTTGTTTGTATCCTCTTTTATTTCCTTGAGCAGTGGTTTGTAGTTCTCCTTGAAGAGGTCCTTCACATCCCTTGTAAGTTGGATACCTAGGTATTTTATTCTCTTTGAAGCAATTGTGAATGGGAGTTCACTCATGATTTGGTTCTCTGTTTGTCTGTTATTGATGTATAAGAATGCTTGTGATTTTTGTACATTGATTTTGTATCCTGAGACTTTGCTGAAGTTGCTTATCAGCTTAAGGAGATTTTGGGCTGAGACAATGGAGTTTTCTAGATATACAATCATGTCATCTGCCAACAGGGACAATTTGACTTCCTCTTTTCCTAATTGAATACCCTTTATTTCCTTCTCCTGCCTAATTGCCCTGGCAAGAACTTCCAACATTATGTTGAATAGAAGTGGTGAGAGAGGGCATCCCTGTCTTGTGCCAGTTTTCAAAGGGAATGCTTCCAGTTTTTGCCCATTCAGTATGATATTGGCTGTGGGTTTGTCATAGATAGCTCTTATTATTTTGAGATACGTCCCATCAATACCTAATTTATTGAGAGTTTTTAGCATGAAGCATTGTTGAATTTTGTCAAAGGCCTTTTCTGCATCTATTGAGATAATCATGTGGTTTTTGTCTTTGGTTCTGTTTATATGCTGGATTACATTTATTGATTTGCATATATTGAACCAGCCTTGCATCCCAGGGATGAATCCCACTTGATCATGGTGGATAAGCTTTTTGATGTGCTGCTGGATTCTGTTTGCCAGTATTTTATTGAGGATTTTTGCATCAATGTTCATCAAGGATATTGGTCTAAAATTCTCTTTTTTGGTTGTGTCTCTGCCAGGCTTTGGTATCAGGATGATGCTGGCCTCATAAAATGAGTTAGGGAGGATTCCCTCTTTTTCTATTGATTGGAATAGTTTCAGAAGGAATGGTACCAGTTCCTCCTTGTACCTCTGGTAGAATTCGGCTGTGAACCCATCTGGTCCTGGACTTTTTTTGGTTGGTAAGCTATTGATTATTGCCACAATTTCAGCTCCTGTTATTGGTCTATTCAGAGATTCAACTTCTTCCTGGTTTAGTCTTGGGCGGGTGTATGTGTTGAGGAATTTATCCATTTCTTCTAGATTTTCTAGTTTATTTGCGTAGAGGTGTTTGTAGTATTCTCTGATGGTAGTTTGTATTTCTGTGGGATCGGTGGTGCTATCCCCTTTATCTTTTTTTATTGCATCTATTTGATTCTTCTCTCTTTTTTTCTTTATTAATCTTGCTAGCGGTCTATCAATTTTGTTAATCCTTTCAAAAAACCAGCTCCTGGATTCATTAATTTTTTGAAGGGTTTTTTGTGTCTCTATTTCCTTCAGTTCTGCTCTGATTTTAGTTATTTCTTTCCTTCTGCTAGCTTTTGAGTGTGTTTGCTCTTGCTTTTCTAGTTCTTTTAATTGTGATGTTAGGGTGTCAATTTTGGATCTTTCCTGCTTTCTCTTGTGGGCATTTAGTGCTATAAATTTCCCTCTACACACTGCTTTGAATGCATCCTAGAGATTCTGGTATGTTGTGTCTTGGTTCTCATTGGTTTCAAAGAACATCTTTATTTCTGCCTTTATTTCGTTATGCACCCAGTAGTCATTCAGGAGCTGGTTGTTCAGTTTCCATGTAGTTGAGCGGTTTTGAGTGAGATTCTTAATCCTGAGTTCTAGCTTGATTGCACTGTGATCTGAGAGATAGTTCGTTATAATTTCTGTTCTTTTACATTTATTGAGGAGAGCTTTACTTCCAAGTATGTGGTCAGTTTTGGAATAGGTGTGGTGTGGTGCTGAACAAAATGTATATTCTGTTGATTTGGGGTGGAGAGTTCTGTAGATGTCTATTAGGTCTGCTTGGTGCAAAGCTGAGTTCAATTCCTGGGTATCCTTGTTGACTTTCTGTCTTGTTGATCTGTCTAATGTTGACAGTGGGGTGTTAAAGTCTCCCATTATTAATGTATGGGAGTCTAAGTCTCTTTGTAGGTCACTCAGGACTTGCTTTATGAATCTGGGTGCTCCTGTATTGGGTGCATATATATTTAGGATAGTTAGCTCTTCTTGTTGAATTGATCCCTTTACCATTATGTGGTGGCCTTCTTTGTCTCTTTTGATATTTGTTGGTTTAAAGTCTGTTTTATCAGAGACTAGGATTGCAACCCCTGCCTTTTTTTGTTTTCCATTTGCTTGGTAGATCTTCCTCCATCCCTTTATTTTGAGCCTATGTGTGTCTCTGCATGTGAGATGGGTTTCCTGAATACAGCACACTGATGGGTCTTGAGTCTTTATCCAATTTGCCAGTCTGTGTCTTTTAATTGGAGCATTTAGTCCATTTACATTTAAAGTTAATATTGTTATGTGTGCATCTGATCCTGTCATTATGATGTTAGCTGGTTATTTTGCTCGTTAGTTGATGCAGTCTCTTCCCAGTCTTGATGGTCTTTACATTTTGGCATGATTTTGCAGCGGCTGGTACCGGTTGTGCCTTTCCATGTTTAGCGCTTCCTTCAGGAGCTCTTTTAGGGCAGGCCTGGTGGTGACAAAATCTCTCAGCATTTGCTTGTCTGTAAAGTATTTTATTTCTCCTTCACTTATGAAGCTTAGTTTGGCAGGATATGAAATTCTGGGTTGAAAATTCTTTTCTTTAAGAATGTTGAATATTGGCCCCCACTCTCTTCTGGCTTGTAGGGTTTCTGCCGAGAGATCCGCTGTTAGTCTGATGGGCTTCCCTTTGATGGTAACCCGCCCTTTCTCTCTGGCTGCCCTTAACATTTTTTCCTTCATTTCAACTTTGGTGAATCTGACAATTATGTGTCTTGGAGTTGCTCTTCTCGAGGAGTATCTTTGTGGCGTTCTCTGTATTTCCTGAATCTGAATGTTGGCCTGCCTTGCTAGATTGGGGAAGTTCTCCTGGATAATATCCTGCAGAGTGTTTTCCAACTTGTTTCCATTTTCCCCGTCACTTTCAGGTACACCAATCAGACGTAGATTTGGTCTTTTCACACAGTCCCACATTTCTTGGAGTCTTTGCTCGTTTCTTTTTCTTCTTTTTTCTCTAAACTTCCCTTCTCACTTTATTTCATTCATTTTATCTTCCAGGGCTGATACCCTTTTTTCCATTTGATCGCATCGGCTCCTGAGGCTTCTGCATTCTTCACGTAGTTCTCGAGCCTTGGTTTTCAGCTCCATCAGCTCCTTTAAGCACTTCTCTGTATTGGTTATTCTAGTTATACATTCTTCTAAATTTTTTTCGAAGTTTTCAACTTCTTTGCCTTTGGTTTGGATATCCTCCCATAGCTCGGAGTAATTTGATCATCTGAAGCCTTCTTCTCTCAGCTCGTCAAAGTCATTCTCCGTCCAGCTTTGTTCCGTTGCTGGTGAGGAACTGCGTTCCTTTGGAGGAGGAGAGGTACTCTGCTTTTTAGAGTTTCCAGTTTTTCTGCTCTGTTTTTTCCCCATCTTTGTGGTTTTATCTACTTTTGTCTTTGATGATGGTGATGTACAGATGGGTTTTTGGTGTGGATGTCCTTTCTGTTAGTTTTCCTTCTAACAGACAGGACCCTTAGCTGCAGGTCTGTTGGAGTACCTGGCCAGCCGTGTGAGGTGTCAGTCTGCCCCTGCTGGGGGGTGCCTCCCAGTTAGGCTGCTCGGGGGTCAGGGGTCAGGGACCCCTTGAGGAGGCAGTCTGCACATTCTCAGATCTCCAGCTGTGTGCTGGGAGAACCACGGCTCTCCTCAAAGCTGTCAGACAGGGACATTTAAGTCTGCAGAGGTTACTGCTGTCTTTTTGTTTGTCTGTGCCCTGCCCCGAGAGGTGGAGCCTACAGAGGCAGGCAGGCCTCCTCGAGCTGTGGTGGGCTCCACCCAGTTCAAGCTTCCCAGCTGCTTTGTTTACCTAAGCGAGCCTGGGCAATGGCGGGCGCCCCTCCCCCAGCCTCGCTGCCGACTTGCTGTTTGATCTCAGACTGCTGTGCTAGCAATCAGCGAGACTCCGTGGGTGTAGGACCCTCTGAGCCAGGTGCGGGCTATAATCTCCTGGGGCACTGTTTCCTAAGCCCGTCGGAAAAGCACAGTATTTGGGTGGGAGTGACCCGATTTTCCAGGTGCCGTCTGTCACCCCTGAAAAGGGAACTCCCTGACCCCTTGTGCTTCCCGAGTGAGGCAATGCCTCGCCCCTGCTTTGGCTGGTGCACGGTGCACTCACCCACTGACCTGCACCCACTGTCTGGCACTCCCTAGTGAGATGAACATGGTACCTCAGATGGAAATGCAGAAATCACCTGTCTTCTGCGTCGCTCACGCTGGGAGCTGTAGACCAGAGATGTTCCTATTCGGCCATCTTGGCTCCTCCTCCCACTGTTGAAAATGTTACATCAACTCAAGTTATTTTCTCCTTAGGTATAAAAATCATAGCACCTTTGAGGTCTCCCTTTCATGTAGTGAGATGAGTGTAGACAAAAAAAGAAAATGTATGGATTTAAGAAAGTCCTGGGATGCTCCTTTTCACAACCTAGCCTATTTTATTCATTACTCAATGTGATTGGCGTGCTGCAGGTCCTGGATTCTGGATACAGATTCTAGCAGAATTAGCTTTCTGATCTCGGACTATGATCTAACCTCATTGTGTCTCCTATCTACAACCGCTCAATGCCTCTAAAATATGCAAGAAGAATGAGACATAGTAGGTGTAATTGTCTAGGCTGCCCTGCAATAAGGACACACTTTCTATAGTGAATAGACAGTCAGTAACTGGATCGTGCCACCAGTGGGACATCTCCATTGCTCTCTTTCCTTGGCTGATTCAATCATAGCAACCCAGCAGCGTTTTCAGAGTATCTTTCAGAATGATACAATTTTGGCCTTAATCCTATGCAAGGCAAATTAGTGTTAATCTCCTGCTTATTTGAATAGCTGGTTTCTGGCCTATATACAAGACAAAACATTCTATAAAAACACACACTCAGTACTAGCCAGTGTTATTTACCTCTTTTCCTAGCTCAACTATATTGCTGGCCTTGTCGCAAGACTGAACCCATGGAGTTTTGTCCATCAACCCTGGAAGAACAGTCCTGGAGGTAGGCAGGTCCAGAGTGCATGTCACATGCCACCAGGAGATGCCAGCGCTTGCAGAGCTGAACAGACACATACTCAGGATGCCTTCATAAACTGCTCACAATCAGGGCTTGAAATACAGAGCAACCCAGGAAGGGGGAGGGGAACAAACCTTTTGTTGCTCAAGACTCACAGTGAGATAGGAGTTTGGCAGGACTAGTTTTGCAAGACAAACAGGAGGCTAGGTCCCCAAGACACAGGTCACAATACCCTCTTGATAAGACATGATTCCTTTAAAAAAAAAAAAAGCCCAAACTAGCTAGAAGGAAGATGGCTACAAAAGCAACCTCTGGTTACCCTCTTTGCTCATTATATGCTAATTATTATGCATTGGGATGCTAAAAGACACTAACACCCGAGCAATCACTGTGACTGTTTACAAATGCCATTGCAATGCCCAAGAGTTACTCTGTATATTCTGTAAGGGGGAGAAACTCCTGGTTCCACAAGCTCACGTCCCTTTCCCAGACAACTAAAGAAATAATCGACCCCTTGTTTAGCATATAATCCAGAAATAGCCATAAAATAGCCAGCTAGCCACCCTGCCCCCTTTGCTACCCTGACTATCAGGTAGCCTCCTTTTTGTTCCTTAGTTTCCTTAGTAAACTTGCTTTCACATTACTCTGTTGGCTTGCTCTTGAATTCTTTTTGGCTCAAAGTCAAGTACCTACTTGGTCTCCCAGGCTAAACTCCAATTTTAGGGGTATCCTTGCATCAACAGCACCACTGCTTTCAGCCAATGCCCTGGAAGGAGCTCCTCACACCCCAGTAGAGACCCTCATTATGTTATTGTAAACTTCCTTGGGACTGTCCATCTAGGAGCAAGAAGTCTCTATGATGGAGATAATTCCTTTTATAGTTCTTCCTCTCCAAAGTGCCTTAAAGTTTTCTCAATTATAAAACTTTGATTTATACGTAATCTAGAATATGCTAAGGAGCTTTACTTTTAGATGAACTCAGAATTCATAGTTCTTTGTACATGACAATTGAAGCCTGTTCCTTATTCTCCACCTGTGTGGAGTCAGGACTGCTCTCTGCAGTCCAGGCGGTCCCCGGAAGCTGCTGAAAACCGACGATTCCATCAAGAAGGAACCCGAAAAGGAGAGGAACCCCTGCCTTTCTGCAGGCCTGCAATACGACCTGCTTCAACTGCTGCCCTGGAAGGAGCCCGAGGCACCTCAGTGGGGACCCTCATGCTGTCTCTGGGGACTTTCGCACTGGAACTGTGCCCTGCACGCATAAGAGCCTTGAGGTCTCTGCTGTGGAGATCATTCCATAATTTGTTCTTCCTCTCCGGAATGTCCTAAACATTTTTATTTAGAAAAACTCTCTTCATGTAGTGAATAATATGCAATGTGCTAAGGAAATTTTCTTTTAGATCTACTCAAAATTGTGATGGTTCTTCCATCGAAACTGTACACATTGATTAAAGCCTTTCCCTTATTCTCCAACTGTGGAATCAAAACTAGTATATCAAGGTTGGTATAGATGGGCCTGAAGCAGACAGAAAGGGGGCAGGGACCCAGCTCAGAGCTTTTTCTTTTTCTTTTGAGTATTATTACTATTATTTAAGATGGGGGTCTCGCTGGGTCGCCTAGGCCGGTGTGCAGTGGCGTGATCAGGCTTTAGTCTAAGTTCCAGGGGCCTTTGAGGAGCTGTGGATACTAACAGGGTGGGAGGGGACAGCTGGGTGGATCATATGCTGGAGTTGCTTCGAAACTGACTGTGGCCCTCCAGATAAAGGCAGAAAACCGGCATTAGCAGTGTTCTTTAAATCAGGGGTCCCCAATCCCTCCACCACGGACCGGTTAAGAACCAGGCCCCAAAGCAGGAGGTGAGCAGTGGGCAAGCGAGCGTTACTGACTGAGCTCCGCCTAGCGTCACAGGAGTGCGAGGGTTCTCACAGGAGTGCGAACCCTACTGTGAACTGCGCATGCGCAGGACTAAGACTAGCTTTTGCTCTCCTTTTGAGAATCTATTGCGTGCCTGATTATTTGAGTTCTAACACCTTCATCCCGAAACCATCCCCACACCCCTCTCCATCCGTAGAAAAATTGTATTCCACTAAACTGGTCCCCGGTGCCAAAAACGTTGCGGATCTCTGCTTTAAATGGTTTAAATGTTACATTGTAACGAAGAGTGGAGGACCGCCTCACTTGGAGCCGACGGCACCTGCGCACAGCGGAGCTGGTTGAAGGGGCCCCGATGGGGTGGGACAGGTGTAGCCTCCTCACCTCATTTTCCCCTGCGCTTCACAGACATCTAGCAGACTGCCTGCACCATCAAGATCTGGACTGCAGAGCACGTCTTTCACCACCAGTGGGAAACTGTTACAACAGCTGCAATGCACAAATACCCAAGCCCTGAGAACCTGAGCAGGGTGTGGGTTGATGTGTTGGAAGGAAATATAGATCCTTCTGGAAAGTTGCACAGCCACACACTTCTCTGCACAGAGTGGGAACTGCAAGTCCCTTACTGTTGCAGCAAGAGCCAAAACATAGTCTTCAGGACCCAGAAAAAAAAACTATTTTGACTCAAGAAACCATAATCATTGTGAAAAGAATCAGCCTCAGCAGTTACCTTGAAGAACTGAAGACAAGTACAATATCTTCAAATGCTAATAAAGGCTGAGAAGCACTGGAATGGGTAATACTTAAACTACATGTTAAGATTGAGAAATTGCTGGCTTCAAAAAGAGGAAGCATAAGAACTCTGATAGTAGCAGCATCATTTACAGAGAAATGATAATGAATGTTGGAAGACAACATCAAGTACCCCAGTCTCTCCAACCTGGCAATCTGTTATTTTAAAACCGTATCTTAGGTAGATTTTTTTAAAAAATAGACTGATAGAAGACTTTGTGACATGGGATAAAAACAAAGAGGTTCAGGGTGTCTAAATAAAAGGGATCATCTAAAATAAGTGTTGTTTGAAACGACTGTCTAATTTTGAGAGTTCCAGTATTTATGTGAAAATTTAAAAATTTTTCAAAAAGTACTTGGCAGTATGTATTGACATTGAATCATTTTAAGGTGGAATTTTAAAGCTTTTCACATCTGGGAACACTCCCCGACTTTGGTGGAACTTCAGAACAAAGCAGAGCCACCTCTTATATACACACAATTGCCCTGCTGCCATAAACTTCAACAGCTTGCATGAGGAAATTCACTTTAAAAGGAGAAATTGCTCAGTTTTAAATGATATTAATGTGTATAAAATAACTTGCTCTGCTATAAACCACCATTAAAAACAAGTGTTTTGGTTTAGTACTTGAATATTTTTGGAGTAAAAATTATCCCTAAAGTAGTATATGACTCCCAGAAACATATGCTTTTATTATAATAAAAAGTAATATATTGATTTGTCAAAGTTTTATAACATAGTAAAGGTATTACCTTCCTTGGATTTGTACTTTATGCTTTAATATGCTGTACCATGAGCTGGCTACATTAATTGGAAAAATAAATTCATTGCTTGAGAAACAAAAGAGAAAATGAAGAGTGGAGATAGATTAAAGGGGACTGAAAGACGATCCCTAGCCTTGTGCCTTCTGAGTTAACAACCACAGGGTTCCAGAGCGTCAACTCCAGATCAGACAATTCCAGGCAGCTACAGATGTCTGCCTTGGTGAGTCTTGCCCAGGATCTGGAAGTCCAAGATGAAAGCGCCAGTGATTCAGCTCCTGGTGAGGGCTGTCTTCCTGTCATGCCAATGGCCATGTTGTAGCTGTGTTCTCACATGGCACAGAAGGAGAGACAGAAGTGGGTAGAAGGGCAAGAGAAGAAAGGGAGAGAAGGAGACAGACCTGGTATCTCTTCCTCTTCTCATTAGGGCACTAATCCCATTATGAAACCCCAACCCTCATGACCTCATCTAAACTTAATTGTCTCCCAAAGGCCCCATCTCCAAATACCATCACTTGGAGGTTAGTTAATCAAAATTATCACAAATTTTGGGGGAACATAATTCAGTGCCGAACACCAAGTGTATGCGACGTTCTTATAATCTCTGCCCATCTCAGGTCCTGCAGCAACTAAGACTCATTCCTTCTTGTGGGCATGCCAGGAGAAAGATTTATGTGTCTTCACAACTTTAGTGTAAAGATTTGGTGTAAAGGTTTCCAGCCTTTACACCAAAATCCTTGGGCAGAGATGAAAAACATGCAGTAGAGAATACACCTGGGACTTTTACACTTTCCTGTCCCCTCAAATGTTAGAAATCAAAACCCATAAACTAGATGATGGCATTAATTTAGTCTAGCTGTGATTACATCAATCTTTTCACATAGTGGCAGTTCTAAGTATCAGTACAGAGAAGCTTAGATGTTGCATCTTATTGGAATGTGGAACTAGAGCTGTGTTTGCTTTGCACTCATTATTAGACTAATTAAATGTCAATTATCCATGTCATAAAAAATAAGTAGATGGTGAAAGATGAGTTAGAGTGTTTTTGTGGTTTGGATATGGAGGGGGCTTCCCATCTGATCATCCTCATTTTCTGTTCTGAAGTCTCAAAATCTGCTTTAAAAAAAAAATAAAACCACAATCCCGATCCTCTGATAACCCATTATTCCATTAACCAATTAACCGTTAACCCATAAGTGGATTAAGACATCAGACGGGCAGAGCCCTCAAGACCCAATCACCGCTTAAAGGCCCTACCTCTCAATATTGTTACATTGGGGATTAAGTTTCAACATGAGTTTCAGAAGGGACAAACATTCAAACCACAACATCCCTGAATAGCAATTAATTCTAAAGAGAAATTAATTGTTATCTTAGATGACATGATTGTGATTTCAGTTTGAAACCTTTTAAAGGTCTAGGGGATAAAGGGACTATGAATGCAGCCCTGGCTTTGGCTCCCTCAAGGGCTGCTTCTGTGTGCAACACCCAGATTAGATTACCTGCTAAGATTTCTGGGCTGGCCAATCTGAAAGCAATATGGAATTGTGTAATCCAAGGGCTCCTGAACACAAGGGAAAAGGTGTTTCATCCAATCTCACAGCAGGAGACACCAGCTTTTGTGTTTTTATACTTTTCTGGCCAAGTGCGTGGTCCTAATCAGATCATAGGAAGCATAGTGGTGACATTAATTCTAGAAGCAAATTGTAACAGAAGATGGAATTAGTGGTATTAACATAAAACCCTAACATCTTAGATGAAACTCAATCTGTGATAGGGTGGTTTAAGTGATAAAAAGAAAAGGTACTCCTTAACCTGTGGAGGGAAAGCTCTTTTGAGGAACCCTGGTTAATAGTTTATTATTGTCCCAATCCACATTGCTAGTCCTGGAGCAGAGACTGCAATCTTGTTCTCCAGGCAGAGAAAAGCTTGAGGAGAAGTGTGTCCTCAAAGACAACTTGGGATGTTAGTGAGAAGCAGGACAGTGGTAGTCACTCAATTCTTTCATTTCCTTCTTGTCTTTTATTTTCTATTTATTTTTGTTGTAAAATACACAAAACAAAATTTACCATCTACCATGAATTCTGAGTCTATCTAGAAGTAAAGTTCCTTAGCATATTCTTGATTGCACAAAGATAGTTTTTATAATTGGGAAATCTTTAAGGTACTTTGGAGAAGAAGAACTAAATAAGGAATGATCTCCATCATAGACTTCTTGCTCCTGGTACTTTGGAGAGAAGAACTAAACAAGGAATGATCTCCAATATAGAGACTTCTTGCTCCTGTTGCCTCTATCTAGAAGGCAGAGTCCCAAGCAAGTTTACAATAACATCATGAGGGTCCCCAATGGGGTGTGAGGAGCTCCTTCCAGAACATTGGTTGAAAGCAGTGGTGCTGTTGATGCAAGGGTACCCCCAGAATTGGCATTCAGCCAGGGAAGCCAAGTGGATACTTTGCTTGTACCAGAAAGAATTCAAGAGCAAGCCAACAGAGTAATGTGAAAGCAAGTCTATTAAGGAAACAAAAAGAAGGCTACTCCCGTAGTCAGGGTAGCATCAGGGGACAGGGCAGCTAGCTGGCTATTTTATGGCTATTTCTTGATTATATGCTAAATGAGGGGTTGACTATTTCTTTAGTTATCTGGGAAAGAGGCAGGAGCTTGTGGACCAGGGGTTTATCTACCTTACAGAAGATACAGAGTAACTCTTGGGCATTGCCATTGCATTTATAAACAGTCATTGCTCTGGTGGTAGTCTTTTAGCATGCCAATGCATAATAATTAGCATATAATGAGCAATGAATGTAACCTGAGGTAGCTTTTATGCCATATTCCTTCTAGCTGGTTTGGGCTTTTTTAAAACAATTTTTTAATTTTTTTAAAGGAATCTGGTACGGGGTATTGTGACCTGTGTCTTGAGGACCTAGCATCCTGTTTGTCTTGAGAAACTAGTCCTGCCAAACTCCTATCTCACTGTGAGTCATGAGCAAGAAAAGTTTTTTTTTCCCTTTAAAAAAACACTGAAGAACAGGGTTCTTCAGTGTGTCAAGCTTTGATTGTGAGCAGTTTAAGGAGATGTCCTGGGTATGTGTCTGTTCAGTTCTGCAAGCGCTGGCACCTCCTGGCTGGTTTGGGACCCACTGAACCCTGCCATTGGCAGAATCCATCTTTTATTTTTTTTCGAGAGGGAGTTTCGCTTTTGTTGCCCAGGCTGGAGGACAATGGCACGATCTCGGCTCACTGCAACCTCTGCCTCCCAGGTTCAAGTGATTTTCCTGCCTTACCCTCTCAAGTAGCTTGGATTACAGGCATGCACCACCATGCCCAGCTAATTTTATATTTTTAGTAGAGACGGGGCTCACCTTGTTGACCAGGCTGGTCTCGACCTCCTGACCTCAGGTGACCCATTTGCCTCAGCCTTCCAAAGTGCTGGGATTACAGGCACGAGCCACCATGCCTGGCCGAATTCATCTTTTCTTAAAGCTACTGGAGCTCCTTTGTGGTTTCAGCCACTGATTTCCGGACATGTGGGTTTTGATGGCGATTGGGTCCCTCTTGAGTCTGAGAACAGCTCCGAGCCTGCTGGAAACCCAAAACAGCAGCCCACACACACCTAGTTTTACATCTTTACAGAGCAAAGGGCATTGGCAGGAGTGGTGGCTCAGCACAGCAAGTGATCTAGTGCCCAGGCACAGGTTTGTTCTTGGTCCTGTCCTGGTGGCATGTGACAAGCACTCTGGACCTGCCTACCTGCACGACTGTTCTTCCAGGGTTGGTGGACAGAACTCCATGGGTTCAGCCTTGTGATGAGGCCAGCCATGTAGCTGAAGGAGGAAAAGAGGTAAATGACTCAGGCTAGTACTGAGTGTGTGTGTGTGTGTGTGTGTGTGTGTGTGTTTGAGATGGAGTCCTGCTCTGTCACTCAGGCTGGAGTGCTGTGGCGTGATCTTGGCTCACTGCAACCTCTGCCTCCCAGGTTCAAGCGATTCTCCTGCCTCAGCCTCCTGAGTAGCTGAGACTACAGATGCGTGCCACCACGCCTGGCTAATTTTTGTATTTTTAGTAGAGATAGGGTTTCACCATGTTGGTCAGGCTGGTCTTGAGCTCCTGACCTCGTGATCTGCCAGCCTTGGCCTCCCAAAGTGCTGGGATTACAGGCATGAGCCACCACACCGGAATGAGTGTGTTTTTATAATATGCTTTTTCTTGTATATAGGCCAGAAACCAGCTATTCTAATAAGCAGGAGATTAACACTAATTTGCCTTGCAAATCAGTTCAGAGTAGGATTAAGGTGAAAATTGTATCATTCTGGAAGATACTCTGAAAACGCTGCTGGGTTGCTATGATTGAATCAGCCAAGGAAAGAGAGCAATGGCGATGTCCCACTGGTGGCACGATCCAGTTACTGACTGTCCATTCACTATAGAAAGTGTGTCCTTATTTCAGGGCAGCCTAGACAATTATACCTACTATGTCTCATTCTTCTTGCATATTTTAGAGGCATTGACTGGTTGTAGATAGGAGATACAATGAGGTTAGACCATAGTCCAAGATCAGAAAGCTAATTCTGCTAGAATCTGAATTCAGGATCCAGGTCCTGCAGCATGCCAATCACTTTGAGTAATGAATAAAATATTAGCCTAGGCTAGGTTGTGAAAAGGAGCATCCCACTCGTCTCTACTAAAAATACAAAAAAAAAAAAAAAAAAAAAAGCCGGGCGTGGTGGCGGGCACCTGTAGTCCCAGTTACACGGGAGGCTGAGGCAGGAGAATGGCGAGAACCCGGGAGGCGGAGCTTGCAGTGAGCCGAGATCGCGCCACAGCACTCCATCCTGGGCTACAGAGCAAGACTCTGTCTCAAAAAAAAAAAAAAAAAAAAAAAGAAAAAATGGAGCATCCTAATCCTAGGACTTTCGTAAAGCCATACATTTTCTTCTTTCTTTCTTCCTTCCTTCTTTTTCTTTTTTTTTCTTTCTTTTTTTTTTTTTGAGTTTCACTTTTGTTGCCCAGGCTGGAGTTCAATGGCGTCATGTTGGCTCACCGCAACCTCTGCCTCGCAGGTTCAAGCGATTCTCCTGCTTCAGCCTCCCGAGTAGCTTGGATTACAGGCATGCGCCACCACGCCCAGCTAATTTTGTATTTTTAGTAGAGATGGTCTCCATGTTGCCCAGGCTGGTCTAAAACTCCCGACCTCAGGTGATCCGCCCCCCTCGGCCTCCCAAAATGTTGGGATTACAGGCGTGAGCCACTGCGCGCCCGGCAGCCATATATTTTCTATTTGTGTCTACACTCATCTATCTATATGAAAGAGAGACCTCAAAGGTGCTATGATTTTTATACTTAAGGGGAAAATAAGTTGAATTGATTTAACATTTTTAACAGTGCTTTGTGCAGGTCCCAATCCTATTTTATGTAATTAGATGCATTTTATTACTTATTGCCTTTTATCTCCTTTCATACTTCTACTGAAATTCTTACTACTATTTTATTTCCAGCTATTTTATTTTTATTTCTATTGTGTGTTTTGTAGCAATCTGTCTTACATGTGACACATTTTTTTGTGTATATAGATTTTCAATTATTACAAAAAGTATTGGAGCGTGTATCTTATTTTGTTTACTATTTTCCATTTATTGACAAGTTTCTAAGATCTTTATAGGAACATTTAACCTGCTGCTTCCAACTTCAGCATATCAGCTTCTGATGAGCCTTTGCCACACTTTCCCTCTCCAGTGTCCCACAGGGGAGACTCAGATGCAACCTAATCACCAATATCACATGTATTAGTCTCATTCTCATGAGAATTTATTTAGGATATACATCATCCTCCAGCTGAATTGTGCATTGAAAATGCATAACCTAATTTTTTGGAGTATTGCCAGATTGTTTTTTAAATAAATTAAGTATTTGTCCTCCAAAAATAGATCATGATAATTACTGTATACATTTATTCCCTATAGACACTTGGATTGATCCAGTCGTCCAATATTTGAGGCGTGTTTCTGAAGAGAGAAGGCCAGGGTGGTTCAGCTGCTGTCTGATTCAGGGTTTACTGATTTTTGACAGCATCTTGTTTTAGGGAGCCAGTTTGCAATTGGTTCAGAAAATCATTCCCTGACATTCAATCTAAAATCTATGTCTACACATTTTTATCATATTTTAAGAGAATTTTATCCCATAATAAATAGTTTTCTGCTTATACTATATGAGAGTGTTTTCTTTTCCTAAAATCCATAAAAGAAATTGACCAGTAATATCACGTTTAATATGGTGAATCTTAATCCGTAGTTGAACCATTTGAATTTAGATTTGTCCATCTGAAGGTAAAGTTGAATCTCAAGTTTTTGCAATATATCAATATATCCATGGTCACAGGACAAATAATAATATGTAAATGTTTCTTAAAAGTACTTCCAGAATGAGCTGAGGGTCTCTTAGCAGATGACAAAATACTATTGTAAGGTGTTCTCTCTTTCTTTAAAGAGAGAAAGGAATTTATCCTGCTTCCCCCTGCTCTGGTGAAAATGTATGAGATGTGGCCTAACTTTGTAGTTGTCATGCTAACTTACATGCATGAAAATCTGTGAATGCCAACTCAATACTAGTGTTCCCTGCCTCTTCTGTTTGGTACACTGGGGTCTTTTGTTGTGAGAATTGTGTTATCTCCCAACAGTGGATATATTCTGTCCTTTTCTTCCTCCCAAGTGAACTGTGCTGAGAAGCAGTTATTCATAAGGCCTCTCAGAAGATGGTTTCATGAGATCAAACAACCATTAGTGTTCACAGCAGTTTCCAATTTGTGGAGTCGGTGTTCACACAAGTAGTAGGGGATTCTCTTTGAGAGAATTATAAAAATGTTTTAAGACAAATGTTTTACAAACTCTTTGGAAGTTTGCCTTACAGTTAAACTTTATTGGTTTAATAATAAAGTCACCTCTGGTCATGCTTGATACCAAGCTTGGACAACTAGGAAGCACAGCATTGAATATGCTCATCCCTGCCCCTCTCCTTTGTCTTCTCACTGCCACTTCCTAAGGACAGCACTCTTGAATAAAGCAATCTCACAGGAGTGTTTATTTCAGTAATGTTTTTTGGGGGAAGCCAGCCCATTAAAACATACCTTTCTGCTCACCTTATGTACTTCACTGTTTTGCCCTGCTGTTGGAATCCTCAAAAATTCACTCTGTATTAACATTTACTTCAGAGTACCTTCAAAAATGGAATGACTCAGGCCAATCTTGACTCTCGATATGCTGCAAATGAGACATGTTCCCTACATTTAAACAGTCTTTGACTGAGTGGGACAACTACATAGAAAGAAAGTCCTTTTTAAATACCAACAAGTTTAAGTATTTATACCACCTTTTCATGCGTCATTCTAGCACCCCCTCTTCAATTTTTTGATCATCCAATATCTTTCCCAAACCACAGGGCCAAATCATAAACTATATGTTAACATTCTGAATCCAGTAATATACTTTAAAAAATGCATCATAATCTAATGGAGTTTATCAGGAACTCAACTTTGGTTTGGCATTTGAAAATCAATCTCTATTATTCTCCACATTAACAGCAGAAAAAATATATGATAATCTCAGTAGATACAAAAAATCTTGTAAAAAATTCAACCCTGCTTCATTAAGATGAAAGTCATCTTAGCAAATTAGAAATTGCAAATTCGCTTAATTTGATAAAGCATATCTATATGAGATGTACATCTAACATCTCATCAAATTGTGAAATACTGAAAACTGCCAATAACTGGACCCATTCTCTCACACCCTGACCCACCCTATTGCAGCCTGATCCAATAGAAACCCAAGGAATTTCAATAGTGCCTTCTGGAATGATAAACTTTTCACCACAACCCTATCATGGTTTAAAGCAATTAACAAGGTAATAAGTGTTAATCCCCACATGGTTGGATTCTGGTATCCGACTTACTGTACAATACAGAATGTTATAAAAACCCACAGTCAGGGATGAACTGAACCATTTGCTCTTTTCCTAGACTAGCTACTTGGCCGGACCTGGTCAAGCTTTGGGAGGCTGAGGCAATGGAGTTCCATCCATCAACCTTGGAAGAGCTGTCTTGGAGGCAGGCAGGTCCAGAGCCCCACATGCCATGGGACCTGAACCGAGAGCAAGTCTGGGCCTGGGCACTGGATAACTTCCCCGTGCTGAGCCGCCACTCCTGCCAATGCCATCGGCTCTGTGGGAGCTCTGCTGTGAGCTGGCTGCTGCACTGCGCCTCCACCGGGCACGGAGCCCTTCCCGGAGATGACAGGGGCCAAAAACGCCCTCGAGATTCCCATGTCCAGGAGTCAATGGCTGAAACCACAAACGGGCTCCAGTCCCCTCAAGAAGACGCAGATGCTACCGACGGTGAGGTCCAAAGCGGCCTGAAGCTGCCTGGAGATGCCAGCGCCTGCGGAGGTGGAAGTACACACCCCCAGGGCGCCCTCTGCAGTTCAGGCCGCCCCCGGAAGCTGCTGAAAACCTAGGGTTCCATCAGGAAGGAACCCGGAAAGGAGAGGAACCCCAGCCTTTCTGCAGGCCTGCGACACGTCCTGCTTAACTGCTGCCCTGGAAAGAGCCCAAGGCACTCCAGTGGGTGCCCTCATGGCGTCGCTGCGGACTTTTACACTGGAACTGTGCCTTGCACGCATAAGAGCCTTGAGGCCTCTGCTGTAGAGATCATTCTTTAATTTGTTCTTCCTCTCCTGAACGTCCTAAACATTTTTAATTTAGAAAAACTCTCTTCATGGAATGAATAATATGCAATGTGCTAAGGAACTCTTCTTTTAGATCTACTTAAAATTATGATGGTTCTTTTATTGAAATTGTACACATTGTTTAAAGCCTTTTCCTTATTTTCCACCTGTGAAATCAAGACTGGTAAATCAAGATTGGTATAGATGGGCCCAAAGCTGACAGAAAGGGGACAGGGATCCAACTCAGAGCTTTTTTTCCTTCTTCTTTTTCCTTTTTTTTTCTCTTTTGAGGTGGGGGGGTCTCACTTTTTTGCCCAGGCTGGCATGCAATGGTACGATCTTGCTTTAGTCTAAATCCCAGGGGGCCTTTCAGGAGCTGTGGATACTAACAAGGTGGGAGGGGACAGCTGGGTGGATCACTTGCTGGAGTTTCGAAGCTGACTGTGACCTCCCAGATGAAGGCAGGAAACAGACATTAATAATGTCCTTTAACTCGAGCTCCCCAACCTTTTTGGCACCAGGGATTGGTTGCGTGGAAGGCAATTTTTCCATGGATGGGTGGTCAGGGTTAGGGGGATGTTTTATGATGAAACTGTTCCACCTGAGATCTTCAGGCATTAGATTCTCATGAGGAGCATGCAAGGTAGATCCCTTGTAGGTCCAGTTTTTATGATGAAACTGTTCCACCTGAGATCTTCAGGCATTAGATTCTCATGAGGAGCATGCAAGGTAGATCTCTTGTAGGTCCAGTTCACATTAAGGTTGGTGTTCCTATGAGAATCTAATGCCATAGTTGATCTGACAGGAGGCAGAGCCCAGGCAGTAATGCTTTCTTGCCTGCTGCTCACCTCCTCCTGTGTGGCCTGGTTCCTATTAGTCCACAGGCTGGTACTAGTCTGTTTCTGGGAGATTGGGACCCCTGCTTTAAATTGTTTATAAGTTACATCGTATAATAATAAGTGGTGAAGGAGGAGTTTGGGATGTCCTTCATGTGGGGTTGATGGCACACAGTGAAGCTGGCTGGGGTGCTGGGAGTCAGGTGGGGCAGGTGTAGCCTCTGTCTCATTTATCCTGCACTGCCTCGACATCTTTCAGGCTGCCTGCTCCATCATAATCTGGACTTCAGAGCTATGACTTTGACCACTCATAGGAAACTGTTACAACAATTGGAATGCACAAATGCCCAAACCCTATGAACTTGAGCATGGCTGGGGTTGGTGTACTGAATAGACATAGATCCCTCTGGAGAGTTGCACAGCCACAGACTTCTCCACCAAGAGTATGAACTGCCTTCCATTGTGAAGTCTCTTATTGGTACAGCAAGAACCAAAATGTGTTAGAATATTCTGTAGTTAATCCTATAGAGAAAACAATGGAACTTAAATCTACTAATATTTCATTTACAAATATGGTTTTAGTAGATGAGAGATATACACAAACCACATCATCAGGACACAGGAAAAAACTATTTTGACTCAAGAAGCTGTAATCACTGAAAGGAAGCAGCCTCAGCAGATACTTTGAAAAAACCGATGGCAAGAACAGTATCTTCAAATGCTAATAAAGGCTGAGAAGCACTGGAATGGGTCATACATAAATTACATGTTAAGATTGAAGAATTGACAGCTTCCAAAAGAGGAAGCATAAGAATTCTGATGGTGGCTGCAGAATTTGTAGAGAATTGATAATGAATGTGTGCAGACAATATCAAGTACCTCGGGTCTCTCCAAGTTATATTTATTTTAAAAATATAACTATATTTTAAATACAATTATTAAAAAACAGGCAGATATAAGACTATGCAATTTTAGATAAGAGAAATAGTTGCAAGACATCTAAATAAAAGGGATATTCTGAAATTCGTGTTGTTTGCAATGACTAATTTTGAACATTCTAATATTTATGTGAAAATTTAACAATTTATTCGAAAGAAATTCTTTGAAAGAACTTTCAATTTCTTTGAAAGAAACTAGATGTTGGCATTAAGTCAGGGTACATGTGTGGGATCGTTGTTTAGGTGAACATGTGTCATGGGGGTTTGTCGTATGCAGTATTTCATCACTGTATTAGTCCATTTTCATACTGCTAGGAGAAATACTGGGTCATTTATAAAGAAAAAGAGGCTTAATGGACTCACAGTTCCATATGATTGGAGGGGCCTCACAATCATGGCGGAAGGGAAAGGAGGAGCAAAGGCACGTCTTACATAGCAGCATGCAACAGAGCATGTGCAGGGGAACTGCACTTTCAAAGACCATCAGATCTCATGAGACTTATTCAATATCATGAGAACAGCATGGGAAAAATGGCCCCATGGTTCTATTATTTCCCACTTGGTCCCTCCCAATACACAAGGGGATTATGGGAGCTACAATTCAAGATGAGATTTGGGTGGGGACACAGCCAAACCATATCAATCACTCAAGTATGGAGCCTATTACCCATTAGTTGTTTCTCCTGCCTCTCTCTCTGTTTACCATCCACCCTCTGATAGGCCCCAGTGTCCGTTTTTCCCCTCTATATGTTCATGTGTTCTCATCATCCAGCTCCCACTTATAAGTGGGAACAAAATTAACTTTTTTTAAATTGTGAACTTCCTTGAAACTGTGCCCTCTGTGATGGAGATCATTCTTTATTTAGTGCTTCCTCTCCAAAGTGCCTTAAAGGTTTCACAATTATAAAAACTATCTTTATGCAATCAAGAATATGCTAAGGAGCTTTACTTTTAGGTTAACTCAGAATTCGTAGTTATTTATACATGACAACTGAAGCCTATTCCTTATTCCCAACTTGTGGAATTGATTTGGGTTGGGTGGAGTCAAGATTAGAAGTACATATGGGTGGGTAGGAGCATGAAAAGGTCTGTGATACAGGTCAGAATTGGAGGCTGAACTCCAGGGTGCCTTTGTATAGCTGTGGATATCAACAGAGTGGGAAGGGGCAGTGGACCACTGTGCTGGAGTTCTCTTGAAACTGACCATGCCCTCCCTGGTGACAGAAAAGAACAGTCATCAATAAAATCTCCTTGAATGGCATGCAGTTTACATTAACAGGGTACAGGTGGAAATTAAATTTAGGGGGATATGAGGAAGACCCCCACAGCCCTGTGCCTTTTGAATTGATAGCCATGAGGTTCCAGGGTACCAGCTTCAGGTCAGACAATTCCAGGAAGTTGTAGAATCTTGCCAGTGTGAAGTCTGCCCACCTCAAGGATCCACATTAATTGTACTTTAAGATCCAGCAAAACTGAAGGCTCATGGGTATGGTCAGTTTGCCCAGGGAGGCTATGCTCTCACAGTCTCCACCCATCTCAAGACCGGCAGCATCTGACACTCACTTCTTTCTGTAGGTGACCCAGGAGAAAGATTTATGCACCACCATAGCTTCAGCTTCTAGCCATGCACATCAAAATCTCTGGACTTAGATACAAAGGCATACAGGAGAAACCACACTTTGGGTTTTGAAATTGTACTGTCATGCAGATGTTAGAAATCAAGACCCAGAAACTAGGGGTTGGCATTAACTTTGTGCCGCTCTGAAGACATTTTTCTTTCCTATAGTGACAGTTCTAAATTTCAACGTAGACAAGCTTAGGTGCCACAATGTAATTCTGAAGTCTCACAATCTGCTTTTCCTCCTCTCCCTCTCCTCACTGATTGTCTAACTATAAAGAAAGCCACAGAGTTTGCCTTCAAAATAAAAACATGGAAAACAGTATGGTGTCCCCTCAAAAATTAAAAATAGAATATTACACAATCTAGCAAATCTGTTTCTGGGTATACATCCCAAATGTTTGAAAGTGGTGATTCAAAAAGGTATTTATACACCCATGTTTGTGGCAGTATTATTATTATTATTATTATTATTGAGACGGAGTCTCACTCTGTCACCCAGGCTGGAGTGCAATGGCTCCATCTCGGCTCACTGCAAGCCCCGCCTCCAGGGTTCACACCATTCTCCTGCCTCAGCCTCCCGAGTAGCTGGGACTACAGGCGCCCGCCACCAAGTCCGGCTAATTTTTTGTATTTTTAGTAGAGACGGGGTTTCACCGTATTAGCCAGGAAGGTCTCGATCTCCTGACCTCGTGATCCTCCCGCCTCGGCCTCTCAAAGTATTGGGATTACAGGCGTGAGCCACCGCGCCCAGCTCATCTATACCAATCTTGATTTACCAGCTCAAAATCAACTCCACAGGTGGAGGATAAGGGAAAAGCTTTAATCAAAGTGTACAGTTTCAATGGAGGAACCATAGCAATTTTGAGTAGATCTAAAAGAACAGTTCCTAAGCATATTACATATCATTCATTCCATGAAGAGAGTTTTTCTAAATGAAAAATGTTTAGGACATTCAGGAGAGGAAGAACAAATTAAAGAATGATCTCCACAGCAGAGACCTCAAGGCTCTTAGGCGTGCAGGGCGCAGTTCCAGTGCAAATGTCCACAGGGACGGCAAGAGGGTCCCCACTGGGGTGCCTCGGGCTCCTTCCAGAACAGCAGTTGAAGAGGGTCCTACTGCAGGCCTGCAGCAAGGCTGGGGTTCCTCTCCTTTCCGAGTTCCTTCCTGATAGAATCGGATTTTCAGCAGCTTCCGGGGGCGACCTGAACTGCAGAGGGCTCCCTGGGCGTGTGTACTTCCACCTCTGCAGGCGCTGGCATCTCCCGGCTGGTTCAGGCCGCTTTGGACCCCACCGTCGGTAGCATCTGCGTCTTCTTGAGGTGACTGGAGCCCGTTTGTGGTTTCACCATTGACTCCTGGACATGGGAATCTCGAGGGCGTTTTTGGCCCCTCTTATCTCCGGGAAGGGCTCTGTGCCCCGTGCGGGTGCCGTGCAGCAGCCAGCTCGCAGCAGAGCTCCCGCAGAGCTGATGGCATTGGCAGGAGTGGCGGCTCAGCACAAGGAAGTTATCCAGTGCCCTGGCTCAGGCTTGCTCTGGGTTCAGGTCCCATGGCATGTGGGGCTCTGGCCCTGCCTGCCTCCAAGACAGCTCTTCCAAGGTTGATGGATGGAACTCCATAGCTTCAGCCTCCCAAGGCTTGACCGGCTCAGTCACACAGCTAGTCCAGGAAAAGAGCAAATGGCTCAGTTCATCCCTGATTGTGGGTTTTTGTACCATTCTGTCTTGTACAGGAAGTCGGATACCAAAATCCAATCGTGGGGATTAACACTTACTTACCTTGCTAATTGCTTCAGGCGGTAATAGGATTATGGTGAAAATTTTATCATTCTGGAAGGCACTATTGAAACTCCTTGGGTTTTTATTGGGTGAGGTGGTAAGAGCGCGGGGCAGGGGGTGAGAGAATGGGTCCAGTTATTGGGAGTTTTCCTATTTCAATAAGAAATTGTCAGTTTTCAATATTTTAATATTTTACGATTTGGTGAGATGTTATGTGTACATCTCTTATAGATATGATGTATCAAATTAGGGAATTCACTGTTTCTAATTTGCTAAGATGATGTTTACATTAATAATACACAGGGTTGAATTAAAAAAAATTTTTGGTATCTACTGAGATTATCATATATTTTTTCTGCTGTTAACGTGAGGAATAATATTGATTGATTTTCAAATGCCCAACCAATGTTGAGTTCCTGACAAACACTATTAGATTATAATACATTTTAAAAAAAGTACTGGATTCAGAATACTATGTCATTTATGATTTTGCTCTGTGATTGGGAGAGATATTGACTGATCAAAAAATTGAGGAGGAGCACTAGAGTGATGCATGAAATGGGATTATTAATATTTAAACTTGTCAATATTTAAAAGGTCTTTCCTGTGGCTGTCCTACCCAGTCAAAGACTTTTCAGATACAGGGAACATGTCTCATTTGGAGCATTTCAAAAGGCAAGATTGGCCTAAGTCATTCTATTTTTGAAGGCACCCTGAAGCAAATTTTAACCCAGAATGAATTGTTGAGGATTCCTCCTGCAGGGTAAGAACAATGAGGCACATGAAGTAAGCAGAGAGGCATATTTAATGGCCTGGCTTCCCAAGGAAACATTACTGAAGTAGACACCCAGGTGAGATTGTTTTATTCAAAAGTGCATTTCAAGAGTGAAATGGGCTTTGCAGACGCCGCCACTGCCAGAAGCCCTGTACTATCAGACATGGTCAACCCCACCGTGTTCTTTGACCCTGACATCTCTGTCGATGGCGAGCCCCTGGGCCGCATCTCCTTTGAGCTGTTTGCAGACAAGGTTCCAAAGACAGCAGAAAACTTTCGTGTTCTGAGCAGTGGAGAGAAATGATTTGGTTATAAGGGTTCCTGCTTTCACAGAATTATTCCAGGGTTTATGTGTCAGGGTGGTGACTGCACACACCATAATGGCACTGGTGGCAAGTCCATCTATGGGGAGAAATTTGATGATGAGAACTTCATCCTAAAGCATACAGGTCCTGGCATCCTGTCCATGGCAAATGCTGGACCCAACACAAATGGTTCCCAGATTTTCATCTGCACTGCCAAGACTGAGTGGTTGGATGGCAAGCATGTGGTCTTTGGCAAGGTGAAAGAAGGCAGGAATATTGTGGAGGCCGTGGAGCACTTTGGATCCAGGAATGGCAAGACCAGCAAGAAGACCACCGTTTCTGACTGTGGACAATTCTAATAAGTTTGACTTGTGTTTTATCTTAACCATCAGACCATTCCTTCTGTAGCTCAGGAGAGGACCTCTCCATCCCATTTGCTTGCAGTATCCTATGATCTTTGTGCTCTCGCTGCAGTTCCCTTTGGGTTCCATGTTTTCCTTGTTCCCTTCCATGCCTAGCTGGATTGCAGAGTTGTTTATGATTATGAAACAAAAACTAAATAACAAACAAACAAAAAGGAGTGAAATGTCCAGTTCAACAACAGAAGACAAAACTGGTAAACTGAATAGAGGTGAAAAATTGAGTGACTTCTCCTTCCCAACCAGGCTTCCCCCAGAATCACCCTTTGGGTTTCCCTTCCACTCTCTTTTAATCCAAACACCACCCCCCCACTCTTACTTCCATAAATAAACATACCTCTCCCCCATAGGCCTGGGTTTAGTCTCTTCTCTAGTACTACTGTAAAAGTGAAACAGCAAAATAGCCAACAGCACTAACTCTACTTTTGTTTATGGGAACTTTACTCATTCTTGCATGCAGGCTAGGATAATTTCGGAGCACTGAAATAAAATGGTGAAACGCTGTCTCTACTAAAAATACAAAATAGTTGGGCGTGGTGGTGCACACCTGTAATCCCAGCTACTTGGGAGGCTGAGGCAGGAGAATCGCTTGAATCCAGGAGGTGGAGGTTGCAGTGAGCCAAGATCATGCCACTGTAATCCAGCCTGGGCGACAAAGCAAGACTCTGTCTCAAAAAAAAAGAAAAAACAAACAAACAAAAAATACAACAACAACAACAACAACAAAAAACACATCCCACCATACCCACTGACCTCACTTTAAATGTATGGTCACCAGCTTCAAGTCCTCATCTTACCTTATTTGACCTCTCAGCAGCATTTGACCTAGTTGATTAACCTCCTTGACGTTTTCACTTGGTTGAAAATATGCATACCAGTTTTTTCCCACTTTTTAAAATTTGCCCTTCTCTGCTGCTTCCTCCATATAGCTGAAAATAGACTGGAAACAAATTAAATATGTGAAAATCCATAATGATACCACAAAATAACTCATTGTACACATGGAAAGTTTTTAGAACACAAAAGAATTATTGGGAAACTGGTAAATAAAAGAAAACATTAAATATTTATCCTGATTTTCTTGCACAACTATATTTCAAGATAAACAAATAGTTGATAAGAAAATTTCCCTCCTTTTATAAGAAGTCTATCTAATAAAGGAATGAGAAAATCATAATATCACCGTTTGTAATCCCCAATGAAGTAATGAATCTAGATAATGTCCTTCAATGGCTCCTGAAATCATCAGGTGATAATCTGATGGGGAACTTTATAATAAATGGATTGGGCTGACACTTTTAAAACCACTAAGTGGAGACAACCGGACAATAAAATGATACAATATGAGTCTCCGGCTCAATCTAAAAAGTATTATTGCCAAAAAAGTTCAGACTTCAATTTGATCTAGCTTCACTTGTAACTACCAGCCAAGAGAATTACACCCTGGGGATGTAATTAATCAAACCTAGAATGTCAAACTTACCACAGAATTTCTTTAACAAATACATTTTAAGGAAAAAGTGGAGGGGAGACTATTATAGATTTTTTAAAAAGAGAGAGAGAGAGAGGGAGGCCAGGTGCATTGAATGCCTGTAATCATAACACTTTGGGAGGTTGAGGCAGGAGAATTTTTCTGAGGCTAGGAGTTTGAGACCACCCTGGGCAACAGAGCAAGTCCCTGTTTCTATAAGAAATATATTAAAAAAAATTAGCCAGGTGTGGTGGCATGCACCTGTAGTCTAAGCCACACAGGGGAGTGATGCAGGAGGGTTGCTGGAACCCAGGAGGGTTGCTGGAACCCAGGAGTCCAAGGCTGCAGTGAACTATGATGGCACCACTACATTCCAGTTTGAGTGACAGAGCAAGACTCTGTCTAAATATATATCTATCTGTTTACACACACATATGTACATATCTATAGATATAGATATGTGTGTATATATATATATAGAGAGAGACCGTTTTAGGCAGGTTCTCTAGAAAGTAGAGGCTGAAGCTAGGATTAAGATGCCAGTGACTCATTTGGGTTGTGCACACTCAGGTCAGTTATTGGAAAGGAGGGAAGGAGGTGAGGGAAGGGAAGATGCTAAGCAGTGTGATGTAATGGGTGCCATTGTGCTGCCTCTGCCTTCACAAGCCAAGAAGTCAGCAGGTGGCTACTTGGTGCAGGGCTTCTCCAGCTGGATTGTAAGGAAAAGCCATACCTTGGACGGCTCACTGAAGAAAAAAAGAAGTCGCTTATTTGCTTGGTCCTTGTTCTTCACTGGTCATATTTTACCCTCACAGGAGCTAACTCCTGCCCTTCTGAATTGTCACATTCAGTCTCCTGACCTTTCTGGACATCAGCTCCCATACTTGGTGGGGAAATGTTCCACCCAAGACCACAAGTAGCATTAAACCAAGAGGGAGAAAGAAAAGTTATTGAAAAGATGCATAAGTTTGCGTCTCAAAACAGTTCACCGCCTTTCCCACGCAGATCCTCTCATATACTACCTATATATCCAGCTCCCAAGTCACAATGTGGGATTCCTTTTTATCCCTTGGGAACGAAAATGTTCTCACTAGTTTCTTGTGAGGACAGGTTCAGGTCTAATTAATCACAGACTCTTCTTTAAGGCTGCTAATCATGATGTCCTAGAAGAGGAAGGCAAGACAGTAAAGCAAATACATCATTCCCAACCAACCTCTGTAGCTGGTCTCAAGGCAGTTAAATTGCTCCCCAATGGCGCCACTAGGTGGAGCCATAGGACCAGGTGGGAGTCCTTATCTTCTCAGTAAGGGTGGTGGATGCATAGCCAGAGGAAAACACGGGTTATGAGATAATTTGTACAGTAAAGCCTGAGAAAATATTTTCTTTCTTTCTTTATTTTTTTTTGTTTTGTTAAAGTGTTACGTGTATGTGGGACAGGAGTAGGGGGTGCGGGAGGATGGGCTGCCCATTTTTGACTCGTCTTGAAACAGTTTTCTTTCCCCTTGAATTTTAGTTTATCTAGTTCTCTTTGATTCTACAGGTCTCCAAATCCCCTAAAAATATGATAGTTTTAAATTTCCAGCTTTTCCCATACTTATAGTGAAACATTGGCTTACAGGACTTACTTCATTTTGCTTAGGAGAGTTCTCATATTAACTTGTCGGGCGCAGTGGCTTACACCTACAATACCAGCATGTTGGGAGGCTGAGGGGGGGCAGATTGCTTGAGGCCAGGAGTTCAAGACCAGCCTGGCCAACAGGGCGAAATCCCCTCTCTACGTCGTGGTGCACACCTGTAATCCCAGCTACTCGGGAGGCGAGCCAGAGGTTGCAGTGAGCCAGGATTGCACCAATACACTACAGCCTGGGCAACAGAGTAAGGCTCTGTCTCAAAAAAAAAAAAAAAAAAAGAGTTCTTATATTAACTTGTAACGTAGTCATATTTTCTCATTAAAACCATTACCCTGGACTGTATCATTCTTCAACTTTCCCATTTCTCCTGTATTTCATAACCATTATTATTACTATTATTTTTTGCAGAGTTGTCTATATTTGCCGTCTTCTTTTTTGCTTTCCCAGTCACATTTCTACCCATTGCAGTCCGGCTTATGCCCCCACAATTCCTCAAAAGTTTGTCTTCTTCAAATCACCAACATCTCTTCCTAATCACTACATCTAATGCATACTTTCAATCATTATCTCACCTGACTTCTCAACGGCACTGAAATTACTGCACACTCTTTCCTTCCTGAAAGTTCTTCTTTCCTCTGCATCTGTGATGTCACATTCTTCTGCTTTTCTTTCTATCCCACTTGCTATTCCTTGTCATTTGCTAGTCTCAGTTTCTGGGTCGAGTTCTTATATTCCAGCATTCTTCAGGATAATATCTTCAGTTCTTTTTATCCCTCACTGTTTGCAGGGTAACATATCATTTTTTTCCAGTAATTTTTTTGTTTGTTTTTACCCCATACATTTACTGCCATTTAATCTAGGACAGTACTATACAAAAGAACTTTGGAGGTAATAGAATTGTGGACTTAATGAGAATGGCAATCCCATAGGAGTCTTTCAAGGCGTTTCTGTCAGACTGCACCCAAGTAGTGTTTCAATCCACTGTTTATATACAGGTGGTGGCAGCTCAGTATGTGCTCAGAAGTTACATCAAATGTGCTCAGAATTATATTACATGTGCTCAGAAGTTACAAGCAAACAAAATCTCATCAAAGTTTGGATGTGAGGGTGCATCTGGTTATAGATTACAGAGGCATAATCATTAATCCCATTGTACATTATCTTTTTTACAGAAAAAGGCAAGGACCAGAATCATTGAACTTATCTTTTCTAAAAAATGCACTGATTCAGGCAAGAGATGTGGGAACCTGTGCTCTCCCCTTCTTACTGTTTTCAAGGCATTCTTTTGGAGGGCTGTGCTCAGTCACCAAGTCAGGGGCTCTGTGAAATTCTGCTGGCAAGGGATTATGTGAAATTCTGCTGGCAAGAAGAATGAGCAAACACAGCTTCTTACATTTACTATTTTGTCTCACAGAAACATTCTGTACTTGCATTGTGCAATACAGTAGTCCTTTACCACCAGGATAGTGAGCACTTGAAATATGATACTGTGACTAGGAATTAAATGTTTAATGTTGATAAATTTACATTTAAATAGCCACATATGGCTAGTGGCTACTGTATCACACAGCCACACAGCCCACATTTAGACCTGGAGGTATTCATTGTTTTATGGAAAGATATTATATTAGAAAAATCAGAAAAAATGCTTTGTGACATTTCATGTGGGAAATCAGGACACTGAGGAAGTCATAACCAGAAGGAAGATCTGGGCTAGATATTACAGAAGAGGCTGGAGTTCCCGCAGGGAGAGGCAGGAGCATGACGAGGAAGAGAGGTCATCCAGGCTGGGGTGAGACATCTGACTTAGTGTCAGGAGCCATGTCAGTGCCTCATAAAATCTAATCTCCATTCAGGTGAGCGCCACACCCTGTCTGTGCAAAGACACTATAACAACTGTCCTTTCTCTTGTGATTCTATTGACAGCAGCCAGCAACTCATCCGTGTGTATCCAGCAGCAGACACACC
This sequence comes from Pongo pygmaeus, assembly GCF_028885625.2. NCBI lineage: Eukaryota > Metazoa > Chordata > Mammalia > Primates > Hominidae > Pongo > Pongo pygmaeus. The sequence continues at coordinate 43,098,076 of NC_072377.2, read as the reverse complement.
ATTCTGTGCCCTCATAATTTGATACGTAACAATCTGACTTACCTTCATGTGGACAACATGAAACAGCATATGAAATGAATGCCAAAACTAAGCATCACTACTTAAAATATTTATGCAAATTTAAAATTTTAAACACAGATTTAATTTGTTTTTATTTATTGTCTGTGTTGACCTTTTTTTTTTCCCTCTCTCTGGTATGTTGCTGATTTTCCTGTGTTCTTTTCTTCACTTTGTTAAATCCTAGGATAAACTCAGACTGGGATATGCATGGTTCCTTTCTCACATTCCTTTTGCTACAGAGCTGTTCTGATGCTGGTCACCTGACTGTCTCTTCTACTTCTTGTTATTATCTGAAAATGGTATTTAAAAGCTTGGCTTTCAGCAACTATTCAGACAGGTTTAAACAACAGTCACTAGCAATCCCCAGGTGACATGTCAGTAATGGCTTCATATAGTCTGAAAATCAGAGAGAAGGTCAGTTTCTTTAAGGAGACTTGCTATCTGGAAGTTCACTTCTCTCTGGGATATACTTTCCAAGACCCTGCCTTTAACTGTCAGCCATCTTTCAGTCACCCATGCTCAGTTCACTCATTCACTTAGCAAATATTTATTGAACTCATACTAAGTGCTTGGCTTAGTTCTAGATGCTGGGCATATAGAATTTAGCAATGAACAATCTCCTTGTTTTCATGTAGGAGAGAGGAGAAAGAACAATAAACAAATACATATGTAATATACTGTTAGGAAAAGTACGAAGAAATGTAACAACATGTTAATAGGCTGGAGAGTAAGGAGATGGAGAGGGTGGTTATTTAAGATGAAGGAGTCATGGGAGGTCTCTCTGGGAAGGTGACAAGAGAGCGGACATTGGAAAGGTGGGAGAGTATGAGCCATATGAATGTCTAGGGAGAAGGGCATTTTGGACAGAGTGACAATCCAGCACAGAATGAGCTTGATCTGCTGTAGGAAAAGGAAAAAGGTCAATTTGGTTAAACTGGCAGAAGTGAGCCAGAAAATAAAAAGAGGTGAAACTGGAGAAATAGGCAAAAGCCAGTTATTTTAGACCTTATAGGACATGGTAAGGAGTTTGGGTTTCATTTAAAGTATTATGGGAAGCCGGTTATGGTGGCTCACTCTTGTAAACACAAAACTTTGGGAGGTCAAGGCAGGAGGACTGCTTGGACCTAGGAGTTGGAGGACAGCCTGGGCAATGCAGTGAGACTGCCATCTCTACAAAAAATAAAAAATTAGCCTGGCTTGATGTTGCACACTTGTAGTCCCAGCTACTCAGGTTGCTGAGGCAGGAGGACTGCTTGAGCCAGGAAGTTGAGTCTGCAGTAAGCTGTGATTATTCTACTGTACTCCATCCTGTGTGACAGAGCAAGACCCTATCTCAAAAACCAAAGCCAAAACAGCAACCAAAATCCAAAGTGTTATGTAGGACATTGAGGCAGGGGTGAGGCATTATCTGATTTACGTTTTAGGCAGATCATTCTAGTTGCTATCTGGAAACCTGACCACTTAAGAGTATAAAAGGAATCAGGGAGTCCAGGTGCAAGCCTACTGCAGGGATTTAGGTGAGCAACGATGGTTTCTCTGGTATAGATAGTAGCAGTAAAAGTGGTAAACAGTGGTGAAGTTTGAAATACATTTTGAAGGTGGAATAAATGGAAGTTTCTGATGAGTTGGATGTGTGGTGTAAAGAAAAGAGTAAAAATATCTCTTATGTCTTGAGTCTGAAAAACTAGGTGAATATTGGGGCCATTTATTGAAACAAGGAAGGGTGGAGAGGCTGACTAGGGTTCACCAAACATAGATGTCAAGTAGGCAGCTGGAGATTTAAGCCAATGTAAAGATGTAGGTTTGAGATTCAATATCTAGATGTATTTAAAGCCATGGAACTGAGTGAGACCACCCAAGGAGAGGGGAGTAGATAGACAAGAGTGTTGAAGACCGAGGTAAAATGTTGGAAGAAGGTGAAGGAGTCATCAATAGAGGTAGAATGGAGATGTCCAGTGAGATCTGAAGAATTTTCAAGGGAAAGGGGGTGATAACGTGCTACAATGATGGTTAATTTACCTATAACAGGTAAATTAAGATGGAGATCACTGGTGTCTGGACAAGGCCAAGTTCACGGGAGTGAGAGGGGTGAACACTCAATCAGTGTGTGCTGAAACCACAATGAGAGCCAAGGAAGTGAAGACAGTAAGAATAGACAACTCTATTTAGAGGTTTTTCTCTAAAGGGTTGCCAAGAAACAAAGCAGTAGTTGGAGGTGAATTAAGGGAGTCTAAGGAGGGATCTTTACTTGCTTATGAGAGATATTACAGAAATATTGTATGGTTCCCTTTTGAGAGCTGAGTTTTAAGGGCAAAGATACAGAACTTGGAGGGCAGAGCTTGCTCTCTGCTCCCTGCAGAAACACTCCAAGAGACTTTTGCCTGAGAACTTAGCTTGCATAGAAGGAATGGAGTCCAGCAGCTGGGGTCAGCATAGCCAACATTATTGGGCATTTTGGGATGATCTTCAGATCTGCATTTTGTCCTGAAGTTTCACATGAAGTTCTAATTGGGTAGCCCAATCATGTAGCCTTTGGTAAACCCACATGTGCTATTTTCCCCTGGTAACTGGTGAAAGTGAATGTAAATAGTGAGTTAGTATGGTTTGAGGACTATGGAGTGTAATAGGCCAGTGTGGTTGTGTTCTAGGTGAGAGTGCAAGACCAAAGGGCAAATCCACGTGCCCCCTTCTCAAGATGCGGATAACAAGGGAGAACCTATTGATGCTACTCTTTTTTTGTCTGCTGTTACCTTTTATTCCTTGTTTTTGAGAAGTTCTCAGGCTCTCTTCAACACCATCCCACCAGGAAAGTAAGTTAACATGAACTGACCTACCCTGATGTAAACAAAAAGAGTCAAACTCTGTAAAATATTTGAGGAGATTTATTTTGATTGAAATATGAGTGACAAATGGCCTGTGACACAGCCCTCAGGAGATACTGAGGACATGTGCCCAAGGTGGTCAAAGCACAGCCTAGTTGTATATATTTTGGGAAACATGAGACATCAATCAACCACATTTAAGATGTAAATTAGTTTGGTCCAGAAAGGCAGGACAACCTGAAGCAGGGGACCGTGAGGGGGAGAGGGGTTTCAGGTTATAGGTAGATTTAAAGTTTTTCTGATTGGCAATTGATTGAAATAGTTATTATCAATAAAAAGAAGTGTCTGGGTTATGATAAAGTGTTGTGGAGACCAAAGTTTTATCTTGCAGATGAAGCCTCCAGGTAGCAGGCTTCGGAGATAACAGATTATAAATGTTTCTCATCATACTTAAGATCTGTGTTGATATTAAACCCTGGCTGGGTTTTCCTGAATTCCAAAAGGGAAGAGGGTATGATGAGCCATGTCCGACCCCACTTCCCACCATGGCCTAAATCAGCTTTTCAGGTTAACTTTGGAGTGCCCTGGCCTAGAGGAGGGGTCCATTCAGATGGTTGGTGGTGGGGCGGCAGGGGGTGGGGCTTAGATTTTTAATTTTGATGTACAGGTTTTATACTTCTTCTCTTCTTTCCCCATTTTAAAACAGGTGGCTGAAATTTACCTCATGAATAAAAACTGGGAAATTGTCACATCAAAAATTGTAAATGTAGGGAGAGGTGGAGTAAAGTGTAGAGTTTTTTAATGCTATCAAAGTCAAGTTATCAGCTTATCACCATTATAAGATTTTTTTGTAAGCCTCATGGTGCTCATGGTAACCACAAAGCCAAAACCTATAGTAAGTAAAAAAGGATTTTTTTAAAAAGAAATCAAAACATATAAGCATAACACTGGAGGAAATTTCTTAATCACAAAGAAAGGCCAACAAGAGAAGAAAAAAACAAAGGTTCTACAAAACAACCAGAAAACTATTTAAAAAATGGCAATAGCAAATCCTTATCTATCAATAATTATCTTGAGTTTAAAAGAATTAAATTCTTCCATCAAAAGTCATAGAGTGGCTGAATGAATAAAAAAAAGACCCAGTCATATCCTGCCTACAAGAGACTCACTTCATCTGTAAGAATACAACACACAGACTGAAAGTGATATAAATGGAAACCAAGAGAAAGCAGGAATAGCTATACTTAGAACAGGTAAAATAAATTTTAAGTCAAAAAGTGTAAAATGAAACAAAGAAGGTCATTATGTAATGATAAGAGGTTAATTTAGCCAAAGGACATAACAAATGTAAATATATACATGCCCACACAAAAGCACCTAAATATATACAGCAAATAGTAATAGATCTGAAGGAAGAGACAGACTATAACACAATAATAGTAAGAGATTGCTATACTTAACTTTTAGCAATGGACAGATCATCCATATAGAAAAATCAATAAGGAAACATTAGCCTTAGATCATACCTTAGACCAAATGGACCTAACAGACATATACAGGACATTCCTTACAATAGCCGCAGAATACACATTCTTCTTAAGCACAAAAGGAACATTCTCCAGGATAGATAATATATAATCATATATATGCCACAAAATATATCTTAACAAATTTAAGAAGATTGAAATCATATCAAATATCTTTTTTAACAGAACGATATAAAACTAGAAATCAAGAGAAATTTTGGAAAACTCACAAACACATAGAAATATTCAATAAATGATCCAGTCTGTAATCCAGAACTACCGGGTCAAAGCTTCCAACTGTGAGGACTAAGAAGTTTTGTTTTAAAAATTTCTGATATGGCAAGTTCACTAATACGAAATCTAGCTAGAACTAGTGATAACGTTTGGTAGATTTTACCCCAAATTATTCTTTGTGAATAATTTTATTTATTCATTTTATATACAATTATGGGATAATATTGTATATTGTATTTGTATTCAGACAGAACCCCAAGTCCAATTAGCTTAAGCAAATAGAGAGTTTATTGGCTTATGACTGAGAAGTCTAAAGCTGGTTCTGACTTTAATAACTACTCAATCTAGGGTGTCTGATATCTTCACCATCTTTATTTGGGAGTTAAGGCCTTTCTTTTCCTTAACCAAGTTCTAGGAAGAAAAGGTCCAGGACTTGTTTTCATTAGCCTGTCTTTCATGATGTACCAAGGAAATGAGTTACCTTAATTTAATATAATTAACTTTTTTGACCTATGTGGGTTGGAGTCAAAGCACCACTTGAAACATGTGAGATGTTTTTCCCATAGGAAAGGGAAGTTCTATTAGCAGAAGAAGGAGGGGAAAGACATGTGCTGATCAGAAGAAAACAACAGATGTGATTAACACGCACTACATAGTTCTGCTTCCTGCTGTTTTCACTTAATGTTGTATACTCATCACTTTTTCATATCCTCAAAAATTCTTTGAAAATCTGATATTTTATTACCACACAATATTCTCCCTTATATGGACAGTCTATTGGTTATCAATTGCTGCAAAATAAATTACCCTCAACAGCGTAAAACAACAAAAAATTCATTATATCCTATAGTTTCTCAGTGTCAGGAATACCAGAGTGGCTTAGCTGGGTAGTTTTGGCCACGTTCTGTCATGAGTTTGCAGTCAAGCTGTCAGCTAGAGGGAAGATGTTGGTCAAAGGGCACACAATTTTGGTTATATAAGATAAATAAGTCCTAGAGACCTACTGTACAGCATACCACCTGTAGTTAAAGATAATGTATTGAATACCCAACTTTCTAAGAGCATAGATCCTAAGTGCTCTTATCACAAAATAAAATATAAAATAAAAGAGGCTCCTGCTTTTTGTCTTTCCACATTCTGCCCCAGGCCATCTCCCAGGCCCTGGGAACATCTTTGGCTTGTGCAAGAGCAGCTCAGAAGTGCCAGCGGTTAAAGCCCTTGAGACCAACCCTTGGGAGAACGGGGTTGGAGTACTTGCTCCGCCTTCCATCTTTAAGGTGAACCATTCAGAGAAAGTCTGTACACCACTCAGAAGTCTCAGCAGAATTGAATGTCCATTGCTGATGGCAGGGACCTCAGTAATGCATCCTTACATTAGCTCTCCCTGCTTCCTCATGTCCCTCTCCAAGCTCCCTTGATCTGGTTCCCTAGTAGATCTTTTTAAATAAACTGCTTGCTCCTAGTCCTTGTCTCAGGGTTTGAGTTCAAGGAAATACAAAACAAATCACCCTTTAAAAATGTTTTTAAAAATTACATGGCATCAATATTTCAAACAGTTATGTAGCAACCATCTTGTTGAACTAAACTCAAAGTCCCAGAAAAGGGAACAAGGATTCTTTACTGTCATACTAAGCAAATGTAATGGTGTGTACATACCCTGTCTTACTGTGTTTTTGAATTAGTTAAAAGCCATCTCCATGTTTCCTTTAGTAAACACATTGTAGCCAATTGCACAATAGATGCTAACAGAAAACATTACTTTTCAGATATGGAATGTTCTAAGCTATATATTTCAAAGATTTTAAGAGATTTTCCTTCAAGAAAATGAGAGTAATTAAAATCCTCCGTATTTGGCATCCTCTTTCCTGGGATGACGAAGACCTTCAGCTCTTGGCAGGTCAAGCCATTAAGGAAATCTGTGTGGCCATTTGAACAGGAAGGATTATACACTGATTACAGTTATCACTGGTCCAGAGGTAGAACATGCCAAAACTACTATTCAGGATAATTTTGAACTTGCTAATATGTCAATTTCAGTAAACAGAGTAACAAAGGACAGCCTGAAGTTTCCTGGGCTGGTGATGTGTGAGCCCCCATGATTCTGTGCAAATCCAATTGCTAGAGAAGTGGCTTCAAATCAACTCTAAATTACTTTGGGCATATGGGAGGAGGGGAAGGAAGATGGCTACTCCATTAGTCCTCTTTATCCTCAATTTTTATAAATTGTGTGTATACTTTATGCAGTTGAAATTTACACTACAAATTCTGACTAGATCAACATGCTATCATTGTTTACCATCACTATAAAATGGTGGAAGAGTAAGTCCATTTATTCATGCAGAGATGAAACAGTTTTAAATTTATATTTTAACCTCATTAAAATTCTCAACTTACAAAAATAACTACTAGCCAATCTATTAGCCCAGCTGTCTGTTAAAACACTTGTTTGTTTGGGAACTTAACTGAAAACACAATTCTCAAGGAAATTGGTAGAATTATAACTATAAGCTTACAGTGACTCAATATATATTTAAAAGGTTAAGGTAAAATATATAAGAAAATGCTAATATGTAAACACTGCAAGTATTTTAGTGAAGTAGAAAATACTTCTATCATATAAAGAACCAGTCTAATTTATGCTTAGATTTTTCACATATTGAATTTTGTGGTCAATGACAAATTACTTTTGTTTCTAAAATGAACGACATAATTTTAGCTAAAAGCATAGAAACTTGGGGATCTAGCAAGCATTTGCAGCATCATAGTGAGCGAATGAAGATATGCTTTTTAGAAAACACTATCTTAAAGAAACTTCTCAGACTTTTATTGCTACTTTCAAGGGCACCTTGAGTATCTGAAGACTCTAGATTAAGATCCACTGGTTTGGCTTGCAGATTCTTTCTCTTGGAAATCTGCCTAGGTCATATGGTGCAAATCAAGGCTAGGGCCCTGGTAACCTAAAATGATCACCCTCCCAATACCTGACTATCATAAAGATCACAAAACAGCCTCAGAGATGAGTTCATAGCAAAGTCCACTCTAGAGGCAATTCTCTTACAAGTGGATCCTGCAGGGCGATATGTTTGATTAGCATTTATAGACTGACGTTTCCCTTTGTGAGGTCAGAGTTGGACTGTCTGCTGCTCCTGCCTGTGCTGAGGCCTTATCATAAGCTTGGCAGTAGATCACCAGGAAGCTTTACTTTAAGTTCCAAGACAGAGAATTTTAGATTTTCTGCTTTCCAGACTACCCACCATCCCCATGGAAATGGAAATCCACCCCAAATCCCACCTAAACACACACACACACACACACGCACACACACACACACACATGCATGAGCAGAAAATAGACTTATTGATACAGTTTCCTGAGCACAGGCCTACAAAATGCTTTTTCGTTTTTGACATCTAATGATTTAAGATGTGGTTTATACCTAGAGAAGAGCTAAATACCAGGACAAACATTCTCTCCTTTTTCCTAGTCTTTTCTTCTTTCTCATTGAAAAAGCTAAATGCTGAATTCACAATTTTTATAGTGAAGCCAGCTTATCTTTTTTAGATCCTAACACTCAGACTTTTAAGTAGCTGGCTTTAGTTCTCAAAATAAAATTGGTAACTTTTTTCTCCTAACTTACCTTTTTAAAAAACACCCCAAAGGGAGTTCTTTTTGCATTTTGGGCAATTCACCTTAGGATTATAATAATTCAAAAAATGTGTGAATATGTATCTTGATCAACAGAATAGCATCTGGAATTCCAGCATGCAACCTGTCAGTGTAGCGGAGACATCTGGTTTCTGTGTAACCACAGTGTTTGTTTAGTTTTCTTAACTCTATGGTGGACAAAATGTCTGCTGCTATAATTTGATACTGTATGTAGTGAAAAATTTTCAGGGTTAGCTTTCTTCCTCGTCCCTTCCTTTTTTTGTCTCTATTTTATTTTTTTTAAGTTTAGAGTCATGGTATGAGGATTTCTAGGGATATTACTGATATGACTGCCCCAGCAAGAACACTCCCATCACAGAGATTCTGCTTTCATCCCAAGGACAACTCTGATGCCTTTCACTTTCTGTGCTCTTCCTACTGGCCTTGAGTCCTCAATGGTTAGAAGGTCACTTGCTTTGAAGAGAACTTGACAAAACAGCCAAGAGGGACTCAAAGGTTTGAGCTCTCTGTTTCCCTCTGGTCTTTGTCCCAGCCCCCTCCATATGCTCTTGAGTTTAGCAGGCCTCTGAATTACCAAAGACACAAAGCTAACCAATCTCCACTTTCTCCTCCTCAGAAGGGTCTTCTTTCTCAAGCCTTCTGGACACGTTAGCCCTTTGCAGCAATCTGAAGTTCAGTGACTGATCACAGCTTGCTTAATGACAATATTAAGCAACATTGAGCACCTGTGGTGTTGGAGGCACACACTAACTATGTTGCATGCTATCTCTTTTCATCCTCAAGGCAACTGATGTAGAGTATTATTTTAATTGGTGAACCATGAAGCTGAGGTTCTGTAAAGTTCGGTTGCTTGCCCAAGATCATTCAGCTATTAAAGCCTGGATTTGAGCCCAGGCATGTTCAATTTCAGTCTTGAAAGTTAGTTCACTATAGGATACTGCAAGAACGATCACTTTACCCAGGGACTGTAGTATAAGTACCCACATGCAGCATAATAAAGTAGAATAAAATTCTGTGTTCAGGTCTGGACTGTGCCATCGCTTAGGTGTGTAATGGGGGCAAGTCTCCTAAACTTTTAGAATACCAGTGACTGCTTTACAAGGTGAAGGTCAGTCACATCTAAGGCCCCTCACCACACCAAGGTCCTGGTATTTCCTGATTCTAGACAAAGGGAAGAAGGAGGAATTAAACCTGGGTTAGGGAAAGATTAAATCATGGAGAGAAGGGAGATCAGGATTTCCTGTAAACTTGGAGGTTTAGCCTGGACACTGCATATGTAGATGAATATATGTCTGAGGCAGAGTGTGGACAAGTCTGACTACATTGCCTAGGATAATTGCCTTTTTGACTTTAGTTGGTGGAGTGAGAGCTGCCTCTTTTTTCTGTAGTTGAGCCCCTGTTCTGAGCTCTTGTTACAAATGTCTCCAAAGCACTCATTCCCCATTTCCTTCTTCTTCTATCCTCTAATGCACCTGGCCTTTACCTGAGGTTCCTACAGGCTCTGTACCCCTCAAATGGGAGGCACAGATGCCTAGGGTGTAGGTTGGGGAGGAAGGAGGGTATGGCGCTCTGGACTTCACCCAGATGGATTCTTCTAGCCATCGAGAGCCAGCTCCTTCCATTATTTGGAGTTTCATAAACATGTGCTGAAGGAGTCCTCTTTTCTCACTTTTCCCAGCACTCCTGGCCTTGTCACCTGAACTTCCCCGGGACAGTGCAGGCAGCTTACCTGCCTCTAAGCCTTTCTGCACGCATGTAAACAACTCGCCTCAGTAAAACTTTTTCCTAAAGATGGTGTCACATGCTTATGGGTTGCTCTCTGAATGCTCAGATAATAAAAACTATCATTTGTTGAAGGTCTGTTAAAGTCTCAGACATTTTAGTAGCAGCCTTAGACAAGTTATCTAACTTTTTTTTTTATTCCTCACCACCCTCTTAGTCAGCTCTCATTATCCCATTTGCTTATAAGGAAATTGTTGCTCAGAGAGTTTAAATGAGCTTCACAAAGTTATTCAGCTAATAACAAGCAGAGTAAATGCAGTTTTCCTGCTTGAAATAAAAGCATTGCCCTTCCAAGACTATTTATCATGAACTTGCTTTCTTAGCTGAAAATGAAAGCACATGCGTTGATCAGATTCAGTGCACGTATGGTGTCCCCTAACAGAACACTTGAAGTCATGATCATCCTGGATGAACTGGGAGACACATTTACTGAACCACTATTTCACAATGGCCTCTTTTCTTATCTCATTCATGATCCCTATATGTAGTAGGTCTCAGCTCGCTGCTAGAAAGGAAGCAATACGACATTATGACAAATGGCGTCATACTGACCAGGCTGCTTTATCTGACTGTCTGGTTTTGTGTTTGTTGTGCTTTCTTTTCCTCTATGGTGTAAACAGTAAAAGACCTCAAATTATGGAAGGCTTCAAGAATTTTCCTGTTCTCCTTATCATTGTTTTTATGTTAAATTTGAGCACATGAGATTGCTAATTGGACAAACACTCTTTTCTTTTCCTTTTTCTTGAGCAAAGCACAAAAGTTCTGATTTTCCTATTTGCCTTACCTCATAGGTTGAAAGCCTACTTTTTGCTAATGTAATGCCATGTAATTGTCTGTTTATTTATTTCTCCCTTTCAATAATAGGTTTTTTAAAGGAAAGTTACCAACCCCAAAAGAACTTGTAATTGGTGGGGCTTCAGGCTGGGAAAGTTTTAGGATTCCTCTGAAGTCGCACAACAAGTGGGCATCCATGTGCTTTACGAGTGAGTAGTCTTCCAATTACCTTCTGTATTACAGAGGAGACAGGTGGCTCAGGCCTCCACAGGAATGACTTTGAAGCTTGCTAGTCTGGTCACCAAGGTTACTTTCCCTGAACTGACTCCTGGTTTTTGACCCCTCTGCAGACTGAGTCCTCTGCTTAATCAATTTCCTGTTTTCAGCTTGGGATCAAGCTCTAACCCCAGGGCTCTTCTTCCTCCTTCTTCTCTGTGGCCCCAGAAAGAGGAAGGCTGACTCCTCAGAGGAAACAGAAACTGTCCAAGTCCAAGGGCATAGGTAGTTGGCTCAGCTCTCCTCACTGGGGACACTCACTGAATCTTGAATGTTTGGGAATCTAGGGGCAGAGGAAAGAGTATGGGAGGAAATAAATCCATCAGACCAAAGGGTCTGGTAAAAGAGGGCATGGCATCATACTTAGGGCTGGAAAACCTGTGTTCCAGACCCAGTGAAGGAGGGGAAGGGAATGACATCTGTCCTGACATACTGGTCTATGAGAGTACCCTCAGGTCTAACGAGGAATTTTATATGAATTTTCCACCAAGTTAACTTCAGATTTGTTGATTGTCCAAAGCATGAAGCTCTCAAATTTTCCAAGTCATTTCTCCTATTTATTTATTTATGGACACCTTTTAACACAGGTGGGAAGAAGGGATGTGAACACATCACAGCCCCATGCCCAGGCATATGTACTTCCAATATACCACTGCTACTTAACTCAGATCAGTACAAGTGACCTGTGTGAGCTTGGACAAGTGTCTGAAACTGAGTTTTCTCCTATGTAAGTATGGGAGAAAATACCTGCTTTGTCTTCCTTATAAGGTTGTTGTGAGGATTAAATTGGTTAATATATTTTCTTTTTTTTCAAGTTATTTATCAAAGGATTGAATTTTGCTCATTGTTCTGCAGCCTTTGGGGTCTCTCAGTGAATAAGATAGACAAAGACCCTGCCATCAAGGCCATTTATATTCCAAAGTGCATCAGTATTTTTCATTTTTTAAAGAATTAGGTGACCCTTTGTTCAGTTGTAATCTTACCTAGAAATCCAACGTGTAAAATAAATAAAAAGGAAATGACAGCAGGGGCTAAAGTTCTGCTTGCTTATCCTAGCCCCAGCTTCCTGGTGGACTTTGGAAGCACAGTTTGGCAACTACAAGACATTTCTTCACACATGCAAGAGACAAAATTTAAGAACTTGATGACTCCAAAATTTGCAAATACTCTGCATAGTAGATGCTGTGGGTGTCCACTCAGAACCCCTTTGCTGGCTGGAGCCGTCACTGCACCCCCTCCCTCATCCTATGGCCCTCAGTGTTGGCCACTAGCAAGTCATAACTATCCCTTTATCCAGAGCTTTGTCCATAGCTTTTGGGAACCTCCTTGTCCAGAGAAGCCATGGGCCACCTCCCTCCCTTGCCTCAAGGTGGAACAATGCTGTGGAGTCCTTCATGCCTCAGGGCTCTCTGTGGGCTGACTTCAGCTGGACTTCAGCTGAGCACACACACCTTTGCCTGGCATCTCGCCCCACTTTTGCTGCTTCTCTCACTCCATGCAGGTTTCCCCTGAGAACACTCCCTCAGCAAATCCATAACACACCACCCATCTCAGACTACACTTCTAGGGAATACAACCTAAGACACGCACATCTTATAATTTGTTCCATATGCTCATATATGACATGAAAATAAAGAAGCACAAGGCTGTTGGAAAATCCAAGGGAAAACTGTAAATTGGGGCATGTTACCAATTTCCAGGATGCTGTTCTAATCATCCACACTTACTGTTAAATTCCAACACCAAGATTCCCCAGCATTTGTTAATATTCTATAAACTGTAAAGTGCCAGGCAAATGCAAACCCAGTTTTTGTAGCCATGAGAAACAGGATCAGAAATAGAGTAACTGCCTTTGGGCACTGATTGCTCTTCCTCTCCTTTCACTAAAGTTCAAGTAACTTGATGGGCAAATGTACTCATTTCAAGATGCTCTCTGAGCTGCCCTGACCTGAGTGTGCAGTGACATAGAGACTATATCACTTTATCCTCCCATAAAGGGACAGAGTGAAATCCTGATAGGATTGAACAATAGATGAATTGCAAAATATTAGAAAGATTTACCGTTTAAAAAAAATATGTCCAGCTACTTGAAATTGTGTGGATACAGTTATATTTTAGTTCCATGAAACAAGACAGAAACTTATAAAACATAATAATTTAACCTTTCATAACTTATGTATTTTGAAATAATTTCAATGAAGACAGCATCTGGGTGGGATTATTATCTGAAGTAAATATTATTTGTATTGCAGCAGGAAACATGGTGGTGCCCTTTGCTTTCTCAACCCTTGAGGCTGGGGAAGATCATGAGTGTAAGCAGGGGTGTGTTTGAGTGTAATAGTTAGCTGAGGCTGGAAATCCCTCTTGATAGCATCTTCCTGAGATATCTTGGAGGAACAGTGTGAAAGTGTGTATGAGTGAATATATGTGAATGTGTATATGTGTTTATGTGTGTGAGTGTATGTATTGTAAGAGGGGATATATGTGTGAATATGTGTACGTGTGTGTGTGTGTGTGTAAAAATGGGAATTATCAGAATCCAGGACTGACTGTAGAGTCTTCTAGCCTCAAGGAGTTTCTCTAATACTGCAGGGTGAGTGACTAATATTGTTTGCTTGGCGAAGAGTAACCATCTGGGATGGGGTTAGGGGACTCATGGATGCCTTATCCTACAAGCTATCACAAGCTAGCAAATTGCAGAGCTGGGATTCAAGGTGAAGTCTGCTTTTCAAGAGTCATGCTCCTGAAAAGACTTTGACAGCTTTCATCTCTGAGTTGTCACTTAGGTGTTTTCCTGAATTATATCATGTTGAAAAAAATTCTATGCATTGTCATAAATCTTTACCAGCATCCTCATTTATTAGGGTCCTATCATAAAACACATGAAAGAGCATTTGTCTAAAGGGGTGAACGAACAGAGTTGAATGGAGAGTATCTATAAAAGCAGGGCGTGATGAAAGGACATTGACAAAGGATGAAGAGGCACACAGAGAGAAGGGGTCTTTATACCCTAGGCTTGAGGGGAAAGGAAAGATACGATTCCCAGGGAGGTTGAGTGAGAGCTTCAGGTGAAGGAGAGGCTACTTGCTGATCATTGTGGCCTTCAGCAGGGGAGTGTGGCCACTGCCAAACCAAAGTCTGGCAGAAAGTGGCTCTGATCTCTCCTTCCTCAGTCCCTTCAATCTCCTGCTGGTACTTTCCATTGGCAAAATCAAATCAGAAGCTGAAGAAAAGGACACCCTCATGATGCGGAGCAGGGTGCAAAAGGGTGGAGAAGGGTGGAGAGCAGATTTGGAGGGCAAACAGAGAACATCTGTCCCAGCCATGCTGGGCTCTCTGTAGGCTGCTGCAAGCATGAGATAAGCGAGGCACAGTCCCTTTCTGGCTTTCTGGAAGAGCACAGTTAGTAACTGGGAAAGTGAGGTAAGGACTAGAGCTCTGCTTATAATAATCACCCAGATAGTTACTGTCTTTTATGATGAAGAGCAAATGACAGTTTAAAAACGGTCTAGAAATTGAAATCTTTATACATAATATACATTTTATGCAACAGTAGCCTCTGCACCAAAACCCTAGCATTGATAGGCAATACCATTCTTGTCTCTTTCTCTGACAGGCTCTTGTAAGGGAAATGAAGACTCTGACCTTTATGCTATTCAGCAATGTGGTCTCTTCATAGGTATAAACCATTTCACTGACAGCGTTAAAAGGTGTTTATATTAATGTAGCAGTGAGGAAGAGGCATCCTTCCACACTCCATGCCCAACCCATGTGCCACACCAAATTAGTGTCCTGTTGTCTCAGAAGGGGGAAAACAATTGGCAACTCTCCAAAACATGGTTAACCATGAAATGCGATAGTACCCAACATCAGCTGTTTAAATATGAAACCTGAGTCACAGCTCTATTTGTTTGGCCACAGAGTAAACATCACGTATGTGTGTGTATTTGTGTGTGTGATTTTTTTTTTTTTTTTTCCTGAGATGGAGTCTCACTCTGTTGCCCAGGCTGGAGTAAAGTGGTGTGATCTCTGCTCACTGCAACCTCTGCCTCCCAGGTTCATGCCATTCTCCTGCCTCAGCCTCCCAAGTAGTTGGGACTACAGGTGCGTGCCACCATGCCAGGCTAATTTTTTGTATTTTTAGTAGAGATGGGGTTTCACCGTGTTAGCCAGGATGGTCTCGATCTCCTAACCTCGTGATCCACCTGCCTCGGCCTCCCAAAGTGCTGGGATTACAGGTGTGAGCCACTGTGCCCGGCCTGTGTGTGTGATTTTAAACACTGAAAACAAAGATAAATGATGAGGGCTCCATGGATCCACTCCTGCATTAGATTATCCCTTTCTCATCTCAGTAAGTCCCTATTGTGATGGGAGTAGATGCGGAGTGGGTGCACAACCTAAGTTGGGGATGGTAGGGCTCTCATCACCTTAGTGTCCATAGCCCCTGTTCTGTAGAGGCTGGCGACCTCAGAGTGCAGGTCCCAGGAAATCTAGGGGTTTGTCTGACTTGCTGGTTCTCTGACTCTCTGTGAGATTGGCTGCCCAGTGAAAGTGGGTAAGGAACTTCATCTTTAATTCTGCAGCTCAATCTCAACTTAAAACTCTACTTGGAGAGCTCCCTCTCCCTCTCCCTCTCCCTCTCCCCTTTCTTTGGTCTCCCTCTCCTTCTTTTTTCGGTCTCCCTCTGTTGCCGAAGCTGGACTGTACTGCCGTGATCTCGGCTCACTGCAACCTCCCTGCCTCAGGCTCCTGTGACTCTCCTGCCTCGGCCTGCCGAGTGCCTGGGATTGCAGGCACGCGCCACCACGCCTGAATGGTTTTTGTATTTTTGGTGGAGATGGGGTTTTGCCGTGTTGACTGGGCTGGTCTCCAGCTCCTGGCCTCAAGTGATCTGCCTGCCTCGGCCTCCTGAGGTGCTGGGATTGCAGATGGAGTCTCGCTCACTCAATGCTCAATGGTGCTCAGGCTGGAGTGCAGTGGCATGATCTCAGTTTGCTACAACCTCCACCTACCAGCCTCCTGCCTTGGCCTCTTAAAGTGCTAAGATTACAGCCTCTGCCCCGCTGCCACCCCGTCTAGGAAGTGAGGAGCGTCTCTGCCTGGCTGCCCATCGTCTGGGAGGTGAGGAGCCCCTCTGCCCAGCTGCCCCATCTGGGAAGTGAGGAGCGCCTCTGCCCGGCCGCCATCCCGTATAGGAAGTGAGGAACGTCTCTGCCCGGCCCCCCATCGTCTGGGATGTGAGGAGTGCCTCTGCCTGGCTGCCCCGTCTGGGAAGTGAGGAGCGCCTCTGCCCATTCGCCCAACGTCTGGGAAGTGAGGAGCACCTCTGCCCGGCCGCCCCGTCTGGGAGGTGAGGAGCGCCTCTGCCCAGCTGCCACCCCATCTGGACAGTGAGGAACGTCTCTGCCCGGCCGCCCCATCTGGGAAATGAGAAGCGCCTCTGCCCGGCGGCCCCGTCTGGGAAGTGAGGAGCGCCTCTGTCCAGCTGCCCTGTCTGGGAGGTGAGGAGCGCCTCTGCCCGGCTGCCCTGTCTGGGAGGTGTGCCCAACAGGTCCGAAGAGACAGCGACCTTCGGGAGCGGGCCATGAGGACAATGGTGGTTTTGTTGAAAAGAAGGGGGGGAAGTGTGGGGAAAGGAAGGAGAGATCAGATTGTTGCTGTGTCTGTGTAGAAAGAGGTGGGCACAGGAGACTCCATTTTGTTCTGACTAGGAGAAATTCTTCTGCCTTGGGATGCTGTTGATCTATGGCCTTTCCCCCAGCCCCCTGCTCTCTGAAACATGTGCTGTGTCAACTCGGGGTTAAATGGATTAAGGGTGGTGCAAGATGTGCTTTGTTAAACAGATGCTTGAAGGCAGCATGCTCTTTAAGAGTCATCACCACTCCCTAATCTCAAGTACCCAGGGGCACAAACACTGCGGAAGGCTGCAGGGACCTCTGCCTAGGAAAACCAGAGACCTTTGTTCATGTGTTTATCTCCTGACCTTCTCTCCACTATTATCCTATGACCCTGCCATATCCCCCTCTCCAAGAAACACCCAAGAATGATCAATAAATACTTCATAAAAAAAAAAACAACTCTACTTGGAGAATGATGAAGAATTTAAATAATTTCTTACTAAAATAGAAGTGTGAAAGGAATTGTTTTGGCCAGAAAAGATCTACTGATTTTTTAAAAATCAACCAAAGGCAAGAAATATGTGGATGAAACATCTTGCAGACACTGTAGGAGCCCATGATTCTGACTTGATATTTCTAAGAATTTGAAACTAAATTATTTCATTGTAGAAGAAAGAAAATAGTTTATTGACCGTCTATGAGAATCAGTCTTTCAAGGTAAAGGGTTTGTCTAAAGAAGGAGCCAAAGCTTGTTTTGGCAGTATTGCTCAGATGTGGGAGTCCCTGGGAAAGTGGGTAGGTGTTAAGGAACCTCCCTTTGCAAAGCAAAACTGGACAGAGATGGCGTTTACAAGCTCCTCCAAAGCAGGCAAGTAAGAGGAGATAGCAGAAGGTGACAGATAGGAGGCAGGACTATCTTGCAGCTCCTGCTCAGATAGACAGGGCAGCATGTGGAGACTCACATCATGAACTTTTCCTCCAGGAACTACTGCAGAAACATACCAGGAATGCCGAGAGAATCTAAAGAACTAGATCACTGCTGCAGGCTTCCTGAGACACCGAAAAACTATGAGTAGGCTTGCTTTCTCAGCAGGGAAGCTCATGGTCTAGGGCAAATTCTGAGCCCTTGGCATTGGCTGCCTGGAAATAAACTCGATGCTACTGGGGAAGCACAGTGGGAATGAGACCAGCCTTTAGGACTGTCGGCTGCATGGGAGCAGGGTGAGGCCTGTGACGCTGGTCTTCTCCCACTTCCCTGGCAACCTGTATGACTCCGCAGAGGCAGCCATAATTCCCTGAGAATCTAACTCCATTGGACTGGGAACCACACCCCCATCCCCCACAACAGCCACAGCAAGCCCTGCCCAAGGAAAGTCTGAGCTCAGACAAGCCTATCCCTGCCCTTACCTGATGGTCTTTCTCTACCTACCCTGGCAGTGGAAGACAAAGGTCATAATCTCTTGGGAGTTCTATGGCCCTGCCCACCACCAGAGAAGCCTGAATACAAACAGGTGGCCCTAGGGCAAGTCTGCATCCTCCCTGTATTACCATAGCTGATGTGCTCTTGAAAGCACCACCTCTTGGCTGGAGGCCAACCAACACAAAACCAGTGCACTAAACAAAAATACAACCCAGGACTCTCACAGAATCCACTTCACTCCCCTGCTACCTGCACTGGAACAGGTGCTGCTATCCATGGCTGAAAGATCTGAAGACAGATCACATCACAGGACTCTTTGCAGACACTCCCCAGTACCAGCCGGGAGCTTGGTAGCTCCACTGGGTGGCTAGACCCAGAAGAGGAAAAACGATCACTACAGCTTGGCTCTCAGGAACCCCCATTCCTAGGGGAAGAGGGAGAACACCACATCAAGGGAGCACCCTGTGGGACAAAAGAATCTGAACAGCAGCCCTTGAGTCCTGGATCTTCCCTCTGACATAGTCTTCCCAAACGAGAAGGAACCAGAAAAACAACTCTGGTAATACGAAAAAAACAAGATTCTTTAACACCCCCAAAAGATCACAGCAGCTCACGAGCAATGGGTCTAAATCAAGACAAAATTTGAATTGCCAGAAAAAGAATTCAGAAGGTTGATTATTAAGCTAATCAAGGAGGCACCAGAGAAAGGTGAAATCCAACCTAAAGAAATAAAAAAAACATGATACAGGACATGAAAGGAAAGATCTTTGGTGAAGTAGACAGCATAAATAAGAAACAATTACAACTTCCGGAAATCAAGGACACATTTAGACAAATGCAAATGCACTGGAAAGTCTCAGCTGTGGAATCAGACAAGCAGATGAAAGAACTTCAGAGCTCGAAGACAAAGCTTTCGAATTAACCCGACCAGTCAAAGACAAAGAAAACAGAATGAAAAGAAGAAAGAAGCCTCCAAGACTTGGGACTATGTTAAAAATCCAAACCTAAGAATAATTGGTGTTCCTGAGGAAGAAGAGAAATCTAAAAGTTTGGAAAACATATTTGATGGAATAATCAAGGAAAACATCCCCAGCCTTGCTAGAGATCTAGACATCTAAATAGAAGAAGCTCAAAGAACACCTGGGAAATTCATCACAAGAAGATCATCACCTAGTCACATAGTCATCAGGTTATCTAACGTCCATATGAAGGTAGGAACCTTAAGAGCTGTGAAGCAAAAGCATCAGGTAACCTATGAAGGAAAGCCTATCAGATTAACAACAGATTTCTCAGCAGAAATCCTACAAGCTAGAAGGGATTGGGGTCCCCATTTTTAGCCCCCTTGAACAAAACAATTATCAGCCAAGAATTTTGTAACTAGTGAAACTAAGCTTCATAAATGAGGGAAAGATACAGTCTTTTCCAGAAAAACAAATGCTGACAGAATTTGCCACCAGCAAGCAAGCACTACAAGAACTGCTAAAAGGAGCTCTAAATCCTGAAACAAATCCTCAAAATACACCAAAACAGAACCTCCTTAAAGCATAAATCTCACAGGATCTACATAACAATAATACAATGGAAAAAAAAAAAACCCAAAAACAAAAAACAAGGTATTCAGGCAACAAATAGCATGATGAATAGAATAGTACCTGACATCTCAATATTAATATTGAATATAAATGGCCTAACTACACCACTTAAAAAATACAGAATGGCAGAATGGACAAGAAATAATCAAGCAAGTTTCTGCTGTCTTCAGGAGATTCACCTAACACATAAGGACTCATGTAAACTTAAGGTAAAGAGGTGGAAAAAGATACCCCATGCAAATGGACACCAAAGGGGAGCAGGAGTAGCTATTCTTGTGTGTGGTTTTTTTTATACTTTAAGTTCTAGGGTACATGTGCACGACGTGCAGGTTTGTTACATATGTATACATGTGCCATGTTGGTGTGCTGCACCCATTAACTTGTCATTTACATTAGGTATTTCTCTGAATGTTATTCCTCCCCCCTCCCCAATCTCCATGACAGGTCCTGGTGTGTGATGTCCCCAACCTGTGTCCAAGTGTTCTCATTTTTCAATTTCCACCAATGAGTGAGAACATGCGGTGTTTGGTTTTCTGTCCTTGTGAGAGTTTGCTCAGAATGGTGGTTTCCAGCTTCATCCATTTCCCTATAAAGGACATGAACTCATCATGTTTTATGGCTGCATAGTATTCCATAGTGTATATGTGACACATTTCCTTAATCCAATCTATCATTGAATGGCATTTGGGTTGGTTCCAAGACTTTACTATTGTGAATAGAGCCACAATAAACAAACGTGTGCATGTGTCTTTATAGCAGCAAGAGTTATAATCTTTGGGTGTACATCCAGTAATGGGATGGCTGGGTCAAATGGTATTTCTATTTCTAGATCCTTGAGGAATCACCACATTGTCTTCTACAATGGTTGAACTAGTTTACAGTCCCATCAATAGTGTAAAAGCATTCCTATTTCTCCACATCTTCTCCAGCACCTGTTGCTTCCTGACTTTTTAATGATCGCCATTCTAACTGGTGTGAGATGGTATCTCATTGTGGTTTTGATTTGCATTTCTCTGATAACCAGTGATGATGAGCATTTTTTCATGTGTCTGTTGGCTGCATAAATGTCTTCTTTTGAGAAGTGTCTGTTCATATCCTTTGCCCACTTTTTAATGGGGTTGTTTGATTTTTTCTTGTAAGCTTGTTTAACTTCTTTGTAGATTCTGGATATTAGCCCTTTGTCAGATGGGTAGATTGCAAAAATTTTCTCCCATTCTGTAGGTTGCCTGTTCACTCTGATGGTAGTTTCTTTTGCTGTGCAGAAGTTCTTTAGTTTAATTAGATCCCATTTGTCAATTTTGGCTTTTGTTGCCATTGCTTTTGGTGTTTTAGTCATGAAGTCCTTGCTCATGCCTATGTCCTGAAGAATTGCTTAGGTTTTCTTCTAGGGTTTTTATGGTTTTAGGTCTAACATGTGAGTATTTAATCCATCTTGAATTAATTTTTGTATAAGGTGTAAGGAAGGGATCCAGTTTCAGCTTTCTAAATATGGCTAGCCAGTTTTCCCAGCACCATTTATTAAATAGGAAATCCTTTCCGCATTTCTTGTTTTTGTCAGGTTTGTCAAAGATCAGATGGTTGTAGATATGTGGTATTATTTCTGAGGGCTCTGTTCTCTTCCATTGGTCTATATCTCTGTTTTGGTACCAGTACCATGCTGTTTCGGTTAGTGTAGCCTTGTAGTATAGTTTGAAGTCAGGTAGTGTGATGCCTCCAGCTTTGTTCTTTTGGCTTACGATTGTCTTGGCAATGCAGGCTCTTTTTTGGTTCCATATGAACTTTAAAGTAGTTTTTTTCCAATTCTGTGAAGAAAGCCATTGGTAGCTTGATGGGGATGGCATTGAATCTATAAATTACCTTGGGCAGTATGGCCATTTTCACGGTATTGATTCTTCCTACCCATGAGCATGGAATGTTCTTCCATTTGTTTCTGTCCTCTTTTTTCTTTGAGCAATGGTTTGTAGATCTCCTTGAAAAGGTCCTTCACATCCTTTGTAAGTTGCATTCCTAGGTATTTTATTCTCTTTGAAGCAGTTGTGAATGGGAGTTCACTCATGATTTGGCTCTCTGTTTGTTACTGGTGTATAGGAATGCTTGTGATTTTTGCACATTGATTTTGTATCCTGAGACTTTGCTGAAGTTGCTTATCAGCTTAAGGAGATTTTGGGCTGAGATGATGGGATTTTCTAAATATACAATCATGTCATCTGCAAACAGGGACAACTTGACTTCCTCTTTTCCTAATTGAATACCCTTTATTTCCTTCTCCTGCCTGATTGCCCTGGCCAGAACTTCCAACACTATGTTGAATAGGAGTGGTGAGAGGGGGTATCCCTGTCTCGTGCCAGTTTTCAAAGGGAATGCTTCCAGTTTTTGCCCATTCAGTATGACATTGGCTGTGGGTTTTTCATAGATAGCTCTTATTATTTTGAGATACATACCATTAATACCTAGTTTATTGAGAATTTTTAGCATGAAGCATTGTTGAATTTTGTCAAAGGCCTTTTCTGCATCTATTGAGAATCATATGGTTTTTGTCTTTGGTTCTGTTTATATGATGGATTACATTTATTGACTTGTGTATGTTAAACCAGCCTTGCATCCCAAGGATGAAGCCCACTTGATCATGGTGGATAAGCTTTTTGATATGCTGCTGGATTTGGTTTGCCAGTATTTTATTGAGGATTTTTGCATCAATGTTCATCAGGGATACTGGTCTAAAATTCTCTTTTTTTGTTGTCTCTCTGCCAGGCTTTGATATCAGGATGATGCTGGCCTCATAAAATGAGTTAGGGAGGATTCCCTCTTTTTCTATTGATTGGAATAGTTTCAGAAGGAATCGTACCAGTTCCTCCTTGTACCTCTGGTAGAATTCGGCTGTGAATCCATCTGGTCCTGGACTTTTTTTGGTTGGTAGGCTATTAATTATTTTCTCAATTTCAGAGCCTGTTATTGGTCTATTCAGGGATTCAACTTCTCCCTGGTTTAGTCTTGGGAGGGTGTATATGTCCAGGAATTTATCCATTTCTTCTAGATTTTCTAGTTTATTTGCATAGAGGTGTTTATAGTATTCTCTGAAGGTAGTTTGTATTTCTGTGGGATTGGTGGTGATATCCCCTTTGTCATTTTTTATTGCATCTATGTGATTCTTCTCTCTTTTCTTCTTTATTAGTATTGCTAGTGGTCCATCAGTTTTGTTGATCTTTTCAAAAAAACCAGCTCCCGGATTCACTGATTTTTTGAAGGGTTTTTTGTGTCCCTACTTCCTTAATTTCTGCTCTGATCTTAGTTATTTCTCGCCTTCTGCTAGCTTTTGAATGTGTTTGCTCTTGCTTCTCTAGTTCTTTAATTGTGATGTTAGGGTGTCAATTTTAGTTCTTCCTGTTTTCTCTTGTGGGCATTTAGTGCCATAAATTTCCCTCTACACACTGCTTTTTATTTTATTTTATTATTATTATACTTTAAGTCTTAGGGTACATGTGCACAATGTGCAGGTTAGTTACATATGTATACACGTGCCATGCTGGTGTGCTGCACCCATTAACTCGTCATTTAGCATCAGGTATATCTCCCAATGCTATCCCTCCCCCCTCCCCCACCCCACAACAGTCCCCAGAGTGTGATGTTCCCCTTCCTGTGTCCATGTGTTCTCATTGTTCAATTCCCATCTGTGAGTGAGAACATGTGGAGTTTGGTTTTTTGTCCTTGCAATAGTTTACTGAGAATGATGATTTCCAATTTCATCCATGTCCCTACAAAGGACATGAACTCATCATTTTTCATGGCTGCATAGTATTTCATGGTGTATATGTGCCACATTTTCTTAATCCAGTCTATCATTGTTGGACATTTGGGTTGGTTCCAAGTCTTTGCTGTTGTGAATAATGCCGCAATAAACATACGTGTGCATGTGTCTTTATAGCAGCATGATTTATAGTCCTTTGGGTATATACCCAGTAATGGGATGGCTGGGTCAAATGGTATTTCTAGTTCTAGATCCCTGAGGAATCGCCACGCTGACTTCAACAATGCTTGAACTAGTTTACAGTCCCAACAACAGTGTAAAAGTGTTCCTGTTTCTCCACATCCTCTCCAGCACCTGTTGTTTCCTGACTTTTTAATGATTGCCATTCTAACTGGTGTGAGATGGTATCTCATTGTGGTTTTGATTTGCATTTCTCTGATGGCCAGTGATGGTGAGCATTTTTTCATGTCTTTTTTGGCTGCATGAATGTCTTCTTTTGAGAAGTGTCTATTCATATCCTTTGCCCACTTTTTGATGGTGTTGTTTTTTTTTTCTTGTAAATTTGTTTGACTTCATTGTGGATTCTGGATATTAGCCGTTTGTCAGAAGAGTAGGTTGCAAAAATTTTCTTCCATTTTGTAGGTTGCCTGTTCACTCTGATGGTAGTTTCTTTTGCTGTGCAGAAGCTCTTTAGTTTAATTAGATCCCACTTGTCAATTTTGGCTTTTGTTGCCTTTGCTTTTGGTGTTTTAGACATGAAGCCCTTGCCCATGCCTATGTCCTGAATGGTATTGCCTAGGTTTTCTTCTAGGGCTTTTATGGTTTAAGGTCTAACGTTTAAGTCTTTAATCCATCTTGAATTAATTTTTGTATAAGGTGTAAGAAAGGGATCCAGTTTCAGCTTTCTACATATGGCTAGCCAGTTTTCCCAGCACCATTTATTAAACAGGGAATCCTTTCCCCATTGCTTGTTTTTCTCAGGTTTGTCAAAGATCAGATAGTTGTAGATATGCGGTGTTATTTCTGAGGGCTCTGTTCTGTTCCATTGATCTATATCTCCGTTTTGGTACTGGTACCATGCTGTTTTGGTTAGTGTAGCCTTGTAGTATAGTTTGAAGTCAGGTAGTGTGATACCTCCAGCTTTGTTCTTTGGCTCAGGATTGACTTGGCGATGCGGGCTCTTTTTTGGTTCCATATGAACTTTAAAGTAGTTTTTTCCAATTCTGTGAAGAAAGTCATTGGTAGCTTGATGGGGATGGCATTGAATCTATAAATTACCTTGGACAGCATGGCCATTTTCACGATATTGATTCTTCCTACCTGTGAGCATGAAATGTTCTTCCATTTGTTTGTATCCTCTTTTATTTCTTGAGCAGTGGTTTGTTGTTCCCCTTGAAGAGGTCCTTCACATCCCTTGTAAGTTGGATTCCTAGGTATTTTATTCTCTTTGAAGCAATTGTGAATGGGAGTTCACTCATGATTTGGCTGTTTGTCTGTTATTGGTGTATAAGAATGTTTGTGATTTTTGTACATTGATTTTGTATCCTGAGACTTTGTGGAAGTTGCTTATCAGCTTAAGGAGATTTTGCGCTGAGATGATGGGGTTTTCTAGATATACAATCATGTCATCTGCAAACAGGGACAATTTGACTTCCTCTTTTCCTAATTGAATACCCTTTATTTCTTTCTCCTGCCTAATTGCCCTAGCCAGAACTTCCAATACCATGTTGAATAGGAGTGGTGAGAGACGGCATCCCTGTCTTGTGCCAGTTCTCAAAGGGAACGCTTCCAGCTTTGGCCCATTCAGTATGATATTGGCTGTGGGTTTGTCATAGATAGCTCTTATTATTTTGAGATACGTCCCATCAATACCTAATTTAATGAGAGTTTTTAGCATGAAGGGTTGTTGAATTTTGTCAAAGGCCTTTTCTGCATCTATTGAGATAATCATGTGGTTTTTGTCTTTGGTTCTGTTTATATGCTGGATTACATTTATTGATTTGTGTATATTGAACCAGCCTTGCATCCCAGGGATGAAGCCCACTTGATCATGGTGGATAAGCTTTTTGATGTGCTGCTGGATTCTGTTTGCCAGTATTTTATTGAGGATTTTTGCATCAATGTTCATCAAGGATATTGGTCTAAAATTCTCTTTCTTGGTTATATCTCTGCCTGGCTTCGGTATCAGGATGATGCTGGCCTCATAAAATGAGTTAGGGAGGATTCCCTCTTTTTCTATTGATTGGAATAGTTTCAGAAGGAATCGTACCAGTTCCTCCTTGTACCTGTGGTAGAATTCGTCTGTGAAGCCATCTGGTCCTGGACTCTTTTTGGTTGGTAAATTATTGATTATTGCCACAATTTCAGAGCCTGTTATTGGTCTATTCAGAGATTCAACTTCTTCCTGGTTTAGTCTTGGGAGGGTGTATGTGTCGAGGAATTTATCCATTTCTTCTAGATTTTCTAGTTTGTTTGCATAGAGGTGTTTGTAGTATTCTCTGATGGTAGTTTGTATTTCTGTGGGATTGGTGGTGATATCCCCTTTATCATTTTTTGTTGCATCTATTTGATTCTTCTCTCTTTTCTTCTTTATTAGTCTTGCTAGTGGTCTATCAATTTTGTTGATCCTTTCAAAAAACCAGCTCCTGGATTCATTAATTTTTTGAAGGGTTTTTTGTGTCTCTATTTCCTTCAGTTCTGCTCTGATTTTAGTTATTTCTTGCCTTCTGCTAGCTTTTGAATGTGTTTGCTCTTGCTTTTCTAGTTCTTTTAATTGTAATGTTAGGGTGTCAATTTTGGATCTTTCCTGTTTTCTCTTGTGGGCATTTAGTGCTATAAATTTCCCTCTACACATTTCTTTGAATGTGTCCCAGAGATTCTGGTATGTTGTGTCTTTGTTCTCGTTGGTTTCAAAGAATATCTTTATTTCTGCCTTCATATCTTTATGTACCCAGTAGTCACTCAGGAGCGGGTTGTTCCATTTCCAGGTAGTTGATCAGTTTTGAGTGAGTTTCTTAATCCTGAGTTCTGTTTGATTGCACTGTGGTCTGAGAGACAGTTTGTTATAATTTGTGTTCTTTTACATTTGCTGACGAGAGCTTTACTTCTAACTATGTGGTCAATTTTGGAATAGGTGTGGTGTGGTGCTGAAAAAAAAGTATATTTGTTGATTTGGGGTGGAGAGTTCTGTAGATATCTATTAGGTCTGCTTGGTGCAGAGCTGAGTTCAAGTCCTGGATATCCTTGTTAACTTTCTGTCTCGTTGATCTGTCTAATGTTGACAGTGGGGTGTTAAATTCTCCCATTATTAATGTGTGGGAGTCTAAGTGTCTTTGTAGGTCACTCAGGACTTGCTTTATGAATCTGGGTGCTCCTGTATTGGGTGCATATATATTTAGGATAGTTCGCTCTTCTTGTTGAATTGATCCCTTTACCATTATGTAATGGCCTTCTTTGTCTCTTTTGATCTTTGTTGGTTTAAAGTCTGTTTTATCAGAGACTAGGATTGCAACAACTGCCTTTTTTTTGTTTTCCATGTGCTTGGTAGATCTTCCTCCATGCTTTTATTTTGAGGCTATGTGTGTCTCTGCACATGAGATGGGTTTCCTGAATACAGCACACTGATGGGTCTTGACTCTTTATCCAATTTGCCAGTCTGTGTCTTTTAATTGGAGCATTTAGTCCATTTACATTTAAAGTTAATATTGTTATGTGTGAATTTGATCCTGCCATTATGATGTTAGCTGGTTATTTTGCTCATTAGTTGATGCAGTTTCTTCCTAGCCTCGATGGTCTTTACAATTTGGCATGGTTTTGCAGTGGCTGGTACCAGTTTTTCCTTTCCATGTTTAGTGCTTCCTTCAGGAGCTCTTTTAGGGCAGTCCTGGTGGTGACAAAATCTCTCAGCATTTGCTTGTCTGTAAAGTATTTTATTTCTCCTTCACTTATGAAGCTTAGTTTGGTGGGAGATGAAATTCTGGGTTGAAAATTCTTTTCTTTAAGAATGTTGAATATTGGCCCCCACTCTCTTCTGGCTTGTAGGGTTTCTGCCGAGAGATCCGCTGTTAGTCTGATGGGCTTACCTTTGTGGGTAACCTGACCTTTCTCTCTGGCTGCCCTGAACATTTTTTCCTTCATTTCAACTTTGGTGAATCTGACAATTATGTGTCTTGGAGTCGCTCTTCTTGAGGAGTATCTTTGTGGCATTCTCTGTATTTCCTGAATCTGAATGTTGGCCTACCTTGCTAGATTGGGGAAGTTCTCATGGATAATATCCTGCAGAGTGTTTTCCAACTTGGTTCCATTTTCCCTGTCACTTTGAGATACACCAATCAGACCTAGAATTGTTCTTTTCACATAGTCCCATATTTCTTGGAGGCTTTGTTCATTTCTTTTTATTCTTTTTTCTCTAAACTTCCCTTCTCACTTCATTTCATTCATTTCATCTTCCATCACTGATACCCTTTCTTCAAGTTGATCGCATCAGCTCCTCAGGCTTCTGCATTGTTCACGTAGTTCTTGAGCCTTGGCTTTCAGCTCCATCAGCTCCTTTAAGCACTTCTCTGTATTGGTTATTCTAGTTATACATTTGTCTAAATTTTTTTCAAAGTTTTTGACTTCTGTGCCTTTGGTTTGAAGCTCCTCCTGTGGCTCAGAGTAGTTTGATCATCGGAAGCCTTCTTCTCTCAACTCGTCAAAGTCATTCTCCATCCAGCTTTGTTCCGTTGCTGGTGAGGAACTGCATTCCTCTGGAGGAGGAGAGGTGCTCTGATTTTTAGAGTTTCCAGTTTTTCTGCTCTGTTTTTTCTCCATCTTTGTGGTTTTATCTACTTTTGGTCTTTGATGATGGTGATGTACAGATGGGTTTTTGGTGTGGATGTCCTTTCTGTTTGTTAGTTTTCCTTCTAACAGACAGAACCCTCAGCTGCAGGTCTGTTGGAGTTTGCTGGAGGTCCACCCCAGACCCTGTTTGCTTGGGTATGAGCAGTGGAGGCTGCAGAATAGCAGATATTGGGGAACAGCAGATGTTGCTGCCTGGTCATTCCTCTGTAAGTTTTGTCTCAGAGGAGTACCCAGCCATGTGAGGTGTCAGTCTGCCCCTACTGGGGGGTGCCTTCTAGTTAGGCTACTCAGGGGTCAGGGACCCACTTGAAGAGGCAGTCTGTCTGTTCTCAGATGTCCAGCTGCATGCTGGGAAAACCACTACTCTCTTCAATGCTGTCAGACAGGGACATTTAAGTCTGCAGAGGATTCTGCTGCCTTTTGTTTGGCTGTGCCGTGCCCTCAGAGGTGGAGTCTACAGAGGCAGGCAGGCCTCCTTGAGCTGTGATGGGCTCCACCCAGTTCGAGCTTCCCGGTTGCTTTGTTTACTTAAGAAAGCCTGGGCAATGGCAGGCACCCTTTCCCCGGCCTCGCTGCCACCTTGCAGTTTGATCTCAGACTGCTGTGCTAGCAATCCACGAGACTCCATTGGCATAGTACCCTCTGAGCCAGGTGTGGGATATAATCTCCTCGTATGCCGTTTTTTAAGCCCATCGGAAAAGCACAGTATTAGGGTGGGAGTGACCCAATTTTCCAGGTGTCTTCTGTCAGCCCTTTCTTTGACTAGGAAAGGGAAGTCCCTGACCCCTTGTGCTTCCCTAGTGAGGCAATGCCTCCCCCTGCCTCGGCTTACACACAGTGTGCTGCACCCACTGTCCTGTGCCCACTGTCTGTCACTCCCTAGTGAGATGAACCTGGTATCTCAGATGGAAATGCAGAAATCAGCCATCTTCTGCATCACTCACGCTGGGAGCTGTAGACCGGAGCTGTTCCTATTTGGCCATCTTGGCTGCTGAGTCCCACACACTGCTTTAAATGTGTCCCAGAGATTCTGGTATGTTGTGTCTTTGTTCTCATTGGTTTCAAAGAACATCTTTATTTCTGCCTTCATTTCATTATGTACCCAGTAGTCATTCGGGAGCAGGTTATTCAGTTTCCATGTTGTTGAGCAGTTTTGAGTGAGTTTCTTAATCCTGAGTTCTAGTTTGATTGCACTGTGGTCTGAGAGGCAGTTTGTTATAGTTTCTGTTCTTTTACATTTGCTGACGAGTGCTTTACTTCCAACTATGTGGTCAATTTTGGAATAAGTGTGATGTGGTGCTGAGAAGAATGTATATTCTGTTGATTTAGGGTGGAAAGTTCTGTAGATGTGTATGAGGTCTGCTTGGTGCAGAGCTGAGTTCAAGTCCTGGATATCCTTGTTAACTTTCTGTCTCGTTGATCTGTCTAATGTTGACAGTGGGGTGTTAAAGTCTCCCATGATTATTGTGTGGGAGTCTAAGTCTCTTTGTAGGTCTCTAAGGACTTGCTTTATGAATCTGGGTGCTCCTGTATTGGGTGCATATATATTTAGGATAGTTCGCTCTTCTTGTTGAATTGATCCCTTTACCATTAAGTAATGGCCTTCTTTGTCTCTTTTGATCTTTGTTGGTTTAAAATCTGTTTTATCAGAGACTAGGATTGTAACCCCTGCTTTTTTTTTTTCCATGTGCTTGGTAGATCTTCCTCCATCCCTTTATTTTGAGCCTATGTGTGTCTTTGCAGGTGAGATGGGTCTCCTGAATATAGCACACTGATGGGTGTTGACTCCACCCAATTTTCCAGTCTGTCTTTTAATTGGAGCATTTAGCCCATTTACATTTAAAGTTAATATTCTTATGTGTGAATTTGATCCTGTCATTATGATGTTAGCTGGTTATTTTGCTCATTAGTTGATGCAGTTTCTTCCTAGCATCAATGGTCTTTACAATTTGGCATGTTTTTGCAGTGGTTGATACCGGTTTTTCCTAGTGCTTCCTTCAAGAGGTCTTCTAAGGCAGACCTGATGGTGACAAAATTTCTCAGCATTTGCTTGTTTGTAAAGGATTTTATTTCTCCTTCACTTATGAAGCTTAGTTTGGCTGAATATGAAATTCTGGGTTGAAAATTCTTTTCTTTAAGAATGTTGAATATTGGCCCCCACTCTCTTCTGGCTTGTAGAATTTCTGCCGAGAGATCTGCTGTTAGTCTGATGGGCTTCCCTTTGTGGATAACCCGACCTTTCTCTCTGGCTGCCCTTAATATTTTTTCCTTCATTTCAACTTTAGTGTATCTGACAATTATGTGTCTTGGAGTTGCTCCTCTCAAGGAGTATCTTTGTGGCATTTTGTGTATTTCCTGAATTTGAATGTTGGCCTGCCTTGCTGTGTTGGGGAAGTTCTCCTGGATAATATCCTGCAGAGTGTTTTCCAACTTGGTTCCATTCTCCCTGTCACTTTCAGGTACACCAATCAGATGTAGATTTGGTCTTTTTATATAGTCCCATATTTCTTGGAGGCTTTGTTCATTTCTTTTTACTTGTTTTTCTCTAAACTTCTCTTCTTGCTTCATTTTATCCATTTGACCTTCAATCACTGATACCCTTTCTTCCACTTGATTGAATTGGCTACTGAAGCTCGTGCATGTGCCACGTAGTTCTCGTGCCATGGTTTTCAGCTCTGTCAGGTCATTTAAGGTCTTCTCTATGCTGTTTCTTCTAGTTAGCCATTCGTCTCATCTTTTTTCAAGGTTTTTAGCTTCTTTGCAATGGGTTTGAACATCCTCCTTTAGCTGGGAGAAGTTTGTTATTACTGATCTTCTGAGGCCTACTTCTTTCAACTCGTCAAAGTCATTTTCCATCCACCTTTGTCCCATTGCTGGTGAGGAGCTGCATTCCTTTGGAGGAGAAGAGGTGCTCTGATTTTTGGAATTTTAAGCTTTTCTGCTCGGGTTTCTCCCATCTTTGTGGTTTTATTTACCTTTGGAATTTGATGGTGGTGACCTAGAGATGGGGTCTTTGTGTGGATGTCCTTTATGTTTGTTAGTTTTCCTTCTAACAGTCAGGACCCTCAGCTGCAAGTCTTTTGGAGTTTGCTGGCAGTCCACTCCAGACCCTGTTTGCCTGGGTATCACCAGTGAATGCTGTAGAACAGAAAATATTGCAGAACAGCAAATGCCGCCTGATCCTTCCTCTGGAAGCTTCATCTCAGAGGGGCACCCAGCTGTGTGAGGTGTCAGTCAGCCCCTACTGGGAGGTGTCTCCCAGTTAGGTTACTTGGGGATCAAGGACCCACTTGAGGAGGCAGTCTGTCCGTTCTCAGATCTCAAACTCCACGCTGGGAGAACCACTACTCTCTTAAAAGCTATCAGACAGAGACTTTTATGTCTGCAGAAGTTTCTGCTGCTTTTTGTTCAGCTAT
The DNA here is from genome assembly GCF_028885625.2 of Pongo pygmaeus. NCBI lineage: Eukaryota > Metazoa > Chordata > Mammalia > Primates > Hominidae > Pongo > Pongo pygmaeus. Next base: position 43,066,303 of record NC_072377.2, on the reverse strand, counting down.
GCTCTGCTCCCAGAGGTGGAGCCTACAGAGGCAGGCAGGCCTCCTTGAGCTACAGGGTGCTCCACCCAGTTTGAGCTTCCAGGCCACTTTGTTTACCTACTCAAGCCTCAGTAATGGTGGATGCCCCTCCCTGAGCCTTGCTGCCACCTTGCAGTTTGATCTTGGACTGCTGTGCTGGCAGGGAGCAAGGCTCTGTGGGTGTGGGACCCTCCGAGCCAGGCATGGGATATAATGTCCTGGTGTGCCGTTTGCTAAGACAGTTGGAAAAGTGCAGTATTAGGGTGGGAGTGTCCCGATTTTCCAGATACTGCCCCAGTGAGATGAACCCAGTACCTCAGTTGGAAATGCAAAAATCACCCATCTTCTGCATTGCTCACGCTGGGAGCTATAGACTGGAGCTCTTCCTATTCAGCCATCTTGGAACCAGATCCCAGGAGTAGCTATTCTTATATCAGACTAAACAAACTTTAAAGCAGCAGCAGTTAAAAAAGACAAAGGGGGTCATTATATAGTGATAAAAGGACTAGTTCAACAGGATAATAATCACAATTCTAAATATATATGAACCTATCGCTGGAGATCCCAAATTTATAAAACAATTACTACTCAAGCTAAGAAATGAGATAGATGGCAACACAATAATAGTGGGGGACTTTAATACTCCACTGACAGCACTAGACAGGTCATCAAGAAAGAAAGTCAACAAAAAAACAATGGACTTAAACTATACCTTAGAGCAAATGGGCTTAACAGATGTTTATAGAACATTCTATCCAACAACTGCAGAATATACATTCTATTCATCAGCACATGGAACATTCTCCAAGATAGGCCACATAATAGGGCACAAAACAAGTCTCAATAAATTTAAGAAAATCAAAATTGTATCAAGTACTCTCTCAGACCACAGAGGAATAAATTGGATATCAACTCCAAAAGGAACCCTCAAAACCATTCAAATAGATGGAAATTAAATAACCTGCTCCTGAATGATCATTGGGTCAACAAGGAAATCAAGATAAAAACTTAAAAAATGGGGGGGAGGAGCCAAGATGGCCGAATAGGAACAGCTCCGGTCTACAGCTCCCAGCGCGAGCCACGCAGAAGACGGGTGATTTCTGCATTTCCATCTGAGGTACCGTGTTCATCTCACTAGGGAGTGCCAGACAGTGGGCGCAGGTCAGTGGGTGAGCGCACCGTGCACCAGCCGAAGCAGGGGCGAGGCATTGCCTCACTCAGGAAGTGCAAGGGGTCAAGGAGTTCCCCTTCCATGGGTGACAGACGGCATCTGGAAAATAGGGCCACTCCCACCCGAATACTGTGCTTTTCCGACGGGCTTAGGAAACGGTGCCCCAGGAGAGTATAGCCCGCACCTGGCTCAGAGGGTCCTACGCCCACAGAGTCTCACTGATTGCTAGCACAGCAGTCTGAGATCAAACAGCAAGTCGGCAGCAAGGCTGGGGGAGGGGTGCCCGCCATTGCCCAGGCTCGCTTAGGTAAACAAAGCAGCCTGGAAGCTTGAACTGGGTGGAGCCCACCACAGCTCAAGGAGGCCTGCCTGCCTCTGTAGGCTCCACCTCTGGGGGCAGGGCACAGACAAACAAAAAGACAGCAGTAACCTCTGCAGACTTAAATGTCCCTGTCTGACAGCTGTGAGAAGAGCAGTGGTTCTCCCAGCACGCAGCTGGAGATCTGAGAACGGGCTGACTGCCTCCTCAAGTGGGTCCCTGACCCCTGACCCCCAAGCAGCCTAACTGGGAGGCACCCCCCAGCAGGGGCAGACTGACACCTCACACGGCCAGCCAGGTACTCCAACAGACCTGCAGCTGAGGGTTCTGTCTGTTAGAAGGAAAACGAACAGAAAGGACATCCACACCAAAAACCCATCTGTACATCACCATCATCAAAGACCAAAAGTAGATAAAACCACAAAGATGGGGAAAAAACAGAGCAGAAAAACGGGAAACTCTAAAAAGCAGAGTACCTCTCCTCCTCCAAAGGAACGCAGTTCCTCACCAGCAACGGAACAAAGCTGGACGGAGAATGACTTTGACGAGCTGAGAGAAGAAGGCTTCAGACGATCAAATTACTCTGAGCTACGGGAGGATATTCAAACCAAGGGCAAAGAAGTTGAAAACTTTGAAAAAAATTTAGAAGAATGTATAACTAGAATAACCAATACAGAGAAGTGCTTAAAGGAGCTGATGGAGCTGAAAACCAAGGCTCGAGAACTACGTGAAGAATGCAGAAGCCTCAGGAGCCAATGCGATCAAATGGAAGAAAGGGTATCAGCCCTGGAAGATTAAATGAAAGAAATGAAGCGAGAAGGGAAGTTTAGAGAAAAAAGAATAAAAAGAAACGAGCAAAGCCTCCAAGAAATGTGGGACTATGTGAAAAGACCAAATCTACGTCTGATTGGTGTACCTGAAAGTGACGGGGAGAATGGAAACAAGTTGGAAAACACTCTGCAGGATATTATCCAGGAGAACTTCCCCAATCTAGCAAGGTAGGCCAACATTCAGATTCGGGAAATACAGAGAACGCCACAAAGATACTCCTCGAGAAGAGCAACTCCAAGACACATAATTGTCAGATTCACCAAATTTGAAATGAAGGAAAAAATGTTAAGGGCAGCCAGAGAGAAAGGTCGGGTTACCATCAAAGGGAAGCCCATCAGACTAACAGCGGATCTCTCGGCAGAAACCCTACAAGCCAGAAGAGAGTGGGGGCCAATATTCAACATTCTTAAAGAAAAGAATTTTCAACCCAGAATTTCATATCCTGCCAAACTAAGCTTCATAAGTGAAGGAGAAATAAAATACTTTACAGACAAGCAAATGCTGAGAGATTTTGTCACCACCAGGCCTGCCCTAAAAGAGCTCCTGAAGGAAGCACTAAACATGGAAAGGCACAACCGGTACCAGCCACTGCAAAATCATACCGAAATGTAAAGACCACTGAGACTAGGAAGAGACTGCATCAACTAATGAGCAAAATATCCAGCTAACATCATAATGACAGGATCAAATTCACACATAACAATAATAACTTTAAATGTAAATGGACTAAATGCTCCAATTAAAAGACACAGACTGGCAAATTGGATAAAGACTCAAGACCCATCAGTGTGCTGTATTCAGGAAACCCATCTCACGTGCACAGACACACATAGGCTCAAAATAAAAGGATGGAGGAAGATCTACCAAGCAAATGGAAAACAAAAAAAGGCAGGGGTTGCAATCCTAGTCTCTGATAAAACAGACTTTAAACCAACAAAGATCAAAAGAGACAAAGAAGGCCACTACATAATGGTAAATGGATTAATTCAACAAGAAGAGCTAACTATCCTAAATATATATGCACCCAATACAGGAGCACCCAGATTCATAAAGCAAGTCCTGAGTGACCTACAAAGAGACTTAGACTCCCACACATTAATAATGGGAGACTTTAACACCCCACTGTCAACATTAGACAGATCAACGAGACAGAAAGTCAACAAGGATACCCAGGAATTGAACTCAGCTCTGCACCAAGCAGACCTAATAGACATCTACAGAACTCTCCACCCCAAATCAACAGAATATACTTTTTTTTCAGAACCACACCACACCTATTCCAAAATTGACCATATACTTGGAAGTAAAGCTCTCCTCAATAAATGTAAAAGAACAGAAATTGTAACAAACTATCTCTCAGATCACAGTGCAATCAAGCTAGAACTCAGGATTAAGAATCTCACTCAAAACCGCTCAACTACGTGGAAACTGAACAACCTGCTCCTGAATGACTACTGGGTACATAACGAAATGAAAGCAGAAATAAAGATGTTCTTTGAAACCAGCGAGAACCAAGACACAACATACCAGAATCTCTGGGATGCATTCAAAGAAGTGTGTAGAGGGAAATTTATAGCACTAAATGCCCACAAGAGAAAGCAGGAAAGATCCAAAATTGACACCCTAACATCACAATTAAAAGAACGAGAAAAGCAAGAGCAAACACATTCAAAAGCTAGCAGAAGGAAAGAAATAACTAAAATCAGAGCAGAACTGAAGGAAATAGAGACACAAAAAACCCTTCAAAAAATAAATGAATCCAGGAGCTGGTTTTTTGAAAGGATCAACAAAATTGATAGACCGCTAGCAAGATTAATAAAGAAAAAAAGAGAGAAGAATCAAATAGATGCAATAAAAAATGATAAAGGGGATATCACCACCGATCCCACAGAAATACAAACTACCATCAGAGAATATTACAAACACCTCTATGCAAATAAACTAGAAAATGTAGAAGAAATGGATAAATTCCTCAACACATACACCCTCCCAAGACTAAACCAAGAAGAAGTTGAATCTCTGAATAGACCAATAACAGGAGCTGAAATTGTGGCAATAATCAATAGCTTACCAACCAAAAAAAGTCCAGGACCAGATGGGTTTACAGCCGAATTCTACCAGAGGTACAAGGAGGAGCTGGTACCATTCCTTGTGAAAGTATTCCAATCAATAGAAAAAGAGGGAATCCTCCCTAACTCATTTTATGAGGCCAGCATCATCCTGATACCGAAGCCAGGCAGAGATATAACCAAGAAAGAGAATTTTAGACCAATATCCTTGATGAACATTGATGTAAAAATCCTCAATAAAATACTGGCAAACAGAATCCAGCAGCACATCAAAGAGCTTATCCACCATGATCAAGTGGGTTTCATCCCTGGGATGCAAGGCTGGTTCAATATACGCAAATCAATAAATGTAATCCAGCATATAAACAGAACCAAAGACAAAAACCACATGATTATCTCAATAGATGCAGAAAAGGCCTTTGACAAAATTCAACAACCCTTCATGCTAAAAACTCTCAATAAATTAGGAATTGATGGGACGTATCTCAAAATAATAAGAGCTATTTATGACAAACCCACAGCCAATATCATACTGAATGGGCAAAAACTGGAAGCATTCCCTTTGAAAACTGGCACAAGACAGGGATGCCCTCTCTCGCCACTTCTATTCAACATAGTGTTGGAAGTTCTGTCCAGGGCAATTAGTCAGGAGAAGGAAATAAAGGGTATTCAATTAGGAAAAGAGGAAGTCAAATTGTCCCTGTTTGCAGATGACATGATAGTATATCTAGAAAACCGCATTGTCTCAGCCCAAAATCTCCTTAAGCTGATAAGCAACTTCAGCAAAGTCTCAGGATACAAAATCAATGTGCAAAAATCACAAGCATTCTTATACATCAATAACAGACAAACAGAGAGCCAAATCATGAGTGAACTCCCATTCACAATTGCTTCAAAGAGAATAAAATACCTAGGAATCCAACTTACAAGGGATGTGAAAGACCTCCTCAAGGAGAACTACAAACCACTGCTCAAGGAAATAAAAGAGGATACAAACAAATGGAAGAACATTCCATGCTCATGGGTAGGAAGAATCAATATCGTGAAAGTGGCCATCCTTCCCAAGGTAATTTACAGATTCAATGCCATCCCCATCAAGCAACCAATGACTTTCTTCACAGAATTGGAAAAAACTACTTTAAAGTTCATATGGAACCAAAAAAGAGCCCGCATCGCCAAGTCAATCCTAAGCCAAAAGAACAAAGCTGGAGGCATCACACTACCTGACTTCAAACTATACTACAAGGCTACAGTAACCAAAACAGCATGGTACTGGTACCAAAACAGAGATATAGATCAATGGAACAGAAGAGAGCCATCAGAAATAATGCCACATATCTACAAGTATCTGATCTTTGACAAACCTGACAAAAACAAGAAATGGGGAAAGGATTCCCTATTTAATAAATGGTGCTGGGAAAACTGGCTAGCCATATGGAGAAAGCTGAAACTGGATCCCTTCCTTACACCTTATACAAAAATCAATTCAAGATGGATTAAAGACTTAAATGTTAGACCTAAAACCATAAAAACCCTAGAAGAAAACCTAGGCATTACCATTCAGGACATAGGCATGGGCAAGGACTTCATGTCTAAAACACCAAAAGCAATGGCAACAAAAGCCAAAATTGACAAATGGGATCTAATTAAACTAAAGAGCTTCTGCACAGCAAAGGAAACTACCATCAGAGTGAACAGGCAACCTACAAAATGGGAGAAAATTTTCGCAACCTACTCATCTGACAAAGGGCTAATATCCAGAATCTACAATGAACTCCAACAAATTTACAGGAAAAAAACAAACAACCCCATCAAAAAGTGGGCGAAGGACATGAACAGACACTTCTCAAAAGAAGACATTTATGCAGCCAAAAAAGACATGAAAAAATGCTCACCATCACTGGCCATCAGAGAAATGCAAATCAAAACCACAATGAGATACCATCTCACACCAGTTAGAATGGCAATCATTAAAAAGTCAGGAAACAACAGGTGCTGGAGAGGATGTGGAGAAATAGGAACACTTTTACACTGTTGGTGGGACTGTAAACTAGTTCAACCCTTGTGGAAGTCAGTGTGGCGATTCCTCAGGGATCTAGAACTAGAAATTCCATTCGACCCAGCCATCCCATTACTGGGTATATACCCAAAGGACTATAAATCATGCTGCTATAAAGACACATGCACACGTATGTTTATTGCGGCATTATTCACAATAGCAAAGACTTGGAACCAACCCAAATGTCCAACAATGATAGACTGGATTAAGAAAATGTGGCACATATACACCATGGAATACTATGCAGCCATAAAAAATGATGAGTTCATGTCCTTTGTAGGGACATGGATGAAATTGGAAATCATCATTCTCAGTAAACTATCGCAAGAACAAAAAACCAAACACCGCATATTCTCACTCATAGGTGGGAATTGAACAATGAGAACACATGGACACAGGAAGGGGAACATCACACTTCGGGGACTGTTGTGGGGTGGGGGGAGGGGGGAGGGATAGCATAGGGAGATATACCTAATGGTAGATGACGAGTTGGTGGGTGCAGCGCACCAGCATGGCACATGTATACATATGTAACTTACCTGCACATTGGGCACATGTGCCATAAAACCTAAAGTATAATAATAATAATAATAAAAGAAAAAAAAAAAGAAATTAAAAAAAAAAAAACTTAAAAAATGTTTGAACTGAACCATAATAGTGACACAACCTATAAAACCTCTGGGATACAGCAAAAGTGGTGCTAAGAGGAAAGTTCATAGCATTAAATGCCTACATCAAAAAGTCCAAAAGAGCACAAATAGACAATCTAAGGTCACACCTCACAGAACTGGAGAAACAAGAACAATCCAAACCCAAACTCAGCAGAAGAAAAGAAATAACCAAGATCAGAGCAGAACTAAATGAAATTGAAACAACAAAAACAATACAAAAGATAAATGAAACAAAAAACTGTTTCTTTGAAAGATAAATAAAATTGATAGATCATTAGCAAGATTAACAAAGAAAAGAAGAGAGAAGGTCCAAATAAGCTCAATTAGAAACAAAATGGGAGATATTAGAACTGATACCACAGAAAAACAAAATTTTACGCAAGGCTACCATGAACACCTTTACACGCATAAACTAGAAAACCTAAAGGAGATCGATAAATTCCTGGAAATATACAGCCCTCCTAGATTAAAACAGGAAGACATAGAAACTCTGAGCAGACCAATAACAAGCAGCGACATTGTAATGGTAGTAAAAAAATTGCTAACAAAAAAATCCAGGGTCAGACGGATTCACAGCTGAATTCTATCACACATTCAAAGAAGAATTGGCTCCAATCCTGTTGACACTATTCCAAAAGTTAGAGAAAGAGGGAATCCTCCCTAAATCATTCTATGAAGCCAGTTAACATCCTAATACCAAAACCAGAAAAGGACATAACAAAAAAAGAAATCTACAGACCAATATCCGTGATGAACATAGATACAAAAACACTCAACAAAATAATAGCTAACTGAATCCAACAGCATATCAAAAAGATAATTTAGCATGATTAAGTGGGTTTCACATCAGGGATACAGGGATAGTTTAACATCCAGAAGTCAATAAATGTAATATACCACATAAACAGAATTAAAAACAAAAATCACATGATTATCTCAATGGACATAGAAAAAAACATTCAACAAAATCCAGCATGCCTGTATGATTAAAACCCTCAGCAAAATCGGCATAGAAGGGACACACCTTAAGGAAATAAAAGCCATGCATGACTAACCCACAGCCAACATAATACTGAATGGAGAAAACTTGAAAGCATTTCCCCTGAGAACTGGAACAAGACAAGGATGCCCACTCTCACCCTTCTATTCAACATATTACTGGAAGTCCTAGCCAGAGCAATCAGACAAGAGAAAGAAATAAAGGGCATCCAAATTGGTAAAGAGGAAGTCAAACTGTCACTGTTTGCTGATATGATCGTATACCTAGAAAAATCTAAAGACTCCCCAAAAACTCCTACAACTGATAAATGAATTCAGCAAAGTTTCAAGATACAAAATTAATGTACACAAATTAGTAGCTCTGCTATATGCCAACAGCGACCAAACTGAGAATCAAATCAAGAACTCAACCCATTTTACGATAGTTGCAAAAAAAAAAAATTACTTAGGAATATATCTAACCAAGGACGTGAAAGACCTCTACAAGGAAAACTCAAAACACTGCTGAAGGAAATCATAGATGACACAATCAAATGGAAACACGTCCCATGCTCATGGATGAGTACAATCAATATTGTGAAAATGACCATACTGCCAAAAACAATCTACAAATTGAATGCAATTATCATCAAAATACCACCATCATTCTTCACAGAACTAGAAAAAAACAGTACTAAAATTAATATGGAACCAAAACAGAGCCTGCATAACCAAAACAAGACTAAGCAAAAGAGAGCAAATCTGGAGGTATCACATTATCAGACTTCAAACTATATTACAAGGTCATAGTCACCAAAACATCATGGTACTGGTATAAAAATAGGCACACAGACCAATGGAACAGAATAGAGAACTCAGAAGTAAACCCAAATATTACAGCCAACTGATCTTTGACTAAGCAAGCAAAAACATAAAGCGGGGAAAGGACACCCTATTCAACAAATGGTGCTGGGATAATTGGCAAGCCACGTGTAGAAGAATAAGACTGGATCCTCGTCTCTCACCTTTTACAAAAATCAACTCAAGATGGATCAGAGGCTTAAATGTAGGACCTGAACCCATAAAAACTCTAGAAGATAACATCGGAAAAACCCTCCTTGACGTTGGCTTAGGCAAAGAATTCATGACCAAGAACCCAAAAGCAAATGCAACAAAACAAAGATAAATAGATGGAATTTAACTAAACTAAAAAGCTTCTGCACAGCAAAAGAAATAATTGGCAGAGTTGGCAGAGTTAACAGACAACCCACAGAGTGGGAGAAAATCTTCACAATCTACACATCCAACAAAGGACTAATATCCAGAATCTACAAGGAACTCAAACAAATCAGCAAGAAAAAAACAAACAATCCCATCAAAAAGTGGGCTAAGGACATGATTGGACAATTCTCAAAGGAAGGTATACAAATGGCCAACAAGCATATGGAAAAATGCTCAATATCACTAATTATCAGAAAACTGCAAGTCAAAACCACAATGCAATGCCACCTCCCTCCTGCAAGAATGGCCATAACAAAAAAATCCAAAAATAATAGATGTTGTCATTTATGTGGTGAAAAGGGAACACTTTTACACTGTTGGTGGAAATGTAAACTAGTAGAACCACTATGGGAAACAGTGTGGAGATTCCTTAAAGAACTAAAAGTAGATCTACCGTTTGATCCAGCAATCCCACTACTAAGTATCTACCTGAGGAAAAGAAATCATTATACGAAAAAAATACTTGCACACGCATGTTTATAGCAGCACAATTTGCAATTTCAAAAATATGGAACCAGCACAAATGACCATCAACCAACAAGTGGATAAAGAAAATATTATATATATACACCATGGAATACTACTCAGCCATCAGAAGGAATGAAATCATGGGATTTGTAGCAACCTGGATGGAATTGGAGACTATTATTCCAAGTGAAGTAACTCAGGAATGGAAAGCCAATCATTGAATGTTCTCACTCATATGTGGGAGCTAAGCTATGAGGACGCAAAGGCATAAGAATGATATATTGGACTTTGGGGACTTGGGGGAAAGGGCAGGAGGTGGGTGAGGGATGAAAGACTACACATTGGGTACAGTGCTCTGGTGATGGGTGCACCAAAATCTCGGAAATCACCCCTAGATAACATATTCATGTAACCAAACACCACCTGCTCCCTAAAAACCCACTGAAATTAAAAATAAATTAAAAAAAACAGACAAGTAAGACAAAAAGATCAAAAAGCTCTATGTTTTGAACACAGACTGTTCCAGCCTGACTTTGCTTTTAGAAATTGCCTTGTTTCTCTTCAACAGACCATACTTTTTAGTGTGCACAATAAACAAGTGCTCAGGCCGAGATGCAAGGGAAAGGGATCCTAAGAGTTGGCAAACAATACATGCACATGCACGTTGTTAAAAAAAAAACAAGGAAACCGAGCCTGTACTCACGGACCCAGGAATACCAAGCAGTGACTGCGCCGAGTTCCACAGGCAGACAATGGGTCTTCTTAGCTTTCATTCCTGGCAGTTCCACTTGGGGAGAGGGATGCAGCTCCTCCTGGCAGTCAGGATGTGACAAGAATAATGTGCCCCATGTTCTTGAGGAAATATTTTAAGAACCTGTCTGTAGTTTGTCTTTTGGGGTTTCTTAGCAAGTAATCAGAAAGTCAGCATGTTGATAGTTTAAGGCTTGTTGATTTTTTTTTTTCATGGCTGTGTAAATGGTACAATTTTTTTAAAAAATGTGGAGGTTTAAGGTACCAGTTTTATTTAATGGAAAAGCTGGATGGAAGAAAGATGTGTGGATTAAATGCCAAAATACAGCTTCCTTGTCTTTTCTTCTACAAATTGAGTTAATTCATTTAGCTACTCAGAGTTTAAAAATAGCCAGTGGAAACTTAGCTGGGCCTGCTTGAGAGGGAGGAAGGCAGGGAGACACTGCCACTGGTCAAAGGCAGGTAGGGAAGTTTGCAGGAGGTCATAGACTACATTGGCTTTGAGTGTCTCTAAATGGAGAATGGGATGGGAGTCAAGCCCCTAAACACATATATTAAGGAAGTACATGATTTGTAGCTGTGGTGAAACAGATAATTGAATTGGGCAGAGTTTCTGGCTGCCTTGTAAGCTAGGTCCGGCCTGACCATGTGACCCTGATGAATAATACATTGGCGGAACAATGAGATCTATTGACATATCCAAGCTAGTTTTGAGTTCTGCTAAAAGCAAAATCAAACTGTTTTTATTGTAGTACTGATTTACAGAAGAAATGCAAATATATTTAAAACAGGTTTTACAAAACTATTTAACATACAGACCTCTTTTAAGGGAAATAGTTCATGGATTTCCACCACTGACTTAAATTTCTTGTACTATAATGATAGTCTCTCTTTTATTTTTTTTTCTTGTACTTTTTGAGTAATGAGCCCTCAATTGAGGGCTCATTGAGATTCTTGGATCTTGAGTTTCTAGAATTTGGAAAAGTGTTAGCCATTATTGCTTCAAATATTTTTCTGCCCCCATCCCACCCTGCTTAATCTAGTAACACATGTAATTAGCTTGCTCGAAGTTGTTCCATGGCTGACTGATACTCTGTTTCTTCTTATTTTTGAGTTTTTTCTCTTTTAGGGATCATTGTCCTGCACAGTCTGGTGTCCTATGTGTCTTATATTTTTTCCTGCTTTCCAGTTACTTCCAACAGGTGGATAAAATTGGTCCCTGTTAATTCATCCTAGCTGGAAGTGGAACCAACAAGAGCCACTTCCAAAACCTCTCTCAAAAGATTAAGGAAGCTTTCTTATTCCAAAAACCCTCTGGAAATGTCTTCTTCAGGTTCATTGACCATTTAAGGTCATGTGTTTACCCTAAATCTATAACTCTTGCAAGATGGGACTGTGATTTTTAAGCAGGCTTGAGTTACCTGTGCCACTGCTAGAGTTAGATGTAGAGTTAGCTGTTCTCTAAGTCAGCTTCTCACCTTGAGCAATAGTGACATTGTGGGCTGGATAATTCTTTGGTGTGAGAGGCTGTCCTGTGCACTATAGTATATTTAGCAGCATTCTTGTCCTCTACTCATGAGTTGCCAGAAGTTGCCTATCCATATTGTGACAACTAAAAACGTCTCCAGACATTGCCAAACATCCTGGGTGTGGGGGCAAAATAGCTCCCAGGGGAGACCCCCTGTTCTAAGTATGTAGGCTTCATGAAGAGGTGTGAATACCAAATAAATATGGAGTTGTTACCAAGAGAAGGGGAGGCAACCGCAGTATCCATTGCAATATACAAGCATCATATTTTATGGCAAAAGACATTTAAAAATTATTTTGATATATATTTGGAGTAATGTATAATCTTTAGGTACTAATAACAAGCAAGTTACAGATAGCTAAGAGAATCAAATTAGGTACATATACAAAGGCACAATGTGAAGCATAAAACCCTAAACACTTAATGGTATAAAAAGTGAAAACCCTAAACACATACTATGTATGTGTACCTAAGTTGATCTAATTTGTACACCATTACATGTTTCATGTTATGATTAGGGTAGATGGTAGTGAAGAGAACACCTGATAAATTTAGGACCTAAAGAACATTTAGGGGAACTTCATCATTTCGTTATAAGCATCATCCTCTGTTTAAACAGCATACGAGCATTCTTCCGGGTATAGCTACAAGTACCTGGAAGGAATATTGGGAGAAGATAAACAGTGACCGTTTTGCCTGAGACCTTGAGAAGACTGCCCATCTGCTCTCTCTCTCTGATGTTAGACTCACTAGGGATAGATAAAGAATGAAATATTGGCTGTTTTCTAAAATGCAGTTGCTGAAGCCTTTAAAATTCAATGGGGGTATCATTAGGATTTATCTATTCTTTTAAAACTATTACCTTTTAATGAAACTATTACATGTAGAGCACTTAGTTTACAAAAGGATTTTCAAATCGTCATCTTGTTTAATGTGCAAAGTCCTTGTGACTTGGTTAATATTAATATTATTTTCCTTTTAGACTTGTGGAAATTGAGCATCAAAGGCTTTAAGCAACTTACCAAAGGTCACACAGAAGGTAAATGAAAGAGCTGGAGTTTGATACCAGATCTGAACCCTGTCATTCCAAGTTGCATTTTTTCCCTCTTCAATCTACTTTTTTAGGCTGATAGACCATGATGCATTCTTTCTAAATTAAGGAGTGGGGAAATTTGCTGTTTGCAAAATTACTAGCTCTGAGTCTCTAGATGCTCCAATGCAACCTTCAGGGTCAAGCACTTTGGCAGTGCCAAATAGTCTGTTTCTGACTAGTGTAGACAAGCATTTAGACAGCACATAACTAGCTTTGTGAGTGTTGCTTACACAAAACACCTGCCACCAACCCTCTCTGGCCATCAGTGTCCTGTCTCAGAGAAGCACAGCTTCTTTGTCATAGACCCTGGGCAATTTTTAAGCACAGGAAAAAGCTTTGCTACTTCAAGGCTGGTCCTAAGACTAGCAGTGTTGATATCACCTTTGTTAGAAATGAAGAATTTCAGGCCATAGCACAAGCCTACTTAATCAGAATCTGCATTAACAAGCTCCCTGTGTGATTCATATACACATTAAAGTTTGAGAAACAATGTATTAGATACAGGTGCCCTATGTGACTTCTCAAAGTTCTCTCCAGTCTAGTGGTTCTTTGACCCAGTGGCAAATGATCTGGACAATTTTGATAATTCTGATGGGTTGTGCCTAATCACATTAGTGATGTTATAGCTTTTGCTAAGGCTGTTATAGATGACATCAACACACAAGATCTGCCTTAACACACCATGAAATCATGCAAGGTATTTGTCTCTGAAGATCCCAGGGGCATGAGTGCATTAGACAGGCACAGGCTGGACATGAATACCACCCAGGAGCATGGCTCCTAGTGCCAGATGCATTACGCTTATGCTATCCACAGTGATTAAATGAGGTGGCTATAAATTGTGATGTCTTAATGAGTGATACTTTTAGATCTTCATAGATAACTTGTTTTATTCTGTAACCTCTAAGGAACGTAGATATTATCTCATAGACTGATGATAATGATGCGTCCAAAATTTGATTTTCAACTTTGTCACCTACTAGTTACTAAGTACAAAAAAATCTGATTTTTCTAGGCCTCATTTTCTGTAAATTGAAAAGATTAGACTGATAATCTAATCTAATCTTGTTGTAATCCATTAAAACAAACTCAACTGTGGCCAGACAGAGTTAGAGTGATAATCTATTTTTACAACAGCTATAAAGCATGATCACATGTACACTGTGTATCATTTTATGATAATTAACCAATTAGACCATAAAAATGGTGAACCTAAACTGACAGGGACTTGGAAAGGAATTTGAAAGATTGCTAAGAATACTCTTCCAGGATAATTTAAGTGATAACCACAAACTGAAAGATGGAGGCCACCATGACCTGCTGAGACAGCTTGTGACTGAAAACTGTTGTCTGAGCTTGATTCACGTGCTCAAAGTTCAGAGCCTTAAAGGGACACTTCCCCTAAAGAAACAGAAAACAACATAACATTTAATTCCACTTCTGGAGGAGGCCAGGGCCTACCTAGACAAAACTGAGCTTTGCCAGTTCAGCTTCTTTATTTAATGAAGGTTCAGTGATTATGGCATGTATTATCAAGCAAAATCTTTCTATTGAAAGCACCAGGAACTTATTCTTTCAAAACAATATTTAATTGTAGAATATATAAAAAATACAGAAAATAATAACTAGATACCCATATCTATTGAATTAATAAATATTAACATTTTGTGATATTTCCTTTAGATTCTTCATTTTTTTCTCTATAGAAATTAACTATATCTACAGTTGAAGTCACACTCATTCTTACATCCACCCCAAAACTATGATTTTGAAGTAGTTTGTATTATTCCCTTGAATATTTTTGACACTTTTACACATATTTATGTATCTTAAATAATGCATACAATCATTTTGTTTTAATTTTTCAAGGATGAGATTTGTGGCAGATGCTAAATTCCCTCAAGCCACTGGATTTTAGGGAACCTGTAGGGGACAGTTGCATGAATGCTGCCAGGTCCCCTTCAAGCAATTTTCAGTGAATCTCTGCTCTTCTACATCAGGGTTTTCCCTGAAGACCTGGAAGTTCCTTGGCTGCACAGGCACAGACTACAACTGTGGAGGAGTAATACCAGGAGCAACCCTGAACTAATGAGCAGCAGAGTCAAGGGATAAATTTTCCAGGCTCTTGTTCTCTTCATGAAAAGTTATGAGGCACAGTCCATACTATTCCTTGGAGATCCCAAAGCAGGATAGTATCACAGTTGCTCAAAGACGTAACAAACACAATAAAACATCCTGTATTTGCCTTGCTTCCTTCCTTGCCTCACTCTGTTTGCCCCTTTGCTCTGCTTCCTGGGATCACTTCCCAAATAAACCACCAAGTCCATATCTCATTACTGAATTCTCTAATTAGTTCAAATACTTTGGTTACAAATCATTGAATTTTACTGCAGTGTGGTCCACAAATGTGGTATGATTGTTACTGATGCTTTCTGTCTATTGAGACTGGTTTTGTGACCTAGTACACGACTAACTGTTGCTAAATGTTTCATGTTTGTTTGAGAAGAAGGAGTATTCTCTAATTATTGAGTGCAGACTTCTATATATGTCTACAAATCAAGTTTGTTAAATTTTTTGGTTAAAATCTTCTATTAGGTTTTTGTCTTCCTGATACATTTCTGAAAGAAATGTGTAGTTGTAGATTTATCATTGTTTCCTTTTCAGTCTGTTTTGATTTTTATATTTTGAGGCTATGTTGTTAAGTGCATTATAGCTTCAGGGTGGGTATATCTTTATCTCAAATAATACATTTTCTCCTAATGTATTTTGTCTTCTACTAATATAATTTACTCAGTATTTTTTCTGTTCTAAGTTTTCTCATCCACTTTCTCTCAAACTTTCTGGTGTAGTTATGATTTAATGTGTCTCTTGTGATTGCCAATCCAGAAAAATGATGAGACAAGTCTCAATCATTTTAGCAGGTTTGTTTGCCAAAGTTAGGGATGCACGCCTGGGAGACAGGTCTATATGCCTTTCTCTGAAGAAAGAGGAAAGGCCGTGATATTCAGAAGTACACAATTTTTATGTAAGAGGAGGTAAGGAAAAATAGCTATTCATGCCTTTGGCTCAATGAATCTTCATTTTTTTTAAATATAAAATGACATGAACATATGGGGCAGAGGAAAAATGCAGGGATAACATAGACAAAATGGGGCAGGGGAACAATCAGATATGCATTTGTGTCTGGTGGACTAGGAGTGACTGCATCTATAAAGATAAGCTATCAATTTACATTGCCATGGTGGAATTTTAACAGAAACACATTAAAAGATCTTGCAGCTCACTAGGAATTTCCTTGTGGGCAAAATGTGGGGGAGGAGTGTAGCTTTTCATCTTGTAGTCATCTTATTTAGGAAACACAATGGTGAGGCAGGTTTTCGTGACCCAGTTCCTAGCTTGACTTTTCCCTTTGGCTAAATGAGTTTGGGGTCTGAAAATTTAATTTTCTTTCACATGATCAACACACAGTTGGACTTTTTTTTGTTTTGTCAATTTTATGAATTACTGTATGTTTCACTAGGAATTTTGATGAATTTATATTTATTATAATTATATTTCTATTGCTTACATTCTGTTGTGTTTCTATTTGGCAGGTATTTTTTCCTCTCTGTGTCTTTTTTTCTCCTTAATATTATAGGGGTCAGCAAACTATTTTATATAAATAAAGTTTTTATTTTTCTCAATATTATAGGGGTTGTCACCAAACTATTTTATATAAATAAAGTTTTATTGGAACATAGCCACACTCATTCAATTATATATAGCACATAGCTGCTTTCATACTGCAATGGTAGAGCTGTATAGTTGCAACAGAAATTATATGGTCTATAGTGACTAAAATATTTACTATTAGGACATTTCAGAAAAAAATCGTCAACTCCTGTTGTACTGGATTCAAGCATTTCTTGTCACTTTTCCTTTGAAATTAGAGATTGTAATTTTATTCCTATAATAGTTACCTTTACATTAAAAAAAAAATTAGGATCTTTTTATCCAAAAACAGTTTGTCTTGATGGAGGGCATCTGGCTGTTTTGGGGACACTATTCCTGACCTTGTTTTGACTAAAAAGCTGCCTGCCTGCCGTACCGGCAAAAAATCACCATGTACCTCCCGTCTCTACTAAAAATACAAAAATTAGCCAGGCATGGTGGCATGTGCCTGTAATCCCAGCTACTCAGAAGGCTGAGGCAGGAGAATTGCTTGAACCTGGGAGGTGGAGGTTGCAGTGAGCCGCGTTCACGCCACTGCACTCCAGTCTGGGTGACAGAGCAAGACTCTGTCTCAAAAAAAAAAAGAAAAAATCACCAGGTACCAACCTGTCCAAGCTTATCCATGGATGGGACTACCGGGAAAACAGGAGTTTTGATGCTTGTCTTGCTCTGAATGTTTGCTTGTCACCTGCTTAAGGTTATCGACTGTGATTCCGGGAATCATTGTTTTACATGACCCCTCTGACTCTGTAGTTTCTCTACTGGATTAACAATGATAGCCGTAGGGGTTTTGTTTTGTTTTATTTTGTTTTGTTTTGTTATGTTTTTTCCTTACTGGAGTGACAGCCCTGTGTAAAGTTACAAAGTTACAGTCAATAAGAACTTGCAGAAAACCACAAGGCCAAGACTAGGAGTGATATGAAGTAGTGGAAGTCCTCAAGGCACTAATAAAACCTTCCATGACTCAGTTACTAATCACAAGCACCTCACTGTAGCTGTACATTGAACCTTGATATCTTCAGGTCTTTGGAACTTTTAAGTCTCCTGAGGATTTTTTTTTTTTTTTAATACAAATAAAATCTGGCTTAAAAAAAAAAAAAAGAAAAAGAAACAGGCCAGGTGTAGTGTCTCATGCCTATATTCCCAGCACTTTTGGAGGCCAAGGTAGGAGGATCACTTGAGGCCAGGAATTTGAGACCAGCCTATGCAACATAGCAAGACTCCATCTCTACAAAAAAATAAAAAATAAAAAGTAAAAAAGCATACCCGTAAAAAGCCAAAAGTTAATGTATCTACATTTTTGTGAACAAAACAATGAACTTTAGAACTCTTTAGTTCTAATCACCTTCTCCACTTTCCATTTTTGTTTAATATTTTAGTTTCATCTCATTAAAATTCTTCTTTCTAGTAGTCATTATTATTATTGTTTTTCAATAGCCAATTTTTATTTACTCAAATATTTACCAAATTATTTGATACATACTGGTTTTTTATACCCAACTCTTTTCTTTTCAGTTGAATTTCCTCTTTCTAAAGTACTTCCTTTATATAATAGTTCTTTCAAGGACCATTTGAAAATCCTTACTGCTCATTGCATGTGGCATACACATTCAGATTTATTTTATTTTATTTTATCTCACCCTTGAATGATAATTTAGCTGATATTTTTCCTCAATACTCTGGAGATATTATTATATTATTTTGGAATCTTTATTTTTTTCTATTGAGAAGTCAGCTTTAGTCTAACAGTCACTTCGTAGGTAATCTATATTTTCATTCTACTGCTGTTAAGATTTTTTTCATTATTTACGGTGTTTTACAGTTTTATTCTGATGTGTCTAGGTGTGAATTAATTTTTATTTGTTTAGCTTAGTGGTCAATGCTGCCAGGTCCCCTTCAAGCAATTTTCAGTGAATCTCTGCTCTTCTACATGAAATTCTTATATTTGAGAATTAAGAAACGAAATTCTTATATTTGAGTATTAAATTCTTTCACTGATTCTGAAAAATTCTCATCAAATATTACCTCTTCCCCAATTAATCTATTTCTTCCTTTGTAACTTTTCTAGATATATATTGTCTGATGTCCTCTATCTCAATAGTTAATTTCATAGGATTCATGAACATTAATTCTATCCAATACAAACTCCCACAAATTTCTTCCTCAGTATCATGCAAATGTTTCAATATATGCACCTCTACTTATTTCTTTTCTTTTTTAAATTAAAATAAAAATTTGTAGAGACAGAGTCTCACTATGTTGCCTCAGCTGGACTGAAACTTCTAGGCTCAAGGGATTCTCCTGCCTCAGCTTCCTGAGTAGTTTGGGACTACAGGCACATACCACCTCTCTTCTTATTTCTTTACTTCAGTTTCACATAGGCATTAAGACACAGGTTTTGGTATGAAACTTATGTTTACATTTGTGTTTTATTCGTACTATATATTCCCAACCTCAGTTTTAGATTCGAACAGATGCTAAATGGAGGAAAAAAAGAGTATATACCACTTAAGGTTGTTGTGAGGACAAAATAAGATAACATACATAACAGTTGGGTGTGTGGCATAGTAA
Source organism: Pongo pygmaeus (assembly GCF_028885625.2). NCBI lineage: Eukaryota > Metazoa > Chordata > Mammalia > Primates > Hominidae > Pongo > Pongo pygmaeus. The sequence goes on along the minus strand of NC_072377.2, from coordinate 43,046,785 downwards.
GCATTCAATATAATGGAATAATGAAAACAGTTATTATCATCTACTCAAGATAAATTTTCACACCTATGTTCACTGTCCATCTCCTCTGTAATTTTCAATATTTACTTTTTCCTCTAGTATTTTCAGCTTCTTTCCCTCTACTGGATCCTACCTCATAGGCTATAAAAATATTCTCTTTGTCCAAAATAAAAATTTCTGTCTCTACCCTGAGGTTTCCCTTCAGTTTCCACACCTTAAAAAAAAATCTTCCTCCATGGCTCACGCCTGTAATCCCAGCATTTTGAGAGTCCGAGGCGGGTGGATCATGAGGTCAAGAGATTGAGACCATCCTGGCCAACATGGTGAAACCCCATTTCTACTAAAAATACAAAAAATTAGCTGGGCGTGGCGGCACGTGCCTGTAGTCTCAGCTACTCAGGAGGCTGAGGCAGGAGAATCGCTTGAACCCAGGAGGCAGAGGCCGCAGTGCAGTGGCGCACTGCAGCCTGGTGATAAAGTGAGACTCTGTCTCAAAAAAAAAAAAAAAAAATCTCCCTTTCTCAGCCATATTCTTTTATTGTAGTAAAATAAAATAAAATTTACCATGTAACCAATTTTAAATGTACAGTTCAGTAGTATTAAACAAATTCATAATGCTGTTCATCCATCATCTCCATCCATCTCCATAACTTTTTTCATCTTGTAAAACAGAAACTCTATACCTATTAAACAGTAACTCTTCATTCCCCTTCCCACTAGCTCATAGTAACCACTATGCTACTTTCTGTCTCTGTGAATTTGACTACTCTAAGTACCTCAGGTAAGTGGAATCATACAGTATTTGTTTTTATATGACTGGCTTATTTCATCTAGCATAATATTCTTAAGATTCATTCATGTTGTAGCATATGTCAGAATTCCTTTCTTTTTAAGCCTAATGATATTCCATTGTATGTATATACTACACTTTGCTTATCTATCCACCCACCGATGAACATTTGGGTTGGATCCATGTTTTAGCTGTTGTGAATAATCCTGCTATGACCATGAGCGTACAAATATCTCACTGAGACTTTGCTTTCAATTATTTTGGGCATATACACAGAAGTGAAATTGCAAGATCATATGGTAATTCTATTTTTAACTTTTTGAGCACCAACCATACTGTTTTCTACAGGCAGCTGCAACATCTTACATTACATTTTACAGTGCACAGGGGTTCCAACTTCTCCACATCCTTGCCAACACTTGTTATTTTCTGTTTTGTTTTGTTTATGATGGCCATCCTAGTGGATGTGAGGTAGTTCAACATAAGTTTTTATTTCGCTTGGGTAAATACCTAGGAGTGGGATTGCCGGACTATATGGTACATCTATATTTAAATTTATATTAAATCGTTGAGCCATTTTTCAAAATGAATGTACCATTTTACATTCTGTCTAGTAATATGAAGAGTTTTAGTTGCTCTCTATATAGCTTTGTTAGCACTAGACATCCTCCTACAAAATTTTAGCCATTCTAGTAAGAAAATGGTAGTATCTTATTGTGGTTTTAACTTTCACTTTCCTAATAACGAATGATTTTGAACTTCTTTTCATGTGCTTATATGCCATTTGTATTTGTATCTCTTCTCCAGTCACATGTTCAAATCTTTTGCCCATTTAAAATTCGACTGTTTTTACTATTATTTGATTTCTTAATATTTAGATACAAGTCCTTTATCAGATAACCTTTTCTGCATTTTCTTTTGGTAGTTTGTCACTTTGTCTTTTAATTCTCTTTATAGCGATTTTTGAAGAGCAAAAATTTTTGTGGATTTCGTGTCTACAAGTCTTTGTCTAAGCCAAGGTCACAAAGATTTTCTCCTGTGTTTTCTTCCAGAAGTGTAATAGTTTTAGATCAATGATCCATCTTGAGTTGATTTTTGTGTATGCTGTGAAATAAAGTTGAGGCTTTTTTGTTTGTTTTTGTTTTTTGCATATAGATGTCCAGTTTTTCTAGCACATAAGGATGTGTTCAATAACATTAATACAATATTCATTATACAATAGTATGATATTCATTGTACAAATAGAAGAAATAGAAGAATCAGCTGGACCCCAAAGCTGTCTTGGCTTTCTAATATGCCTCGGGTAAAAATGTTCTATTTTAACTGCTTTCAAGCACAAATGCCTAGTTAGAAAATATTAATTGGACTAGCTCTATCTCTGCTGATCTCTCTCGTGCTTGAGTTTTTATGACATTGAAACATTTATTATACAATCTAGTGCTTATTGTTTTAAATATTTTCCTGTATATTATTAATATATTTCTGCATTTCACTTTCTGTTTTCCTGTGCATTATTAATATATTTCTACATTTCATTAAATGCTCTAAGAGCATCTTGATTTGTGACTCTAATAATGGTTAGCTAAATTCCTCTCCATTGGTTACTGATAGATTAACTGACGCCTGACTTCTGAGTAAAGCAGTTGCTGTACAAGTAACATTTACTTTCTTCTATTTATTTATTTTTTTTGAGACAGAGTCTCACTCTGTCGCCCAGGCTGGAGTGCAGTGGCGTGATCTCTGCTCACTGCAAGCTCCGCCCCCTAGGTTCACGCCATTCTCCTGCCTCAGCCTCCCGAGTAGCTGGGACTACAGGCGCCCGCCACTATGCCCGGCTAATTTTTTTTTTTTTTTTTTTTTTTTTGTATATTTAGTGGAGACGGGATTTCACCCTGTTAGCTAGGATGGTCTCAATCTCCTGACCTCGTGATCCACACGCCTCAGCCTCCCAAAGTGCTGGGATTACAAGCGTGAGCCACCGCACCCGGCAACATTTACCTTCTTTGAGTTGAACACTGTCATGTGATATAGTTTTAAAAGTAAACCAGTGAGTGAAGGTTATATTCTCTTTTAGATATAACTATGACAAACAACACATCGCGCTGACTTGTGCTTGACTGAAAAGTACAAATTTTGAGCACAGCTTCCTGTTCTTTAGAAACACGTAATTTTAGTCAGCAAACATTAGCAAATTGGAGAGTTTTGAATTATTTATTTATTGCATAATCACAAATTTACAGCCTTGTGAATGTTAATATTTTCTGGGAATGAGAACAGATGAAAAGATAAAAAGCTTTAGAGATAGTCCTTAGTTACCTACAGTTTTGAAGCCTAAATTCAATTGCACAGGAAAAAAAAAAAAACCCAAAAAAACAAAAAAACAAAACAAGATAAAGAACTAGAGTGGTAATTAGCCTGAAAGTCAGAAGATCAGAGTTCTTTAGTTCTGGCTCTGGTTCTAGTCAACTGTGAGATTTTGAGTAAGTCTAAAATCTTGCTGGGTCTCCAAATCCTCATATTTAAAACCAGATGCTTGAATTTTTTTTTTTTTTTTCTGTTTTTTGTTTTTTTTTTTTGAGATGGAGTTTCACTCATAGCCCAGGCTGGAGTGCAATGGGGTGATCTGGGCTTACTGCAACCTCCACCTTCAGGGCTCAAGCGATTCTCCTGCCTCAGCCTCCAGAGTAGCCGGGATTATAGGCACCTGCCACCATGCTTGGCTAATTTTTGTATTTTTAGTAGAGACAGGGTTTCACTATGTTGGCCAGGTTGGTCTTGAACTCCTTACCTCAGGTGATCTGCCTGCCTTGGCCTCCCAAAGTGCTGGGATTACAGGGGTAAGCCACCATGCCTGGCCTCAGAGGCTTGAATTCTGATGATTGGTAATGCCTCCTCCTGTTTTCAGATTCTACTATTTATTTAAATCAACAACAACTGTGGTAGAAAGAATATGTAATGATAATGGAAAGTGGTAGCAGTAGAAAAATGAGCTGTAGAATGGAGAGGAATAAAGCAATGATTTTTTTTTTTTTTTTTTTTTTGGGAAGGAGAACTTCTTCCTGAATGAATGATCTTTTGATAGAGGAAGGCTTAATGCTTTAACCTGAAAGCTGGCATTTCACATAATCTGAACTGAATAGTTTTGTGATCATTTCACTGTTTAAAAAGATGTTGAAGTTCATAGATATGTCCATCTAAACATTGAGTGAGACCAAGATATAAATGGATGAGTTACATAGAACTAAGATTCTAAGATTTTTTTTTTTTTTTTTTTTAGAAATAGGGTTTCACGAAGAACATTCCATGCTCATGGACAAAAAACCAAACACTGCATGTTCTCACTCATAGGTGAGAATTGAACAATGAGAACACATGGACACAGGAAGGGGAACATCACACACTGGGGCCTGTTGTGGGGTGGGGGGAGGGAGGAAGGATAGCATTAGGAGATATAGCTAATGTTAAATGACGAGTTAATGGGTGCAGCACACCAACATGGCACATGTATACATATGTAACAAACTTGCACATTGTGCACATGTACCCTAAAACTTAAAGTATAATAATAATAAAAAAGAATAAATTTTAAGTCTTTTATATTAAAAAAAAAAGAAATAGAATTTCACTTTGTTGCCCAGACTGGTCTCAAACTCGTGGCCCTCAAGTGATCCTCCTGCCTCAGTCCTCCAAAGTGCTGGGGTTACAAATGTGAAGCACTGTGCCTGGTGTAAAACTAGAAATTCTTGCACCATTCTCAATTATTTGCCTTTTATTCTGGATCCACAGGGACTAAATCTCTATGATCTCCATGACCAAAACTTTTCAATAATTTCTGCAAGGTTATTAATTAACCAATTCAGCTAAAAGTCCAATTAGTGTGGAAGACAGTATGTTGCTAAAAATGATGGTTGTGGCTTTGTGAAGCCCATTCTGGGTGTCAAGCTCATACTCCTCTTTTTCTCTTTTTGAGGTTGACAGTGGTTGCTGTGTCCCAGCCTGTGTCATGGGTGATCCTGGCTCACTATCAGGTGATGAGTGAATATGTTAGCGCTTTCCATTTGAAGGGTTAAAAACTCACTCTGACTGAGTAATTGAGGTTTGTAGAAAGGAGAAAATTATTGAGATTTATAGAGAGGACAGAAGTGGCTCTAAGAAACAGAACATTCATGGAGAACAAGGAATAAGTGGGGTGGGGTGATAGGTTTCAGGGAATAAAGAGAAACAGTATTTGGGACACAAGAATGACAGAGCTCAAAAAGCTAAGTTATCTTATTGAATTCTCACCACTGGAATTTGTTCTCTTCACTAGAGCAGTGCCATCGATGCGGCTCAACCATTCTCTTAATTTTTGCTTCTCTCCTCTGTGTCTGGTCACTTATTTCAGAATCAACTGCCTGAGGCTCTTTGTGTTTTTCAAGTCAGATTCCTGAGAGAGAATTTATTAGTCTAGCTGATATTCATTATATCTGTTTTGGGCCATGGGCAGAATGTCAACATAGCAGGCCTAAGGCTGCCATTTTTAGTAGGGTCTGCTTGCAAGTTTGGCCCTTAGCACAATAATTTCCATAGATAATTATTTGGAATAAATTCCAAATGATAAAGAAGTTTCACTGTGCCTAGACTGTTCGTGAAAATGTGATTTATGCTGAACACCTGCTTTCCTTCTGCAAGTCTGGAATTTTGGCATGTGTTACGCAGAGAGTAGATGTGATGAGCCCCCAGTAAAAATGTTGAACGCCGTCTCTAGTGGGATTTCCTGGGCAGAAACATCGCATACAGGGTACAGCATTTTTAATTGCTGAAGGAAGTAAGTCACTCACATCATGTCTCCCTTTACAGAAGGAGAGAGCATAGGAAGCCTGTGCATGGATTTCTCTAAATTCTGTGTCTTTTTCCATTATGATCTCACTGTGTATTCTTGTTATTTCATCTGTATAATAAATCCTAGCTATGTGGTGATTTCCTGAGTCCCATGAGTCCTTCTAGCAAATCTCTGAATATGGGGATGATCTTGAAGATCCTGACACAGGCCATTTCAATTAATTAACAAGATTAATTGCATATAGCGGAGAGCAGCTAGAGTCTTACTTAAGCCAGCCACCCCAGCTTATGGAATGATCTAGAGCAGTGGCTCTCAACTCTGGCTGCAAAACAGAATCTTCTATAATGCCTTTATAAATTGAACCCCCTCCAAGATTAATTAGAATCTTGGAATTAGAATCTGCGGGTAGGTTCTGGACACAACAAGTTTTTTTTTTTTTTTTTTTTTTTGTTTGAGACGGAGTCTCGCTCTGTCGCCCAGGCTGGAGTGCAGTGGCGTGATCTCAGCTCACTGCAACCTCCGCCTCCCAGGTTCAAGCAATTCTCCTGCCTCAGCCTCCGGAGTAGCTGGGACTACAGGTGTGTGCCACCATGACCGGCTAATTTTTTTTTTTTGTATTTTTAGTAGCGATGGGGTTTCACCATGTTGGCCAGAATGGCCTCGATCTCCTGACCTCATGATCCGCCTGTCTCGGCCTCCCAAAGTGCTGGCATTACAGGTGTGAGCCATCACGCCTGGCCTGGACAGTTAAAAGTTTTAAAAATTCTCCAGTGATTCTTATGTGCAGCCAGAATTGGGATCAATGGTCTGCTGCAATTCTCCACAGGGTTCTAGCTGGCAGTTTTCTTTAGAAAACTGTAGGCTAGGGAGGCTTGGGAGGCATCATTATCTATCTGGCAGTACAATGTTCATTTTTCAGACAAAGAAATGAAGAACCCATGTTTTCAGGCACACTGACAAAAAATTAATGAAATTGTTTAGTTGTACTTGTAAACAATAGTCTGGGAATTGTGTTATTTTAGGGGTCCTACTGCAGCCATCTTTATAGCATAAAGTTTATGCTGATAATGTTCCATGCTTTCAAACTCTGGTAGAAAAACCAGCAGAAAAGAACAATATTCTTTGCCCACTTTTTGATGGGGTTGTTTGTTTGGAACATCACACACCGGGGACTGTTGTGGGGTGGGGGAGTGGGGACGGATAGCATTAGGAGATATACCTAATGCTAAATGACGAGTTAATGGGTGCAGCACGCCAACTTGGCACATGTATACATATGTAACAAACCTGCACGTTGTGCACATGTACCCTAAAACTTAAAGTATAATAATAATAAAATTTAAAAAAGTACATCTTCTTGAGTAAAAATATAAAATTACAAAAAGAACAATATTAAAATAAATACAACCAACTGCAGCAATATTTTGCCATTGACCCACCTTCTTGAACATATTGTTCCATGAAATTTATCTCTTATGAAATAAAGTCACATCTGACTCTTAGGGTTATTCAAAGATCCATGTTAAATTCTTTATTCTCATCAGAGACAATCTAATTTTGTCTTTTTTGAAAAAGCTAGCTGGCAGGAAAGCCCTACTGGCTCAGCCTGTGGTATCATGTGCTCCTTTTTCAATGTAGACATATGTGGCAATTGACCATTTGGGTATGAGATGTGGATCTCTCCTCCAGTCTTCCTATCACTGGCTTCCTCACAGCCTCCCAGGCCAAAGTCCTCTGATACAGCTGCTGCAAAAAACAGCTGCCACCTTCCCAGAGCAGCCTCCATTTGGCAGAGCTACCTTCATGCCAGGTCTTGCCCATCCTGGACACCTGACAAAGATATGTTGATTTGATTTGATGTGATAATGGAAGCACTGGAAGAAAGAACTACTGTTGACAAGCAGGAGCTCACCACACTTCCTGTCTTGTGTCTTTCTATAGGGCCCAAGGCTGCTCCATAAAGTGCCACGGGATAAAAGCACGTGTTTTTTAGATGGAGACAGCCTTATCCTGCATGTACAAAAGTGATATCTTGATGCCCTGCTAGGATGCAGTTTTTCCTCATGATAGCTACACGGTGTTTGTAAGCAACATTGACTATCTATCACAACACCCCTTCCCCTGCACAGCTTCGACTGGCCCTTGCACAGTTGGAGGTAAACCAAGACTTAACTGAGCTGGCTTAAAGCTTCAGCCTCCAGCATTCCTTTTATTTGTTTCACCCTTTGGAGCTGGTGTCTCTCTTACACACATGGGCTGAGTGTTCTCTCAAGCTCTTTCCTTTCCCCCATGAAAACCCACTTTGAAAAAGAACTAAAAACTCATTCATCCTAAAAAATTCAGGTTGAAATTCTCTTGTGAGTTTATGCCTTTTAGGAAAGCTCAATGAACAAAACTTCAGGTGAAGGAGGTTGCTTTTTGGTGGCAGTGGTGGTGCAGGGGGCATGGAAGAGGTGGCTTCCTGGTACACTTGGTACCCTGACTGCAGTTACCTCTTATTGGCACATTCCACCCCATGGCAGCCTGCCACTGGCTCAGACCTGTGGGCTTGGCATATGGATGACCCTTAGAACTGTTACTAAAAGTACCAGAGGGGTAAACTTCAATTCTGCCCCCAACATTTTGTGGTCTCCAAAGCATTTCATTTCACAATTCCATTTTGTCTCCCTTTCCACTAGTTAACCAAGGCATCTGGCAGCTGTGATGCAGAGTCAGCAAGAACTGTTGTTTTTCCTTTACTGCTTGGCAGTGTCTCAAATTTGAGTGAGTTCTCAACCCCAACTATGCTTTTAGAAATTTTCCTAAACAAAAGGAGATTGCTAATAGAACAAGAATCTTAAAACTGCATGAAATTCTACACCAAGAGTCTTGAAGAAAGGCTGTTCAAACAAAAACTCCATGAGACCAGGAGAGGACATTCTTATGTGTGGGTCACTTTTATACCCAGAAACAGAATGTAACAAATAACTAGTAATAGCTATATAAAACATGAAAAAAAGCAGATTGCAAAAATAACATGCAGAAAGGCCCTCTTTTGGTAAAATGCAGGACATACAAATAATACAGACCATTTATTGTTTGCTTACTAGGTGCCAGGCACTTTATTAAGTGCCTTGTATATAGCACTTTAATATAAATCATTAACAAAAACCTGAAGGGTTCATATTATCCTCATTTTACTGATGACAAAACTGAGGTGTATGGAGGTTAACAATATGCCCAAAGTCACATTGACAATATGTAAAAAATATCCATGATGTGTTAGGATATTTTGAACCATTAGTGTATGTATTTGTAAAGAAAAACCACTGGCAATAAACTGTAATATTAACTGGTTAAGGATAATGACTTTTTAATTTTTAAATTTAGATAATGTATATTTTAAAATGCATCTCCAATTAATGTCTTTTATTAACAGAAGTTTTTTTTAAGTGAGAAAATTATGTGAAACTGTTTATAGATGAGTTAAACATATTTACTGTTGGATGATAACAAGTTTGAGTGAATTTTTTGTTTTGTATTTATTCTGTTTGTGAAACTATAAAGACTGCTGAATTAGTCTGCTGGAGCTGCCATAACAATATATCACAGATTGGGTAATTTAAACAACAGCAATTTATTTTCTCACAGGTCTGAAAGCTAGAAGTTCAAGATCAAGTTGTTTGTAGGGTTGGTTTCTAATGAGGGTCATTCAACTTGGTGTGTAGATGACCGTCTTCTCTCTTTATTCACATGATCCTGTGAGCATGTTTGTGTCCTAGTCTCCTTATAAGGAAACCACTTACATTGGATAAATGCCCACTCATATAACCTCATTTTATCTTAATTACTTCTTTCAAGTCCCTATTTCTGAATACCATTACATTATGAGTATCAGGGGATAAAATATCAACATATGAATTTTAGAGGGGACACAATTCAGCCTCCATAACAATGTTCATCATTGAAATGTCTAAGTTAAATAACTTGACATTAAAAATTGATGCCAGTGATAAAAACAACATTAACAGGCACTTGAGAGGATCCTATATCTTCTCTTCAAACACTTCACGTCTGAAATAAAGAATATTTTCAGAGTAAAACTTATAAGATTTTTTCCAAACACTCCAGAAAGAGCCATGGAAAGGTCTAATGCTAATAACATAGAAGTGCACTTGTTGTATATCTGGAATTCAAAACTCCATGATAATCATCATTCTGTCATCTTTTCCAATGGTATTTTGCATTTGTGGCTTAAAAATTTCTCTCTTCCCACATTTCATGACACATATACAACATTTTAGCTAAATTTCTAGAGTCTAGCTAATAAGAAATAAAACCTCAAGAAGTTGCATCTGAAATTTTTTTTTTGCTTTGTTTCTCCCTCATTTTTAGTGATAAATGGTTCATTCAAGCTTAGGAACAATGTAGTAGTGTAACAATGGTCTCATCAGAAATGGTACAATAAACCAAATGAAGAAATTATGTCCTCTGCATTCCCGTCTTTGACAGAATTAACAAGTTGTATGTACAATATTAGGGTCGGCAGAGGATGGCCTTTTTTTCCACAGAGTCCCTGATGCTGGTAGTGATTGGCCAGAAAGGAAAGTTTAAATGAGCCTTGCTTTTTCTCTTCTGTGTTTTTCCCCTACTTTTCACTAACCTGTAGAGTCTCAGATTCTAAACCTGTTTCCTGTCTGCCACCATCCTTTCACTTCTCCACTTGTTTTGTCCCCATCCTGCCTGCCTGTTGAATACTATCTATCCAACGAGTTCTCACCAAGAACTCAGTTTACCTTCTCTGGAATGCCTTCTCTGGAATGCCTTCCCTGACTGGGCCTTCAATACTTCTGCTCTTTCTAGATGTTTGTGGACTTCTATAAAATGAAACTTTTAGAAGACAGAGAACTCTTCTTGTCCTTGGGATGGTTTTATCTCACTAATGCTCAAAAAATAAGTGCTAAGTGAACAAATAAATGAATGAGTTAATGGGGCCCTTACTTTTGGCACAGTTTCTGTATTAATTATCTATTACTGTCTAATAAATGATCCTATAACTTAACCACTTAAAACAATAAACATTTATTATCTTACAGTTTCTGGATCAGGAATCTGGGAGCAACTTAGCTGAAATATATCTCTCTCAAAGTCTCTCACAAGGCTGCAGTCAAAATGGCAGCCAGGGCTGCAATCTCATTTGAAGGTTCAATGGATGCAGGTTCTTGTTCCAAGCTCGTTCACATAGTTGCTGACATAATTCATTTCTTTGCTGGCTATTGCATTGAAGGCTTCCCTCAGTTCTTTGTCACATATACTTCTCCATAGGGAAGCTCACAGCCTAGCAGCTGGCTTTGCTCAGAGCCAGGGAGGAAATGGAAGAGGTAACAAGGATGGAAATGAGAGTCTGGGAAGTGACAGCTCATTATTTTGCTATATTTTACTCCTCAGAAATGAGTCACTATGTCCACCCATCTCAAGGAAGAGTTGTGTCTGAAATTGGTGGGTTCTTGGTCTTGCTGACTTCAAGAATGAAGCTACGGACCCTTGTGGTGAGTGTTACAGTTCTTAAAGATGGTGTGTCCAGTGTTTGTTCCTTCTGATGTTCAGATGTGTTTGGAGTTTCTTTCTTCTGGTGCATTCATGGTCTCACTGGCTTCAGGAGTGAAGCTGCAAACCTTCGCCGTGAGTGTTACAGCTCTTAAGGTGGCACATCTGGAATTGTTCGTTCCTCCCGTCCGGAGTTGTTCATCCCTCCTGGCCAGAGTTGTTCATTCCTCCTGGTGGGTCCATGGTCTCACTGGCCTCAGGAGTGAAGCTGCAGACCTTCATGGTGAGTGTTACAGCTCATAAAGAAAGTGCAGACCCAAAGAGTGGTCAGCAGCAAGATTTATTGCAAACAGCAGAAGAACAAAGCTTCCACAGTGCAGAAGAGGACCCCAGTGGGTTGCCACTGTTGGCTTGGGCAGCCTGCTTTTATTCCCTTATCTGACCCCACCCACATCCTGCTGATTGGTCCATTTTACAGAGAGCTGACTGGTCCATTTTACAGAGAGCTGATTGGTCCATTTTGACAGGGAGCTGATTGGTGCATTTACAAACCTTGAGCTAGACACAGAGTGCTGATTGGTGCATTTACAATCCTTTAGCTAGACACCAAAGTTCTCCAAGTCCCCACTAGATTAGCTAGACACAGAGCACTGATTAGTGTGTTTACAAACCTTTAGCTGGACACATAGTGCTGATTGGTTCATTAACAATCCTCCAGCTAGACATAAAAGTTCTCCAAGTCTCCACCTGACTCAGGAGCCCAGCTGGCTTTGCCTAGCGGATCCTGCACTGGGGCCGCAGGCAGAGCTGCCCGCCAGTCCTGCGCTGTGCACCTGCACTCCTCATCTCTTGGATGGTCAATGGGACTGGGTGCTGCGGAGCAGGGGGCAGTGCCCAAGGGGGAGGCTCGTGCCACGTGGGAGCCCACAGGGCTGGGGGGGTGCTCAGGCATGGTGGGCTGCAGGTCCTGAGCCCTGCCCCAATGGGAGGTGGCTGAGGCCTGGTGAGAATTCAAGCATGGTGCCAGCAGGCTGGCACTGCTGGGGGACCCGGGGTACTCTCTGCAGCTGCTGGCCCAGATGCTAAGCCCCTCACTGCCCAGGGTGGCTGACACTGGCAGGCCACTGGGAGTGCGGGGCCCATGGAGCCCAAGCCCACCGGGAACTCATGCTGGCCCGTGAGTACTGCAGGCAGCCCTGGTTCCTGTCCACGCATCTCCCTCCACACCTCCCCACAAGCAGAGGGAGCCAGCTGCAGCCTCTGCCAGCCCAGAGAGGGGCTCCCATAGTGCAGTGGCAGACTGAAGGGCTCCTCAAGCGTGGCCAGAGTGGACGCTGAGGCTGAGGAGGTGCTGAGAGTGAGCGAGGGCTGCTAGCACATTGTCACCTCTCAAAGTGATTACACAAGGGCATGGATATCAGGAGGAAGGAATCATTGGGGGTATTCTTAGAACCAGCCTTCCACAGTCCCACTTTCAATCTGCTTTTTTTCTTGCTGCACTTAGTACTATGTTTTTTTCCCAGGAAGTCAGCTATAATCCCCTGGAATATGGTTCCTGGGGCCTCAACTCTGGGCTGGATATAAACCCAAAAGTTGATTGTGTAACTATTACTTTAATTTTAAAAGGTCTCAGAAAGATTCAAACATTTGCTCCTGTTGCTCTTTTATTTTCATTCTGTTGATTGGGCTTCTTTTTTTTTTTTTTTAGAAAAACTTGTATTTTAGGTTCAGGGTACACATACAGGTTTGTTATACAGGTCAACTTGTGTCACAGAGGTTTGTTGTGCAAATTATTTCATCACTCAGGTACTAAGCCTAGTACCCAATAGTTATTTTTTTTCTGATTCTCTTCCTCCCCCCACCCTCTGGTAGGCTCCAATGTCTGCTCTTCTCCTCTATATGTTTATGTGTGCTCTTCCACTTACAAGTGACAATATACAGTATTTTATTTTCTGTTCCTGCATTAGTTTGCTAAGGATAATGGCCTCCAGCTCCATCCATGTTCCTGCAAAAGACAATCTTGTTCTTTTTTATGGCTACATAGTATTCCATGGTGTATATGTACTACATTGTCTTTATCCAATCTATCACTGATGGGCATTTAGGTTGATTTCACGTCTTTGCTATTGTGAATAGTGCTGCAATGAACATTCATGTTCATGTGTCTTTATGATAGAATGATTTATATTTCTTTGGGTATATACCTAGTAATAAAATGTCTGGCTCCAGTGGTAGTTCTGTTTTTAGTTCTTTGAGGAATCACTACACTTCTTTCCACAATAGTTGAATTAATTTATGCACCCACTGACAGTGTATAAGGGTTCCCTTCTCTTTGCAACCTTGCGGGCATCTGTTATTTTTTGACATTTTAATAATAGAAGTTCTGACTGGTGTGAGATGGTAACTCATTGTAGTTTTGATTTGTATTTCTCTAATGATCAATTGTAGGGAGACCCCCTGAAACTATTGCTATGGAATAAAAGATGAAATGCTCCTGATTATTGTAAATACAAAATTGCATGCAGGATTGTGTAAAGACAATGCCGGGTTGGGCTGCCAGAATGAGCCAACAGCACGTAATGTGCTTTCCCCTGCTGAGAGCCTATAAACAGATGTGCAGTCAGGGAGGTTTCACATAACCAAGATTCCTATCCCAGAAAAGCAGATGTTCATAGCTCTTGGGAATGGAATGTGATCCTTGTGGAGAGCCTATCAACAGATGCATGAGATGTGCCTGTTCATATGGATAAGGTAGGTCTATAAACGTCCTTATTTTGCCATGGCTCTTCTAGGCCTCTTTAGGGTTAAGGCACACTCCCTTCTTAGAATTTCTGGTCTAACTGGTTGTCTAGTTTCACATCCCATTTCTATTGATTGCTTGCAACCAACTTTTGCTGCAACTGTTACTGCTGATTAATATCTTGCTAATTGTAGGTTATTGAGAAACTGTGTTTCTGCTTTAAGGCTCTGTTAGAAATTACTGATGCACACACTATACTGTAAATTCTTATCTCTGTATACTGTACTTCTGCATACCGATGTTATGTTCAAGAATTACTTCAGCCCCACATGACCATCTCACCTCATAATCAAATGACCCTAAATCCCTCACTAACCTACCCCTGCCCTCACTAAACTTAATAATAAATGCTGGTATATGCCGTGCATTGGCAGCATTGCAGGACCAGAAGGCGGTGACCCCCCTGGACCCAGCTTTCACTATCTTGTGTGTGTCTTTTATTTCTTGACCTGCTGATCTGCCTGGGAACAAAGAAAGAGCCCCATTGCAGTGCAGGCTGCTGGCCAGATCCCACAATAATCAATGATATTGAGCTTTTTTTGTATGCTTTTTGGCTGCATGTATGTCTTCTTTTGAAAAGTGTCTGTTCATGTCATTTGCCCACTTTTTTTGTTTGTTTTTTTTCTTGTAAATTTAAGTTCCTTACAGAAGCTAGATATTTAACCTTTGTCAGATGCATAATTTGCAAATATTTTCTCCCATTCTGTAAGTTGTAAACACTTTGTTGATAGTTTTTTTGCTGTGCAAAAGCTCTTAAGTTTAATTAGATCCCATTCATCAATTTTTATTTTTGTTGCAATTGCTTTTGGTGTCTTTGTCATGGAATCTTTGCCCATTTCTATTTCCAGAATGATATTGCCTAGTTCTTATCCAAGGTTTTTATAGTTTTGGGTTTTACATTTAAATATTTCATCCATCTTAAGTTGATTTTTGTATATGGTGTAAGGAAGAGGTCCAGTTTCAATCTTCTGCATATGGCCAGCCAGTTATCCCAGCACATTTATTGAATAGGTAGTCCTTTCCTCATTGCTTTTGTCAGCTTTGTTGAAGATCAGATGGTTGTAGGTGTGCAGCATTATTTCTGGGCCTCTATTCTGTTCCATTGGTCTATGTGTCTGTTTTTGTATTAGTACCATGGTGTTTTGGTTACTGTTTGGATTCTTCCATTATTATTTTGAGTGATTGCCCTGGAATTTTAGATTTCTTTACTCTGTAGACCAAACTATAATTCTGGGTTTCTTATTGACCCATTATCCTCAAATAGGATTCCTCCCACTATGTCACTATAAAGACCATCTGGTTTGAAACTGGCTAACTCTTATTAAAGTCTCTTCAGAAACCATAATGGGAAAACTTTGATTTTGTAGAATACTACTGCATGAACTTAATTTAGGTTGAAGTAATTTTTAGGGTTAATAAAAGAAAAGCTTATTCTTGAAACATCAAATTACTGAAATATCAATTCTAGTTGTTAATTCAAAACTGACAAGAATATGCCTAATTAAGCATGTACTAGTCCATTAATATAGGTAGTTAGCAACTCTTACTCAAGGATCAGAAGTATTAGAACTGGATATTGAAGATCTGGCTCTGACACTTGCTGTGGCAATAATATATAAATGAGTGTAGGCCTTTAGGCAAAAAAAAAAAAAAAAAAAAAACAGTAAATTTGGAGGAGTATAGCTAGGCTGTCATTAGGTCTTTTTTATTTTCTCTAATATTAATAGCTAACATATATTAAACACTTAGGTAAATCTGGAAGCTTTATAAGCATTATCTAATTCTTATGTCAACCTTCTGAGGTAGTTACTACCTCCATTTTCAAGATGTAGAAATGGAGACTTAACAAGGTTAGGTCATTTTGCCAAAGGTCACATAATATGATGTGGTAGAGATGAGATTCAAACATGGATTCGGCCCCAAAATATGCGGTTTTAATAAATTTGCTATATTGCCTTCTCTAACAATACAATTTAGTAACATTCATTCAAAAATATTTTTTGAATGTCTGCTATGTGCCAGGCACTTTCTTATATATGAAGAGTACAGAATAAATAAGATACCCATGATTCCTATTTTACTGGAAGAGACATGTAATAAACAAACACATAAATAAGAACCCAGAAAATCCAATTACGGTCTGAGCTGTGCCATGGATTGAAGTAAGATGAGGTGACAGAATAACTGGATGACAAATTTATTTATTTATTTATTTATTTATTTATTTATTTAAGATGGAATCTCACTCTGTTGCCCAGGCTGGAGGGCAACGGCACAATCTTGGCTCACTGCAACCTCCACCTCTTGGGTTCAAGTGATTCTCCTCCCTCAGTCTCCTGAGTAGCTGGGACTACAGGCGTGTGCCACCATGCCCGGCTAAGTTTTGTATTTTTAGTAGAGATGAGGTTTCACCTTGTTGGCTAGTCTGGTTTCAAACTCCTGACCACAGGTGATCCACCCACCTCAGCCTCCCAAAGTGCTGGGATTTTAAGCGTGTGCCACCAAGCCCGGCCTGGATGACAAATTTAGTGGTGAGTAAAGGAAAGTCTCTTTGAGGAGATGATGTAAGCAGAAGTCTGCCTTACAGTACTATGCGGTGGTTAAGAGCTGGGACTTTGGATCTACTTGCTTTTTCTCTCATTTACTAGCCATGTGACCTCAGCCATATTATTTAAACCCTGTTCCTTAGTTTCTGGCAGTGTAACTGCTTGTAGGGTTGCATGTACAAGTTAGTATGTGCATAGTGCTTAGAAAATTGGGATTCTTGGCATCTTATAAATACTATATAAATGTTAACTATTATTATAAGTAGGAATAACCATTTGAGGAGTAAAGAGAAAAAAATTTCAGACAAAGGATGCAACTGACACAAAGACCTTAGGGAAGAATTAGCTGGGTATGTTCAAAAACAGGAAAATCAACGTGGCTGAATCAAAATGTAAAGAGGAGAATAGTAAAAGATGAAGTTGGAAACACAGGCAGGGACAGACCAGATTACTAGTACTTTGTAAAACAATATAAAGAGTTGCTCCAAGTGCAAGGAGAAGTCAGGGAATGAGATTTTGAACATTTCTCCAACGTGGCACTATTGACATTCTGAGCCAGATAATTCTTTGTTGTGGGATGCTGTCCTGTGCAGCATCCCTGGTCTCTACCCAGTGGTATTTAATTCTCTGAGTTGTAATAACCAAAAATGTGTTGAGACATTTCCAAATGTCCCTTTGGGGGCAAAATTATCTCAATTAATAACCACTGATTTTTAAAAAATCCACTTGGACTCTCATGTGAAGAATAGATTGTAGTGGAGCAAGAATGTAGAAGGAGACCAGTTCAGAGGCTACAGCAGTTTCCTCGAAGACAGAATATTAGTGTTTGCACTGGAGTAGTAGACATGAGAAGAAATAAATGTCTTTGTGATATGTTTTGGAGATAGAGTCTATAGAACTTGCTGAAAGATTGACCATGAAGTGAGACAAAAGGAGAAATCAAAGCTAACTCCTAGGTTTGAGACCTGTGCAATTGGGTGGTTATAGTACCAAGATAGGGGAACACTGGAAGAAAATCAGATTTTAAGTGACCACAAGGAAGTCATAAGTCCTGATCTAGATATGTTATCTTTGAGATGCCTCCAGACATCCGTCTGGAGATGGTAAGTCAGCAGAAGTGAGGTAGTACTAGGGATATAAACTTGCTATCACTAATACATCGATGGTGTTAAGTCATAAATATGAATAAAGCCATGTAGACAGCATGTGTAGATAGAGACGAGAACCCAAGACAGATCCCTGGGACAATCCAAAATACAGATGTCAAACAAAAGAAGAAGAGCTAACAAGGGAGACTGAGAAGGAACAATGAGAGAAGAGAAAATAAAACCATTCAAGTATAGGTGTCTCAGAAGCCAAATGAAGACACTGGTTAAGAAAAATGAAAGAGTTTATTGAGTCAGATACTGATAAGTAATCATAAGAAGACAGAAAACTGATCATTGGAGTTAGTAACATAAAAGCCATTGGCAATTTATACAAAGGAAGATGTAGAAAGGAGTCATGAAGACAGAAACTTGAGACACTTTGCTGCAAAAGGAGTAAATGAGCTGAAGCTAGAAGGAGATGTGCTCTTAAGGAATATAAAAAAGACCAAAGACACATAGGGCAAGGTCTCCCTCCAAGCTATCATCCGGATTCTCTTCTCCAAATACGACCACAGCTTCAGTTTTTCCTATTGTCATAGCGATATGATATGAGGGAGACAGGCAGTTAGGTAGGTAGGGAGGGAAGTAGGTCAGCAGATGCAAACGTATGTACATTTTTAATGGGTTTAGAGCCTCTGGTACTTGGGTAGCTGGCACTAGGTCCATTAATGGGACTCTGTAGGCATGTAAACTCACAGCAAGGCTTCTGGGACAAATGTAGCCTGCATCTTGAGAGCTGATTCCAGGAGCTCAGATAGCAAGTCAGAAAGTGGCACTGTTACTGAAAAACCAGGAGTTTGGGCTAGGTCCTGCTGCTTGCCACACAGAAAGCCAACCACTGAGATGATGATTATTGTCTAGAAAGAAGGCTTTAACTGAGTGTTGTAGCTGAGGAGATGAAAGCTCAGCCTCAAATCCATCTCCCGAACTAACTAAAACTAGGGGTTTATATAGCAAGAGAGAAATGTAACAATGTGTAAGAAAACAGGAACTACTACTTTTTTTTTTGTTTTGAGAGGCCTGAGGGTCCTTTCCTGAGGAAGGAACTCAGATAAAACAAATACAAGTTTCAAGCTTTAACAGCAGAAGGGGCTGGGCACAGTGGCTCACGCCTGTAATTCCAGCACTTTGGGAGGCCAAGGCAGGCGGATCACCTGAGGTCGGGAGTTTGAGACCAGCCTGGCCAACATGGAGAAACCCTGTCTGTACTAAAAATACAAAATTAGCCAAATGTGGTGGCACATGCCTGTAGTCCCACCTACTCAGGAGGCTGAGGCAGGAGAATCACTTGAACCTGTGAGGCAGAGGTTTCGGTGAGCTGAGATTGTGCCATTGCACTCCAGCCTTGGCAACAAGAGTGAAACTCCATCTCAAAAACAAACAAACAAACAAACAAAACCCAACAACAATTAAAAAAAACAGAAGAAGCGTCAATTTCTATGTTTATCCAAAAACAACTCTCTGTGAGAATATTGGGCCCATTTCAGCAGTAGAGGTCAGATATACCCATGCCCTAGGCATTACCAGGATAGGGACACTGCCTGGACCCCAGGAAGACCTATTTCTCCAAAATACTGTGAGAACTTAGTCTAAGCCAAGTCTAACCTGATGGCTTGAACTAAGGTCTGCACTGTGGCCTTCATTTTTGGGGATCTAGATCTCTGAGCTCACAAGATATTTATCCTGGTGCCACCCTAGTGAAATCAATGACACTGTAATTCCCATTACCTAGCACAGTGTGGCTGCTTAATCAATGCTCATTTATTTAGAAATAAATGAATGAATATAGCCAGTTTTGTTGCTTAGCATCTTTTACTGTCTTATATAGATTCAGCTTTCCTGGTGTCAGTATTGTACTAAGTAATATTCTTTGTGTGAGTATGGAATAGCCAATGTGCATCCTGCAAGGGCTCAGGTATGCCAAAGAAATTGATTACAAGGCTGCTTCCCGGAGCTTTCTCCAGCCAAAAAAATAAAAATAGCTGTATAGGAACATACTGCTTTCCCTTTCTATAGGCCTCCAACTGCTAGGCATAAATTTCTTTTCAAACTTTCCAGAAAACCTTACCCTTGGACTAAGATCAAGAAAAGAAACTGCAGGCTTTTCTCAGACAAAATGCAAATAAGATTTGACTGAAGTCTTATGGTTACCTGGCCCCAGGCCTGTGGGGCTGTGTCTTGGCACTGACAGTGGAAGCCCAGGAAGATGGGAGCCTGCTGAAAACTGCTTCTGACAGAAAGACAATCATGAAGCTGTTTTCCCACAGGCTGTCATGCCAACTCACAAATTCCTTAACTTAAACATACACAAACACAATCCTTGTAAAACTCTTGACTCTTTTCTCATATCAGTCACTTCTTACTGTTTGTAGAGACTCTAAATTGCATTACTTTAAGGAAAAAAATTGGCTTCCTTTTCTCAGGACACAAAACCAAGCATAATATACAATTGTGGTCACCAAGATGGTAAGGCATGAATTTTGAGTCTTCCTAAATATTGAATCTGGCAACAACTTTAGAGCAACACTTTAAAATTGAATCCAACCCCAAACTATTCTGACTCAGTGCATAAATGGCCCCACTAGGCTTCTTTTATAAATACATAAAATCAGCCTAAATGCCCATCAGTGATAGACTGGATAAAGAAAATGTGGTGCATATACACCATGGAATACTATACAGCCATAAAAAACAAAGAGATCATGTCCTTTGCAGGAACATGGATGGAGCTGGAGGCTGTTATTTTTAGCAAACTAACACAGCAACAGAAAACCATATACTGCATGTTCCCACTTATAAGTGGGAGCTAAATGATGAGAACACACGGACACATAGAGGGGAACAACACACACTGAGGCTTATTGGAGGGTGGAGGGTGGGAGGAAGGAGAGGATCAGGAAAAATAACTAATGGACTAGGCTTAATACATGGGTGATGAAATAGTCTGTACAACAAACCCCCATGACACAAGTTTACCTGTGTAACAAACGTGTTCTTGTACCCCTGAACTTAAAAGTTAAAAAAAAGTATCTGTACTGGGTATCTGTAAGAAGAAAGCTGATGGTTGAAAAGGCAGAAATTGGCCTTTTGAGGTTTTCTGGACTATCCATGATACACATGGCTGCTTTGCTGCCTTTCAATGCATTCCTCATCATGCACCAAAGGAATCTTAAAATACAAATCTGATCACGTTACACACAAACTCCCACAAAGTCTACATGGCCTGGCATGGTGTAGCCTCTGTACATGTTTCCTATTTCATTGCTTACCTTTGGCTCCAGCTACATAGGCTTTGCTCAGTTCCTTCAATCTGCCCTCCTCCCTCCTACCATGTCCTTGCACATGCTCTTTCATCTGCCTCCAATTCCACCTGGTTAAGTTTTACACTTCTTTATAATTGCTGCTAATTTTTACCTCCCCAGGGAAGCTTTTGCCAACTTCTATGAACTGGGTGACTTCTCTATTTTTCTATTCTTTGCTACTTAACACATACTGACATTTATTCTAGCACTGAACTATAAGCTCTATAAGGATAGCGATGTATTTTCAAGTGTTTAGAATGATGTCAGCACTTAGATATTCCAGAACTACTTGTTCAGTTGAGAAAAACACACCCTAAGGACAGTGACCAAGACACTACAAACAACATGTCTTTTGTTGCTGGGATTCCCTAGGATTTTTGCCATACATCTTTTTATATGACTTCTGGGAAATAGGAGGAAGCAAATATTATTTGGGAGAACAGATCTATTAAAAAAGGAACTTTTCACATAGCTATCAAATGCAGATAGAAAACAGGTCTCTAACTCTTTGAAATATTTTTTCCCTTGACTATGATGCAAATAAGTTTCCAGTTCTTGTTCCTGGCCAATTTCAGCTCAACTTAGTTTAGTGAAACATAATAAATGTTTTCTGAGGACCTTTTTTTGTGGCAAGTGTTATGATGATAGCTGTAGAGTATACAAAACTGAGTAAAACACACTCTTGGCCCTTAGAAGTTCATAGCCTGGAAGGATAATTTAAAAAATACACAAATAGTAGAGGAATATGTCAAAACAATGCTGTGAAGGATCCAGGGAGGGAAGGATTTCCTGGACCACCCTATTCCTGCATCTTCCCAGGGTGGGGACAAGGGGGAGGGACCTGTTGTTTTTCAGAGGCCATGTAGTCCAAGTTATGCAAGTGAAGAAGTCACTACAGACAGTGCATTTTCTCTTGCAGCTTTAGGTCTATTTATAGTCCAGTTCCTGGGGTAAGAGTAGCTTATTAAAACATCATATTATTTGATGCATAATAAAGTTTGTATATATAGCTAATACTTCTATTAAAATGTATGTTGAATTAATAGCTTTTCAAAATCTACCATTTGATAATGTATCAATTCTATAGTAATCAAAAGCTAAGAAAAGGAAATAGAAGTTCATTACCTAGATATTTCCATAAAAAACAATCAGCTGTTTAATTCAGCTAGAGAATTTATTAGTTTTAAAGACTCTTGCCATAAAGTAAAACAAGCAATGTGAGAATACAACCTTTCAAATCTTTCCAAAGCAGTTTCAAAGTTCCTGAATACATATTTATTTACTGAGTAGCACCTATATGCATAGAATTCAGATAAGCATTGTGGGAAATCTTAGAAAATACAATTTTAACAACAATACAAAAACCACATAGCAGTAGAAGAGAATTGGACTTAAGATATGTGCCCAATGAGTAGTGCAAATTTTAAGTGCCATATTAAGGAGGGAGATCTCACAGAAGGGGCTTTGAAGCCATTGAGTTGAGGTTTGAAATAACAATGCCAGCTAACAATCTTTATATATATATGTGTGTGTGTGTGTGTATGTGTGTGTGTGTGTATATATACACATTTTAGAGATGGGGGTTTGCCATATTGACCCAGCCTGTTCTTGAGCTCCTGAGCTCAAGCAATCTGCCCATCTTGGGCTACCAAAGTGCTGGGATTATGGGCCTGAGCCACCATGCCCAGTCTCTAGCTAACACTCTTATAAGCACTTATTATTCAGGCATTCTGCTAGTCATTGATGTGTGTTTTCTTATTCAACCCTCACGGTCACATACACACTGTTAGGTAACAGAAACCTAACTGAAATGGGAGAGTTCCCTGACCCTCTTATGGGACTTGCAACAGGGGTGTGGCTTGTTTGCTTGACCACTGCACACTCAAACCCCTTAAGGGAGGGGGAGCATGCAGACAGGCAGGTGCAGGAGACTGGGTGAGTGCTTTTGGGCTCTGGCTCCATGGCAGCATCTAGGGGTGTGTTACAATTAACGCTCTTTTAGCAGTTGCTGTCCGTGGATGGCTAAGTGTTAAACCAGCTCAGTGGAGAGTCAGGGTGACAGCCTTTTACACCCTGTCCTCTTGGTACCCGGGTCTTTGTCTAGCATCCAGGAAGAATCAGGTCCTACAGACTTGAAGGATGGTGAATACAGAGATTTTATTGAATGATGGAGGTGGCTCTCAGCAGGATGGATGGGGAGCTGGAAAGCAGATGGAGTGAGAAGATAATCTTCCCCTGGGGTTTGGCCATCCCATGGCTGATCTCTCTGACAATTCCCAGCTGAACTCCTCTCGATGTTCAGACACTCTTTCTCCTCTCTCCTTTGCCACACTGCTCTGCTGCTCTTCTGCTCATGGAGCCTGAGGTTTGGAGTTTTTATGGGTACAGGATGGGGGTGTGGCAGGCCAGGGTGGTCTTGGAAAAGGCAACATTTGGCACAAAAACAGGAATGCCTGTTCCTATTTAGGGCTACAGGTTTCCAGGCTTGAGGATGGGGCCTTTGCCAGGGAACTGCTCTCTTTTAACCAGTACTTCCCTGCCTCTTGTCCATATCATAATAACAGTGGCATAATGAAGTAAAAGCTCATCCTTCCTCACATAATAAGGTTCAGGAGTAGGCAGTCTGGGGCTGATACAAATGCATGAGAAACCATCAAGTTTCTAGCTTCCTCTAACCTACAGCTGCATCATGCTCAATGTGTGTTTTTTAGCCCCATGGTTATAAAATGACTGGTCCACTTAAGGCATCGCACTGGCATCCCAGTAGAAAGACAACAAAAGCAACAAGTGCAAATAAATGGAAATCTTTTCTAAGATTTTCTAGCAGACTTCAGGTTTCCACTCCATCCCGTTGGTTAGAACGATATCACATGGACACCCAGTGGCATAACTAGTTGAGAAATGAAGGCTTTTTGTTTTTCTTTCATCTGACAACATAGCTGCCTAAAAAGCTATGGAGTTGGATATTGGTGAAGAAGGAAGGAAACTGACATCAAATAGACATTTAGCAGTGCCACCACAGATAAGTACTACTATTATTCTCATTTTGCATGAGGAAACCTAGACATTGAGAGTTAAGTAACCTGCCCAAGGTCATCTGGTTAATATGTAGAAAAGCCAGATACAAACACAGGCAATCTGATTTCCAGAGCCTGAACTTTTAACTCTGTGCTAGGATTTGAATCTGAGAGTAGAGGGAAAGGCAATTTGTGACAGGAAGATAGTGTTAACAAAGGTGCAGTGCATGTGTGCATGTGTATGTGTGCGTGTGTGTATGTGTGTACATGTGCATGCATGTACGTTGGAACCCTAGATGCTGATCATGTGTGAGAGAGGCCCTGAGGCTGGAATAAAGGAGCCACGCTGAGGAGTGGAGGGAAGTCAGGTGGGAAGGAGATTTGGATTTATACTGTCTGTCTGGGTAAGCCTTCAGGAACATGAACTGTGTAGGTCCTGAAATTGAAATAATGACAATATATATGCAAATATTGACAAGAAGACATGAGGAGATGCCAAATATGAGCAGAGCCAGAACCCACAGTGTGGTAAATCAAAAGTTGAAGCTGGAACATCCTAAGAAGCAGTAGTCAAGGTTTGGTCCAGGATGTTCTGCAGTCCAGATGTGTCCAGCAGTCAAAGATATATGAGCTGGAGGCCAGGGTCTGATGGTTTGGAGTTAGAGTTGGGGAATTAGAATCCTGGAATATTACATACCTAGGTTCTTGTTTGTTTTATGGCAGTACATCTCAGCACTTTAGGAATATTATTGGCCCATTACTTAGCACTAGTTTTTAACCCTTATAGTTAAACGCTGTAACATTTAAGAGGATAAGATGACCCTAGACTATGAGAGCACCAAAGAAACAGATGTTTTCCATGGAAACATGTTACTTTCAAATATTAGCTTTACCTTTGTTATCTCACAGGGTAAGTGGAGTGGGAACATACAAAAATAGGTAGAATTAAAGAGGAAGGAGCTGTGCAAAGTGATGAACCCTATCAGCTTTGGATTATATATTTTTCAGTGTCGTTGTTGAGGACAGAGCTTGCACCATGAGATGTCAGATTAGTGTAAGGAGACCATTACTTAGAATATGTGATGCTCAGCAAGAGAACATAGCCCCACTCTGAGTGGTGGGCTTTTTGACCTGGTAGTGTTCAAACAGAGGCTAGAAGATTGTTGAGGAGAGAGATTTCAAAATTGCTTTCTGGATAAAGTTTGACTAAAAGGATTTCAAATCTGCATTTCATAATTGTACAGTATGCCCATCTGAAATTGATCAGAATTGTAATCTCCAAAAAGCAATCTGAATCTGCAAAGCCTTTCCTATTGCTTGCAGACTCAGCAGCCCTGAGTCTGCTGCTAGTCAAGTAGTAGGAAATGTTGTGCAGAGCCTTTGTCCTCCTCACTCAAGTTTCTTCTTTGTCCAGTTGAAAAAGCCTAGCAAATGAGGTCTTTTGAAGAATAGTTATAATGACTTTTCTCCAGCAACCACGAGAATGGAATTCAACTTAAGGTGTTATGCATTTATTCAAAGGTACCAAGCCTCAGCATGCATGTGTCTAGCATTTATATACATGCATATATAAATGTGTGTGTGTATGTATATATATATATATATTTGTATGTACATACACACTTATCCACATTTATGATGAAAAATAAATTCATGTTTATTGTTGCAGTTAAACTCTGGAGCTCTGAAACCATTGGGTTTGAATCCCAGCTCCTCTATCTTCTAGCTGTGAGTATAGATCAAGTTACTTAACATCTTTGTACCTATTTTCTCACAGGGTAATGACTATTGTGATGATTAAATGTGTTATTTATTACCTATAAAAGACTTAGAATATGACTGGAGTATAGTAAACATCCAATAAATGATAGGTGTTATTATTCTAGACTTTCTAGAAAATACATAAAAATACAAAGAAGAACTAAAAGTCATGTTTATTCTGAAGGGGAACCACTGTTAATTCTGAGCATATCTTCCCGGTCTTTGTTCATGTGCTTGTCTTCTGTTTACTCTCACTCAGGAGTCATGCTCCAGGGCCTAGGTTTCCAATGCACATGCATGCACACATACACATGCACATACACAGAAATATACGTGCACACATGTTTTTATGCTTCTTGTAAAGGTTAGAATATGTGCCTTAATGATTAGTATAGGGGAAAGGGGAAAACTTCCCCTTTGCCCTCCGAAGATTCGCAGAAAATCACTGACAAGATGCATATTAATAGGAGAAAAGGCATACACATTTATTAATGTGTACATGGGAGCCTTTAAAATTAAGACCCAAAGATACAGGGGAAATTGTCCATTTTTATGTTTAGGTTTAACAAAGTATGGACAGCAAGTAGAAATATGATTGGACAAAAAATATGATCTAATGTTAATAGACTGAGTGGGGAAACTCAGAAAGGTCTGTCTGTCTAGATTTTCCTTCACCTCTCTGAGCATGTATTCCTTTTTTTGGATATGGCACAGGGCCCTCTCTGGAATGGGGGTCTTATGATCTGTAATCAAACAAGATAAGTCTAGTTATCTAATTTTTTAGTGGCCAGTTTTTGTGCAGTTTTAGTGGAGGGAAAGTTAGAGTAAAATTTTTAGATTTTATGGCTGGCTTTGGGTAAAGGGGTTCTAGTTTCTATGACCCACCTTGAGTAAGACAGATTCTAGTTTTTTGGCTAGCCTTGAGAGAGAATGGGATTGAGAGACAATAGGGTAGGAGAAGGTCAGAGAAAAATTTCTGTTTTGAGGCCACTTCTGCGGCCTTCATTTTGGGTATGTTTTTCTGAGTCCCAACATTAGATAATCCTGCACAAATATGTATTCAGGACTAAGTTATGCCCTAAAAGGTCATGGCTTGTTTTAATAGTTATAACTCTTAAATGATGATTGAGTCATTTTTCAAAGAGAATAAATATTTTGCCATTTTTTCATTAGTTCTCGGATAAGCAAAAGTATATATTCTAAATTTGATTGCTTTATTTAAATATTTATATTTTTCAGTTACATAAACATGGAAAACTGTAAAATAAAAATGAATGTCTTATTTACAAAATATTTGCTTCAGTTAGAAAGGGAAAATGAGTACACACATTACAGACCATTCATAGAATAAAATAATGTGCATTTTAGAAAGAATGAGGTAACTCTATACACACTGACAAAGAAGAATGTCTATGACTGGGAAAGATGTCCATGATGCTTAAATTAGAAGCATTGTGGAATAATAAATAGAGAATGACCATCTTTATACATGGTGTTTTAAAAATTTTTTTAGCTCATCAGCTATTGTTAGTGTTAGTGTATTTTATGTGTGGCTCAAGACAATTATTTCAATGTGGCCTAGGGAAGCCAAAAGATTGGACACTCCTGGTCTAGGCAGTGCTGTGGTCAGGTTTGCTGAGTATTCTGTAGGTGGAATGTAAAATCCAAGATAATGCCTGTTGAACTTGCTGGAAAGTGCACCAACCTGATACTGATCCTATCTCCAGGCTGGGTTCAATGCTCCTGTCTTTATTTCCAAGTTTCCAACAGAATCTTGTGCTTACAGTCATCCTAGAGGGGAGCAAGCTTTATACTTTGTTTTTTCTGCTTACTTGCCTGTCTACCCTATCAGATTTTGAGGTCCCTGAGAACAAGAAATACCATTTTTTGTTTTTACTTTTAAATCTCTGGAGTCCCAACATTTAGCATTGTGCCTAGCATAAGCAACCAACAAATGTTCCTTTGATTTGTTTGATTTAATGTAATTATGTATAATACTGAGTTGATGTTTGTTTGGAAATTCTGCTTTCTTGAAAATGCTGACTGGTTCCAGGTTGCCCAGCAAAGAAGACACTGTTAGGAACGGATCAATTTTTTTCTTTTTCTTTTTTTTTTCTGAGTTGGAGTTTCTCTTGGCATCCAAGCTGGAGTGCAAGGGCATGATCTCTGCTCACTGCAACCTCTGCTTCCAGTTTCAAGTGATTCTCCTGACTCAGCCTCCCTAGTAGCTGGGATTACAGGCGCCCGCCACTACGCCTGGCTAATTTTTGTATTTTTTGTAGAGACGGGGTTTCACCGTGTTGGCCAGGCTGATCTTGAACTCCTGACCTCAGGTGATCCACCCACCTTGGGCTCCCAAAGTGCTGCGATTACAGGTGTGAGCCACCACTCCCAACCCATTTTATTATTATTATTATTATTATTTTCTTTTTTAAAGACGTGGTCTTGCTCTTTCACCCAGGCTGAAGTTCAGTGGTGCAATTGATAGAGACAGGAGACAGCCAAATGCTGCCCAGGTCATTGTGTAAAAGGGGCTTGCCTAAAGATGCCTACAACCGACTGGGGGTCTCCTTGTGCACTGGGAGAATGGGGTGGAGCCACTGGGAATTCTCACCTTATGGAGTGGGGAGGAGCCCTGTCTCTTCAGCTCTTGTGTGGTGGGCTGGTATTCAATCTGTGAGGTGGAAGCCTGTTGGCAAGAACCCCCCATTTTAATTTTTTAATTTTTTTTTGGCTGAGCACTTTCTTTTAATAAATTCCACTCTCCCTGCCTTCCAATGTGTCTGCATGCCTAATTTTTTCTGGTTGTGAGACAAGAACCTAGATTTTAGCTGAGCTAAGAAGCAAAAACTCCTGCATCACAATCATAGCTCATTGCATCCTCGAACTCCTGGGTGCAAATGATCCCATCTCAACCTCCTGAGTAGCTGAGATTATAGGCATGAGACACCATGCCCTCTAAGAATAAATTCCTTTCAAACATTACAAGCTCCTCATCTTTTCCTTTTGCCACCTGAGGTTTTAGACATACACTGGCCTCAATACACATAATCCTTGGCACTTTCTTTTGAAACTGCTTTCAAAACTACTTTCTTTTAAGTTGATAACAATCAACTTGAACACTTGGATGAAATTCTTTTGGGTCAGGAGGTTCCTGCTAAGCTCACATGTAAAGAAAAGAGGACATAGTGAAACACCTGCTTTCTGGTTGCAGATAGACCAATATTGTAGCAGGATGAGCAGCAGACAAATCCTCTCAGACACCGAGTTGTAGTAGGAAGGGCTTTATTCAGCTGGGAGCAGTGGCAAGCTACTGCCTTAAAATTCAAGCTCCCCAAGTGCACAATTTCTGTCCCTTTTAAAGGCTCACAATACTAAAGATTTCACATGAAAGGGTCATGATTGATTTGATCAAGCAAGGGGTACATGACAGGAGCTGCATGCACTGGTGGTCAGAGAGAAACAGAACAGGGCAGGGAGTTTCAGAATGTTCTTCTATACAATGTCTGGAATCTATGAATAACGTCGGTTTCTAAGTTATGAGTTGATTTTTAACTACTGGGTTTAGGCCAGGCAGGCCCAGGCCTGGTTTTGGGCCTGGTGCCGGGCTGCCTGTCTTTGATTTCACTTTCTTGTTTTTTTTTTTTCTTAAAACAGGTACTGATTATAAGACAATATAGAACAATATGAGAGGGTCTCTCTCTTTCCTCATTTCCCCCCTTTGAGACTCTCACTTTTTATTAGTGGGAGTTCTCACTCTTATTTTTGCTACTTATGTCTTTTTGTGCAATAGGTTGATAGTGATTCATATAGTACACTTGTGCTGAAGCATTTTGGTGAACTAAGGTAGCGATGAAGCTTTTTATCATTTGAAGAATTACAAGGGAGCAGTAAGCAGGTTTTTATTACTATTATAACTCCTACTATAAGAGTTTTAAATCCTCCTATTGCTGGGAACTAATTTTTAAATATGGATCCTGGATTGAGTCCGTGCCACACTTGTATGGGTACATGTGCCAGTTTTCTTATATCTTTAACTATATTTTTAACTACTTGCCCCGATCATCTATGTGTAGACAACAATTAGTAAGGTCAAATTTTTCACAAACTTCTCTTTCAGCTGCTAGCAAGTAGTCAAGAGCTAGCCTATTTTGATAGATAGCATTTCTCATCAGAGTCTCTTGCTGGGCAAGAACAGTCAAGGCTTGACCGGTTTTATTAGTAATAATTTCTAAAACAGCTTGTAACCATATGATTTGGTTGAGCATGTAGATGGGGGTCCGATATCCCCATGAGCCATCTTGTGCCCAAGTGGTGGGTCCATAGTATTGTATGATTCTTTCAGGGGGCCATTTATCTTCTTTCCAATCACCTATGGCTATGCTTTGTTTTTTGTGGGAAGCATAGACTGGGAAGCCCAGAAGTTCACCTGCTTTTATGGGCAGTAAGAAGAAAGATGGTTTAATGGTGTCAATTACACAGCTACCTGTCCACTGATCAGGCAGCTTAGCATAAGCTCTGTGTCCACATATCCAGTATAACCTGGTGGGGGCTGTCCAGTCCCAGTGGAATTCTGGGTGGGCCCAAGAGGTCTGCAACTTTGCAAATTTACTGAATGGATCTCTTTCTGTGTAATTGGAACTCCACCATGTAACTGTTTTTGTGGTGCCATTATACAGCTTTTGCCTAAGACAACTAAGCCACCTTATAGGATGAGTGAATCCTTTTCCTTCTCTAGCTATGCAACACTGTCCAATAATTCAGACTTTTAGGACCTAAAAATTGTCAGAGTGGTTCTTTTGGGCTGGGAATTCATCAGGAACTGGGTCTGTAGGAACTAATTCTTGGGCTTCTTAAGGAAGCTCTTCTTATGGAAGCTCTTCTTATGGAAACTCTTCTTATGGAAACTCTTATTACAGTTTTTCCACAAACATAACATAAAGTGACATTTAGAGACCGGACTACATGCTCAGCTAATTGCAAAAACAAATTTCTGGTTTTTCCTGGAGTCTCTGGTACTGGCACATTTAGTTTATCACAGGAAGTCTGAAATACTCGTTCTGGAGAGTGTCTTTGAACCTCTCCTTTTATTAGGATGCTTACATTAGGATCTAGTCCTTTTCCACCAATGCCTAATGTTACATATTTTCCTTCTTTTCACTTTGGGTCTGAGGGGTTTGTGATTATCAGTTCTAAAGGGTTACAGCTCCCACTCATGCAGGAGGGGCTGACTTTTCCATTTTGGAGCCAAACAGGATTTTTTAAATCTTTTTTCCAAGTAGCCTAAATGACACGAGACCAGTATTGACACATCTCATATAAATATGATTTTTGACAGATATACTTATTTTTTTACTGTGTAACTTTTTTTCCAATTTAGGGAACCGCATCTTATTCCATGCTGCTTACTATCAATAGCAGCACAAGCGTCAAATTTTAAGGTTACGTTTTTGGGGACCCCTTTTTCTTCTGTTCTAGCTATTGCCTTACTTGTGTCACCTAGAAAAGGACCAGTCCTTAATTTTATTTTAAAAACTGTGATCATGGGAGGCTTAAAATGGGTAATAACACACATCAGGTTGGTTATTTCCTGGGCTACATACCTTGGATAGAATAGCATTATACAAACAAGTTTCTTTTAGTGTCCTGGTACACTTATAATAACCATAAAATAATAGGACTGTAGCAATCTTTTGTCCTACCTCAGTGACTTGATGTAAATACTGGGAACAGTTCTCAGTCTGAGGAAGGTCAGTTGAAGTCCTTACTGTACAAGTCCAAATTTTAAGGAAAATGAGTCCCGCGATGAGTTTCCTCATGCTTCGGCCATGCGTGGACCAGTCAGCTTCTGGGTGTGACTGGAGCAGGGCTTGTGGTCTTCTTCACAGTCACTTTGCAGGGGTTGGTGAAGCTGCTCCCATCCATGTACAGCTCCCAGTCTACTGATGTTTAAGGGTGGTCTCGGAGGTTGGGCCTACTAGAATAAACTGAGTCCAACACCTCTACATAGTTTATGTTTAACTGGGCTCTCTAATATCAGGAGTAATGTGGCAGGGTTAGGATGTTGCAAACTTCAATGGTTATGCGGGGATTTTCACAGAGCAAGCTTTGGTATCTTGTTAGTCTAGCATTCACTAGCTAATGGTGTCCTTTGGTATTTATTAAAATCACCACAACATGGCGGGGACTTTATGTTTAGGTTTTGCCTAAGAGTTAGCTTATCTGCTTCTTGTGCTAACAGGGCCTTTGCTGCCAGGGCCCTTGGACATGGGGGCCAGCCTTTGGAAACCCCGTTTAGTTGTTTTGAGAGATAGGCCACTGGCCTTGGCCAGGGCCCTACAGTCTGGGTTAAAACTCCAACTGCCATTTCTTTTCTTTCTGACACACAGAGTGTACAGAGTTTTGTCAGGTCAGGTAGCCTCAGGGCTGTGGCCGACATGAGTTTTTCTTTTTAACTCATGAAAAGCTCATTGCTGTTGGTTGTAATAGATGTAGTTTATCTAATCTACATTTTTATTGACTGTCATCTACTAAAATATTGACTTAAATCCTGTAACTATTTGATTTCAAGCTTTAAATTAATCTGGTATTCCTTGTGGGGCTCCAGTTGCATCTAAATAGATGTGAGAGTTGAAAGACCTATAAGGGGCTTCTCTTGCTTTATGATGTCTTATTATTTCTTTTTTTCCTCTGGTTGATGAAATGCCAGAGTGAAAGGGATAGCCAAATGGACTAAAGGACAAGTGCCACTCTAGTTATTCGGCAGCAAGCCCAGTAAAAGTCCACCACAATACCACCACACATCTGCTTAGGGATGAACAAGGGCAGACAGATTGATAAGCTCTTGAAAATTCTTAAGCTCACTGCATCCCTTCAGGTCTCCAAGGAATGCTAAGTCTCCTCCCTGCTGTGAGAGACAAGAAGTGAACTTAGTGTTGGGAGACAGAAGCTGGATGGCCCTCGGGGGCTGACCCGAAGGGACTTCGGGATATAGCAGAGAGAGCTTGGCATGACTTATTACTCCAGGCTGCAGAATCCTGGAAAAGAGCTACATGCAGCCCACACCTGGTCGACTGAAGGACCACCTTATTGGAAGGGGGACAATCAGGGCCTCTGGCCTGCCATGTGCACAAGCATAACAATTGCTTTTGTTTAACGTGCAGATAGAATATTTGATCCATTCCAACCAGGCATTTGCATCTTGGTATGCTGTCTTAATTGCCAAAGTTTGTTTTAAGTCTTTAACTTCTATGATCCTCTAGTAAAATGAATGTTTCCTTTAGCACCAATTTTTATTAGTTTTTAGATCAAAGAAAGCTAAACACCATTTTATATTTAATAATGCTTCTTGTATGATTTCTATACCAGATGAGTTAAGTTTTACCTTTATATTAATGTGTTATTAATGTTAAACTTAATTTTAATAAAACCTTGTAGACATATTTATCCAATTTTTTATGTTTGACCATAAGGTAAGATTTTATAGACTCTTTTTAACCTTTTATAATTTTTGTTGAAGAGCAGGTTGATGCTTTAAGAAAAAACTGTTGCATTTTTACTTTAATGTCCAGTTCACAGAAAAACTGGATGATACCTTTTTAACTTTAGCTAATATGTTTACACACAGAATTTTCTTTAAAATTAACGTTTTAAAACTTGCTTAAACTGTTAAAACAATAATTTTTTTAACCTTTTAATGTAGGTAAAAATTAATTCTTATGCCTCCTTATAATTTCTTTTACCAAAGGTATATTTTACTTTTTTAATACACCTTGTACCTAAACTGTTTCTTTAATAGTACTCGGGAGGCCTTATTACTTTTAAATTATACAACATTTTTTGCATAAAAATTTTTTTATAACATTTCCTTTTAGGACTTTTGCAGACAATTTTTTAACATGTCTCAA
Organism: Pongo pygmaeus; assembly: GCF_028885625.2. Classification (NCBI taxonomy): domain Eukaryota; kingdom Metazoa; phylum Chordata; class Mammalia; order Primates; family Hominidae; genus Pongo; species Pongo pygmaeus. The sequence continues at coordinate 43,013,148 of NC_072377.2, read as the reverse complement.
CTTTCTGACTTATTACAAACAGTTTTTTTTTTTAAACAACCAGTTAATATATGTTAGGACAAGAATTTACCTTATAACACTCTTACATAAATTCTGCCTCCCCCCCTTTTTTTTTCCTTTTTTTTTTTTTTTCAAAGATAACCATTCCTTTTGTTTTTTTAAAGCAAACTTTCTTTATGTCTTTGGACTAGACAGTCTAAGGCCACAAGATTAGAAGTTACCATAATACATGTTACACTGTTAACTTTTAGCAAACTTCACTTTTGTTGGAAACCTTGTAAGTTTGGGATTTCAATTATCCTTTGCTATTAATAAGACCTTGTTTAGTCTAAATTAACTTAGAATTGGTATAGATGGTCTCTTTTTCTCTCTGTTGGTCTTTCCTTGCCTCTGCCAGCCGCTTATGCTGCTGTTCTCTTAACTACTGTAGGGTGGAAGGGAGTCTAAAAGCAGCTGTAACTGTCTATGTACCGAAACTGTTCTGGGTGCCTTGGCTTACAGGTTACCTTGTGTCATACCTTTGAAACAAAGGACCTGTCCAGGCTTCCTTCTGATGGCCAACCCACCTTTAATGCTGGCCAGTCTATTTCACACAAAGTTCTAAGTTTTCCTGGTGTCACAGTAACACCATAATCTCCCTTAAATTCTTTCTTGAAATTTTTTTTTTTAACATAGTTCCTAGTGGGGTGGGCTTATTTGTGCCTGACCCATGTTTTTTTTCCAAGACAAAATATCACGCTCACACCACACACACTCACCACAAGACAAAGAATGGGTAAAGAGGGCGCACCCACACTTTTACCGTTTAAACCAAACCAAAATCATGAAATTCAAAATCCGAGTACCAAAAAATTCAAGCCAAGTCAAAATCAAAACCAAAGTATCCAGCAATTCAAGTCAAGTCAAAACCAGAACAAAAGTGCCAATGCAGGAACGCTGTGAGTGATCAGGCCACGCTTCCCCTCAGATGGAGTGGGGCAAGTTCCAAAGACTAGTCTTACCAAGTCAAGTCAAGTCAAAACCAGAACAAAAGTGCCAATACAGGCACACCATGGGTGATCAGGCCACACTTCCACTCAGATGGAGTGGGGCAAGTTCCAAAGACTAGTCTTACCAAGTTTCAGACGCCACGACTCCAAGTGCCAGTTCCTTCCCGGTGTTCAGCCACTGTGTTAATCCTCTGCAGGGGCCTGCTATGCACTGCTCTGGCAAGGCATTCCACCGGGGCAATTTCCTACCCCGGAGCGTTCTTTGGATCGCGTCACTCAGGCTGACTGGAGTCCCCCGCAGGGACGCTCCACAGGACAGGCCTAAGCCGCCTAAGGGGTTACCTCGGCCGTCCATCAGTTACCTCGTTTCCTGGTCAGGGAACCAAGAAGTGTAGCAGGACGAGCCACAGACAAAACCTTTCAGACACCGAGTTGTAGAAAGAAGGGCTTTATTCAGCTGGGAGCAGCGGCAAGCTACTGCCTTAAAATCCGAGCTCCCCGAGTGCACAATTTCTGTCCCTTTTAAAGGCTCACAATACTAAAGATTTCACATGAAAGGGTTGTGATTGATTGGAGCAAGCAAGGGGTACATGACAAGGTCTGCATGCACCAGTGGTCAGAGAGAAACAGAACAGGGCAGGGAGTTTCACAGTGTTCTTCTATACAATGTCTGGAATCTATGAATAACATCGATTTCTAAGTTATGAATTGATGTTTAACTACTGGGTTTAGGCCAGGCAGGCCCAGGCCTGGTTTTGGGCCTGGCGCGGGGCTGCCTGTCTTTGATTTCACTTCCTTGGTTTTTTTTCTTAAAACAGGTACTGAGTATAAAACAATATAAAACAATATGAGAGGGTCTCTCTCTTTCCTCAATATGACTACTTAAATTTGTCAAGGAAATGAACCACAGGGAGGAATATCTGCTTTGTACAAAGATTTTTTTTATGATACTCTTTAAAAAAATGAGTATATATGTGTATTTTAACTGGATTCTCAGAGAGATATGGGACCCCAAAAGGCAAGTAACAACTGCTCAGGGCAAGTAAAGAGAACTTGGATTTCAAATGGTAACCTCCTAATTTGATAGGAAGTTTCTTGAAAGGAAGGATAACATCTGAGTCTCTTTGTATTTCCTGCACCTTGTACAACAGTATTCAGCATATAGCAATCAGTAGGGGATTATTTGGAAAAAAATTAATTGATGACAAAAGCAAGGCCTACTTGAAAACCATTGCTATCTAGGAATGACATCATTTGACATTGCTCCTTACCTCACCTACAGTGAGCATGCCAACTTACCAGCGTTACTAGAAAGAATTTACCCTCTTCTGAAATAGTAGGAATTAACTATTTCATTTGTACATCTTGAAATTTCCACACTCTTTCCATGTCCAACTACTACCTTTAATTTTTATTTTTATGGTATTCACATTTGTAAAGATTTTATATCTGATTCTCAAAAATTTCTGGGAATGCATAGGTCTTCCAGGAAGTACGACTTCAGTGACAATAAAAATGAGGTCTGATTTCCCTCAGATAGGAAGTCTATTTTTCTATTTCCTTAAATTAACAAGAAAAGAGCAGTGGTCCTGTGAAATCCCATATGAATTCAAGTTATAAACATAGAACACAATCGACGTGTAAGTCTGTAACAACAGGAGACCAGAGTAACTTGTAACAGCAGGTGACTTTTCTAACAAAGGTCACACTGTGTGGGCTAAGCTAGCACCTCATCACTGCAAAAGGAAGCAAAACAAAAGGAAAAAAAAGGTTTCTCTCTCTTTTTTTTTTTTTTAAAGCAGCAGCATAATTCGCTGGCTCAGCAAATGTTTTTCCCTATTATAGTTTGGGAAAGAACGAGACTTGGAGGCCTTGTTTACCCTTAGCCCTTCCTCCCGCCCCCGACTGTACCATTAAATCCTAGATTCTGGGGTGACTGAAAAGGATAGGGAATAAATTAGTAATTGTCAAAATGATTTCCCCTTATTATGCATGGCAGCACTTGCTACTTTCTTTTAAGTTGATAACAATCAGCTCAGGGGTTTGCTCTGCTTGCAAGGTCACTGCAAGAATGAACATTGAACTTTGGACTATACCTGAGGGGTGAGGTAAACAACAGGACTATAAATATCAGAGTGTGCTGCCCTGGCTTTGTGGAGCTGCCAGAGTAAAGCAAAGAGAAAGGAAGCAGGCCCGTTGGAAGGGGTTGTGTAAGTAGGAACTTCGTGTTTTCTGATACTTTATTCTTTTAGAGTTTGGTAAATATTTTTTGAGTCTGATAAATTGTTTTTTTCCATAGAATAGATTCAGAAAACAGGTGGGTAGAGGAAATAAAAATAATAAAAGAGAAAAAGAATAAGAGTCTGAACTTGGGTGTGGTAGGTGAAGTTCCCGTGGGCACATTTGTCAGTTCTTGATTTCTGCCCTGTCTTCTGCACAGCTGAGAGCAGAGGAAGCTGGAGAAATCCAAACCTTTTATTCTATAATCTGTTGTGATGTTACATAGGCAGTATTATATGTTCAAATTTAAATATTTTCCACTGAAAGGCAGAGTAAGAACAAACAGGGAAAAAACCCAGCCATTTGGATTTGAAGAGCAGACACTGAAATATGCTCATTCTAGTGTTGTAGAAATGTCCAGGGTTATTGTGAGCAGTTTCAGAAGAAAAAGTGGTGGAGTGGGGTACAGTAGGTTCAGTCCACAGTGCAGAAGTGGTCACCCTTAAAGAAGCTAAGACCCATGTCACCATTAGGTGGTCTGTGATTAAATGCAAGATTTTGTATTTTAAGTGGTGAATGAGAGCATTCAGGTGAATTAGGGGCTTTCAGATGCTGGCCTAAAGTTCAGAGGTGGAGGACAGAGAAAGTTTGTACATATCCTGCTTTTTAATGAGGAATTTTAAGTAAATGTAGGTCTGAATGTGGCCATGAAATTTAAGTTTTGCAATTGAAAAGTGGTGACATCAGTGAAATTTACAACTACTTTTCAATTCTTATTGGATCAGCTTCCAGGAAACCCAATTTTGTTATTTATCATTATTTTTATATAGCTGTCTGACAACTATAATTATCAAAGGTTTATTGTGTAAGAAATAATTTTAAGAAAACAAAATTGAGCAGCCTGTTGATTATAATGACAGAAGAAATCCGAAAGTGTGAACTCTAAGCTACAGCTCTCTGCCAATGGGTTATTTTTTCATCATAAACCTAAATGAGGGAAATGAGTGAAATAGTCTTTTCATTTGTATTCACCATTCAGCTACTTGAAATATGTGCTCTGGGCTGGACGCGGTGGCTCACGCCTGTAATCCCAGCACTTTGGGAGGCCGAGGCAGGCTCATCACGAGGTCAGGAGTTTGAGACCAGCCTGGCCAACATGGTGAAACCCCGTCTCTACTAAAAATACAAAAATTAGCAGGGTGTGGTGGCGGGCGCCTGTAATTCTAGCTACTTGGGAGGCTGAGCTGGGAGAATTGCTTGAACCTGGGAGGCGAAGTTTGCAGTGAGCTGAGATTGTGCCATTGCACTCCAGCCGGGGTAACAGAGCAAGACTCCATCTCAAAAAAAAAAAAAAAAAATAAATAAATAAATATTCGCTCTGTGGCAAAGTGAAAAAACCAAATGTGATTTTTTGTCAAGGTTCTGTAACTACTGAATTTGTGGTCTAGGAAACAGAAAACCTAGCCATTCTATTAATAAATAAAACAGCTTGAATTATTTTTGGTGTTGTTGTTGTTGTTGTTGTTTTTCTTGAGACGTAGTTTCGCTCTGTTGCCCAGGCTGGAGTGCAGTGGCGGGATCTCGGCTCACTGCGAGCTCCGCCTCCCGGGTTCACGCCGTTCTCCTGCCTCAGCCTCCCACGTAGCTGGGACTACAGGGGCCTGCCACCACGCCCGGCTAAATTTTTTTGTATTTTTAGTAGAGACAGGGTTTTCACCGTGTTAGCCAGGATGGTCTGGATCTCCTGACCTCGTGGTCCGCCCGCCTCGGCCTCCCGAAGTGCTGGGATTACAGGCGTGAGCCACCACGCCCGGGTATGTTTTCTTTGGCATCTTAGTGCATAAACAAAAATAGTTGGCGGCTATAGTTATTACAAGAAGATCTATCTAAAAACTCTCAATATATTGCAGTAGCTAAGATGTAGCTTAGGATTTGACAGAACTAGTTTTAATCCAGTCTCTCTTGTGACTGACTTTCTCTCCGTGTGATCATAGACAAGTTACCTAAACTCTTAGCCATGGTTTTTCTCAACTGCAAAAGGGGATAATGGCCACATAATTGTTTTAAAGATTAACTGACATGATATATAAAAGTGCTTAGTGCCATCTGAATATATTTATATAAAAGTTAAATAAACATTAGCTATAATAAGGATAATTGTATTATAATTGTAAATACCATTCTAGAGGAATTTTCTATAAATAGTCCAAATATATCTTTTTCTTCTTAAAATATTAGAACATTTTAAATATTAGAATAAGTAGTTGGGGTGGCCTTAAATAAGTAAGTTAATTTGTCCTCTCTCTCTACCTCTCTCTCACCTCACTCTCTCTGTCTAGTTTTTTCTCTTCCTTTAGTCAAGTTCTTATCAAGATATCTCATATATGTAGGAGTTTTGATGTGTTAAATAATGTGAAAGACAATCAGGGTTAAAAATGCTGTCTATATCTACCAGTGCATTAAAGCCCAGATCAATCTGATTTTAGCTTTTCTGTTCTCCTCTTAATTCTGGGCTCACTCTAAGTAATTTACCATTAGCTCCCCACCTCCAAAGAAAGCATCTGCTTTTAAAAATCTCAAATCAGTGCTTGAAAATGTATTGACTTCCCAGTTTTCAAATTTTGTCCTCATCTCTCCCCACAGATTCTTACATCCAAATGAGCCTGAATTACTTGTGAGGATTTTTCTTTGCTCCCCTCTGCTGAATGTGTTCCTTTTTCTTATTGCCTGCCTACAGTTCACCTATTTTTGAACATCTCTGTTTAGAGAGCTAGCCCTAATTTTGAGGATATTTCTAGTCAGGTATTTAAAAGCATTTTAATTTCGTTGCTCAGAGGAAGCATCTTTTTACCAAAGAAAGTGCTGTCTAGTCATAGGAATTTTCTAGTCATAGGAGCTTTCCAATAAATAGGCTAATTGAGTGTGGATTTCAAAGAGTCTTAAATGGTAGAGGGGGCAGTGATGTGTGATATTTCTACTTGGTTAGATACATACAGCCAGACTTCAAGGAATAAGAGAAACAAAAGGGAGCCATACCCAAGAGATAAATATAGAATGTTTGAACTTGAAGAGCTAAGGGCCTGACATGAGCCACATTCATGTTGGTATACTGTCTTCTCTGCCATCACCTTTTTTCCTTGGTTCTCTTTTTTTGCTGGCTCTTTTCATTTCTGTGCAGAATTCTCTATTTATCCCTTTCTTCTTCTTCTTTTGTTTTTTTTTTGAGACAGAGTCTCGTTCTGTCATCCAGGCTGGAGTGCAGTGGCGTGATCTTGGCTCACGGCAAGCTCCACCTCCCGGGTTCACACCATTCTCCTGCCTCAGCCTCCTCAGTAGCTGGGACTACAGGCGTCCACCACCACGCCTGGCTAATTTTTTTTTTTTTTTTGTATAATTTTAGTAGAGACGGGGTTTCACCATGTTAGCCAGGATGGTCTCGATCTTCTGACCTCGTGATCCGCCCGCCTCGGCCTCCCAAAGTGCTGGGATTACAGGTGTGAGCCACCACGCCCGGCCTATCCCTTTCTTCTTGGAGGATAGAAAGAACAGTCAGAACTTGGTGTGTCTCAAACAAAAGTTAGGTTGTGTTTGCAGAATGTTATATGAGTCACAGACTTACTTATATAAGCCACAGTCTGAACATAACTTTCTGGAAACAGAATTCATGGGCTAGGTATTTTTAGGAAGTGGAATTATGTCTGCAGGATTTATAGAAATTCATAGTTAGGACTGTGAAGTTAACTATGAAGAAGAGTGACAGGTTTTCTCTTTTACAGGACAACCCCAGCAATGTGGAGAAGCCTGGGGCTTGCCCTGGCTCTCTGTCTCCTCCCATTGGGAGGAACAGAGAGCCAGGACCAAAGCTCCTTATGTAAGCAACCCCCAGCCTGGAGCATAAGAGATCAAGATCCAATGCTAAACTCCAATGGTTCAGTGACTGTGGTTGCTCTTCTTCAAGCCAGCTGATACCTGTGCATACTGCAGGCATCTAAGTAAGACAGTCTTTCTGAGGCTTAAAATACCTTAAGGGGAAGGCTGTTAAATACACACACGCATATAGACATAAAATAAAAGTGTAAATAATGTATTAAGTCACACTTGTAGAAAAACTATGTGTTTGCATAGAACATATTAGAAGAGAGAAACTAGAATGATATACACCAAAATGTTTACAGTGGGTTTCCTAGGGTTATGGAAATTTTTTCTTCCTTTTGTGGACCTATATTTTATAACTTCCGACTAAATATTTATTACTTGTGTAATGAAAATGTTCTAAAATGTACTTCTGCAAATAGAACAGTTACTTCAATACAAGAAGCAGAGAAGACTGTTTTGTCAGAGTAGAAAGAACACTAGGCTTGCTATCAAAGTCTTGGGTTATTTAACAAATAAATATAAAAAATATTTGTTGAGTTATTCACCAGATATTCACTGGGTGGAATTCTCCTTACAGTCATCCAATGGTATCTGTGCAGGATTGGTTCCAGGATCCACCTCATACACCAAAATCCATGGAGCTCAAATCCTTTATATAAAATGGCTTGTATAACCTATGCATATACTTTCATATGCTTTAATCATCTCTAGATTACTTATAATATCTAACACAATGTAAATGCTATGTAAGTAATTTTTATACTGTATTTAGTGAATAATGAATGACAAGAAAAAAAGTCTACATGTTCACTACTATAGATGCAGCCATCTTTTTTTTTTTCCAACCATTTTTTATCTGTGGTTGGTTGAATCCATTCTACCTATAAGATACATTTAAAATATGTACACTTCATCATGCTAATTTGAGAACTGAATGAACCAATGTTTGTGTAAGCATAAGGTTTTAATTAAGCACAAGTTTTAAGTAATTCTAAAAATGAAAGTTTTAAAATCTTTTACAACAATATAAAGAATAGGTGCAGTATGGGTTAGTTAAAAATAAGGAGAGTTTCACATAGAAAATTAAGGAAGAGGGAGAAAAACCACTAATCAAATCAAATGACATTATTCATTTTATGTGTTTCTTCCCAAATATTTTAGATTAGAAGACCTGCGAGTAAAACTGAAGAAAGAAGGATATTCTAATATTTCTTATATTGTTGTTAATCATCAAGGAATCTCTTCTCGATTAAAATACACACACCTTAAGAATAAGGTTTCAGAGCATATTCCTGTTTATCAACAAGAAGAAAACCAAACAGACGTCTGGACTCTTTTAAATGGAAGCAAAGATGACTTCCTCATATATGATAGGTTTGTACATACACACAAACACATCCCAAATTTAAAAATAACTGTTTCGTATCTATCTATTTACTTCCCATCACATATAACATCTTCTTTACTGTTAAATACAATGCCATATTTCAGTCTTCATCTCATATAATCTCTCTTTAACATTTAGAAGTAAAAATCACTCCTTATTTTTGAAATACTCTCATTTTAAAAAATTTCTATGACATTATACCCTGCTGGTTTTCCCCATATCCCTCCTCTTCTTTCTCCTCCTCCACACTTCCTCCTCTTCCACCTCCTGATTTTTCTTCCTCCCACATTCTTCCTTGGTTTATTCTGTATGTGTTTGTGTTATTCAGGGCTGTGCAGGTTTCCGCCTATTCACACTCTGCACATTTTACCTGAGCAATCTCATCTATCCCTTGATTACAATTACAACACATATTAGGATGATCCCATATATACAAAGCTGAAACACAATGACTGAACTCCTGACGAGTCTACTTCCTAGACATATTCACAAACATCTTAAATTCAATTATTCAAATCTGTATTGATTATCTTCTCCTAAAACATGCTTATACTTTCACTTTTGTGTGATTTTTATATACAACCTATTGGAGGCAGATATAGCCAACCACTAGGGCATATAATCATATAATTTTCAGACCCTGCACTCCCAGTCATCATCCACTATTTTGCAGGATGTCACAAAAACCATCATGTATGGCAGACTTGCTGCCATCTACCCCTTCACAAAACTGTGTGATAGGAATGTATTACTGACTCCTTCCATCACACTTCCCACCTCAGTCAGTAATCAAATTCTATGGGTTCTTAATCCTGAGTATATTTATCTCATATCCGTAATTATTATCTCAAGTTACTTCCCGGTGACCACTCCTCTAGATTTTTCCACTAATCTCTTCACTTGATTTCTTCTTGTTTTGTATTTAATAGTAAGTGATTTAAAATAATATATTTGCTTTTGATTATTGCCAAATAGTTTATAAACTCTTTATTCACACTTTTTTTTTTGAAATGACTTTTATTTTTGAAATGACTTTTTAAAAAGTAAGGCATGTAAAAGAGTTCACCATTCCAAGAGGAAAATACAGAAAATTGATTATCCCCGTAAATTGGCATTTTGGTTAAGTAAAAAGAATGACCAATTTGTATATCCTGTACAATTCTAACCTAATTCTTTTGCAAATGAATAACCATATCTTCTAATTAATTTTAATCTAAATAAAAATTTTAAGGCTACATACCTGAATTTCTGAACTGTAAAGTGAGTTAATCATTTAAGCATGATCTGCACAAATCTACTTTTGCTTCTATGAACAAATAAAACATTTATATTTTGAGGGAATCTCAATTCATGCATTATGCTATTATAAACATTCTTAGTTGGTGCTTTGTTTTCTTTGACTCTCCGGAGTCTGGTGAGCCCTACTTGGTCTTATACTAAATTTTTAAAAATTCACATTTCATTCTTTTAGGCCTTTAAACTTCTAATTTTTAGGATAACCTAAAAGTATAACCCTTTGATAGTCACATAAAGCCATATATACTAGGTAAAATGTGGGCAAGAAGAACATTTTAACCCCACCATTTCTGACAACGCCACATGTTCTAATACTTTCATTGTGCTGAAATTTTCATTGCATTAGATACATTTTTAAATAAATGTATTTATTAAATAAATGTGTTTATTTAAATTACATTTATTAAAAAAAGTAAAAAGTAAATTACATTTATTAAATTACATTTATTAAATAAATGTATTTATACATTTAATATATAACTGGCCAAGGCTTGGAGATTTTTTTTGTTAGGTGATGATTTCTTGTTGTGCCAAATTTGTGCTGCCTTAGCAGTTATGACAAGCTCAAGTGATTTTCAGAGCCTAATTTATAAGTTAGTGGTTTGGGCACTGGTAGAATTTATGTCAGTCACAAAATTGTATTTTACCAAGTTACAGTGATGACATTTTTGATATTATATAGTGACATATCTATAACATTTCAAAATACTAGTATTAGACTAATTGTAGTGTTGCTATGACCTGACCTGGTGTGCAGTGCCTGGGAGCTCATTTGTAGCTCTCATCCAAAGAAATTTAGTAAAGGCGTGAAAGGGTCTTAGTTATATGACCATTAAACCTATAATACCTATCCCAGACTGTATTTGAGTAGGATTGTGATACAGAAAATATTATAGTGACATTGTATTTGTCCTTTTTCTTAGATGTGGCCGTCTTGTATATCATCTTGGTTTGCCTTTTTCCTTCCTAACTTTCCCATATGTGGAAGAAGCCATTAAGATTGCTTACTGTGAAAAGAAATGTGGAAACTGCTCTCTCACGGTATTTTTCTGAATTATTTTTCTGGGGAGAAAAGAGGAAATCTTTTAAGAGTTTATCATGAAACACTAACTTATTTAGATAACGCAATGCTTTTGCAGGTGTACTAAATATAAATAACAATAATTTTTATAATTAAACACATATCCTGTCATCTAACCTCTACTTTATTTATTTATTTATTTATTTATTACTATCACTATTATTTTTGAGACGGAGTCTCGCTCTGTCGCCCAGGCTGGAGTGCAGTGGCGCGATCTCGGCACTGCAAGCTCCGCCTCCCGCGTTCACGCCATTCTCCTGCCTCAGTCTCCCGAGTAGGTAGGACTACAGGCGCCCGCCACTACATCCGGCTAATTTTTTGTATTTTTAGTAGAGATGGGGTTTCACTGTGTTAGCCAGGATGGTCTCGATCTCCAGACCTTGTGATATGCCCGCCTCGGCCACCCAAAGTGCTGGGATTACCGGCGTGAGCCACCGCGCCCGGCCTAACCTCTACTTTTAAAACATCTTTTGAAGATCGATGTTGCTGCCTTTATCTAGAAGGGCTTTAGAAATTAAAAATCAATGTATCGTATTTCAGTTACCACCAAATGATGTTGCATGAGCATAAGTGCTCAGAAAATTTAGTCAACACAAAAAAGCAATATTATTGTAGTATCCTGAACATGTTAGCACAAGAACATAACAATAGCAAAGCTTACCCATAGCATTACTTGGAATGGAACTGGGGCCAGAAACTACTTAATTTATTGAAGATGCAGGACTATCAGATTTTTCCTGAAGCCCTTCCACTGCCTGCCCATCTGCAGTTTGAGTTTACTTCAAAATGGAGTAAGTTTTCTACTCATTACTGGTATTTATTTCCTAACAGCCATGAAAATATTTCTTCCTTGTTATGAGAAGAACTATATTTAAATCTTTTTTAAATAAAAAAGGCACTCAAAGAATTTAATTTGTATTAACTAGACTTGTTTTCCGTCATAACAAAAAGGAAAATAATTCTAACTAATGTTCCAGTGATAGGTCAGATTGGGAAAATTTGAACTTAGGTTTAAAAACAATTCTCAATTTTATCTGTAAGTTGTATTTCCTTCAGATTTTCCCCAGCTCTAAAGAAAGCCGCCTCAAATTTTTAACAAATTTAATTAATTAATTTAGTTGTTAAGGAGTACAAGTTACTTACTCTAGTTATGTAATTTTCACATTTTAACCTTTATAATGATCTTTTGAGTGTTATTTTACTATTTTTAAAGATGAGGAGACTGAGGTAATGGAAGAAAATACTAAGAGTAATGAAAGAAAAGTACTAACTCAACTTATACTAAGCATTTAATAAATACTAACTATAATGATTCCTCATATTTTGGGATTATTTCTGCATTTCTCATTTGTGCAAATGCTTGCTAGTTATAAATATACCCAGTTATATTGAAAAAGGCAGTTAACAGTTACCAAATATGCTTGAAATGTGTGAATCATCTGTAAATACGAATTACAGATCAGACACTATTAGTATCTGATATGCCAAATCAGATTGGAGTTTTTCTATTTCATTGTCTCCTAGATACCACTGATTATATGACATATTATCTTATGTACTATTTAGGAAAAAATGCTGCTAATTAAAGTAGGATACAGTGAGAAAACACCACCAACGGTATGGTACATTCTAATTTTAGAGATATTAAAATCTAAAGAAATATGCATCACATAATCAGTAAAATATAGTAATTCGTTTCTGAAATTAGACTACTGGCAGGGTGTGGTGGCCCACGTCTGTAATCCCAGCACTTTGGGAGGCCGAGGTGGACGAATCACGAGGTCAAGAGATCGAGACCATCCTGGCCAACATGGTGAAACCCCATCTCTACTAAAAATACAAAAATTAGCTGGGCGTGGTGGCACGTGTCTGTAATCCCAGCTGCTTGGGAGTCTGGGGCAGGAGAATCGCTTGAACCTAGGAGGTGGAGGTTGCAGTGAGTCGAGGTCGTGCCACTGCACTCCAGCCTGGCGAAAGAGTGAGACTCCGTCACTAAATAAATAAATAAATAAATAAATAAATAAATGAAAGAAATTAGACTACTACCATAGGTATTTGTGTTTGTTTAAACCCTAAACACTTTGAACATTACACAGTATATTTTAAACATGTATCAAATTGTTTATAAGTTTGTAAGCAAACACTATTAGCTTTTAATGTAGAAGTAATTCAGAAATAACCAAATAAAGTACCACTTAGTTGTATGCTAAAATTTAATGGAATTTATAACCTTTTAAAACCTTCAAAACATCAAAAGCATATCACTTAGTGAGTCTTTGGGTTCTAAGTTGATTTTGTAATTTTATTTACAAATTAGCCTTAGGTTGAGATTTAATGTTACATTTCTGTATCTATAGGCTTTGAGTCTCTGATTAGTAGGTACCACAAAACAGTAAAGACTTCCAGTAAATTAAAGAACTAGGATCATGCGGAATGGATATTACGGTCAATGGGAGTCGGGCAGTAATTTGCTATTTTCAGCTGACAGCCTTATGGTAGGGAGACATTAGCAAAGCTTTGGTGAAGTTCAAAACATTTCCTGGCATAGGATGAAGTATGAAAAACTAACACATTTGAGCAGAGTTTATTAGCATTTTTGAATTATCAGAGATAAATTAATATTAGATTACAGTATCATATAGTATTAGATAAGATGCACCATTGACACAGGTACAGAAGTTTCCATATAGTTCAACTGATTTTTTATTTTTTTAAATTTTTTTTAGATAGGGTCTGACTCTGTCACCCAGGCTGGAGTGCACTGGCACTATCTGAGCTCACTGCAACCTCCACCTTGCGGGCTCAAACGATTCTCCCACCTCAGCCTCACAAGTAGCTGGGACTACAGGCATGTGACACCACACCCAGCTAATTTTTGTATATTTTGCAGAGACGGGGTCTCGCCATTTTGCCCAGGCTGGTCTCCGACTCCTGAGCCCAAGCGATCTGCCCGCCTTGGCCACCCAAAGTGCTGGGATTACAGGCATGAGCCACCATGCTCGGCCCAGATCAACTGAATTTAGGATTTGATATTAGTTTGACTTTGCTGCAATCTAAGTTCCTTTTGCGAGTTTACTTCATTTGCTTCTGCAAATATAAGTACAGTGGTTTGGCTTTCTTTTTAAGCCTTTGATAAAATGTCTAGGTGTTGAGACTAACATTAGACTCTTTCTCATTAATATAATACAAAGCCAGCTCGATTCTAATTAACTAGTTGGAATTTCACATATGTTAGCTCTACAAATAATTTTTCACGCATTATTCCTATCTCTATAAACTTGTTAATAAGTGATTTATAAATTTGTTCCAGACTCTCAAAGATGAAGACTTTTGTAAAAGTGTATCTTTGGCTACTGTGGATAAAACAGTTGAAGCTCCATCGCCCCATTACCATCATGAGCATCATCACAATCACAGACATCAGCACCTTGGCAGCAGTGAGCTTTCAGAGAATCAGCAACCAGGAGCACCAGATGCTCCTACTCATCCTGCTCCTCCAGGCCTTCATCACCACCATAAGCACAAGGGTCAACATAGGCAGGGTCACCCAGAGAACCGAGATATGCCAGGAAGTGAAGATATACAAGATTTACAAAAGAAGCTCTGTCGAAAGAGATGTATAAATCAATTACTCTGTAAATTGCCCAAAGATTCAGAGTTGGCTCCTAGGAGCTGTTGCTGCCATTGTCGACATCTGATATTTGAAAAAACAGGGTCTGCAATCACCTGACAGTGTAAAGAAAACCTCCCATCTTTATGTAGCTGACAGGGACTTCGGGCAGAGGAGAACATAACTGAATCTTGTCAGTGACGTTTGCCTCCACCTGCCTGACAAATAAGTCAGCAGCTTATACCCACAGAAGCCAGTACCAGTTGACGCTGAAAGAATCAGGCAAAAAAGTGAGAATGACCTTCAAACTAAATATTTAAAATAGGACATACTCCCAAATTTAGTCTAGACACAATTTCATTTCCAGCATTTTTATAAACTACCAAATTAGTGAACCAAAAATAGAAATTAGATTTGTGCAAACATGGAGAAATCTACTGAGTTGGCTTCCAGATTTTAAATTTCATGTCATAGAAATATTGACTCAAACCATATTTTTTATGATGGGGCAACTGAAAGGTGATTGCAGCTTTTGGTTAATATGTCTTTTTTTTTCTTTTTCCAGTGTTCTATTTGCTTTAATGAGAATAGAAACGTAAACTATGACCTAGGGGTTTCTGTTGGATAGTTAGCAATTTAGAATGGAGGAAGAACAACAAAGACATGCTTTCCATTTTTTTCTTTACTTATCTCTCAAAACAACATTACTTTGTCTTTTCAGTCTTCTACTTTTAACTAATAAAAGAAGTGGATTTTGTATTTTAAGATCCAGAAATACTTAACAAGTGAATATTTTGCTAAAAAAGCATATATAACTATTTTAAATATCCATTTATCTTTTGTATATCTAAGACTCATCCTGATTTTTACTATCACACATGAATAAAGCCTTTGTCTCTTTCTTTCTATAATGTTGTATCACACTCTTCTAAAACTTGAGTGGCTGTCTTAAAAGATATAAGGGGAAAGATAATATTGTCTGTCTCTGTATTGCTTAGTAAGTATTTCCATAGTCAATGATGGTTTAATAGGTAAACCAAACCCTATAAACCTGACCTCCTTTATGGTTAATACTATTAAGGAAGAATGCAGTACACAATTGGATACAGTATGGATTTGTCCAAATAAATTCAATAAAAACCTTAAAGCTGACTTTGTTTGTTATGTAGGCTGTATGTGTCTATTGAAAATAGAAGTGAAACTTTCAATTGCTTTTAAATAAATACCAACTAATGAATTTACTGCTAAGCTCAAAACCGTCTACGCTTAAGGTGAGAATCTTTGCCAACAGAAAGGCGTTGCTCTAAATCGCGAATGGTATTACGAAGAATTGCAATCTCCTTGTTTTTTTCTTCTTGAAAATGTTGAAGTTTCTAAACGAAACAAAAAATTTGTTATTACAATTCAGAAATAATAAAATTTAGTACAAGGAACAACAAAATAACAAGAAATGCACTTCTGCTATAAATTGGTATTTTAAAAAATACCTTATATTGTTAATAAGAATTAGATGATTTTTATAGAAACATGCTTAGAAAGTTTTCCTAAGCAACAAATACTGAGAGGAAAACTCACATACCCTTCTGTAGATACTTTGTGGCAAAACAGTAGAATCCTGATACGATTTTGATTTAGTCTGAACTCTTGCTAGTTTGGCATCAAACTGAATCAAATTGAAAAAGAAAGTTATTGAAACTCTAGACAATTAGAAACAATTGTTTCTATAATTATAATCTATGTTATCCTTTGACATGTAATCTGTAATTCAGGTGTAAATTACAATGTAGACAATAGAAAAATCTTTCTTTAAGAAATAATTTTTCAGAAAGAGCAAAGAACAGAAAAACAAGATTAACCCTGATTGCATGGTAAAATTACCTGGAGAGGTTTTTTTTTTTCTTTTTTTTTTAAAGTACCAAATGCCTGGGCACTACTTTAGAGATTCTGGTGTGCAGCTAGCATCATCTTTTTCTCAAAACATCACGTGATTCTATAGTACAGACAGGGTATAGAATCTAGTTTAACTTAAATATAGGTAAAAATATTTTTACATTAAAATGAGTGTATTATAAAGAAAATGTAACAAACAGTCATGGGAGAAAACCTCACGTAGCTTTCTGTAGGAACTTTGAGGCCGAACAGTAGAATTTGAATACGATCTTGTCGATATAGTTTGAACCCTTGCTGGTTTGAATTAAACTGAATCAGGTTAAAAAAGTTCTCATAGGCCATTCTTACAGGCCAATTTTTTTTTGTTTTTGCACAATATTCCATTATAAAACTTTTCTCTTCAGATTTAGTTAACATAGCCTCTCTGAGGACTAAGAATAAACTCTGAGATTATGCTCTGGTTTGAGGAGAGAAATGGTTAGGTACAATGAAAACAAATAACAAGGAGCTGTGTATACCAGTCAAATAATAGACCAGTGATAAGGCCCAAATGGCAAACAAAATGCAAATTCCAAACAGAGGAGGATTAGAAGTTGGTAGTAGATCTTGAAACATGGCCTATTAATTTCACTTGGCCATTCAGCCTTTCCCGTGGTTTGTGGTACACTTGGTCAGATGGCAGCAGCAGCAGCACCAGCAGCAAAGGGCATCTAAAGTCAACATCAGTCCTCTTTCTGCCCAGTGATTACTCATGGTAACTCACCAAGTACCCTGGGGATTCCAAAGTTTCAGGAATATGAGTAGTATGTGATTTTAATTAAGACTTGTGAATTCTTACAAGGTAAAATGAAAGTTGGGGTGGGGGGAAGCAACAGAAGAATGATGGAAGGGTAGATTGACAGAGTCTAGAAAAAATTTAAAGGACAAATATTTTGTCAAAGTACATTTGAGATTGTGATATCTGGTTAAATGAACTACTCAAGACTGTTTGTTTATTTATTTTGTTTTTTTCATTCTGTTGCCCAGGCTGGAGTGCAGTGGCACAATCTCGGCTCACTGCTAAGTCTGCCTCCCGGGTTCAAGTGATTCTCCTGCCTCAGCCTCCTGAGTAGCTGGGATAACAGGCGTCTGCCATCACGCCCAGTTAATTTTTGTATTTTTTTTAGTACAGGCGAGTTTCACCACGTTGGCCAGGTTGGTCTCGAACTCCTGACTTCAGGTGATCCGCTCGCCTCGGCCTGCCAAAGTGCTGGGATTATAGGTGTGAGCCACCGCACCCCGCCTACTTAAGACTTTTGAGCAAAGAGTTAGAGCCTCAGCCTTTGAGATGCCCTGTTAGAAGTCCCTTTAAAAAAAATATTGTAGGAATTTGGTTTGTTTGCCCCCAGGATATATATTCTTCCAGAAAGTTATTAGGAAGAAATTTGTCTTTTTTATGAGAAATAAAACAAATTTCTAGTTGGTTACTGGGGTTTGACAAATTTCTGCTGGGATGAGAATAAATGTGAAGCGTTAGAAACATTCTTTCCATTGTGGAATGGTAGAAATTATGAAACCTGCATAGAATTTACCATAAAATGCAGATAATCCTTGAGTTTTCAGGCAGGGAAATGTGAGTGCTAAAAATACAATAGCTAAAATAAAGTTTCACTGTATTAGTTTAATAGCCAATTAGATACACTAAAGGTAGAATTAGTAAGCTGGAGAATAGGTTAGAAGAAGATGTCTACCCTGAGACAGGGAAAAACAAGAAAATGACATATACAGAAAAGAGCATATGAGACATAGGAACTGGTAGTAAAGTCTATGAAAGGCTGTTGTCTCTCACCTAGTGTTGGGCCTAAAGTTGCTGCAGTCAGAAAGGCCTGCAGTTAAAAGGAAAAGTTGGGTGTCAAGTGGGAAATACTGAGAAGAAAAGTTCTCAGAGGAAGCAATATCCTCCCTAAAAACCAGGACCTTTTGAACAACTCAAGGGTCCACTTTCAGGTCAAGTGCTGAAAGGCAATGCAGATGACAGTTGTACGGTATGTGATTACTGCAATCATTTGGTGGAGAATGAGCATGTGTGAAGCCCTCTCACAGAATTGCTTCTAATCCTAAAATGTATCTCACTGTGATGAAAAACAATCAAAGTACAGTTTAGACTAAGGGATGTGTCCTCAAGTTTAGCAGACTCTTAAACACTTACTTCTAGTTGTAGCTTGATTATTTCATTTTGTTTTTCTTTTTCTTGACTTCTTAGCTTTGCATTTAACTCTGAAATTTCCATCTCCTTTTTCTCTATTAGTTCTTTGTGCTTTTCTTCATTTAATTCAACTGAATAAAATGAAATAAATAAAATTCATTTGTTAAAAATTTCAAAAATATTATGTTTGTATTTCTTTAGTGTTTTAAATCATTCCTAAAAGAGTAAATTTTATTAATGAAACATATTTTAGAAATGGTGTATGTATAGAATAGCTTTTCTATGTTTTTTACAAGACCCTGAATAATGTTTGAGACACAGAGGTCACTTGCCAAATATTTTTGAATGAATAAGGTAATTTAAACTATTAAACATCAAAGGCCTGGAAAATAAATGGGAGATACAGTGGTTGAAGAGGGACACAAAGCCTGAGTTTCCAGGTATGAAGGGCTAAAACTACTGGATGACTCTAGAGCTACATGAAGCCCCTGCTCTACTATTCCATATGATCAGGCCATTCTCATGTTCACATCATGTCTTTATGCTTTATCAAATTTCTTCTTCTCCCAACTTTCTTATTCCTGTTAATGACACCATGACATCTAGGATGAGAGGCTCAAGAAAATCTTTGATTTTTAACGAGAAAGGAGACAATCTACAAGCCCCACAAATGAAGGGCTTCCTAGCTTTCTGATATAGATATTTAGATAATAAATTTGTAGATCCTACTCTGTATGATTTAAACCTTTGAAATAGGTTGAAATTTACTTTTTCATTTATGATATGGTTAACTTTCTTAAATGTTCCATGCATACTTGAAAATAACACGTATTCTGCACTTATTGGGTATATCATTTATGCCAATTAGTATCAGTTGTTTATTTTGTTGCTTAAATTTTCTATATCATTACTAATTTTTCATATTTGTATGTACTTTTCTACCACTAAAAGGTGAATTAAAATCTCTCATTATGATTGTGGATTTGTCTGTCACTTACTAGTTCTGCGAATTTTATTTGATGCATATACATTTAGAATTGTTGTTTTATTTCCCTGGTAAACCAAACACTTTACATCATAAAATATCCATCTTTTGCTCTAGAACTGCTTCTTGCTTTAAAGTATACTTTGTCCAATATTAGTATAGCTATGCCAGCTTCATGTTGGCTACTATTTGCATGTTATATCCTTTTCCATCTTTTATTTTAAATCTTCCTATAGCTTTGTATTTTAGGTATATTGAAAGCAGCATAGTAGCAGATTTTTAATACTTATTCAATCTGGCAATCTTTGCCTTTTAACTGGAAACTCATTCAAATTTAACTTAATGCATTTAGTAATATATTTGGGTTTAAATCGACTAGCTTGTTATTTGTTGGCTTTTACATTTTATGTTCATTTCTCTCTCTTTTCTTATCTTCATTTAGACAGAATAACTATTTTTACTTCCTTTTCTTCCTCCTCTATTAGATTGATAATCATTAGCTTGATAAATATTCTTTTATTCTTCCTTTAGTGGTTACCTTAGAGTTTATAGCATGCATACTTGACTTATTAGAATTTAATAAAATTAGTACTTTTATCACTTTATGGACATGATACTAACCTTAAAAACATTTTAACTCCATTTATTCCCCCTTTTGTCTTTGGTGTTTTTGTACTATGTTAACTTAGCTAAATTAGAGCTATGTTTTCCAGAATTCCCTTGTCTATATGTTCTAAGGTGGAGTTAGCCATAAGAGAAATCTCCACAAGATTTGGAAGATGGAAGTACAGCAAGAACTAATTTTCTCTGATGTTTAGTATAGGATGCTGGGCAGTGTTTCAGTTCACACATGGTGTTGCTGGCCTTCTGGCTCACCAAATCAGCAGCTATTATTTTTTGAGGGTCAATGTAGAGCCCCAGGGAACGCTGCAATTTATACAAGTTGTCACTTATCAATGGATCATCTCAGTGATAAGGAAAAACATTTGGTTCCACAGCTTCTTAAGCTCCCATCAGATTTCTTTTTTAGCTGCTAGAAGTCTCAGGTCAGGTGTCCTTGAAGCTCAATGGCGTAGGGCACCATCTTTTCCTGCAGGTCGTCATGTCATTAAGGTTGAAGGAGGTATAAGAAAGATGCAAATTCCAGTTTGTTTTCAGTATTTCCATTTGACATCCAACTTTTCTTTTTACCTGCAGGCCTTTCTGATTGCAGCAACTTTAGGCCCAACACTAGATGAGAGACAACAGCCTTTCATAGACTTTCCTACCAGTTCCTATATCTCACATGCTCTTTTCTGTATATGCCATTTTCTTGCTTCTCCCTGTCTCAGAGTAGATATTTTCTTCTAACCTGTTCTCCAGCTTACTAATTCTATCTCCAGTGTATCTAATTGGCTATTAAACCCATACAGTGAAACTTTATTTTTACCTACTATGTTTTTAGCACTTACATTTCCATCTACTTCTCTAGTACAATTTTCAGTTCTCCATAAAAATTCCCCAAGTTCAGCTGAGCTTGGTGGCTCACACCTGTAATCCCAGCACTTTGGGAGGCCAAGGCAGGTGGATCACCTGAGGTCAGGAGTTCGAGACCAGCCTGACCAACATGGTGAAACCCTGTCTCTACTAAAAATACAAAAATTAGCCAGGGATGGTGACGCGTGCCTGTGGGCCCAGCTACTCAGGAGGCTGACGCAGAAGAATTGCTTGAACCTGGGAGGTGGAGGTTTCAGTGAGCCGAGATGGCAACACTGCACTCCAGCCTGGGTGACAGAGTGAGACTGTGTCTCCAAAAAAAAAAAAAAAAAAAAAATTCCCCAAGTTCTTTATTTCTTTGATTATATTAATCAGAGTCAGTGTAAGTTATATATCTGATAATGCCATTATCTGGATCATAAATGAATTTATATTTATTTCCTTTTAAAAATGTTTATAACAGAGCTTGCTTAGGTTTTTTGTATTTTTAAAGTCAGATTTACTGCAGCATAATTCATGTATAGCAAAATCTCTTTTGAGGTGTACAGTTTGAGGAGTTTCGAGGACCATATACAAGAATCTAAACATCACCACAATCAGGTAAAATTTTTCTATCACTTCAAAAGGAGCCCTTGTGCCCCTTTATAATCTATCCTTTTGCTCAAATACTGGCAAACATTGATCTGATTTTTGTCACCATAATTTTCGTTTTCAAGAATGTTGTATAAACAGAATTATATAGTATGTGGACTTTTGTGTCTGGCTTCTTTGATTTAGCATATTGCTTCTGAAGTGATTGTATTGTTGAATGCATCAGCAGTTTGTTGCTTTTTATTGCTGAGTAATCTCCATTACATGGATGTACCATGATTTGTTTATTTATGTTAATGGATTTGCTCGATTCCAGGTTTGGGCCATGATGAATAAGGTTGTTGTAAACATTCACAAACAGGTCTTTGTGTAGACATATGCTTTCATTCCTCTTGGGTAAATACCCAGGAGTGCGAATGCTGGGTCAGATGGTGTGTTATGTGGCAGCCATGACAATGAGCCTCTCAGATCTCAGGAATCCTAACTGATCACTTGCCCCAGCTCCTGCACTCTAAAATCCATTACTGCATTTAAGCTGAGGCCATGCTTCTATGGTTGCAACTAGTCAATGACAGGGTATGGAAGGAATACTACTGTGGGCCAATTCTGGGAGATGTCTAATCCTATCTTGGTGTTTCCTTCTTTAAGGACCTGAACTAGCACAAGGAAACAGGTATGATGGGGTTCTAAGATTGGCTCACTTACCGCTTTCTGGGCAATGAAGAGGCCATCCTTAGTGGTATGTGGAGTACTGGTAGTTCCTAGTATACAATGGTGTTATAATTACTACAGATTTCACCAGAAGTAATCTGGAAAAATGTCCTGGTGGTGGGGAATGCCTTGCAAGACATTAGTTATCATTAAGACATTTGAAATATGGATGGAAATAATGCCTACAAACGCAGTACAGTTATCTGGTTACTGCTAAATTAAATTGACATTCTACTAAAGGATACTGAGAAATTGAGGGCTGTTAGCAAAAAGTTACAGAATTAAAGAATAAATGTGAGAGTGAGAGATCTCTTTGGTAGCTTACAAACATGCTCTTACCTCTGGTAATGGAACATCAAACACAGCTAAGCAACAGAAAATCTAATAGATTTGAAGAACTCCAGAGATGTTTAAATGCTTAGCCAAAGCAGGTCTACTATGATAAAATTTGGACCCTGGTTGGAAAGACCTGAGATCCTGAAAAATAGAATGGAAACACATGGATGGATGCCTCTGAGGATGCTAGCTCTAAAGATTTCCCTAATCCCTTGGAGTCTGAAGAGGTGGCCCACTCTTTCCTAGTAAAAGCTAGCAATTCCCCTGTGGTGAAGGATGCAGAGGCTCCTCTCAGAAGCTGCCTTGATCTCCTCTTTTGGCTGTTAGGCCAATAACTAGGGTCAAGATGCACCATAACTTGGCTAGGAGATAAGGGAGAAAAGCGATTATATCTAAAAGTATCTGCAAGAATTATCTAGGTTGTACTGGGAAGAGCTATGTGACTACCCCTGAGAACAGATTTTGAGGCTGCTGGATCAAAGAAGATAGAAAGTAAGACTAGGTAAGCAAGAATTCACTGACTCAGCATCTCTTCAGGGACAACAGATGTAATATCCTAGCAAGGGCCCTAGGAGATGGGGCAAATGCTCTGCTAGAGTGGCCTTAAACCTCTAAAGAAAGCAATGACCAAAGCTGAGTGAAGTGAAAATATCGGAGCTGTAGAAAATAAGGAGGCTGTAGAAAGTTGGCATGCTAGTAGGAATATATTACATGAGGTAAGACAACCTACAAAAGGATTATGTTCTTCAGGAGGGCCCAGAAGACACATTATTAGCCAAGGCCACCAGAAATGTGCTGGTGAGGGGTAAAAAAGTATCACAAAAAATTCAGTGGTCAGTTTCCTTTGCAAGCCAGGGTTGACAGTAAAATAAGTTGCCATAGAGCTAGGTGCATTAATATCCATGGGGACGGCATGCCTCTCCACCACAAAGTAATAAAAGCCAGATGATAGTGCTTAACTGCCAAAAGGCAGGAGGCCACAATTACCAAATTACCAGGAAGGCTGGAGAGCAGCCAAAAGACTTGATGTGCAGATAGTTGTAGAGACAGTTAATAGATGGATAGCCAATTCTGCTTAACAGGTACTACAATTTAAAAAAATCAAAAATGGAAGAACACAAGGCTTAGGGTACATGCCTCAATTAAAAAATTATCATCCTTTTCTCAGTCTCCAGACCTGAACCAATTTTGGGATCTGGAACCCATTGGCTAAATATATGGTCAGGTCACTAGGAAGAACACTTAAATAATACTTCTAGGTATCCCTTTAGGAAGAGAGGCCAACAAGAACCACAGAAGGGTTGCTACATGAACTCATGTAGAGAAGTAACTCTGTGTAGTACAGTAGGTGGAGTGTTGTAGCCATGAAAATGCACCTATCAGATCTCCAATCTTGGAGAGCATAATTGACTCTCTGTTTTCATGACCATGTTTATGCTGAGGTCATACTTCTCAAGAGCTACTCCTAGTCAATGACTGAGCTTGATAGGGCTACGAAGGCAAGCTTATTCCTGAAAGTTGCAGAACTTATTTAATGGGCAAATTTGGCTCAACTTTGTTGAAACTTTCTTAGAAATATGTTACAATCTAACACTTTCCCTGCCCAAGATTCCTTCTTTTCTTCTCTTCTTCACAGAGGTTAAACCTGTATTGCAGACTGACAGCTTACCTAGTCTCTCCTGGTTCCCTTCCCATTTACCCTCACAAATGTTTTCCCCAGTAAACTTCTCAAATGTCTAATCCTGTCTTGGCATCTGTTTCACAGAGGACCCAAATTAACTCATTGCATTTTTAAAAAACTGCCAAACTATTTTTAAAGTGGCTGTACCATTTTATAGTCCCAGTAATAATGTTTCAGAGTTCCAGTTGCTCCATTTGGCATTATCAACATGGCATTGATAATTTTTAAGATTTTACCTGTTCTAAAAGGTGTGAGGTTTTAATCTGCATTTCCCTACCTACTAATTATGTTGAGTATCTTTTCATGGCTTATTTTTCATCT
The DNA here is from genome assembly GCF_028885625.2 of Pongo pygmaeus. Classification (NCBI taxonomy): domain Eukaryota; kingdom Metazoa; phylum Chordata; class Mammalia; order Primates; family Hominidae; genus Pongo; species Pongo pygmaeus. The sequence continues at coordinate 42,988,513 of NC_072377.2, read as the reverse complement.
GTATGTCTCTGAACTCGAACTCCCTACCTCAGGTAATCTGCCCGCCTTGGCCTCCCAAAGTGCTGGGATTACAGGTGTGAGCCACCGTGCTTGGCTCTTCATCTGTATGTCTCTGGGATAGTAACTGTCCAAATATTTTTGCCATTTCCTTGTTGAGTTGTTTGACTTCTTCTTATTGAATTCTTAGTGTTCTTTATATATTTTTGGATATAAATCCTTTATCAAATATCCATTTGCAAGTCTATGGATTGTCTTTTCATTTTCTTAACAGTATTAAAGAACATAAATTAATAACTTTGACGAAGTCCAATTTATAACTTTTGCCTTTATTGTTGGTGCTTTTTGTTGCTTTCCAAGAAGTTGTGCCTAACTCAAGATCACAAAGATAATCTCTTATGCTTTCTTCTGGTAATTTTACAGATGTAGGTTTTACATGTAACTTATTACCCATTTTAAGTTAATTGCTGCATATGATGTGCATAAAGATAGGCTCATTAAGGAAGGTTTTCAACAACCATATAAAACCGATTAACCCTCAACATAGGCTTATGAGATCTGCTTTACTGAAGGAGGAAAATTTCATTAGTGAAATTATATTCAATATGCTTTACATATACATAAAAATTATTAATTATACTTTTAATACTAATTTTAATTTTATAAGAATACAAACTGTTTCACATTAGATAACATTAAGTGTAAATACTAGGAACCAAATTTAGAAATGTTGTATTTACATACATAAATATATAGGAAGGTACAAAACCCAAATTAAAATGCATCAAGGTGCTAGGTGCAGTGGCTCATGACTGTAATCTCAGCACTTTGGGAGGCCAAGGCAGGTGGATTACTTGAGGTTGGGAGTTCGAGACCACCCTGGCCAACTTGGCTGCCTAGGAATGTTGGATGCTAGTTCTTCTCAAAGAGATCAAAGTTACTTGTGAATGGACATGTTCTGAAAGGAAAACTGAGGGAAGAGAGCCAGGACCTGTCAGAGAGCCCACAGGAAAAAGCCAAAGTGCAGAAAACGAAGGCAGCAAGAGTCTAGCAGAGATCAACACCAAAGGAACTCAGAGCCCTGCAGAAAGGGTAAGTGAGGGTGCTTCTTGGCTTTCCTCACTCCTGCAACAATGTGCTGACTGCCAAAATACTAAGGAGGTCCTCTGCCCTTGTGACACTGGGCAATACTGTTGGTGGTCATTTAGGAACTTCCTGAGGAAAGAAAACCAGGTGGCTAGCTCATGCAGGCATGCCGGCGTATGCCTCAGGCCTGAACTGAGATGGTGGGTGCTGTACTGGCTGTGTATCTGTCGTGGGCCACTGCTGCTGCCCAAGGGTTCTCTGTCTTTGCATCAACATACCACCAAATCCCCTGCAAATATACCCCACAAGCTGCTCTGACTTTGGCAAGTACGGGGAGCCAGCAGGTCCATGGGAAGCTACAGGACCATGTAGGCGCAACTTCTTGGAAAGCAACAAAAAGCACAAAAAATAAAGGCAAAAGTTATAAACTGGACTTCATCAAAGTTATTAATTTATGTTCTTTAATACTGTTAAGAAAATGAAAAGACAATCCATAGACTTGCAAATGGATATTTGATAAAGGATTTATATCCAAAAATATATAAAGAACACTAAGAATTCAATAAAAAGAAGTCAAACAATTCAACAAGCAAATGGCAAAAATATTTGGACAGTTACTATCCCAGAGACATACAGATGAAGGACCAGGTGCGGTGGCTCATGCCTGTAATCCCAGCACTTTGGGAGGCCAAGGCAGGCAGTTTACCTGAGGTCGTGAGTTTGAGTTCAGAAGGCTAAAAAGAGGACCTCAGTCTCTTCTGGTTTGTGAGGCTTCTGTAAGAAGTCCGCTATGTTAGCCTGATTACATTTCATTTATAGGTAATTTATTTGGCTATTTTCTCTAGCTGCCTTTGAGGGGTTTTTTTTTTTGGCATTGACCTTAAATAGTCTAATGATTATATGGCAGACTTCTTACAGAAGCCTTACAAGCCAGAAGAAACTGAGGTCCTCTTTTTAGCCTTCTTAAAGAAAAAAAAATGCCGTCCAAGAATTTTATATCCACCAAACAAGGAAGGAGAAATAAAGTGTTTTCCAAATAAGTAAGTGCTAAAGGAATTCATCATCACCAGACCAGACCTACAAGAAATGCTCAAAGGAGTTTTAAACATGGAAAGAAAAGGACAATACTTGCTACCATAAAAGCATGCAAAAGTACAAAGTTCACAGATCTTATAAAACAAACAACTGAGACTATAAAGCTCACTAACAACACTCTAATGGGAACAAAACATCACATATAAATATTAATAATAAACAGCCTAAATGTTCCACTTAAAATACACAGATTGGCAAATTGGGTTAATAAAACAAGATTCAATCATCTACTGACTTCAGGAGACCCATCCTATGTGTAATGACATCATAGGTTCAAAGTAAAGGGGTGACGAAAGATCTACCATGCAAATAGAAAATGAAAAAGAACAGGGGTTGATATTCTTGTATCAATTAAAACAGACTTTAAACCAACAACAGTAAAAAAGACAAGGAAGGGTATTATATAATGATAAAGGCTTCAATTCAGCAAGATATAATTACCTCACTACTATTATATAATGATAAAGTGTTCAATTCAACAAGAAGATTTAACAAGCAGATTTAACTGTGCGCAACACTGGAACACCCAGATATATAAAACGAATATTATTAAACCTAAGAAAATAGATAGACAGCTATACAATAGTAGCGGGATTGTCAATGCCCCATTGACAGATAAAGAATTCAAAATATGGATTGCAAGGCAACTCAAAGAGATCCAAGAGAAAGTTGAAAACCAACACAGAGAAACCAGGAAAATGATTCAGGATATAAAAGAGGAGGTAGGTACATTTTAAAAAGCAAAACAAAACAAAAACTTCTGGAATTAAAAAATTCACTAAAGGAATTTTAAAATATAGTTGAGAGTTTTAGCAACAGACTAGACCAAGCAGAAGGAATAATTTAAAAGCTGGGAGACCAGTCTACTGGCTTATGGAGGCTGAAAAATAATAAAGAAACTCTGGACTTTAATTGGACTTTTGACCAAATGAACTTAATAGACATCTACAGAACATTCTACTCAACAACTGCAGAATATACATTTTTTTCTCATCTGTGCATAGAACATTGTCTAAAATTGACCATATGCTTGATTATAAAACAAGTCTCAATAATTTTTTAAATAAAATTATATCAAACGTATATGTGGACCATAATGGAATGAAATTAGAAATCCATACCAAAAGGAACAAATACATAGAAACCAAACAACTTGCTCCTGGTTGACTTTTGGGTAAAAAACAACAATAAAAAAACAGAAATAAAAACTTACTTTGAAACAAAAGAAAATGCAGTCATAACATACCAAAACCTCTAGGATACAGAAAAAGTAGTATTAGGAGAAAAGTTTATAGCACTAAATGCCTACCTAAGGAAGACAGATGTAATATTAACAACCTAATGTTGCACCTAAATGAGCCAGAAAAACAAGAACAAACCAAACTCAAAGGTAGCAGAAGAAAAGAAATAACAAAGATGAGAGGAGAACTAAATGAAAATGAGATGAAAACAAAACTCCAAAAAACCATACAAAGGATCAATGAGACAAAAACTGGGTTTTTTGAAAGGACAAACAAAAGTGATAGATCACTTGCTAGATTAACCAAGAAAAACAGAGAGAAACAGAAGTTTCCAAATAAGCACAATCAGAAATGATAAAGTTGACATTACAACTAATACCACAGAAATACAAAAGATCTTCAGTGACTACTATGAACATTTCTATGTGCACAAACTAGAAAATCTAGAGCAAATGGAAAAATTCCTGGAAACATAGAACCTCCAGAGATTGAACCAGGAAGAAACTGAAATTCTGAACAGGCCATTAATGTGTTATAAAATTGAATAAATAATAAAAAATATACCAACAACAACAACAACAAAATCCCAGGACCAGAGTATTTACAGGCCAGCCAAATTCTACCAGTTGTACAAAGAAGAGTTGGTACCAATATTACTGAAACTATTCCAAAAAACTGAGGAGGAGGGAGGCCTGTCTAACTCATGCTATGAAACCAGTATCATGCTGATACCAAAATCTGGCAAGGACCCAATAAAAAATAAAACAACAGGCCAATATCCCTGATAAACATAGATTCAAAAATTTCCAACAAAACAGAATCCAGTAACACATCAAAAAGATAATTCAACAGGATCAAATGGCCTTATTTCAGGGATGCAAGGATGGTTCAATATATGCAAGTCAATAAATGTGATTTGCTACACAAACAGAATTAAAAACAAAAAACTATATTATCATTTCAGTATATGCAGAAAAAGCATTTGGTAAAATCCAACACCCTTTATAATAAAAACCCTAAAAAATAGGCATTGAAGGAACATACCTCAAAATAACAAGAGCCATACATGACAAACCCATAGCCAACGTCATACTGAATGGGGAAAAGTTGAAAGCATGTCCCCTAAGAATTGGAACAAAACAAGGATGTCCATTGTCACCACCCCTATTCAACATAGTACTGAAAGTCTGTAGCTAGAGCAATCAGGAAAGAGAAATAAATAGTAGCCATCCAAATTGGAAAAGGGGAAGTCCAATTATATCTGTTTGCTGATAATATGATTCTATATCTAGAAAACCCTAAAGATTCATCTAAAAGATTCTACACCTAGAAAACCCTAAAGATTCCTCCTAGACCTGACAAATGACTTTAGTAAAGTTTCAGGATACAAAATGAATGCATCAAAACCATGGCATTCTTATAAACCAACAACACTTAAGCTGAGAACCAAATCAAGAACTCAATTCCATTAACAATTACCATACACACACAAAATTACCTGGAAATACATTTAACAAAGAAGATGAAAAACCTCTACAAGGAGAACAAAACAGTTTGATAATAGAAATCATAGATGACACAAACAAATGAAAAAGCATTCCATGCTCATGGATAGGAAGAATCAATATCATCAAAATGACTATACTACCCAAAGCAATCTACATATTCAATTCCTATCAAATTAACAATGTAAGTTTTCACAGAATTAGAAAAAGCAGCTTTAAAATTTATATGGAACCAAAACACAGCCTGAATAGCCAAAGTAATTCTAAGCAAAAAGAACAAAGCTGGAGGCATCACATTACCCTACTTCAAACTATTCTACAAGGCTATAATAGCCAAAACAGCATGGTACTAGTACAAAAATGGAAACATAGATCTGTAAAACAGAATAAAGAACCCAGAAATAAAGCCACACACCTGCAACAAACTAATGTTCAAAAATTCTACAAAAATAAACAATGAGGAAAAGATTCCCTATTTATTATAACAAACAGTGCTGGGAAAACTGGTTAGCCATATGAAAAAGAATTAAACTGGACCTCCATCCCTTACCATACACAAAAATTAACTCAAGATTGATTAAAGACTTAAGTGTAAGACCTTAAACTATAAAAATCCTAAAAGAAAACATAGGAAAAACTCTTCTGGACATTGGCCTAGGCAAAGAATTTATGACTAAGACCTCAAAGGCAAATGCATCAAAAACAAAAATAGACAAATCAGATTTAAAGAGTTTCTGTACAGCAAAAGAAACAATCAACAGCATAAACAGACAACCTACAGAATGGGAGAAAATATTTGCAAGCCATATATCCACCAAAGGACTAATATCCAGAATCTACAAAAAAGTTAAACAAATCAACAAGACAAAAACAACCCCATTACAAAGTCGGCAAAGAGGACTTGAACAGACACTTCTCAAAAGAAGACATACACACAGCTGACAAGCATATGAAAAAATGTTCAACATTACTAATTATCAGATAAATGCAAGTTAAAACCACAATAAGATACCTTCTCAAACCAGTCAAAATGACTATTACTAAAAAGTCAAAAAAAAACAGATGTTGTCAGGGATGTGGAGTAAAGGGAACAATAATGCACTGTTAATGGGAATGTAAATTAGTTTCACCCCTATGGAAAACATTACAAAGATTTCTCAAATAACTAAAAATAGAATTACTATTCAACCCAGTAATCCTACTATTGGGTATCTACCCAAAGGAAAATAAATTGTTTTATCAAAAAGACACTTGTACTTGCATGTTTATCACAGTTCTATTCACAATAGCAAAGTCATGGAATTAACCTAAGTGCACATCAATGATGGATTGGATAAAGAAAATGTGGTATATATACACCATGAAATACTATGCAGCCGTAAAAGAGAATAAAACTGAGTTATTTGCCAACATGGTTGGAGCTGGAGGGCATCATTCTAAGTGAACTAACTGAGAAATGGAAAGTCAAATATTGCATGTACTCACTTATAAGTGGGAGCTAAACAATGAGTACTCATTGACATAAAGATAGAAACCATAGACACTGGGAACTGCGAAAGAAGGGAGGGTGGGAGGGGTGAGGGTTGAAAAATGATCTACCACGAGTTATGTTCACTATATAATTGATGAGTTCACTAGAAGCCCAAACACCAGCATTAAACAAGATACCTATGTAACAAACCTGCACATTATATCCCTTGAATCTATAACAAAAAAGCAAGTTTATTTTAAACTTACCTTTTTTCTGCATGTCCTGATAAAGTTTGCTTATTTCTTTCTTATATCCCTCCTCTTTGATTTTCATTTCATTTACAAGTTTGGCAATATTATTCTTATATTCCTAAAGATTAAAATATATATTAATTTTTAAAATTTAAGTATGTGTATATAACTTCTGATTCCTAGAAAGGTGAAATTTTCCATTCATATTACTTTTTAAATACTTAAAAAATTCTCCATTTATATTACTTTTTAAAAAGATACTATATGTAATATAAATGAACAACTTCACCATTCTAATAATTAAAAGTTATCATATCCACAAGGAAAAATATTTTTCATTGTTTGAATAATCAGCTTTGAGATAGACCCATTTTATTTTATTTTTTGTATGTGTAAAGTATTTATTTTTTAATTTAAATTTTTGGCCCGGCGTGGTGGCTCATGCTTGTAATCCTAGCACTTTGGGAGGCTAAGGCAGGCAGATCACGAGGTCAGGAGATCGAGACCATCCTGGCTAACACAGTGAAACCCCGTCTCTACTAAAAATACAAAAAAAATTAGCTGGGCGTGGTGGTGGGCACCTGTAGTCCCAGCTACTCGGGAGGCTGAGGCAGGAGAATGGCCTGAACCTGGGAGGCCCTGAAGCTTGCAGTGAGCCAAGATGGCACCACTGCACTCCAGCCTGGGGGACAGAGCGAGACTCTCTCTCAAAAAAAAAATTTAAATTTTTAATTTGAAAATTAAAAATTATATATATTTATGATGTACAACATGATGTTTTAATATATGTATACATTGTGGAATGCCTAACTCAAGCCAATTAACATATCTATATTATGGATATGTTAAATATATGTTAAATATGTGAGGTATATCCATATCACTTTTTTGTGGAGAGAACATTCAAAAACTACTCTCTTAGCAATTTTGAAGTATATGATACATAGTTATTGATAACAATCACCAAATTGTACAATAGCTCTCCTGATTCTATTCCTCCTTTCCAACTAAAATTTTTTATCCTTTCACCAACATCTCCCCAATTGCTGCCTCCACCACAGCCTAACCACCACCCTACTCTCTGCTTCATGAATTCCATAAGAAAGATCAATTTCTGATCCAAGGAGACAAGATAAAGATATTATAGAAACAATGTCTTTTTTTATCTTTGCTTTCTGGATACTCATCACCAGGGTTTAGAATATTAAGGATGCTCAAAATATTTAATTTTATGAATAAATGCCACTACAGAATTAAGGTATGTTCAATATAAGCCAAAACTATACAGTAGAGCCAACAAAAGGCACTGTTCAATAGCTAGCAAGCTTACTATAATGGGAGTCTCTTTGAATGCAAGCTGAACTTCTGTTTCCAAAAATTATATAAATATTCCTAATTCCCAGAGCAAGATTAAGCATTACCCATGGTAAGTGTATGCTTTATGAGGAGGCATAGAGAGAAAGATGAGTTTGGGATTTGCAAAGTGCTTGACAGCTGCCTGAGATTAGCTTCTTAGGTTGTTGAAGGATGGGGTGATTTATTGTGCTAAGAACAGGGAGAGGAGCATTCAGAGTGGTGATGGAAGACAGTTATTTTACAATTGTGAAGATAAATTTTACAACTTTACCAGGGGTATGGTCCTACAAGAAGAAATTATTCAGAGGCTTAAAATGTAGGCAAGAGAAAAGGAAAGCAGGAAGAATAAAAGTTAAGTATGATAGTAATAAAAAGGCAATAATAAAGGCAAGAGGTCAATAAAAGCCTCTAATACTTAAGAGCTGGGACTCACCATTGTAGTCCCAACTCCTTGTGTGTAAATACATGTATATATGTGCACACACATATATCTTGATGTATATTTCTTGAATGAATGGGAGTGCCAATAAGAATTATTTAGGTCAGAACTGTTAACCTAGACCCAGTGAATAGGCTTTTGATCAACTTCCAAAATTTAATGTAAAATTATACACATATTTATTTGTGTGTGTGTGTGTGTGTGTGCATTTTTCTCAGTGAGGATTCATAGCTTTTAATAGATATTTCATGGTATTGAGGAGGTTAAAAAATTTAAAACAGGTCAAGACACACTGGCTTATATGCCTACAATTAAAAATTGGCATACATTCCTCCATACTATCTCAGTTCAAGAGATTTTGTCTGGATTCCTGTTTGTTCTACTTATCCTGCCAGGCAACTTGTAGGAATGGACAAAGCTATTTAACTTCTCGGCTCTGATTAAAACTGGGCAGGTGAACCCAGCGGGCAATCCCACAAATTGCCATTTTCTATGTAGCTAGATTTCTAAATGGGCAACTACAGAGCACCTTTTATAAACTACTTCTGACAACTGTGTGCACTAAGCTGTTGCTGCTCTGAGAAACCACAAGAGACAAACCTATGTACCTTTCTATTCTCCACTGATTTTTGCCACAGGAAGATGTCACCAGGAAAGTGGAATGCTTCCAGTTAATTCGGTGAGACCCAGGATTTGCATTTCAGCCTCCAGGCATGAAGACTATTCTATCTGGATTGAGCCAAGCTCTATCTCACTAGATCTTCTCTTCCATTTTAGCCCGTGCCATTCCTAAAAAATGTAATCTTTTCATTTTTCTAAAGAGGCTAATCCTCAGTAGGTTACAATTGGTTGTCTTCATATGCTTTCTGGGAACTTTAAATTCCAAGGAATAGCCTCTGGTTTCACTCTTGATATAAAAAACAATGATTCTCTCTATACAAGTTGCAAAATCCTTCTACTCTCACAAATACTGCTATTGGGTACCTCCTGAGTTTGTTCCTGGGGAGTTTTCTCCATGAATTTTAGATGTGTTCAGAGGTTTTGAATTAGCAAATCTGCATTGTCATAGTTTGCTTTGGGCAGCCCCTGAGTAAGAAATTCAGACTCTTGGGTTGTGGTTTTTCTCTTTAATTTCTTCCCCTGTGAACACTCCTATAGTATTCTCGACAAAGCAGTATCGTAGTGCTTGAAGTTTTAGAAAGGAAAGTAGGTCAAATTTTCTCCCCCGGTTCCCCACCCCAATTACAATCTGACTTTACCATCTATTTTTGAAATCTAGAGTCAATATATGAAAGGGATTAGGAAAGAATAAAGGGAAAAAGGAAAAGAAAGGGGAAGAAAGGGTAGGATTAATTTCAGAAATACTTAAAAACCATCTCAAAATTGGTGATGAAAAGCTAAATTTTCTAAGAGCATAGCCACAATGCTACTTATTACTGTACAGGATTAACCAGAAGTTCTGGGCAGGTTTCTTCAGAGGGTCCTCAGATGAGGAACCAGACTGAATTTAGAGAAGATTCTTCAAGCCGAAGGCTCCTATAGATTCAACTTGAGTTTTGAGGATCTTTTGTCTGCTAGAATTTGACATATTAGCTCTTGAGAGATGAGGAAGTTAGCATAATGAACCTCTCAAAGAGCAGAGGGAACTGACATTTATTTAGCATCTTTTATGCTTTTTAGACACTGTTCATGTGTTCTACAACTGCTGTCACTACACTGTTCCTACAGGAGATAAAGAAAAGTAGCAGAGGGTATGGTGGCTCCTGGGAGAGAAATAATTTGTGATCCACATGAAATGCTCCCTGTTTTGGAATGGTGTAATGATTACCCAAATCATAAAGAGTATGGATTCATTTACATTATGGTAAGAAAGTTCACAAGTAGTAACAAATAGAGTTTACTAGAGTAAAAACTGTATTAACATAATTGAAAAATATGTAGCAAAATAACTGCATCTCTTTTTGGTAGAAAGAAAAAGTAATGCAAGTTATTTGTTAGTACATTATATTTTGTAAAAAAAAAACTCTTAAAACTTGCTTTGAAAACAAATTGTCATTTACTAAAGATATTGGCATATATACGTATATCTCACACACACACACCCCCACAAACATTTGGCTGTGTTTATTAATTTAAAAACCTCTTTTTTTTTTCCTAATTTGAAAAGATAAATCTCCATAGGGACTTGACTGAATAGAATGATACATAAACTCACCTGTTCATGAGACTTTAGCTTCTCTTTTATAAGACCAGCACTTATTTTTAGTTGTTCATTTTCACCTGTGTAAGAATAATCAAAGAACATCATAATATATAGCACTTTTCAATTAATATGAAAATATGTTCAACATTTTAGCTTCCATTATGTATGCATTCAGCAAACATGCATCCAGCAGCTGCTACACATCAGGCACCAGGCTAGACACTGAGAATATGAAAGTGAAAAGAGTTACTGCTCTTCAAAGAAGTTACAGCCTAGTGCTGAGTCAAATGTGTTAGTAGTTATAATATGCTATGATAATTGCTCTTTAATGGCAGTATATCTGAAATACTACAGGAATCTGTAAAAAGAAAACCTAGGGCACCTTGAAGACAGGAAAGGATTTAGAGAAGAGAAGCTACTTGAGATGAGATTTAAGTGATAGGCTTTACCCCATGTTAAGAGAGAGCATTCTAAATACAGAAAATCGCGCAGAAGACCACGGGCTTGAGTGAATACAGCTTGGAAAAACTACAATTCAAGTACGGTATTGTTGAAGTGTAAAGTGTGAGCAGGAGCTGCTATATAGGATGGGACCCTATCACTAGATAGACATATTCTAGATGAACAATTTTGGATTTTGGTTTTAGAGGTTACAGGGAGTCATCAAAGAACTTTGAATAGTGCAGAAGTGAAATAATGAGAGTTACATGCTAAAACGATTATCTGGCAATGTGGATGATGAATGAGAGGGTTTTGACTCTAGAGGAATGGAGATCAGTAAGTATAGGTCAAGTAAGAGATAACAGGAACCTAAATTATGTCAGTGGCAGTATGGAAAAAAGGAAGCAATGAGGAGAATTATTATTTAGATGATAGAATTACCTAGGAATTTAGTGACCCTTCAGATAGAGGAGGCAAAAGAGAAAGGGGGAGGCTTTTCTTTTTAGGTTTCTGGTTTGGGTAACTGAAAACAATACCTTAATATCTTTAACAAATTTTAAAAACCCTGTGGTTAATTTTGATTACTAAACATCCAGGTCGGTTTAAAACTGTAATTTCCTATTTGTTTGAAAGTTTTCGAGTTCCTTATCACTGGCTAGATCAGTGGCTGTAAAGAGTCAATAGAAGTGGGAAACAAGTCTTAGTTTACTTCTTAGTTGCTCTTCCCTGTCTTTCCTCTGGGTCATCTCTTGGGGGATGGAGACAGGAAATGAGGAGAGGTAAAAAATTCCGTATTTAACTTCGAGGTTCCAGTCCTTTAGGTGGTTGTAGCAAGTATATGCAGAGTCTGGACTCACTCCAACATTTGGCGACTTTTTAGCAGATATCATTAGAATATGGAAATATGTAGCTATTTTGTTGTTAATTGTGGCATGGGCCCTAGTCACTAATTCCCGGTAAACAGGAAAAGCCTCAATAGACATCCTATTACAATTTCCCCTCTACAACCTTAACTATAAACACAACCAAGAAGTAGTTAAACAAAACAACAAATCAGTAAAGATTTTTGACATTATCTGAATAATACTTTTAGGAAGGTTTGTTTTGTGGTAAAGTTGAGAGGAGCCTTGGAAATAGAATTCGCTTATGAAACTATTACAGAGGTATTAAATCACAGTATTAAAATTACAACCTTGACTATAAACAAAACCAAGAAGTAGTTAAACAAAACAACAAAAAATCAGTAAAGATTTTTGACATTATCTGAACAATGCGTTAGGAAGGTTTCTTTTGTAGTAGAGTAACGTTGAGAGGAGCCTTGGAAATAGAGTCCACTTATGAAACTATTGCAGAGGTATTAAATCACAGTATTAAAATTAAAACCTTGACTATAAACAAAACTAAGAAGTAGTAAAACAAAACAATGACAAATCAGTAAAGATTTTTGACATTATCTGAACAATGCTTTAGGAAGGTTTGTTCTGTGGTATAGTAACATTGAGAGGAGCCTTGGAAATAGGGTCCACATATAAAACTTGCAGAGGCATTATATCAAAGTATTAAAATTAAGTAAAAATCTAAAATCTATTAGTTTTCAAAGGTTGTGATGAGAAACCGATAGGAAAAGTGTTACATTTTTAAGGGTCATATTTAATACAAATCTTAACCTTGATGATGGCTTCAGTTTGTCAGATTGTGTCTTTCAAGAAATTAGTCCATTTCACATAGGCTATCAAATATTTGAGTTGAGCACAGAGTTGTTCAGAGTATTCCTTTACTATCTTCTTCTTCTTCTTTTTCTATATTGAGATGAAGTCTCGTTCTTGTCCCCCAGGCTGGAGTGCGATGGCACGATCTTGGCTCCCTGCAACCTCTCCCTCCTGGGTTCAAGCTATTCTCCTGCCTTGGCTCCCGAGTAGCTGGGATTACAGGCACACACCACCACGCCCGGCTAATTTTTGTATTTTTAGTAAAGATGGGGTTTAGTAAAGATGTTGGCCAGGCTGGTCTCCTTTATTATCCTCTTAATGAACATGACATTTGTAGTGATGTCCTTTCTTTCATTTCTGATATTATTAACTTGTGTAATCTCTCCTATTTCCTTAGTTCATCTGGCTAGAGACTTGTCAATTTTATTGATCTTTTCAAAAAAACAGCTTTTAGTTTCATTGCTCTCTATTGATTTCTTGTTTTCAATTTTATTAATTTCTGCTTTATTTTTATTATTTCTTTTTTTTACTTATTCTGGATTTAATTTGTTCTCCTTTTTCTTATTTCCTAAAGTGGAAGCTTAAATTAATTTTGGTTTTTTGTTGTCTTCTCATATACACATTTAACGCTATAAATATCTCTTTAAGCACTGTTTTTGCTGCATTTCACAAATTTTAATAAATTGTATTTTCATTTTTATTTAGTTCAAAATATTTTAAAATTTCTGTTGATATTTGTTTTTTGACCACTGTATTATTTAAAAGTGTTCTTTAATCCGCATATATTTTGAGATTTTTCATCTACCTTTCTGTTTTTGATGTCTACTTTAATTCCATTGTGGCCTGACAGCAGACATTGTACGATTTCTGGTCTTTCAAATTTGCTAAGGTGTGTTTTATAAACCACAATGGGATCTATCTTGGTGAGTATTCATTAAGTGTGTATTCTGCTGTTGTTGGATGAAATAGTCTATAGATGTCCATTATAGTCAATTGATTGATGGTATTGTTGATTTCAACTGTGTCCTTCTGATTTTCTGATAGAAGAATGTTGAAATCTTCAACTACAATAGTGGACTCACCTATTTCTCCTTGCAGTTCTATAAATCTTTGATGCACGTATTTTTGGTGCCTTTGCTAGATGCATATATAAAACAATTTTATGTCTTCTTGGAGAATTAACCCTTTTATCATTGTGTAATACCCCTTTTTATCCTGGATAATTTTTCATGCTCTAAAATATGCTGTTTGAAATGAATATAGCTACTACAGTGTTCTTAGTGTTAGCACGGCATATCTTTCTCCAGCTCTTAGCTTTTAATCTATATGTACCTTTATATTTAAAGTAGACTTTTCTGTAGAAAGATATAGTTGGGTAATGTTTTTTGATCCACTCTGATAATCTCTGTCTTGTAAACTGTGTATTAGGCTATCGATTTTCAAAGTGATTTTTGACAAAGTTGGATTAATATCTACCGTATTTGTTACTCTTTTCTATTCATAGACCTTGTTCTTTGATCCTATTTTTGTCTTCTATTCTTTTTCTGCCTTTTGTGGTTTTGAGTATTTCACATGATTCCATTTTCTCTTCTTTCTTAGCAAATCCATTATACTTCTATTTTTAGTTTTTTTTTTTTTTTAGTGATTGTCCTAGAATTTGCAATATGCATTTACAATGAATTCAGGTCCACTTTCAAATCCATTATACTGCTTCTCAGGTAGTACAAGTACTTTATACTAAAGTATTCATAATTCCTTCCTCTCATTCCTTATGTCATTGATGTCATGCATTTCACTTATGCATAAGCTATAATTACTTAATAATACATTGTTGCTATAATTTTGAATAAATTGTTACCTGCTAGATCAATTGAGAATAAGAAAAATAAAAGTTTTTATTTTACCTTCACTTATTCCTTCTCTAATATTCTTCCTTTCTATGTAGATCCAAGTTTCTGGCCTATATCATTTTGCTTCTCTCCTCTTTCATCATTTCCTGCAAGGCTGGTATACTTGCAACAAATACTCTCAATTTTTGTCTAAGAAAGTCTTTATTTCTACTTTCTGGACAATAATTTTGCAGGATGCAGAATTATTGGTTGGTGTTTTATTCTATCTCTCTCAGCACTTTAAATATTTCACTCTACTCCTTTACTGTTTGCATGGTTCCTGAGAAGAAGCTGGGTATAATTCTTATCTTTGGTCCTCTATAGGTAAAGAATTTTCCTCACTCTTGTTTCAAAATTTTTTCTTTGTTTTTTATTTTCTACAGTTTGAATATGACATGCCTATGGGTAGTTTTTTGAGCATTTACCCTGCTTGGTGTTCACTGAGCTTCCTGGATCTGTGGTTTGGTATCTGATATTAATTAGGGGAAATTCTCAGTCATTATTGCTTCTGATGTTTCTTCTGTTCCTTTCTTTCTTTATTTTCCTTCTGATATTCCCATTAAGTATTTGTTACAGCTTTTGTAGTTATTACACTGTTTTTGGATATTTTGTTACTTTTTTCCTAGTCTTTTTTTTTTTTTTTTCTGAAATTTCAGTTTTGGAAGTTTCTACTGACATATTCTCAAGCTCAGAGAGTCTTTCCTGAAACTGAGAAATTATTTTCATTAGGCTATGTCTAGTCTACTAATGAGTCCAACAAAGGCATTCTTCATTTGTGTTACACTGTTTAGAGCCTTTAGCATATTAACTGTAGTTTTTTAAAATTTCTGGTCTAATAATTCCAATATCCCTGCCATTTCTGTGTCTGGTTTTGATGCTTTCTCTGTCTCCTCAAACTGCCTATTTTTTTTTTCTTTTAGTGTGCCTTGTAATTTTTTGTACAAAGCTCAAGACCAAGTACCAGTAAATACGCCTTTAGTGATTTGATGGTAAGGTGTTGCGGAAGGAGAAGCATTCTATAGTCCTATGATTAGGTCTCAGTCTTTCAGTAAGCCTGTGTCTTTGGACTGTGAGTTACCCACATGCTTCTCAGTCCCTCTCCCCTTTGGTGAGATGGGATGGCTAGAGTGGGCTGGAGTTGGGAAGGCTAGGGGGAGTTGAAATAGGATATTTTCCTCCCCTAAGGCAGCTTACCCTCGGCTAAAACCCCAGTAGTTTAGGCTCAGATAAAATAGCTTCTTTCAAGTCAGGCTTTGTTAAGAACAGAAGCTGTGGATTATTTCAAAATGGTTACTTTTCTTCTCCTCTGGCCAACAACATGAGGGAATTTTTCTCATAACTGTGAGATCTTAGTAGAGCTCTCACAGGTAAAACTTACAAAACTACAGGGGCTCTCCTATGGGATTGGGTCCCCTGAAATTTTTAATCTCTTAGATTTGACCACAATGAGCCTCCTGCAATTCATCAAAATTACATTTTAGGGTTTCCTAGCCTGACAAACAGGGAGGTTTCTGCTCTTGTAAGTTGTGATTCTCTGAGTCTGCCTCCCTGTCTCCAATTTTAGGTGCATCAGTTTGTCCTGCGACCTCACTTCTCTGATCAAAAGAGTCTAAGAAATGTTGATTTTTCAGTTTGCTCAATGTTTTACTTGTTGTTAGCAGGGAGTGACAACTTCCAAGATCCTTATATGTTTTACCAGAAACATGAGGTACGTTTGAAGGATTTTCATTAAAGTTAGAATTCTATTTCCAAGTTTTATGTGCAAGTGAGAATACTTAAAAGTGACACATTTTCAGCCCTGAAGTTGCTTAATGGTGGAACCATTTCTAAAGATACAATGGTTTTTCCATAAATTAATTTTCCAAAATCAGTTAATTGGCCACTGTTGGCTGGCATTTTATCAAGTCTAATAGACTTTCACTACTTTTTAACTTAATATGCCTGATAAAGAGCTTGTATGGGGGTAGGAGAAGTGACAGCTCTGATACTTTCTTATTGTTGGCTTGTGCTTGCATTATTGTAATTATTATTGTCCTCAATATATGTTTTATTTTTTAAAACTACTTGTCCATTTTGAAAGGATTAGTTTGATTAGAACTAGCTAATTTTATCTATCAATCCTCTTATCCAGAAACATATAAACTGTACTACATGGCCATACACAGAGGGGAAAATGTAAACATGCAATTTTTCAGTTTTAGAACTCCCATTCTCCTCAGAGAAAGAAGTACCTTGTGTATCATGCGTGACATATAATTAACTTATAGATAGAAAAAGGAATATTATCCCAGTTATTAAATTTTTGTTAGATGACTGGCTTTGAATTTTCAGATAAAAATAAAGATAAATAAGAATTGCAATTTTTTCTACATCTCATTGAATTATCTTTTACACAATCCATAAGTCCCTACTGAAAAGATTCATTGATAAGACTAAAGGAAGGTAGCATTTATCTCATTGTAACTGAAAAGTCTCTTAAACCGAAAGGGCAATTGATTAATCAGCTCAATAATGTTACCAAAAAAACAGATCCTTTTAGTTTTCTTTTCTTGCTATCCTCCAAAATCATCCTGCTGGCATGATTTTTAGACTAGAAACAAGAAATCTGCAACAATTTTAGGCATTATATACACTCTTATAACAACCAGAAGAACATAGTCCATCTCTTGGGAGAGAGGAAAATTATTCCAAAAGAACTCCCTTGGAGCTTGAATGCGATCAGCTTCCCCTGAGACATATGGTTAAGTGAATGAAGGGTGAATGTCTGAAAAAGAAAAACAGTTTCCTATTAAGGAGAGAAAAGAGCTATTGGAAAGGAAACCACTGGGTAGCTTAAATAAGCAGATTAATCATACTATCTTGGCAATCAATTGGATGAAAATGGTCAAATATAGATAGTTCTTACCTATTACCTTGCTCAATCAAGGCTTGTAAAAGCATTGGGAAAGTGAACTCAATAAGTCATCATTTATTTGCAAGAGACATCATACAATATTCATTTTTAAGAATGGCTATTTTATTTTTTTATTTTTTGAGACGGAGTCTCGTTCTGCAGCCAGGCTGGAGTGCAGTGGTGCGATCTCGGCTCACTGCAACCTCCAACTCCCTGGTTCAAGTGATTTTCCTGCCTTAGCCTCTCGAGTAGCTGGGATTACAGGCATGCGCCACCACACCCAGCGAATTTTTGTATTTTTTTTAGTAGAGGCGGGGTTTCACCATGTTGGCCAGGATATGGATTACAGGCGTGAGCCACAGCGCCCGGCCAAGAAAGGCTATTTTAAAACTTGTACTTGCCTTGTACTGGATCTTAAAGAGAAAGTTTTCTGTTTTCTCCCATTGATTATGATGTTAGCTGTGAGCTTTTCATCTATGGCCTTTATTGTGTTAAGGCAAGATCCTTCGATGCCTATTATCTTCTCTATCTATGCCTATTTCGTGAGAGTTTTAATCATGAGTGGATGTTGAATTTTGTCAAATGTTTTTTTCTGTATCGATTGAGGTGTTCATGTGTTTTTTTCTATTCATTATGATAATAAACAGAAAGCATATGGTGTATCACATTGATTGATCTGTGTATACAGAACCATACTTGCATCCCAGGGATAAATCCCACTTGGTTAGGATATATGATCTTTTTAATGGGCTGTTGAATTTTATTTGATAGTATTTTATTGAGGATTTTTGAGTCTGTGTTTATCAGGGATATTGGGATGTAATTTTCTTTCCTTGCAGTGTCTTTGTCTGATTTTGGTGTCAGGGTGATGCTGGCCTCATAGGATGAGTTTGGAAGTTTTCCCTTTGCTTTCATTTTTTGAAAGAGTTTAAGAAAAAGTGGTATTACTTTTTCTTTGAGTGTTTAATAGAATTCCCCATGAAACCACCTCATCCTGGGCTTTTCTTTGGTGGGAGATTTTTGATTATTTACTCAATCTCCTTATTTGTTATTGGTGTGTTCCGACTATTTCTGACTCAGTTTTGGCAGGTTGTATATTCCTAGGTATTTGACTATTTCTTCTAGGTTATCCAGTTTGGTGGCATATAGTTGCTCTTAATAGTCCCTTATTATCCTCCTCATGCCCCCTAGGATATCAGTTGTATCATCTTCTCTTTCATTTCTGCTTTTATTTATTGACATCTTTCTTTTTTTTTCAGTGTAGACAAGCATTTGTCAATTTAGTTTATTTTTTCAAAAAAAAACCAAACTCCTAGTTTTGTTAAATTTTCTGTTGTTTTTTATTTTCTATTTGATTGATTTAGCCTATAATCTTCATTATTTCTTTCCTTTGATTACCTTTGGGCTTAATTTGTTATTCTTTTTCTAGTTCCTTGAGGTGTAAAGATAGATTACTTATTGGATATATATATTTTTTCCTTTTAAATTTAGGCTTTACAGCCATAAACTTCCCCATTAAAATGTCTTTTGCTGTATCCTATAGGTTTTGGTATATTGTGTTTTCATTTGTCTCAGATACTTTTAAAATTCCTTTGGTTTATTCTTTGACTCAATGATTGTTCAGAAGTGTGTTTAGCATTTTTGCCTCTTCTTTTCAACATAGTGCTGGAAATCTTAGAGCAATTAGGAAAGAGAAAGACATAAAGGGCATCCAAATCAGAACAGAAGAAAATGATCTATATTCGCAGATGACATGACTATATACTTAGAAAACCTATTAGAACTAATAAACAGATTCAGTAAAGTTGCAGTATACAAAATCAACATATAAAAATTGATCACATTTCTATATACAAATTACAAAATATCTGGAAAGGAAATTAAGAAACAATCCTATTCACAATGGCAATAAAAATACTTAAGAATTAACCAAAGGAGGTGAGAATCTTGTACACTGAAAGTAATAAAACATTGATGAAGGAAATGAAAGAAGACACAGATAAATAGATTAGAAGAATTAATATTGTTAAAATGTCCATACTATCTAAAATGATCTGCATATTTAATGCAATCGCTATCAAAATGCCAATGACATCCTTTACAGAAGTAGACAAAACAATCTTGAAATCCATATGGAATCACAAAAGACCTCAAATAGCCCAAGCAATCTTGAGTAAAAACAACAAACCTGGAGCCATTGCACTACCTAATTTCAAAATATATTGTAGAGCTACAATAATCAGAACAGTATAGCACTGTTAAAAAAAAAACCAGACATGTAGATTATGGAACAGAATAGAGAACCCAGCTGGGTGTTGTATTTTAGTCACAAGGAAGGGAAAAGTTGTTTTGAGCCCTGGCATTGAAATAGGAGCATGAGTGCCCCTTTTTAACACTCCAAATTACAGGAATCACATATAAGATCAATATTTTATCTCACATATATAAGGTGCTTGTTTTAAAATAAAGGCAGAGGTCTAAGATGAGAAATGCTTATTTGATGTGAGTTTTATGTGGAAGGGGCCTTTAAGGCAATTTAGTCTAGTCTCTGATATAGTAGAAGAAAATCTCACAGCCATCACAGCTGAGTCAGAACAGCAGAAAATACTTGGTTGGTCTGTTTTGTGAATGGTAGGCCTGTTTGATTAACATGATTGTTACAAATAAGATAAGCTGAATGTGTTGACTTCACTTGCACAAATATAGTCTTAGTCTATGACAAAAAAATTAAATGGTAAACTATCACTGTGGTTTAAATAAAAAATTATGGTTTAACTAGTAATATCCACTCTTCAAAACTGAACACAAGGTTATTAAAGACCAAGAATACTACTGAGAATAAATAGAGTTCTAAACTTTTGAAGGTAATAACTATATGACCTATATAAAACATCCCTTTATGTCACTATCAGATAGAACATGACTGAATTGTTCTGTTCAGCATAACATTTCTTATTTCATAATCATCTAGGAAAGTATTTTTTAGTAGTAAGGAGTCCTCTTTTAGCTGATAAATTGAAACATTATCAACAATGTAAAAACTTCCTATTTTTAAAGGTGCTCAAATGCACAATGCTTTTTTAGATTTTACTTTTTTTTCTAACTTACCTTTTAAATTCTGTTGATATTCAATGGTCTGTTGTAGCCCTTTTATTATATTATGAAGAGTAGCACATTCTAAAACATAAAAGATAAATTTATTTTAAAATCCCTTGCTTTCATTTTGGAATTATTCTCTCAGTTGAAATTATTAAAATAATATAATATTTAAGCCAGGCATGGTGATGTGTGCATTGTAGTCCTATTGACTCAAGAGGCTGAGGCAGGAGGATCATTTGAACCCAAGAGTTCAAGGCTGCAGGGGGCTATGCTCACGCCATTGCATTCCAGCCTGGGTGACAGAGCAAGACCCTGTCTCTAAAAATAAAAATAATAATAATATTTAATTTGAAATTACAAGATATTAATAAAGCAGCCAAGCACCTTAAAGAAAATTATATAAAGGAAAAATATAATTTTTTTTTTTTTTTTGAGACAGAGTCTTGCCCTGTCATCAAGGCTGAAGTGCAGTGGCATGATGTTGGCTCACTGCAACCTCCGCCTCCCAGGCTCAAGCGATTCTCCTGCCTTAGCCTCCTGAGCAGCTGGGATCACAGGCACGCATCACCATGCCTGGCTAGTTTTTGTATATTTTTGTAGTGACGGGGTTTCACCATGTTGGCCATGTGGTCTCGAACTCCTGACCTCAAGTAATCCACCTGCCTCAGGTGATCCACCCCGCCTTGGTCTCCTAAAGTGCTGGGACTATAGGTGTGAGCCTTTACTTTTAACTCACTCATTAAGCCAAATGAATTTCAAAACTTGGTAATGACTTTCCTAAAGCACAGAATAGTATGGATCCTACCATGTGCCTAAGCAATCTCTGCCCCAAGTGGTAAGGCACACCTGCGTGCGTCTGGGGAACTGTAAGAAGTATGTCCATGCAAATTTTCCATGAAAGAACATCCTAAGGAAAGGGGGTCAAATTATATTGTTTTGGTATAAGACAATGTGTGGTACAATTGTGTGGTATAAGACAATGCTTTTCTTACTCTATCTTCCAGTCTGTCCTCTTAGTACTTAGGCTTGAGTCTTAGACCAAGAGATTAGCAATAAAAGGAGTAAAAACTCAGTAAGTAGTGTTCCAAGGCTTCAGCAACTTTGCTTCCAATGGCTGCTAACATAATAGAAGATAGAAGTTTCATTGCAAATATTAGAGCCTTGACATGTGCATCCAAGCCTTGACTATAATATTAGTAGCCACCAGCAACAGCCACGATGGACAGCAATAGTAGTGGTAATTTCTATTACTTTAGAAATCCACTTGGCTATTAGGGCTACAACAGCAGAGACTATTTTTTGTTTTGCTTACCATTGCTTCCTACTGTTTAGAACACTTGTGGTCCATAGTAGGCAATCCACAAATATTTGTTCAGTGATTATTGGGTTGATAGGTAATATCACAGTAAGCTGAAGCAGATAAGGGGTAAGTAGAGAATCTCTGGTATGAAAATAACATATATTTTGTCGACTGAATGAAAGAACCAATACTGTGAAGGGAGAATTCAAAAATTTTCACCTTTTAATTAGAGATTCTGCACTCAGTCTCATGTACTTTTTCAACTATGCTGATAGAAATGAAAGTATTTTGCAGAAGTTTAAAGCTTTATGATGCTATAAGGTTCTGCTATTGTGGCTCTTCACTCCTCCCTGCTCTCCCTACCATCCCCACCACCTATTCAAAGTTCCCCTCATCCTCCATTTTCTCTATCTTGCTATTTCCCAGTAAGAGAATAACGATTAAATTACATTTGACAGAAATTAGCTGAGAATCTGCTTCATGAGTGTCACTGTGCTAGCTGATAGAATTCAAAAATTAAAGGCATAGACAGACTCTGCCATCACTTATCTTTGTGCCTTTTAGAGTAATGAATCCAGTGATTCATAGAATGTAGTAGCTGAAGTTACTTCAGTAATCCGTAAATTGAAAACAGAACCCTGCAACTGAATGTTTCAAAAATGTGTATTTTCAAAATTTAAACACAAGGTGGCTCTCTCACCACATTTTTCTACAATGGAACCTGGATAAATTCTTCACGAGAATACCATTCACTAATTTTGAATAATGGCTTTTAATTCTCTTTGCAAAATTTAATCCACACTGTTTGTTGTTTTTGTTGTTGTTGTTGTTGGACTTTACTGTGTAATTTGAAAATGCTGGCCTATTAAATTCTTCCTAAAAACCAGAGGTCAGAATATTAAGCTATTTCTTATACTATATAATTTAGTAAATCAATAATCATTTTGAGCTCAAATATGGGCTCTAAGATTAACCAAAAATATGAATATTAATATGTATTTCATACAATAGTTGCAAATATTAAAAGCAATTATACATGTAAAGAGTTTTCTGCAGTACTTGATTCTCAATACTAATATTATTACTATCTTCAACTGGCAAAAATTATTTATCTGGCTGGCATCAAATGTAGAAAATAAAATGTCCATATATCATTCTTTGTTGTTTTTGATCAAACTACCCTTCCCAGACTCTGGTAACCATCCTTCTACTCTCTATGTCCACGAGTTTAATTGTTTTGACTTTTAGATCCCATAAATGAGAACATACGATGTTTGTCTTTCTGTGCCTGGCTTATTTCACTTAACATAATGATCTCCAGTTCCATCTATGTTGTTGCAAATGGCAGGATCTCATTCTTTTTTATGGTTGAATAATACTCCATTGTGTATAAGTATCACATTTTCTTTATTTGATCATGTGTAGTTTGCCCTTCCTTCCTAAGTGAATTATTACACACTTGGCTCCTTAAGTTGTCATTCTTATGACAACTTATGCTTTTTGCTAAGTACTATCCAGCAGAAAGGACATTAGATTTAGAACAAATAAAATTGTATTTCTTAAATTTGTGGTTACATAGTAGGTGTATATATTTATGGGGTACATGAGATGTTTTGATAAAGGCACGCAATGTGAAATAAGCACATCATGGAGAATGGCGTATCTATCCCCTCAAGCATTTATCAACTGAGTTATAAACAATCCAGTTACACTCTTTAAGTTACTTTAAAATGTACAATTAAGTTATTATTGACTGTAGTCACCTTACTGTGCTAACAAATAGTAGGTCTTATTCATTCTTTCTATTTTTTTTATACTCATTAACCATCCCCACCTCCATTCCAGCCCCCAACTACCCTTCCCAGACTCTGGTAACCATCCTTCTACTCTCTATGTCCACGAGTTTAATTGTTTTGACTTTTAGATCCCATAAATGAGAACATATGATGTTTGTCTTTCTGTGCCTGGCTTATTTCACTTAACATAATGATCTCCAGTTGCATCTATGTTGTTGCAAATGGCAGGATCTCATTCTTTTTTATGGTTGAATAATACTCCATTGTGTACAAGTACCACATTTTCTTTATTCATTCATCTGTTGATGAACACTTAGGTTTCTTCCAAATCTTGGCTATTGTAATCAGTGCTGCAACAAAGAGTGCAGATCTCTCTTTGACATACTGATTTCCTTTCTTTTGTGTATATACCCAGCAGTGGAATTGCTGGGTCCTATGGTAGCTCTATTTTCAGTTTTTCAAAGAGCCTTCAGGCTGTTCTTCATAGTGATTGTACTAATTTACCTTCCCATCAACAGTGTACGAGGGTTCCCTTTTCTCCACATCCTCATTAGCATTTGTTATTGCCTTTCTTTTGGATATAAGCCATTGTAACTGGGATGAGATGAGCTTTCATTATAGTTTTGATATGCATTTCTCTGATGATCAATGATGTTGAGCACCTTTTCATATGCCTGTTTACCATTTGTATGTCTTCTTCTGAGAAATGTCTATTCAAATCTTTTGCCCATTTTTGGATTGGATTATTAGATTTTTTTCCTGTAGCGGTGTTTGAGCTCCTTATACATTCTAGTTATTAATCCCTTGTCAGAGGGGTAGTTTGCAAATATTTTTTCCCATTCTGTGGGTTGTCTCTTCACTTTGTTGATTGTATCCTGTGCTGTGTAGAAGCTTTTAAGCTTGATGTGATCCCATTTGTCTGTGTTTGCTTTGGTTTCTTGTGCTTGTGGGTTATTGCTCAAGAAATCTTTGCCCAGACCAATGTCCTGGAGACTTTGCCCAGACCAATGTCCTGGAGACCTTCCCTGATGTCTTCCTGTAACAGTTTCATAGTTTGAGGTCTTAGATTTAAGTTTTTAATCCATTTTGATTTTATTTTTGTATATGGTGAGAGACAGGAATCTAGTTTCATTCTTCTGCATATGAATATCCAGTTTTCCCAGCACCAGTTATTGAAGAGACTGTCTTTTCCCCAGTGTATGTTCTTGGCATCTTTGTCAAAAATGAGCTCACTATAGATGTGTGGATTTGTTCATGGGTTCTCTATTCTATTACATTGGTCTATGTGTCTGTTTTTATGCCAGTATCATACTGTTTTGCTTACTGTAGCTCTGTAGTATAATTTGAAGTCAGGTAATATGATTCCTCCAGTTTTTTTCATTTTGCTTAGGACAGCTTTGGCTATTCTGGGTCTTTTGTGGTTCAACACAAATTTTCAGATCGTTTTTTCTGTTTCTTTGAAGAATGCCACTGGTATTTTGATAGGCATTGCATTGAATCTGTAGATTCCTTTGAGTAGTATGGGGATTTTAACAATATTGATTCTTCCAATCCAAGAACATGGAATATTTTTCCATTTTTTGGTGTCCTCTTCAATTTCTTTCATCAGTATTTTACAGTTTTCATTATAGAGATCTTTCACTTGTTGGTTAATTCCTAGGTATTCAATTTTATTTGTAGCTATTGTAAATGGGATTACTTTTTAAATTTCTATTTTAGGTTGTTCACTGTTGGCATATAAAAATGTTACAGAGTTTTGTATGTTGATTTTGTATTCTGCAACTCTACTGAAGTTGTTTATTCTAATAGTTTTCTTGTTGAGTCTTCAGGTTTTTCCAATTGTAAGTCCATACCATCTGCAAACAAGAATAATTTGACTTCTTCCTTTCCAGTTTGGATGCCCTTTATATCCTTCTCTTGTCTAATTGCTCTAGCTAGGACTTCCAGTACTATGTTGAATAACAGTGGTGACAGTGGACATTCTTGTCATGTTCCAGATCTTAGAGGAGAGGCTTTCAGTTTTTCCCCATTCAGTATGGTACTAGCTTTGGGTCTGTCATATATTGCTTTTATTATGTTGAGTTATGTTTCTTCTATCTCAGTTTTTTGAGGGTTTTTATCATGAAGGAATGTTGAATTTTATCAAATCCTTTTTCAGCATCAATTGAAATGGTCATATAATTTTTAGCCTTCATTCTGTTGATATGATGTAACACATTGGTTGATTTGCATATGTTGAACCATCCTTGCATCCAAGGGATGAATCCCACTTGGTCATGATGAAAGATCTTTCTAATGTATTGTTGAATTTGGTTTGCTAGTACTTTGAGGATTTTTACATCAGTATTCATCAGAGATATTAGCTTGTAGTTATTATTTTTTTTTATGTGTCTTTGTCTGATTTTGGTATCAGGGTAATATCAGCCTTGTAGAATGAGTGTGGAAGTATTCTCTCCTCCTCCTCTATTTTTCGGAACAGTTTGAGTAGGATTGGTATTATTTCTCCTTTAAATGTTTGAATATACAAGCAAGTCTCCTCCCTCAGCCTCCCAAGTAGCTGGGATTACAGGCGCCTGCCACCATGCCCGGCTAATTTTTGCATTTTTAGTAGTGACGGGGTTTCACCATCTTGGACAGTCTGGTCTTGAACTCCTGACCTCATGATCCACCCTCCTCGGCCTCCAAAAGTGCTGGGATTACAGGTGTGAGCCACCATGCCTGGCTGAAATTTAGTTAATAATAGTGGATCAGTTGGCACATCTGCTGTAACAAATGTACCACACTAATGCAAGATATTAATAATAGGGAAGTGGTGGGGTGAGAGAGTATATGGAAACTCTCTGTACCTTCACTCAATTTTTTTCTGTAAACCTAAAACTGCTCCAAAAAGTTTATTAGTTTTTTAGAGTCAAAAGTACAAATCTTTCTTTCATTGTTTCTATATGCTGTATCATACACTTATAAAGTCCTTCTCCATTATAAAAATAAAAACCCTACATTTCTCTTCTAGTTTTTCTGTGGTTTCATCTTTTTAACTTTTAATAAACTTTACTTTTTAGGGCTATATCTTCAAACCTTGGCTGTGATAATTTCTCAGAGTTTCCTTAGTTTTGATGACTCTGACAGTTTTGCAAATACTGATGAGGTATTTTGTAATGTCTCTGTATGAGAATTTTTCTGATATTTATCTCATGATTAGTCTAGTGTTATGGGTTTTGGGGAGAAAGACCTCAGAAGTGCCATCTTTATTGTATCTTATCAAGAGTATATACTATCAATATGATATAACAATTTATGTTGATCTTGATCATGTAGCTGAGGTAGTATTTGTCAGGCTTCTCCACTTTGTAGTTACTTTTCCCCTACCCTCACCCTTTCCATACTGTGTCTTCACTATAGTAAAGAAAGTGACTACACTGAGCCCACGATTAATGAGTGTGGAGCCATGCTCTTCCTCCTTGAGGGCAAAATATCTACAAAAGTCATTTGTAATTCTTCTGCACAGAATATGTATCTCTTCTTCCCCAATTGTTTATTTATTAAATCATTTATTTATATCAGTAAGGATTTATGGATGTTTATTTTATACTTTGGGCTAGCTCACGTTGTTCCAGCTTTGGCTCTTTCAGTTGGCTTTTGTCTCACTTTTAACAAACTCCCATCACTGTGGGGTGCTTTTTTTTGTTTGTTTTTTTCTTTTTGGGGACTTTCTTACTTTCTGCCCTTACAAGATGCTTGAGGCTTATCGTGCATATTTCCTGCCCCAGTGCTATAATCAGCCATGTCTCAAAAAACCTTGGTTCCTTTTATTAGAGAATGGTATAAGGAACCAAGATCTGGGAACCAGGTATGCTTAATGTCAGTGGGGTATTATTGCCTCTAGGCTCTCTCAGTTGGCAGGGCAAATCAATATATGTGTACAGCTTCATTTTTAACACAAATTTTTGACACATTTGACATTTATTTTGATGTAATTATAAGGTAGAAATTCAACTTAATTTTTTTCCCTATGGTTTTTATAGGCCTGTATTGAGACTTCAATTGGCCATTTCTTATTGGCCTCAGAAAGTTGAGCAGTCTCAGAAAGATTATTTAACTTGTCTCATTCTATGTTTCTTCATTGGTGAGGTAGAGTAATAATACCCGTCTTACATGTCTTTCACGGCTATAATAAGGATATAAATGAGATGATAGTTTGGAAAATTCTATGTGGACTTAAAACACTTTACAAATATATGGTGTAATATTAATCACTGTTGAACTGAAAAACACTTTCATTAGAATTAGCATTCCTCAGGCAGCAAATAACTAACCTTCTTTAATTGAGACCTCCTTTGCTTGCATTACTTTTAATAGACAGTTACTCTTTTCCAACTGAATATCCAGTATATTATTCTTTCCATTGGTTTCCACCATTTTCTGTAGAAGAAATAGAATACTTATTATTAACAAATCAATGCTGCTAGTTTAATTTTTTATTAAGTATATGCAGACTAATGAAAATACAAACCACTTAATATTTGAAAGTCTAATAAAAAATACATATACAGTCATGTACTGCATAAAGACATTTTGATCAAGAACAGACTGCATATATAACAGTGGTGCCACAAGATTATAATGGAGCTGCCCTATACAAGTGTAACAATTTTATCTTTTATACCATATTTTTACTCTACCTTTTCTCGGTTTAGATATACAAATACTTACCATTATGTTATAATTGCCTCCAATATTCAGTACAGTAACATGCTGTCCAGGTTTGTAGCCTAGGAGCAGTAGGCTATACCATAAAGCCTAGGTGTGTAATAGGCTACACCATTTAGGTTTGCGTAAATATACTCTATAACATTCACACAATGACAAAATTGCCTAATAATGCATTTCTCAGAACATATCCTTGTCATTGAGCAATATATGACTATATTTTAAATAAGCCCACTTCCCAATATATTTTCAAATTAAAAAGTAACATGGTAAAATATTAAAACAGACTAGCAGTTATAAATGAAAAGTAAAAATATGACCTAACTTGAACCACTTTCTTTCCAACTATTCAACTCTCAGTCCCATGGTTAACAATTCCTTATATATGTTTCCAAAATATTTTATGACTGTACAGCTATAGAAAGAAATCATATTATATTCTGTTCTGTGCCTTGGCTATTCCACTTAGTACTATTATCTGGGAGATGATGTCATGTAAACCCACATAGATCTACCTCATTCTTTTTTTTTTTTTTTTTGAGATGAAGTCTCACTCTGTCGCCCAGGCTGGAGTGCAGTGGAGCAATCTTGGCTCACTGCAACCTCTGCCTCCTGGGCTCTAGCAGTTCTCCTGCTTCAGCCTCCTGAGTAGCTGGGATTATAGGGGCACGCCACCACACCCGGCTAACTTTTTGTATTTTAGTAGAGACAGGGTTTCACCATGTTGCCCAGGCTGGTCTCAAAATCCTGAGCTCAGGCAATCTACCTGCCTCGGCCTCCCAAAGTGTTGGGATTACAGGCGTGAGCTACCGCACCTGGCCTACCTCATTCTTTTTAACAGCTACATTGAGTTTCACTTTTGAATATGCTGTAATTTATTTAACCAGTCTCTTATTGAGAGAGAGAGAGAGAGGCCATATTCTACTTTTTGTAATGGTTAAACATTCTTGACCATATCTCTTGGGTATTTTTGTGAATAGTATAATAAGCCTCCATATACTCTTCAAATAGCTTCAAGAATCAACTCATGAACAGTCTTATATCATCTGTATCTCCATCCACCGCCCTAGTCTCACCACTTTTGAATTGATCTCAAAGCAACTCTCTGACACTATGTTATTTCATCTATTAATATTACCATCCATATGTATCTCCAAGAGATGACTCTTTCAAAATATGGCCACAATACCATCATCACCTCAAAAATGAACAATTATTTCTTATTTAAAGTGTTTGAGAATATGACAGATATTTCTAAATTAATTTCCAAAATCATTGCACTAACTCCTTTCCCACCAAAAATGCTTCTTATTCCTTTCTCTTTTATCTCTTATTATGTTAGGAATCACTCGGTTAAGAACACTTAACTTCACGTTTAAAAAAAGCTCATAATGTTACTTCAAAATACGCATGATCATAAAAATTCTTTCATTATGACATTTGTGTATGTGTGCTGAGGAAAAGAAGGAATAGAAAAGAATTATAAGAAAAGAAGAGAAAACAGAAGTAGATATTAGCCTCCCTCCCACTCTTGCTTCACAAAGTCACTTCCCAATTCTTTCATTTAACCACCTACATTTTTCAACAGCTATTGAAGGCAGAGGAGGGAGGATAAACCCAATATACACTTGTAGGTTTGGTCTACCATTTGTCCAGAGTTGGGGAGACAGACTTTAAATGGCTTTGCTTTTAGGCAAAAAAGAAGGAAAATGGAACAGATAGAAGAGGAAATACTAAAAAATGAGTAGTTATAAGAACAGACTGAAATATACATTTACTTCAATGTTTACTAAAACCATTCCTGAGTTTATGGACAATGTAGGCTTTCTTTTTTTTTTTTTGAGACGGAGTCTCGCTCTGTCGCCCAGACTGGAGTGCAGTGGCGTGATCTCGGCTCACTGCAAGCTGCGCCTCCCGGGTTCACGCTATTCTCCTGCGTCAGCCTCCGGAGTAGCTGGGACTATAGGAGCCCGCCACCACGCCCGGCTAATTTTTTGTATTTTTAGTAGAGACGGGGTTTCACCGTGTTAGCCAGGATGGTCTCGATATCCTGACCTCGTGATCCACCCACCTCGGCATCCCAAAGTGCTAGGATTACAAGAGTGAGCCACCGTGCCCTGCCTGGACAATGTAGGCTTTCAAGTATAGCAATTCCCTTTTATCCATGGAAGGATATGTTCGTGACCTCCAGTGGATGCTTGAAACCACAGATAGTACTGAACCCTATATATAGTATGTTTTTACCTCTACATACATAACTATGATAAAGTTTAATTTATAAATTAGGCACAGTAAGAGGTTAATAACAATAACTAATAATAAAATAGAACAATTGTAATATACTGTAGTAAAATTTACATAAATGTGGTCTCTGTCTCTGAAATTATCTTATTGTACTGTACTCACCCTTCTGATAACCGAGGTGGCTACCAAGTGACTAACAGACAAGTGGTCTATAATACAACATGGATACACTGGTCAAAAGGATGAATCACATCCTGGGCAGGACTGAGAGAGACAATGGAAGATTTCATCGTGCTACTCAGAATGGTGCAGAATTTAAAATTTATGAATTGTTTATTTTGGGAATTTCCCATTTAATAGTTTTGGACCACTGTTGACCTCAGGTGGCTGAAACTGTAGAGAGCAAAACCTCAGATAAGGGGACTACTATATGTATTTTCTGTTTGACTTTGGCAAAAGTACATAAATTATTTGTTCCCCTGTCATAGGGACATTTTGATATATTAGTACAAATGAATCCAAGCCAGATATATTTTAAACATGGAGTTTTAAAATGAGAGAGAGGAGCATAGCAAAATATATTATTATCTTGATCATTTTTTGGTATATTTTTCTTTCTTCCCAACTTCTTCCCTTGGCAAAATCTGTTCCATGTATCCCTATATAGTAGAATTGTTTTCTATCTTTACATACCTTTTCTATCTGTGAGAAGTCATTTATAAGTTTGTCAAGATTCACACTGCTAATCTTTTTCATACATCCTTCACTGCTTTGGTCCATGCCTGAAAGTAGTAAACAGTAGATAGTGTTAAATAAATAAATAAGATCTAAAGCATCACAATAGTGTTCATAGCTCAAATACTAACATTTCTATATTCAACTCATAGGGCACCTAGTTGGGCTCCATTGCACTCAGAGAATTTTTGTTATAACCAATATTAACAGTGGTCAAATGCATTGTCTTTTCCACTCCTTACCACCCACACCCCAGTTGACTTACTTATATTTGTTTCTTTACTGCATTAAAAGCTAATGCAATATTAAATCTGAGGCATGACTTTTAACTGTAAGATGTTACTTTTAACTGTAACATATTAATTTAAGATGTTAAAAATACTTGTTTAACTATCATGTCACAAATGTTTTCTGCTGTTATGCTTATTTCTTATATTTTGTTTGGTAAACTGGTAAATAAAAGATGCATGGAAATTAATGTGCTCAAAGCAATCTCTCTGCATTTCTATTGTCTTGTAATTTTGTATAAGGGATTAACCTTTGGGGATAGCCAGCTAACTGCTGAAGAATAAGAGTTTCAGTTTTAGTCCTATGAAATCAATCATAAAAAATTCTTCAGAATCCCAGAATGTAAATGCTGGCTACTTTGCAAAAGTCAATTTATCCATTCTGACTGGATGAGTTTACATCTTCAGATGTAATATAAACAAGTATGAGACACTTGTCTTTAGATTTTTCTATAGCAAAGAAGAAAGGGAAAATACAAGTTTGAAATTCAGGGATGTTAAGTTGAGGAAAAAACATGAACCAATGTATGGTGTGTGAAAGCGGTAACTAGTCCAAAGTAAAATGTAAGTAAAATTCCTGATGTAGTTACTCAAAGCAATTTGGGGGCATATTATTGTTTAAAAGGAAGTTAACCAAAACAGATATTGCTTGACAATATGTTACTTCATCAAGATATCTCATTTTCTTCTTTTGAAATATTATTTTGCATTAGCATTATTAATGGTTTTTAAATCTCAGAGAATTTTAGCTGTATATTTTGTTTCTTGAATTATTATCTCGAATTATTATCTTATGTATGACATATGCAAGTACAACTACATATAAAATCCCTTAAATAGTTAAAACTTGATCCTTACAGCAGAAAAATATTTGTTAATAGCCTCCCATGATACAGTAAAATTCCTTTTGGAGTAAAATTAAAAATAATTGCTATTTGATAGTACTGTTATTCTTTAATAGTGCTACATGGTAATCTGAAGTAGTTAATGGAAACTCCCTCCACCCTCAACTTTTTTTTTTTGGTACCTAACCTTTTAAATAAAAAAGGTTTTACTAGGGTTTTGTCTCAGAATCTGGCTCTTGAAATAAATGCATTTAAATTTGAGCTTGATTTTCTCTCAACTCCTTCCCCCAAAGAAGACCCTGTTATTTCCTTATAAAACCATCACTAATATTCCATTGCTATCATTGCATGATATCCCTTTTGCCGTACTGGCAGAGCCAGGCAATTCATTTCTAGGTATCTTCATTGCCTGCTCTTCTGATTTCTTAGGTCAAGATCCTTTCAGTGAATATGGTCTTGCCCTGTGAAATTCGGTGTCAAGCTGGTGATTCAGTGCTTGTCAAATTCCTTAGTGAGCAGCAGAGACTGATTTGTGACCTTCGAGGCTCAGCTTCAACCGTCCCCACAGGCAAGGGAAAGTCCCATTTCCTTCTTTGTCCTCTTGCCCGCTGGCTTCAACCATCCCCACAGGAGAGTGACAGTTCCGTTTCCTTTTGGGTCCTCCTGTCTGCTGGCTTGAGTCCCGGGGCTCGTCCTCTTCCCTACCCCACACAGTTGGTCCTTCGCCACTCGCCTGCCCCACGCTCTGGTCCCTCCTCTTTCCTCCTCACCTCCCCGCAAGAATTCACCCTCAGTCCTGAAGCCTGGGTCCACTGGCTCCCTCCCCGGCATCCTAGTGTCCTTAGGGACCTAGCAGAAATAAAGGATGGGGGCCGAGGACCCGTGGATGTGAGAGAAGTGCCTGAGACAAAAACCTGTATGGACCCAGAGCACTGTAAGGAGATACGAAGAAAAGCATCTCTATGGAAAAAGCGCGAGTTTCGAATCGCTTTCTAGCGTCCTTAGCGGCCTAGCAAAAATAAAGGATGGGGGCCGAGGACCCGCGGATGTGAGAGAAGTGTCTGAAAAGAAAAGCCTGTAATGGACCCAGAGCACTGTAAGGAAATACGAAGAAAAGCATCTCTATGCAGAAAGCGGGAATTTCGAACCGTCAATAGAGTTTGGAGTGTACCTGCTGTTGCTCCCAGTTCCCCACAGTCTCCCTTGCCGCTGCCTCTGGGGCCTGGTACACTCCTGAATGTTGTCCCCTCCTCCGGAAGCCGAATCCCCCAACAATGGGCCCTCCTTTCTCTGGGCCCGCCCTGTGCGCTATGCTGGAGCTCCTACCACCAGCAGTTCTTACCAACTTGGCCCAGCTCCGCTCAGCATCTGCGGCTGCTTAGGTATTTTCATGTGGTTTCCAGAACACGAATCAACACCGGATCAATAATTGTTTCCCCAACCAAAGAATAAATCACATTGGGTGTTCTGAATTGTGAGTCAGCTCCACTGAATAAATAATTATCCATATCTATTTTTGTAACTTATAAAATTGGCTTTTAAAATTCCAGAGCCAGTTAATAGATATGGTTAATGATTAAGGGCGTGGGCTCTTGCGTGGATTCAAACCCCAACTCTTCTCTTTTTCCGTGGGTGATAGTGGGTAAGTTCTTAATTTCATGCACCTAAGCATCTTCATCTGTATAAGAGATTAATTATAATGCCTGCCTCTGCCGGGCGCTGTGGCCCACGCCTGTAATCCCAGCACTTTGGGAGGCCGAGAGGGGTGGATCACCTGAGGTCAGGAGTTGGAGACCAGCCTGGCCAACATGGTGAAACCCCGTCTCTACTAAAAATACAAAAATTAGCCGGGAGTGATAGCAGGCTCCTGTAATCTCAACTACTTGTGAGGCTGAGGCAGGAGAATTGCTGGAACCCGGGAGGGGGAGGTTGCAGTGAGCCGAGATCGCACCATTGCATTCCAGCGGAGACCCACAGCAGCAAGACTCGTCAAAAAAAAAAAAAAAAAAAAAAAAAGAAGCCTGCCTCTTAGGACGGTTGTGATTATTAAATGAAAGTGATGCATTTATAAGGTGCTTAATGGAGATCTTTGCTTAAAGTCAGTGTTCAGAAATGTTAATTATTAGAATTTTTGAATGTTGTTCAGTAATAGTTTGAAAGTGAATCCACTGCCAACTTTGCCTCATCTGCTTTTTTTTTTCTGAGTGGGAGATGGCAGGTTTATTTTTGTTAATGTGATTTTTCGATAGACTCCAAAATTTGGCAAGTGAAAAAATATGAACAGTAATATGATAACCCATACTTTACTAGTTGAAAGGTAGTATGGCATAATGGCAAGAAAATTAGGTTAAAGTGGAAAATGGAGGTTGTAGTCTTCACTCTGCTGCTCAAATAAGCTTTCCCTAACATTAGTAGCAACATATAGAAATATTGAAAATGACCTGCTGAATTGCGGGTTCTACCCAATTAGCAAATATAAAATGTTCCATATAACTCATGTCATAATAAGTTTTGAAACAAGCCCATTTTAAGACCCTAAATGCTAAAATGCTACCTTCTCCATGAGTCATTCATTGATCGTATCAATCAGTTGTGATCTACCTTTCCTTACTCTATGGAACATGCTAGTTTTCTGTGGCATTTGTTAAGACTGAATTGATGTATTACCTCTTTTGCTGTATTTATTATTGGCTTCTTGGGAGAAGAAACTCTATTTTATTTATATATATATATATATACACACACACACACACGCATGTATGTATGTATGTATGTATGTATGTATGTATGTATTAAGTTCCACCTAGGCCCATCCTTGGCAAATTTCAGGAGTCCTTTGAAAATATGTGGTGACTGGAATGTGTAAGGTGGAGAGGGAGCTCCCTAGATCCCCTGCCTCATCTGTACTTCCAAATCTTCTGGATGTTCCAATATTTGAAATACAGAAGCTTTGACTATCTAATGATTTTGGGATGTAGAGACTAAGAAAGTTGGAATATTATATATATATATATATACACAGACATACACATATATGTGTATATATATATATACACACATATATATGTATATGTGTGTATTTCTCCTTAGAGCCTACCATAGAGAAAATAAAAATGAACCAACACATCAGGAATAAATCCGAAAAGTTTAGCTTAATTTTTATAGTTTGGAATGGGTCGCAAGTTTATCTTCCAGTTTATAGATGTTAGCATTTTTTTCAAAGAATTCTAGTAGGTTTAAAGTATGTCTTTCAATGAGAAACTAAATGAACTTGTCATGATTTCATCTTTAAAAAGTGAATGTGTTTCACAGTTGTATTCACAGTCTTATTCTTCAGATACCATCCAACTGAGAAACAGAATTCATCAAATATTTGCTCAGAAAATATTCATTTTTGCTTACTACTTGGATATGGGATCATTCATACACCACATGTCAGCAACATGCAATTTACTCATGTAGCAAACTTGCACATGTACCCGTCAAGCCCAAAATAAAAGTTGGGAAAAAAGAGAATATTTATTTTCTGATTGATCAAGGATTTATTTAATATGTATTTTAAGACTGCCTGGAAAACCAAAATAGAGAAACAAATTACAATATTTTGTCATACTAACAAAGAAAGTAACACTGGAATCCATTAAAAATACCCTGATTTGGAAGAGAAACGCGTATGTACCTAGGCAGCTGAAAAAAAATCAGAAGCT
Source organism: Pongo pygmaeus (assembly GCF_028885625.2). NCBI lineage: Eukaryota > Metazoa > Chordata > Mammalia > Primates > Hominidae > Pongo > Pongo pygmaeus. The sequence goes on along the minus strand of NC_072377.2, from coordinate 42,952,217 downwards.
ACCGGTTTATGCACATAAGGATCTTAAAATGAGTGATACATTGATTTTTTTAGGTTCAAAACAGCTTCACTCATTAATTCATTCTAAAATATTTAAGTACTTACAAAACATCAACTGCTGCAAGTCTAGGCACTAAGGAGAGCAAAGACAAATAAGAGACTCTCCTTTTGCCTTGGAGCTTACAGTCTCAAAGGAGAAACTAGCAGAGCATTGAAATCTAGTATATGTTATTGGCAATATTGCTCTGGCATTGGAATCTCACTTGATTATTTTAGTTACTATCACCTGCGTATTATAACAACAAAATATTATGGTGTTGCTCCCATATCACAGCAAATGTTTATAAGTGGTTTGGCTAATCTATTGAGTCCTTTGTTCCAGCCCTATTATTTAACTCTCTCGATATTCTTACCTCTGTTTAGGCCATGTTTTTCGTCTGTTGAATCAAATTCACCAACTGCTGAAATTTCAGCTCACTCTCATTTCCATGAATATTTATTTAAAAATGCTACATACATATTTCACCTACACAAGGTGAAATATAAATTAGAAATTGAAGAGCAGTAGAGAAATAAAACAGAAATACTCTGGCCTGTAGGTCAATAAAGTTTTTATATTTCTGCTACAAATTTGGCTTTGAATTTCCTGATGGTTGGAATAAAAAAGGATACAGGCTTAACTACTTAGTTTATTTATTTATTTTTGTAAAAGAGGAGAAAACATACAAGTTTCTCAGGAGAAACCATGTTCCCTAACTCTAACTTCTTAATTTTCACATTAAGATTCATATAGGAGGCACTGGATAATTTAATAGGCAATTTCCTCAATATTAGCCTGACAGTAAAGGTGGAAATGAGCTTTTTAAGACACTTTTGAAGTATCTCTATGAAAAAGGCTAGATTAGATCAGAAATGGCAATCATAATGAATCATGATCTAGGCCCCTGCTTTTCAAAGTGTGGTCTCTGCACCAGTAACATGGGCATCACCTGTGGGCTTGTAAAAATGCAGAGTCTCAGACTCTATCCCATAACTACTAAACCAAAGTCTGCATTTTAACAACATTACCAGGTGATTCATGTGCATATAAATGTTTGAGAAGCATTGATCTTCCATGTACAAAGCTTTTAGAGCTTTTTATTTCTTCCTTTGCCTTTTTAAGATTATCAGTAATTACACATTTATTTATTCAATAAATACTTGAGCACCAACTATGTCCTGAGGTCTATGAGAAAACTAGGAATAAACAAAACAGATTGGCCCCTGACCTTAGAGGACTTATAGTTTAAAAGGGAAAGAGGTAATACATTGAGTAAATTACCTATACATAAAATTGTAGTAAGTGCGAAGAAACACAAATCTATGATATCGATTTTAAAAGTGAGTGGGAGGTGCTTCAGTTACAGTGATTGAGGACAGTCTCTGAGTAGATAAGATAAAAGTGACAATTGAAGCGCTAACATTTTAATGTACCCTTCAGGTCTCACTTTTATTTTATTTACTCAGAGACTGTCCTCCATCAAAATGTTAGCTGTGGGTGGCTGGGCATGATGGCTCACGCCTATAATCCCAGCACTTTGGGAGGCCGAGGCGGGTGGATCACTTGAGGTCAGGAGTTTGAGACCAGCCTGGCCAACATGGCGAAACCCCATCTCTTCTAAAAATACAAAAAAAAAAAAAAAAAAAAAAAATTAGCCAGGCATGGTGGCAGGCACCTTTAATCCCAGCTACTAGGGAGGCTGAGGCAGGAGCATCCCTTGAATCCCGCAGGTGGAGACTGCAGTGAGCCGAGATCACGCTACTGCACTCCACACTGGGTGACAGAGTGAGACTGTCTCAAAAAAAAAAAAAAAAAGTTAGCTGTGGGCAACATTTAAATGCTAGGGTTACTTTTAACCTCTACTTGATCTCTTGATACACTATCTCCCTCCTCTGGTTTCTCTACGTAATTCCCATATTGCAGTATCTGTTTCTGGACCATATTGTCTTGGCTTCAACTGCAACTTTGGCTTCAAGTTCTGTAGATCTCTAGCTCTCAGCATTTCCTGCAGTAATTAGGTAAAATACATTCCATGCATCAGGTCTATGACCCAATGGAACACTGTTGGTTAGACTCACCCCCATCCTTTTCCAAATGGACAGAGGAATTTGAACATGATTCTAAAATAAAGTCTAAACCATGCAGTACTTGGATTACTTTTCCTGAAACAATCCTACTTAGATATATAAATATTCCATCTTTTAATGAGCTTCATTAAGAGTAGAATCAATGTTGCTATCTGGGCAGAGTTTGTATTTTGGATGAGGACAGGAAGTGAAGCTATTCTACTTAATTTATTGACATAAATATACTTTAGATAGTGAGTCTATGGTAAGGGTGATATTTTTGTGATAATAAGATAGTCTAACCAGCTCTCAATGGCCTTGTATTCAACAACTACTTGGAGGTGGCTATGTGGTACTCTCAGAAGAAGTCAGACTTTTTCTCAAAATTTAGTCTTAAGTCTGTTCCAGTACATAAACAAGTGATCCATGATGGCTTCAATGTCATAATAGAGCATAAGTTTGACAATTTGGGCCTAAAATATTCCATTGCTCCCAGAGAACACCAACTTTTTCATAACCTACCTTCTTAGTGATAACATTGTTGGTGGGGGCAGGTTAATGAGCCTTTCAACATTCCTAGCTTCAGATCCTGGCTCTGCTCCTACTAGTTGTGTGGTCCTCAGCAAGTCAATTTATCTCTCTGCCCTTCCATTTCATCTTTATAAAATGAGAACAAACCTCTGAAGATTAGGATAAATGTGTCAAACCTGGGTTGGTTTTGAGTAGGCCAGAAATAAATATTTGTTGAATAAAAGAAAGAATGAACCAATGAACAATGCTAGTTCCTATATCAGCAAGCTTTTGTGATACAATAGACCATTCTAAAATGCAGTGCTTTGAAACAGCCATTTATTTAGCTCATGCTATTTAAGGTCAGCAGTTTAAACTGGGATCAGGCAGGCAAGTTTTCTCATCTTGGCTGGGTTCTTAATGCACTGGTTGCTAGCTACTGGTCAGGTAAGTGGCTTAGCTAGTTTTACTCATCTTGGCTGGGCTCTCAGTCTCTGGAGACTTAGTTGGGATCACTCTTGTCACTTTGCCACTTGGTCTCTCATCCTCTAGCAAGCTCAGCCAGGCTTGTTCTTAAGGAGTTTAATCATCCTGAGAAAGAAATCACAGACATGCAAGGCCCTCTAGAGCAGTGATCCCCAACCTTTTTGGTACCAGGGACTGGTTTTGTGGAAGACAAATTTTCCACAGACTGGGATGGGGGGGATTGTTTCAGAATGACCCAAACACAATACATTTATTGTGCACTTTATTTATTTTATTATTACATTGTAATACAAAATGAATAAGTATACAACTCAACATAATGTAGAATCATTATGAGCTTATTTTCCTGCAACTAGATGGTCCCATCTGGGGGTGACAGGAGACAGTGACATATCATCAGGCATTAGATTCTCATAAGGACAGTGCAACCTAGATTCCTTGCATGCACAGTTCACAATAGGGTTTGCACTCCTGTGAGAATCTAATGCCACCACTAATCTTACAGGAGGTGGAGCTCAGGCGATAATGCAAGCAATGAAGAGTGGCTGTAAATACAGATGAAGCCTCGCTTCCTCGCCTGCCGCTCACCTCCTGTGGTGTAGCCCAGTTCCTAATGGGCCACTGACCAGTACCAGTCTGTAGTGTGGGGATTGGGAACCCCTGCTCTAGAGGACCAGGTTCAGCACTGGCCTACAGCAACTTCCACACATTCTATTGGTAAAAGCAGGGTACAAGGCCACCCAGACTCAAGTAGCGAAGAAACAGACTCCATCTATTGATGGCAGGAGCTGCAAAGCGGGTAAATACAGGAAGGTAATCATTATAGCCACTTTGCAAAAAGTTTACCAATAATTACCCTTACATAAACCTGTCAAAATAACATAGTTCCATTATGCAGGCCTAAGTAAAGGGGGAAAAATAGTTTGTTGTATTAGTTAAGAGAGGACATCTGCCAAATGATTTTTGTGTAAGAAAAATTGAAATTTGCTCATTCATTCTAATAGTAGGTAGCAAAATAAAATAACTTTTGAGATAATGCTTTTTAAAAATCATCTATATATAGGAGTGTACATATCTTCCTATGCAGTTGTCAATATTTGAGCAATATCAAAAAAGAAATGGAGAAACTGTAGAGGTAGGTGACTCATAAAACACAGTGAACACAATAGTGAAGACTTGGAACCAACCTAAATACCCATCAATGATAGACTGGATAAAGAAAATGTGGCACATATACACCGTGGAATACTATGCAGTCATAAAAAAGGATGAGTTCACATCCTTTGCAGGGACAAGGATGAAGCTGGAAACCATCATTCTCAGCAAACTAACACAAGAACAGAAAACCAAACATCCCATGTTCTCACTCATAAGTGGGAGTTGACCAATGTGAATACATGGACACAGGGAGGGGAACATCACACACTGGGGCCTGTTGGGGGGTCAGGGGGCTAAGGGAGGGATAGCATTAGGAGAAATATCTAATGTGGATGATGGTTGATGGGTGCAGCAAACCACCATGGCACATGTATAACTATGTAACAAACCTGCACATTTTCCACATGTACCCCGGAACTTAAAGTATAGTAATAAAAAAAGAAAAAGAAAACCACAGTGAACAGATCCAATTTGGATGTGCTTCACCCTCTGACTCCTACAAAAAAAGTATTTCATAGCCCTGCCATTAGTGTGTCCAGAAAAGATTATAGTAAAAACCAAAACAAAACAAGCAAAAAATGAACAAATTGAAGCTAGATATATGAATAGGCAGTATAAGACACAGCAGAGTGTCTATAAACGTTGAGGATATCATATCTTCTTGAAAAGACACTTAATCAGGCGAGAAAGGATCAAGATTTTGTTTGATAAGCCCAAACCCTCAGTGAGAGGCCTACTCTTTGCCATTTTACTTGTCACTATCCAGTTAATTCTACCTCAGGCAACTGCTTTCTCACCTCTATAACCACATCTTTCTACTGTACACAGGTTGTGCCCACTAGCCTTAAGGAATCTTTCTCTCTCTCTCTCTCGGATTCATTCCTATGTTATGAAAATGAAATTGTGGCAAATAAATGCAGTGTGACTCACATAAAAGAAAGTATGAAATAGGAAACCACTACCACCAATGCTGCAGACCTTGGAAGTGTCTGTGAGTCTTCTTCATCATTCTCACAGAAGCCACCATCTGCCTCCTCGTTCTCTTCTGGTCAAGTGTTCTTCTCCAACGTGAAATGAAAGATACTTTCAAAACTGTGTTCTTATCAAGTGGTGATCTGATAATCTTCCTATGAAAAATACATCCAGAATGCTTAACAACTAAATTAAAAATCTGGGATGAATTCATTTGATATAAAATAAGTAAATTAGATTAATTTTTTAAGTGAAAATTCTTAGTTTGACTTCATAATACCTAGAAATATTTAAACAGTATAGGGTATCCTAAACAAAATAACAAAGATGAAAAGGAAATTACAAAACACAAAGCAAATGGTTGCAAAATGTCCAATCTTCCAGATTAATCTATGGATTTAGGGCTAAATCAACAAAAATTGTTTAACTAGAGCGTGTGTGTATGTGTGTTTGCGTGTATGTGTGTTGCTTTTAAAACCAATGAAAACTTATTGAGGTGAATATTGTTATTTTTAGGTATTTTAAGTAACATCTCTTAGCATATAAAAATGGTTTGCTGTTTCAAATCGCCCCACCTGGTCATGTAACAGTGGTTTGTGGTTTAAGGAGTAGTGGCCTGTTTAATGCAATTAAACTGTTTAATTCTAGAGGGTTCAAGGAAGTTGAAATAATATGTTCATAAGCATTATATTTAAACCACCTATATTCACAAAACAGTATTTTGGGAAAATATGATTCTATCAAACTTCAATAACAGCAAATGTAGCATTAATTAAATAACTGAAATTAAACGAAAAAGAAATAAAGTTATTTTTGAGGGAGAAAACACAGTCAAATGTCTTGTAGATGTTCAGAGTCGGCAGCTGTGAAAGCTGTCAGCCTGTATGTGACACCAGATCCTTGAGTCCTCACAATGCAATCCTCCTTCTCTGAGGACCTGAGAGTCTAGCGGATCTCCTGATCCTCTCTGGCCTCTGCCTGGGACTGTATGTGGAACTGCAATGACAAAAGGGGCCACCTGGAGAAAACTGAAACTTAAACTCTACTTCCACCAAATTTTGACTGTTGTGACCATTTTCTCTTCGTGGCTCTTTGAACATCTTGTTAGTTCACAAAGCTCCAACGATCTTTCTAGAGTTTTTTTCCTCATGGCAGAGAATACTCCTTTGATAGAAGGAGTTTATTATTACCCCAGGCTTTCAGCCATCTCCCTGTAGGAGCTGTCTGCAGATGTATGTGGCCATGTTTTTATATATTTTGGGAAATTTTTTGGTTTCTCTCTTGTAAGTGGTAAATTCCCTCCTCCATTAATTTTCTGCAAAGTTGCATTACGTGTTCTTGATGCAATTCAAGCACTATCTGAAGTTTGAGCTGAGGCTTTTGAATTTCATTTTCAAGCTGTGTATTTCAGACTATAAATGTTTGCCCAGTTGGGAAACTTTTCATTTGAACTCTAAGTGCTTCTTTTATTTTCTTCACAGAAACTTTAAAAATATCTTTTGTTTTTCTTCTTCAAGCCTTATTAAAGGAAACATTTCAGTTAACACCATCAATGAGGTTTTTTTTCAAGTCGACTTTTGATTGATAAAGATTATCAATAGTGGCTTCCATATTCTGATTCTAAAGAAAGCTAGTAATCTAATCTAATTAGGGACCATAAGTGGTTTTCAGTCACTTACAACTTGTACCATTTGCATGTTAGAGTTGTTAAACATTTTTATTTGTTCCTTTGGTTCCTGCACTACTATTTTCACCTTCTGGCTTCTTGGGAAAGCAGTTTTAGGTTTTCTTAAAGATGAGCTTTTCATCCACACAACTCATTATTTTCCTCTAAAATGGACTCCATCCTTCCGAGATTCTTTCAAGAGGGGTTTTTTTTTTTTTTTTGACAGTCACTTAGGATTTGAGATATTTTAATGCATCATTGAATGACAATGTCTGTTTTTGAAGGAGAGCCATCATCACCGAATGAAACGAAACTTCAGAGAGCTCTATTTTATGTTATTTGTTGAGAAGGTCTAGTGTATTCTTGATCAAAGATGTTCATATTTTTACTAACATAAGTGCTGCCAAATTCAGCGTTGTAACCTCAGAAGACATGCCTCCACTGGAAATAACTTCAGGGCTTCTTGGGCTTGAATAATCAATCTAATCTCACTGGGTTTACAATATTCTTCAACTAGGGCAGAAAATCCTTCAGTTATTTCTTTTTCCCTTTTTAAAGTATGTTGACTTTTTACTATTAGAAAGGATCATAGTAGCAGAGACCAGAATCTCCCAGGCAATTGTGTATATAGTTTAAAGAGAATTAAAGATATAAATAGTAATTTATTAATTTATATCATTTATAACTTTTACCAAACAATTCATCCACTGACTTCATATGGCATTGAATGGTTCTCAATTTGTTTAGTGTCACTGTCTCCTCAGCTACATAATGTGCTTTATAAAAACCTTATTCCCATGTCTCGAGTGATATTGCTGCAGAAAAGTGATTTCCAGTTCCATTTAAGTCATTATAGTCATCCCGACAGAGTTTATGTTAGGATTTTTAAAGAAAGAATCTAGGTCAAACAGAAAGAAATGACAGCCTGTTCCCTTGACTGAAGGCTCTGGGCAGAAAATCAGCTGCTGAGCTAGGAAGTGGTAATATAAAATGAGCACTGACAAAATACCTTATAACCAATTTTAGGGGTAGATGAGATTAAAATGTTTTATATCTGAGCCTGGATGGTAAAAAGAAGCTGACAAAGAAAATCCAATATCAAACCTTTTGCTATTGGAGGCTAACTGTGGGTAGAAGTGCTAGGCCCCAAACCCTGTGGCCAGAACTAGCCACATAATTTGTGGAGTCCTGTGCAAAATAAAAATGTGAGACCCCTATTCAATTATTAAGAATTTCAAGATGGAACAGCAGAACATAAAATCAACCGTGGGCCCTTGCAGATGGCCTGAATATTTGTGTTCTCCTCCAAATTCATATGATGAAACCTAATCCTCAATGTAATGGGATTAGGAGGCGGAGCATTTAGGAGGCGATTAGGTTATGAGGGTTCTTCTTCATGAATGGGATTAGTGCTCTTATAAGGGGCTGAAAAGACCAAAGTTCTCCCCTTTGACTATGTGAGGACACAACTTAAAGGCACCATCTGAATAAGAAAGCAGACCCTCACCAGATACAGAGATACAGAATCTGCTGGCACCTTGATTTTGAACTTCCAGACTCCAGTACTGTGAGAAATAAATTTCTGTTATTTAAAAGCTACACCGTTTACAGTATTTTGTTATAGCAGCCAGAATGGACTTAGATACCCTTTCTATGTAGGGGTTCTGTGCTATCACACACCCATGAAGCTGGCCCTGCTTCTGACTCCTGCCTTCTCACCCTGACAATTTTTTACCTTTTTCTAGCTTCCCTGTTATTGGTGTGGCTTGGAAGTTTAGGGACAGGAGTTTGTATGCTGGGAATGCTTGAGATGCAGAGGAGGAAAGAGGAGCAGCGCCCCCTATTGACTGCATCAAAATTTTGTACAAACTCCTGAGAAGGCAGGCATCTCTCAGGATGTCTCTTGTGCTTTCTCACTGACATCCCCTGTTTTTATACCCATGGACCAGTGTAAACATTTCTTTAAAATGAGCTCAGAAAAATGCTGTGTGAATGGTTATTCAAAAGAATACAGATGAATTTGGTTATTTCAGAAATGTCTTTGCTGTGGTCAAGGGAGGAGGCATGGTTCTTTCTATTGGTCAGATTTGATGGGGCCAGGAAAAGTCAGGATACAAAACAGGGTTAAGTCCACTAAGTCATTCCTTAAAAATAAAATCCACAAAGTCCATCAAAATCATCGTGCCAAAGTTAAAGCTCAGAGTTTTGATTAAGGGTTGGTTGTAGGTGGTGATAAGGTTAGAAGTGCCCAAAAGTAAACTTTACAACAGGCTAGGACTAGAAGACAGGTTTGTGATGAGCCTTGAATATCAGGCTAAGGGATATAGACTTTACTTTTATGGCAATAGGATGGCATCAACATGTTTTAACCAAAGGTTTGGCATGAGTAGGTATGTATTTTAGAAAGAAAATTTTGGTGGGACCAGACCTTATAGAAGGGGTAGTTGTGAAAAGTCTGAACTTTTAAAAAAGGAAGAGAAAGTTTTAGGGATAGGCAGAAGCTGAATCTTGGTGACAGAATGAATATTTGGAGGCCAGGGAGATTTCATATTTTGTAACTTGGACCATCTCTAATGCTGATGTTATTATTTGATATAAGGAGTACTACAGAAAGAACAAATCATCCAATAAAATTTCTGTCTGAAGATATGAGTTTGGGGGAGGTGGGATGGTTTCCCTAATACACAGCAAGACAGTAACAAAGATGTTTATCCTTTTGACTTCCACAATTTGCAGCCACATCATTAGAGATCTAGCCTATCATAATTCTTGAAGTTTTCAAGAAAAAGTAAACAGATATTGTCCAATAAGGACATTTTGTTCTTTAAATAAGGCCAAAGGGACTAGAATATAGCTGAGATATATGATGACCAAAATGTCCTGATAAAAGTTGCAATAATGTCCGGGAGGAGCCAAGATGGCCGAATAGGAACAGCTCAGGTCTACAGCTCCCAGTGTGAGCGACGCAGAAGATGGGTGATTTCTGCATTTCCATCTGAGGTACCGGGTTCATCTCACTAGGGAGTGCCAGACAGTGGGCACAGGACAGTGGGTGCAGCGCGCCGTGCGCGAGCTGAAGCAGGGCTAGGCATTGCCTCACTTGGGAAGTGCAAGGGGTCAGGGAGTTCCCTTTCCTGGTCAAGGAAAGGGGTGACAGACGGCACCTGGAAAATCGGGTCACTCCCACCCGAATACTGCGCTTTTCCGATGGGCTTAGGAAACCACCCACCAGGAGATTATATCCCGCACCTGGCTCGGAGGTCCTACGCCCACGCCCACGGAGTCTCGCTGGTTGCCAGCACAGCAGTCTGAGATCAAACTGCAAGGCAGTAGCGAGGCTTGGGGAGGGGCGCCTGCCATAGCCCAGGCTCGCTTAGGTAAACAAAGCAGCCTGGAAGCTCGAACTGGGTGGAGCCCACCACAGCTCAAGGAGGCCTGCCTGCCTCTGTAGGCTCCACCTCTGGGGGCAGGGCACAGACAAACAAAAAGACAGCAGTAACCTCTGCAGACTTAAATGTCCCTGTCTGACAGCTTTGAAGAGAGCAGTGGTTCTCCCAGCACGCAGCTGGAGATCTGAGAACGGGCAGACTGCCTCCTCAAGTGGGTCCCTGACCCCTGATCGCCGAACAGCCTAACTGGGAGGCACCCCCCAGTAGGGACAGACTGACACCTCACATGGCCGGGTACTCCTCTGAGACAAAACTTCCAGAGGAACGATCAGACAGCAGCATTCGTGGTTCACGAAAATCCACTGTTCTGCAGACATCGCTGCTGATACGCAGGCAAACAGGGTCTGGAGTGGACCTCTAGCAAACTCCAACAGACCTGTAGCTGAGGGTCGTGTCTGTTAGAAGGAAAACTAACAAACAGAAAGTACATCCACACCAAAAACCCATCTGTACATCACCATCATCAAAGAGCAAAAGTAGATAAAACCACAAAGATGGGGAAAAAACAGAGCAGAAAAACTGGAAACTCTAAAAATCAGAGCGCCTCTCCTCCTCCAGAGGAACACAGTTCCTCACGAGCAATGGAACAAAGCTGGACGGAGAATGACTTTGACGAGCTGAGAGAAGAAGGCTTCAGACAATCAAACTACTTTGAGCTACAGGAGGAAATTCAAACCAAAGGCAAAGAAGTTGAAAACTTTGAAAAAAATTTAGATGAATGTATAACTAGAATAACCAATACAGAGAAGTGCTAAAAGGAGCTGATGGAGCTGAAAACCAAGGCTCGAGAACTACGTGAATAATGCAGAAGCCTCAGGAGCTGATGCGATCAACTGGAAGAAAGGGTATCAGTGATGGAAGATGAAATGAATGAAATGAAGCGAGAAGGGAAGTTTAGAGAAAAAAGAATAAAAAGAAATGAGCAAAGCCTCCAAGAAATATGGGACTATGTGAAAAGACCAAATCTACGTCTGATTGGTGTACCTGAAAATGACAGGGAGAATAGAACGAAGTAGGAAAACACTCTGCAGGATATTATCCAGGAGAACTTCCCCAAGCTAGCAAGGCAGGCCAACATTCAGATTCAGGAAATACAGAGAACGCCACGAAGATACTACTCAAGAAGAGCAACTCCAAGACACATAATTGTCAGATTCACCAAATTTGAAATGAAGGAAAAAATGTTCAGGGCAGCCAGAGAGAAAGGTCGAGTTACCCACAAAGGGAAGCCCATCAGACTAATGGTGGATCTCTCGGCAGAAACTCTACAAGCCAGAAGAGAGTGGGGGCCAATATTCAACATTCTTAAAGAAAAGAATTTTCAACCCAGAATTTCATATCCAGCCAAACTAAGCTTCATAAGTGAAGGAGAAATAAAATACTTTACAGACAAGCAAATGCTGAGAGATTTTGTCACCACCAGGCCTGCCCTAAAAGAGCTCCTGAAGGAAGCACTAAACATGGAAAGGAACAACCGGTACCAGCCGCTGCAAAATCATGCCAAAATGTAAAGACCATCGAGACTAGGAAGAGACTGCATCAACTAACGAGCAAAATAACCAGCTAACATCATAATGACAGGATCAAATTCACACATAACAATATTAACTTTAAATGTAAATGGACTAAATGCTCCAATTAAAAGACACAGACTGGCAAAGTGGATAAAGAGTCAAGACCCATCAGTGTGCTGTATTCAGGAAACCCATCTCACATGCAGAGACACACATAGGCTCAAAATAAAAGGATGGAAAAAGATCTACCAAGCAAATGGAAAACCAAAAAAGGCAGTTGTTGCTATCCTAGTCTCTGATAAAACAGACTTTAAACCAACAAAGATCAGAAGAGACAAAGAAGGCCATTACATAATGGTAAAGGGATCAATTCAACAAGAAGAACTAACTATCCTAAATTTATATGCACCCAATACAGGAGCACCCAGATTCATAAAGCACATCCTTAGAGACTTAGAAAGAGACTTAGACTCCCACACAATAATAATGGGAGACTTTAACACCCCACTGTCAACATTAGACAGATCAACGAGACAGAAAGTTAACAAGAATATCCAGGAATTTAACTCAGCTCTGCACCAAGTGGACCTAATAGACATCTACAGAACTCTCCACCCCAAATCAACAGAATATACATTTTTTTCAGCACCACACCACACCTATTCCAAAATTGACCACATAGTTGGAAGTAAAGATCTCCTCAGCAAATGTAAAAGAGCAGAATTTATAACAAACTGTCTCTCAGACCACAGTGCAATCAAACTAGAACTCAGGATTAAGAAACTCGCTCAAAAGCACTCAACTACATAGAAGCTGAACAACCTGCTCCTGAATGACTACTGGGTACATAACAAAATGAAAGCAGAAATAAAGATGTTCTTTTAAACCAATGAGAACAAAGACACAACATACCAGAATCTCTGGGACACATTCAAAGCAGTGTGTAGAGGGAAATTTATAGCACTAAATGCCCACAAGAGAAAGCAGGAAAGATCCAAGATTGACACCCTAACATCACAATTAAAAGAACTAGAAAAGCAAGAGCAAACACATTCAAAAGCTAGCAGAAGGCAAGAAATAACTAAAATCAGAGCAGAACTGAAGGAAATAGAGACAAAAAAAAAAAAACCCTTCAAAAAATAAATGAATCCAGGAGCTGGTTTTTTGAAAGGATCAACAAAATTGATAGACCACTAGCAAGACTAATAAAGAAGAAAAGAGAGAAGAATCAAATAGATGCAATAAAAAATGATAAAGGGGATATCACCACTGATCCCACAGAAATACAAGCTACTATCAGAGAATACTACAAACACCTCTACACAAATAAACTAGAAAATCTAGAAGAAATGGATAAATTCCTTGACACATACACTCTTCCAAGACTAAACCAGGAAGAAGTTGAATCTCTGAATAGACCAATAACAGGAGCTGAAATTGTGGCAATAATCAATAGCTTACCAACCAAAAAGAGTCCAGGACCAGAAGGATTCACAGCCGAATTCTACCAGAGGTACAAGGAGGAGCTGGTACCATTCCTTCTGAAAGTATTACAATCAATAGAAAAAGAGGGAATCCTCCCTAACTCATTTTATGAGGCCAGCATCATCCTGATACCAAAGCCTGGCAGAGATATAACCAAGAAAGAGAATTTTAGACCAATATCCCTGATGAACATTGATGCAAAAATCCTCAGTAAAATACTGGCAAACAGAATCCAGCAGCACATCAAAAAGCTTATCCACCATGATCAAGTGGGCTTCATCCCTGGGATGCAAGGCTGGTTCAATATATGCATATCAATAAATGTAATCCAGCATACAAACAGAACCAAAGACAAAAACCACCTGATTATCTCAATAGATGCAGAAAAGGCCTTTGACAAAATTCAACAACACTTCATGCTAAAAACTCTCAATAAATTAGGTATTGATGGGACGTATCTCAAAATAATAAGAGCTATCTATGACAAACCCACAGCCAATATCATACTGAATGGGCAAAAACTGGAAGCATTCCCTTTGAAAACTGGCAAAAGACAGGGATGCCCTCTCTCACCACTCCTATTCAACATAGTGTTGGAAGTTCTGGCCAGGGCAATTAGGCAGGAGAAGGAAATAAAGGGTATTCAATTAGGAAAAGAGGAAGTCAAATTGTCCCTGTTATGCAGATGACATGATTGTATATCTAGAAAACCCCATTGTCTCAGCCCAAAATCTCCTTAAGCTGAAAAGCAACTTCAGCAAAGTCTCAGGATACAAAATCAATGTACAAAAATCACAAGCATTCTTATACACCAATAACAGACAAACAGAGAGCCAAATCATGAGTGAACTCCCATTCACAACTGCTTCAAAGAGAATAGAATACTTAGGAATCCAACTTACAAGGGACGTGAAGGACCTCTTCAAGGAGATCTACAAACCACTGCTCAATGAAATAAAAGAGGATACAAACAAATGGAAGAACATTCCATGCTCATGGATAGGAAGAATCAATATCGTGAAAATGGCCATACTGCCCAAGGTAATTTATAGATTCAATGCCATCCCCATCAAGCTACCAATGACTTTCTTCACAGAATTGGAAAAAAACTACTTTAAATTTCATATGGAACCAAAAAAGAGCCCTCATCACCAAGTCAATCCTAAGCCAAAAGAACAAAGCTGAAGGCATCACACTACCTGACTTCAAACTATACTACAAGGGTACAGTAACCAAAACAGCATGGTACTGGTACCAAAACAGAGATATAGATCAATGGAACAGAACAGAGCCCTCAGAAATAACGCCAGATATCTACAACTATCTGATCTTTGACAAACCTGAGAAAAACAAGCAATGGGGAAAAGATTCCCTATTTAATAAATGGTGCTGGGAAAACTGGCTAGCCATATGGAGAAAGCTGAAACTGGATCCCTTCCTTACACCTTATACAAAAATTAATTCAAGATGGATTAAAGACTTAAATGTTAGACCTAAAACCATAAAAACCCTAGAAGAAAACCTAGGCAATACCATTCACGACATAGGCATGGGCAAGGACTTCATGTCTAAAACACAAAAAGCAATGGCAACAAAAGCCAAAATTGACAAATGGGATCTAATTAAACTAAAGAGCTTCTGCACAGCAAAAGAAACTACCCTCAGAGTGAACAGGCAACCTACAGAATGGGAGAAAATTTTTGCAATCTACTCATCTGACAAAGGGCTAATATCCAGAATCTACAATGAACTCCAACAAATTTACAAGAAAAAATCAAACAACCCCATCAAAAGTGGGCAAAGGATATGAACAGACACTTCTCAAAAGAAGACATTTATGCAGCCAAAAGACACATGAAAAAATGCTCATCATCGCTGGCCATCAATGAGATACCATCTCACACCAGTTAGAATGGCAATCATTAAAAAGTCAGGAAACAACAGGTGCTGGAGAGGATGTGGACAAATAGGAACACTTTTACACTGTTGGTGGGACTGTAAACTAGTTCAACCATTGTTGAAGTCAGTGTGGCGATTCCTCAGGGATCTAGAACTAGAAATACCATTTGACCCAAACATCGCATTACTGGGTATATACCCAAAGGACTATAAATCATGCTGCTATAAAGACACATGCACACGTATGTTTATTGCAGCACTATTCACAATAGCAAAGACTTGGAACCAACCCAAATGTCCAACAATGATAGACTGGATTAAGAAAATGTGGCACATATATACCATGGAATACTATGCAGCCATAAAAAAGGATGAGTTCATGGCCTTTGTAGGGACACGGATGAAGCTGGAAACCATCATTCTGAGCAAACTATCGCAAAGACAAAAAACCAAACACCGCATGTTCTCACTCATAGGTGGGAATTGAACACTGAGAACACTTGGACACAGGGTGGGGAACATCACACACCAGGGCCTGTCGTGGGGTTAGGGGAGAGGGGAGGGATAGCATTATGAGATATACCTAATGTAAATGACGAGTTAATGGGTGCAGCACACCAACATGGCACATGTATACATATGTAACAAACCTGCATGTTGTGCACATGCACCCTAGAACTTAAAGTATAACAAAATAAAAATAAAAAATGAAAAAATAAAAACTAAAACTTGTTTTTACCAAAATTGAGGAAATGGGCAATTCTAGGTACAGTTCTTCCCCACCCTGTGTCCAAGTGTTCTCAGTGTTCAATTCCCACCTATGAGTGAGAACATGCGGTGTTTGGTTTTTTGTCTTTGCAATAGTTTGCTCAGAATGATGGTTTCCAGCTTCATCCATGTCCCTACAAAGGACATGAACTCATCCTTTTTTATGGCTGCATAGTATTCCATGGTATATATGTGCCACATTTTCTTAATCCAGTCTATCATTGATGGGTTGGCTCCAAGTCTTTGCTATTGTGAATAGTGCTGCAATAAACATATGTGTGCATGTGTCTTTATAGCAGCATGATTTATAGTCCTTTGGGTATATACCCAGTAATGGGATGTTTGGGTCAAATGGTATTTCTAGTTCTAGATCCCTGAGTAATCACGACACTGACTTCCACAAGGGTTGAACTAGTTTACAGTCCCACCAACAGTGTAAAAGTGTTCCTATTTGTCCACATCCTTTCCAGGACTTGTTGTTTCCTGACTTTTTAATGATCGCTATTCTAACTGGTGTGAGATGGTATCTCATTGTGGTTTTGATTTGCATTTCTCTGATGGCCAGTGATGATGAGCCTTTTTTCATGTGTCTGTTGGCTGCATAAATGTCTTCTTTTGAGAAGTGTCTGTTCATATCCTTCGCCCAGTTTTTGATGGGGTTGTTTGATTTTTTCTTGTAAATTTGTTTAAGTTCTTTGTAGATTCTGGATATTAGCCCTTTGTCAGATGGGTAGATTGCAAAAATTTTCTTCCATTCTGTAGGTTGCCTGTTCACTCTGAGGGTAGTTTCTTTTGCTGTGCAGAAGCTCTTTAGTTTAATTAGATCCCATTTGTCAATTTTGGCTTTTGTTGCCATTGCTTTTTGTGTTTTAGACATGAAGTCCTTGCCCATGCGTATGTCGTGAATGGTATTGCCTAGGTTTTCTTCTAGGGTTTTTATGGTTTTAGGTCTAACATTTAAGTCTTTAATCCATCTTGAATTAATTTTTGTATAAGGTGTAAGGAAGGGATCCAGTTTTAGCTTTCTACATATGGCTAGCCAGTTTTCCTAGCACCATTTATTAAATAGGGAATCCTTTCCCCGTTGCTTGTTTTTCTCAGGTTTGTCAAAGATCAGATGGTTGTAGATGTGTGATATTATTTCTGAGGCGTCTCTTCTGTTCCATTGGTCTGTATCTCTGTTTTGGTATCAGTACCATGCTGTTTTGGTTACTGTACCCTTGTAGTATAGTTTGAAGTCAGGTAGCATGATGCCTCCAGCTTAAAACAAGTTTTATTGAATTCTAGTGTAATTGCATATTGCTTAGAGTGGCAATGAGATTTGCTTTACAGAGCATTTGTGATAGCTTTGATACCTTGCAAGTTTGTAATATAAAATTAAGTAGTAATGAGAATGTATTCTTTTTTCAAGATGAAACTGGGAAGAAAATTACCAGGATTTGGCACCTCAAAAAATCCTTCCTAATGGTAGAGATTTTTCTTTTCCCTCTTCATCTCCCAAAGGGAGTTGCCTGGGCTTGCAATTCTGAACCTGTACACTGATACCACACTCAAATTCTTGATATAAGTTTAAAATTATTCTAAGAAGTTTTTAAAACAAAGTGTTAAAAATTTCAAAGCTGTAAAAAGCTTTTGGTTAAGATAGCTGAAAAATTTTATGATGTGATATTCTTGTAATATCTTTTTCAAATGTTTGTGGTTGTAGAAAGAATGCAATTTAATTTGTAAGATTAGTGAAAAATGAGTTTTATTATTTGTACAGTTTCAAATGTGTAAGGATGTCTATGGATTGTCACAATGCCTGCTGGCTTTACTAGAATTAGTATCTGGAAACCAGAGGTGCTAAACATTCTATAATGCAGGAGACAGACTTATATCTGAAATCCTGGCAATTTTAGGTTTCTTTGAAATGTGAAAATTTTACCAGAGTATGTGTAGCTGTATTGTATATGTGTAACTCTCTTTTATTTTTCAGATGGTGGTACACACAGGTGCTCTCAGTTTTCAGGATTTCTTTATATCACTCTTCTGTAGTCTCCAGGTGTTCTAGTTGCTATTGCTGCAAATCAAACTACCCCAAACTTAGTGATGTTTACAATAACCTTTTTAATATAGCACACATATTCAGATCAGAAATTTGGATAGGGCTAGTTAAGCAATTATTCTGCTCTTTGTAGCATCAACTGGAGTCATTTAGTGGCACTCAGCCAGTGGATGGCCTGGTGTGAAGGGCCAACTATGGTGTTACTGATCCTCTGGTTTCTTGGCAGAGATGTGTGGAAGGCTGGAGTTAGCCAGGTCTGTTTTTCAGGTGCCTACACAAGGCCTCTTAGGCATGGTGTTTACAGTGTTTTCAGCATTCTTACATAGTGAATGAATTCCTCCAAAGAGAGTACACCATGAGAGCCAGAAGGAAGGTGCATTACTATTTATGATTTAGCTTTCAAAATCATATGTGTGACTTCTACTCTTTGTCACAGCAGTCACAAGCTCACCAGACTCAAAGGGAGAAAGCGTAGATTCTGCCTCTTAAAGGGAAAAGTGCCTAAATATTTCTATCTATTTTTTAAAAACTACAAATGTGGAATTCATTCATTTAATATTAACTGAACACCTAATATGTTAAACACTCTGCTAGGCTTTGAGATGGTGAACATGGTAGATAAAATGTATGCCCTCAGATTAGGTGGAAGAAAGACAGGAAAACACATAATGGCACAAAAAAGACATAATAAAATTGTGATAAATGCTATGAAGAGCCAATCTGGTTTGGGAGCCAAGATAATCTCCCTGAAAAAAAGGATGTTTCAGCACAGACTGAAGAATGGGCAGGACATAGCCAAGCTGAGGAAAGAAGAAGCAGACATTCAGAATGAGGAAAGATGATCTGGGAAGGTACTGTTGGGAAAATGTTACAAAATGTTTACGGGAGAGAGAAAGGGTTTTAAGAGTGAGACAGAAGAGGGGGCCCAGGTCAGGAGCTCATGGTATTTGACAGTAGGAGAAGATGGATGTTCCAGCTCCAGAAGAGAGAGAGAGAGAAAAAAAGTTGCTCTTCCTCACTCTTTTTTTCTTTTTTTTTTTTTGTTCTATTTGGGTGGGCTTTCAAGTGATTGGATGATGTCACCATATTGGTGAGGACATATTTTCTTTACTCAGTCTACTGATTTAAATGCTAATCTCTTCTGGAGATAGTTTCACAGACACACTCAGAAATAATGTTTTACCAGCTATCTGGGTATCCCTTAGCTCAGTTAAGTTGACATATACAATTAACCAACACAGCCAGTATCATTCAAATATATATGATATTAATTTATATACTACTGTGCTTTACATTTACATAAAGAGTATTATGATAGATCTTGTTTTCTTTCATTCTTCTTTTTTTTTTTTTTTTTTTCTTTTTTTTAACCATTAAAGGATCTATGCCTGAGGTAGTTGTAAAAAGCATGATCTCTCAAGACTGGAATTCTTGCATTCAAAACCTGGCTCTGTGACTTTTTAGCCATGTTATTATGAACAAATTATTACACTTCTCAATATCTGTTTCTTCATTTAGATACACTATAATGGAGATAACATAGGACTGAATGAAAATAATGCAGGTTAAAAAAAAGCTTGACAAATAATAAGTGTTCAGTAAATATTAGTTTTATTATTGTCATTTCCTAGAAGTGCATTCAATGTTTGCTGCTATTGCTATCATCATCACCTAGTTCATCATTTCTGACCACTGAATTGGACTGTCATATGCATCCACCCCATTCTGTTCATCCAGTTCCCTAATGTTGGACAACACATAGACGCTGTATTAGTCAGTTCGAGCTGCCTTAACAGGATACTACACACTGAGTGGCTTAAACAACATGAATTTATTTTCTCACACTTCTGGAGGCTAGATGTTTAAGATCAAGGTTCCAGTAGGGGTGGTTTCCACTGAGGCCTCTCTGGCTTATAGAGGTCTCATTGGAAACCTGAGACCTCTACAAGCCAGAGAGGGGAGAGAGACAGACACAGAGAGAGAGAGACAGAGCGAGCGAGAGAGAGAGATCTTTGGTGTCTCTTCCTCTTCTTATAAGGACACTTGTCCTATTGGATGAGACTCCACTCGTATGACCTAATTTAGCCTTATCCTCCTTAAGGCACTATCTCCAAATATAGTCATATTGGAGGTTGAAGCTTCAACATATTAATTTTGAGGGGAAAGCAATTCAGTCCATAATAAACTCCAATTCCCTTCAATTTTCCTGGAGCACACGCAAACAAGAAGTATGGCAAGTCACAGAGTATCTGCTTACTCAGTTCTATTAAATACTGCTAAGTTGCTCTCCAGAATGGCTGTTGCAAATATATTGCCCCCTAATTGAGGTAGGTGTATGAAGGCCTGGACATCTTAAGACAATTCAGGACAATTCAGGGTAATTCTGAAGGCCAGTCCAGATCCAAAACCACCTTGTGGGGTCAGTCAAGGCTTTCTTGAGTCTTCTCCTGACTTCTCCTTCTGCCCAATCCTGCTTCCGTCCCTTCCTGCCACAGATGTTGATCCTAAGGACATTCCCCAATAAATATTCTACGTGATAAACTCTGCTCAGAGTGTGCTCTATGTTATTTTTAGACTTTAAAATGCAACCAATTTCATGTAATTAAATTATATTAACTTATTTGAATATTCAATCTTAATAAATGGACACAATACACTCATGGGGAGGCTACCTTATTCCACTGAGCTATTGAAATGCTTGTTTTTAGGAAAATATATTCTGTTTTTAATTTTCTTCTGCTTTTTATATTTTTGAAAAATTAGTTACATCTTCCCTGTAGATTTATAAAAAGAAATAAAATAGTAATAAGCTAAAAAGTTCATTTTCTGACTCTAGTACTATATTTATTACAATTGAAATTTATTATTTGTAATGAGTCATCTACAAGTCAATAAATTATATTTCTGATACTAATCTAAAAGGAAATAGTCCATTATTTTAAATTCAGTATGAATGCTAGTCAGAGACTAGTAGCATAATAAAACTCAGTACTATTAAATAAGTCACCTTTCATTTAAGCCCATCTGAGCACCATTCAGAAATATATCTATTGGGATATAAGTTTTTGCCCCTGTGTGTGTGAGATTTTAGACAATCAACTTCTGGGGTTTTATAGCTGTTATAAGACTATAACACCTGGGGTTATATAGGTGTTATAAGGTGTTATGTAGGTGTTATAAGACTTGTATTTTGCCAGCATTATGAGATCAATAAAATTGATATAAATTCCAAATTATAAAATTAGCTACAAGACGCAAACATTTACCATTCTTTTCTCCTTTTAACTGCTGATGTCATTTATTTTTACTATTTTGCCTGCGTGCCTGGTTTGAAATATTTACAAGATAGTGTTGTTCCTAACTTTTCTCTGGTTGTGTCTAGAATTCTCCTGTGATTATATCCCTTCTATTTTCTGTTTTATTCTTTCTCTTCTGCTGTCCACTGTGTTGAGAGGATATGAATCACTATAAATGTTCTCCATAGAAATATTTTGAGTTGCATTGTATGAAGTGTCAGTGACAGCTCTGGAATAATATTTATCTTCATTTTTCTAAATGTACTTAATTTATTACTCTCACTATGTGCCTTGAATATATCTTAGGCCTTCAAAGTGGTTTCCTATTCTAGGGCACACATAGCGGTTGTTTGTCCCACCCTTCTTCTCTGGCAACGGCTTCCTCTTTCCATGGACAAGGCTGGGTAACAGCAATTACTTTAAACAGTGTGATTTTGCCCAGTCTCACTGTCGCAGCTAATTGGACCAGAGTGCGTAATTAACCCAAGATGGGTCAGTCAGCATTCCTGTTCCGAGACTACAAAAAAGAAAAAGTGATTATGTTTCAGACAGCTTGACAGGTAACTTCAGAAGGGTTGGTGCTTGGGAGCTGTGGTGAGTGGAGCATCCTCCATGTGCTGTACACATGCCACATGTATCATCATGTAATGTCATATACATGCAGAAAGAAATGGAAGAGTGAAAAAGATTGATAGAAGCAAAAATAAATTCTGTGTAGCTATAAGTCTTTGATTCTATTACCTTCTTGAGGCCTAGCCATCTCTCTGACTTTGAATTGTGTATAGGGCACTGTACTATAGCATTTTCTGCTTCTGTTATTTGAAATTAAAAGTGACCTACTTAATGTATTAGTTCTTTTGCTTGTTACAGTAATGAAATATACGCCTTTAGGAAATCAACATCAGAATATATAAATGAATTGACCAGAAGAAATCATAAGCATGGTGAAGAATTTTAATTTACTTCTCTCAGGTTGTGAGAGATCAAGTGAGTAAATATCAAGCATTTAGATTTGAATGAGGCTGTTAGTAATCTTTAGTAGTTATATTTTTAACTTTGTACCTAAAAATAAATGATACCACCCACCTCCCCCCAACCCTTTTTTTGAGACAGGGTCTCACTCGTCACCTGGGCTGGAGTGCAGTGGTGCGATCTTAGCTCACTGCAACCTCCACCTCCCAGGCTCAAGTGATCCTTCCACCTCAGCCTCCTAGGTGCACCACTGTGAGTGGCTAATTTGTGTATTTTTAGTACAGACCAAGTCTCACAGTGTTGTGCAGGCTGGTCTCAAACTCCTGGCCTCAAGTGATCCACCCACCTTGGCCTCCCAAAGTGCTGGGATTACAGACATGAGCCACTTGCCTGGTCTGATTCACATTTTTTTAAACATCCAAATACCATTTATGTAATTTGATCATGTGTTAGTATGCAAAGTAAATTTCAGTAAGTTCTAAAAATTTGGTGCTCTTATCGATTTTCTTTGCTCATGATGTCATACATTTAGATGCCAATAATGAAAATTTAACTTAAAATATCTCCAGTTACTTGGAACTTTAAGAAAAACAGTATAAACAATTATTCAACCAAATAGGAATTCAAAAGTGAGATTATAGGTTATACATGCATTATTGAAAAGTAGAACACTATATATAAAAACACTGCATGTAGGACCACAGCCCATAGGCAAGCAAAGACTCTTGTTATTTTATTTTTAAACAAAAATGATTGAAAATAAGTCAACCAAGTATTCAGCTCAGGAAACATTTAAATCAAGAAGCTTGAAAAAGAGAAACAATATGAAGAGGAGGAGATAAATAGCAAAAACAAATAATTTGATTAGCCAACAACAACAAAATTAGAATTTTTATTAAAGCCTAAAATGGAATTTCAAAATGAGCAGTAAAATAAACAAATGTCTGACAAGTTCAACTAAGAAAAAAGAGAAAGAACAAAATGCCTGTAGAATAAGTGAGAAAATGTACATAACTGCAGCTACATTTGATAACACTTATGATGAATTTGGAAATTTAGAGGGAAGGAATGACTTTTAGAAAAGTATAAAAAGTAACATTGACTCAAGAGGCAGTTGTAAATTTTACAAATTCAACAAAGTACAAGAAATCGAAAACTTTGTTAGCTATCTGTTCCCATAAATGTATTAGGTCAAGGTCTATCACAACTTTAAAGAAGTCCTTTGTTACTTAAATTATTCCAGAGAATAAAGTCAAATTTCTCTATTTTTATTTAAAAGCATTATTTTAGTGGCAGACTAATTAAGATATAGCCCGTTCTGCTTAGAAAGGAACATGATGAAGATATATATTTTCTTTAGTTTGTTCTTCCATTTTTAATCAGAAGAAAGATTTAACATCTCATACAATGTTATAATGCCTATATGCAGACTTATACTTTTAAATGATACAAATTAAAAAAATTCAATTAACATAGGTTGGTAGTTCTTTTTGAAATTAATAATTCACTTAGAGATTACATATTTTTCTGTGCACATTCACATTTGATTATTGTTGTTGATGGGACATTCACAACTTTTTCAGTTTCAGTCTGAATAAGTTGAATAGTTTAATGTAGAAAATGTAGAGTTTAAATGAAGAAAGAATACAGAGCTTGTAGTAAGGAGACATGAAGTCTAGTATCAGATATTCTAATTAGTGGAATGGCTCTAGGAAGTTAAGTTCTTTGCCTCAACCCTGAAATGGGTATAATAACTCTTTCTTTTTTTTTTTTTTTTTTTTTTTTGAGACGGAGTCTCACTCGGTTGCCCAGGCTGGAGTGCAGTGGCGCAATCTTGGCTCACTGCAACCTCTGCCTCCCAGGTTCAAGCGATTCTCCTGCCTCAGCCTCCCGAGTAGCTGGGACTACAGGTGCATGCCACCACGCCTGGCTAATTTTTTGTATTTTTAGTAGAGAAGGAGTTTCACCACGTTAGCCAGGATGGTCTCGATCTCCTGAACTCATGATCTGCCCGCCTCAGCCTCCCAAAGTGCTGGCATTACAGGCATGAGCCACTGTGCCTGGCCAGTATAGTAACCCTTTTACCTAATTTATGTGTAAGTAGAAAATAAGCTTTATATGAACACACTTGGATAAAGTTAGTAAACAAATACAAGTTAATAGTCATGTGTAAGGTATTATATTCATTTTGCCTTAATATTTGTTTATCATTTTAATAGTTTAATCAAAATAAAGACCACATATTTTTAGGATTATAAAACTCAGTAGTCACATAAGATGAATTAAAATATTAAAGCTAGTAACTGAAAAAAATTCTTATTCTATGTTGCCTTTTAATTACAATAAGAAATTAGAGTTGTAAAAACACAGGTAAAATATCATGAAAATATTCCTATTTACTGTACTTTGGAAGTTTGTGCCCAGAGCAATGAATTCTCTGGCATCGATTACTGCTTCAGGTACTCAGAGATTCAAATTGTTCACACACTCTGTCAAACAGATCTGTCTGAGATGTGTCCATCATTCCATAGGCCAGATTAATTTTGTTATTCTTCTTGTCAGTGATTGCATCTAACTTCTCAAATATGTGTTCTTCAAAGATGAGATGACAAGTAGAGCACTCAAATCCTGTCATGTCCACCCAAACCATAAAAATTTAGATTATTTTTCATACCACATTTAGCTGAAAGTCACCAACTTTTCCTTTGATTTTGTCACTATGTTGATTTTGTAAGAGTTATAATTTCTTCTGAAATGCTCCTTGCCAGACTAAATAGTGATGCAGAATATTTGGTAGGTGAATAACTTACTGTGTAAATTAAACTATACAAATTAACGTTATTTTTAACTAAAGAATTTAACTTTTGAAAGTTAATCAGGAAAGAAATACATTTCATTATGTACTCCAATCAGCTAAAATTGAGCAGACATATCTTGATCAATACCTTTTGGCTGCACCACCAAACAACAACAACAACAACAACAACTGGCTGGATTCCATTTTCTAAACTGGTGGTCCAGTATCAGTAGCTCAACCTTGGTGAGTGGGCACTCCTTTCCACATGTTGACCCTAGTAATCATTTGCTCTTCCAACATAAATCCCATCTGTAAATATCCAAACGGTCAATTCAGAATGTAATAAACTTAAAAGAAGCTGGGCATAGATGTCTGCTTAGTATCCAAAGGAAATAAGAAAAATGAAGGAAAAAAAAGAAAGTCTAGAATAAAAAAGAAACTTCTTCACTGAGGAAAAAGATTCTCATAGGTAATTTGGTTTGATGTCAACCCAAACTACTTTCTCTGAAAATGTTCTTTCTTATCACAGGGGCTGGTCTCAGCATTCTTCTTTGTGATATGTGACTCTCCCCTCTCTACATCAACACAGTTGATTGGATGAACATGGAAATTTCATCCAAACTGAGCTAAATCAATTCTCCTCCCTGAATATTTGAAAGAGGTATTTATTTGGGCATCATCAATTATTCTTTTAGAGCAACTGAAAATGAAAGCTGATATCAACTGGGAGGCAGTATAGAGGCTGCTTTCTTTCTTCCAATTGCACTGAAAAGAAAAATTCAAGTTCTCAGTGGAGAGGGACTGGGGATAGGGAAGTGGGTGTATGGGGGAGAGAGAGGGAGAGAGAGAGAGAGAGAGAGAGAGAGAGAGAGTCTAAAATCAATAAAGCCAAACAATAGAGTGAAATTTCTTCCAGCATTTTGGCAACTTTCTAATCTCTCATTTCAATTCATCATGAGGTTCCTGATTCCTCTTTTTGAATTTTTGTGAGACACTACCATAACTTTATAGATATATTCTCCTTTTTTCTTAAGCCAATTTTTGGTTTCTATTACTTTAAACCAAGAGTTTTATCTACGACAAAGGACCAATGAGGTTAACCAAGAGAGAAGGAAGTAAAACACATATAGAGAGATCAAATAATAATTCATGTAGCCAAGAGTCCAAAAAACCAGTCCCAGGACAAATGTGTGTTAAGAGTCACATCTCCATGTTTTATATCACTTTGCATTATTCTTTAGCCTGGATGGGCTGAATGAGAACATAAGAGATGCAGATTTTGGAGGTCCAGAGATCTGGAATATGTCAAACTATCCCTTCCAAAGTGTAATACTTGCACATTAAACTGTGAGCACTAAAATACTTGATGGTATTTGGATTTTAGAGACAATATACATTACATTTGAATATGCTGCTCTAAAATATTTATTTATTTATTTATTTATTTATTTTTTCTTTTTTTTTTTCTTTTATTATTATTATTATTATTATTATTATACTTTAGGTTTTATGGTACATGTGCGCAATGTGCAGGTAAGTTACATATGTATACATGTGCCATGCTGGTGCGCTGCACCCACCAACTTGTCATCTAGCATTAGGTATATCTCCCAATGCTATCCCTCCCCCCTCCCCCCACCCCACAACAGTCCCCGAAGTGTGATGTTCCCCTTCCTGTGTCCATGTGTTCTCATTGTTCAATTCCCACCTATGAGTGAGAATATGCGGTGTTTGGTTTTTTGTTCTTGCGATAGTTTACTGAGAATGATGATTTCCAGTTTCATCCATGTCCCTACAAAGGACGTGAACTCATCATTTTTTATGGCTGCATAGTATTCCATGGTGTATATGTGCCACATTTTCTTAATCCAGTCTATCATTGTTGGACATTTGGGTTGGTTCCAAGTCTTTGCTATTGTGAATAATGCGGCAATAAACATACGTGTGCATGTGTCTTTATAGCAGCATGATTTATAGTCCTTTGGGTATATACCCAGTAATGGGATGGCTGGGTCGAATGGAATTTCTAGTTCTAGATCCCTGAGGAATCGCCACACTGACTTCAACAATGGTTGAACTAGTTTACAGTCCCACCAACAGTGTAAAAGTGTTCCTATTTGTCCACATCCTCTCCAGCACCTGTTGTTTCCTGACTTTTTAATGATTGCCATTCTAACTGGTGTGAGATGGTATCTCATTGTGGTTTTGATTTGCATTTCTCTGATGGCCAGTGATGGTGAGCATTTTTTCATGTGTTTTTTGGCTGCATAAATATCTTCTTTTGAGAAGTGTCTCTTCATGTCCTTCGCCCACTTTTTGATAGGGTTGTTTGTTTTTTTCTTGTAAATTTGTTGGAGTTCATTGTAGATTCTGGATATTAGCCCTTTGTCAGATGAGTAGGTTGCGAAAATGTTCTCCCATTTTGTAGGTTGCCTGTTCACTCTGATGGTAGTTTCCTTTGCTGTGCAGAAGCTCTTTAGTTTAATTAGATCCCATTTGTCAATTTTGGCTTTTGTTGCCATTGCTTTTGGTGTTTTAGACATGAAGTCCTTGCCCATGCCTATGTCCTGAATGGTAATGCCTAGGTTTTCTTCTAGGGTTTTTATGGTTTTAGGTCTAACATTTAAGTCTTTAATCCATCTTGAATTGATTTTTGTATAAGGTGTAAGGAAGGGATCCAGTTTCAGCTTTCTACATATGGCTAGCCAGTTTTCCCAGCACCATTTATTAAATAGGGAATCCTTTCCCCATTTCTTGTTTTTGTCAGGTTTGTCAAAGATCAGATAGTTGTAGATATGTGGCATTATTTCTGACGGCTCTGTTCTGTTCCATTGATCTATATCTCTGTTTTGGTACCAGTACCATTAGTAACCTATAAGACTGCTGGATTTAAGTGAGCCTAGAGTAAGAAAATATACTCTAGCAAGTCTAGGATACAATACAAGCTGCTCCGTCCATTGGGAGCACAGACACACTATGTCCATTGGGAGTATGACCCAGCAAAATCAACAACACTCGACATTTCTGTGGTAATTAGTGATTCTGTAAGGAGTTTCTGGATAGCCCCAATAAGGGAATCACACTGTAGACCCCTAGAGTTTTGGAGCAAACCATGTTCTCTTCAGCAGACAACTAGTCTTTTAGAAATAGTTCTGGTTTGATATTGGACACTGGCAGAATCTGAATGCCTAACCATGGGACAGCAAGTGACCATACAATTAAGTTGCCACTCATGATCTATATGTTAATTAGCTCATCATTTTATAAGGGTGAGAATGTGCAGCAACAATCCATCAACACATGGAAAGAGATTATGTTCTAAGAAATATGGAATACAAAAGGAATCTGCATGAACAGATAGTTCTGACTCCTACAATAGCTTGTCTTTCTACATTGCTTCCTGTTCCTGAGTCTGCATTCATGGCCTCATGGGCAGTTTCTCACAATCAACTGACTTAGAAGGGAAAAATTCAGTCTGGTACAAATGGTTTTGCCTAACATGCTGGCACCAGCTACATTTATAATCAAATCAGGGGCATCCTAGAAAGACGAAGATGAAGAAAAATCCTTCCAATGGGCAGTAAGGTGAGTAGCACATTTGGTTGCCCACTTATTTTCACTTCCTACCACTCTTTTCTCAAGTGCCCCAGACAGATTATTTCCCACTTTGTACACAGCATATAGTGCTAATACTGACTTGTCACTATATCACAAGGATTTGACCTTGCCTTAGGTGTAATCTTGAAGGCAGAGCCTATGTTGTACCCACATTCTCTTCATCTAGAAGATCCTTGGTGCACAGTAGGTGCTTGGTAACTATTCTTCAAACCTCTTTATGGTATTAGCTCCTAGATGAATATGTGTGAACATGCTTGTCATTGGGATCAGGGAGGAATGACAGGAAGAATTATGGTTTAGTAACAAGGCTGGTTTTGGAGACAGAGGGAAAATCCTGCTTCTGCTTCTTACCAGAACGCTTTATACATCAAGAAACCTTCTGAAATTCAACTCAATGTCTATTTTTCAATGATGAAGGAGGATAACACTTATCTAGTACTGTATCACCAATTATCTGGGATTAGATTTGAGGGATGAGACAAACCCACCTTTGTGGAAGTGGGATAAGGTTTTTCTAAGGAAGTGAAATGATCACATTTTGATGGTTTGGAGAAGGAGGGGTTCTAGAGAGAAAGGTGAGCCTGGGGATGGGAAGTGGGGAAGGCAGGGATTTGGGGTGTGTCTGTGAGAGGAATCCCTATTAAGGGTTGACTTTTTCATGGTTGTTTACATGGTCCTGTGGGTAAAAATGATATTTCCCAGTCATATTTTAATTCTCTCTAGTTATTCACAGCCCGTCCGCACAGCCTTGTTTGGAGGTGTTTGGGTGAATAAAGAGAACAAGGAGTATCGAGGAGTTTGGCTGACCTGGATGCACTGTATCACTGGTTTAGAGAAATCTGTAGTCCGGTTCTGCTCAGTGGCCAGCAGCACACTTGGAGCCAAGGGGAGAGCATGCAATGATGTCTCCACGGCATTGTGGAAGACTCAGAAGCAGACATTTGGTAATCTCTGTTTATCCCACATACGAATCTAGATAGTTGTCTTGAAGGCATGGAAAGATGATGCTTGTGTTATATAAAAATTAGCAATACTGAATATGAACTGCCTGCCTGGAGTGCTCAGCAATCAGCTGCCTTTTGTTGTCATTATGTGCATCCAATCTGGACACAATTATTATTCGAAGGTAGGATAGCACTAAATGTAGAGCACAAGCTCTAAAGCCAGAGTGCTTATGTTTGCATTCTGGCTCTAATATTGATTAATTTTGTGACTTTGGTCAAGTTAATTAAGTGATCTATAACTCAGTTTCCACATCAGTAAACTGGGGAAAATAGGATTTACCTCATGAGATTGTCGTGAGGATAAATAAGTTCATTAATGTAAAGTGCTTAGAAGAGTGTCTGGCATATGGTAAGTGCTTGATAAATGTTAGCTAAAAATGCTACCTAGCCATTATAAAAAATGTCAGCATTAGATGAAATTGTAAGGTTGTGTAGACTCAGTGGTTTCCTGGAGCTGGTCTGTACAGTTATGAGAGCTGACTGTGCCATCTTTTCCCAACTTCATGCGGAGTGATGAGATAATAGCTTAAAATCACCATATTTGTGTATTCACACCATTGAAATTGGCAAATGTTACAAATCTAGATCCCCCCGACTCCAGAACAGGTTGTTAGACATTTACTAGCTGGTTATGCTTATCAGAGAAGAATCTTTTGTCTTTGGCAGGTGATTCTTTGAGTTCTACCAAAGGAGTCAAAGAATTATTATTACCAAAGATTATTCAAAGATTAGTTATTATCTTTGAATAATAACTATATTCAATATATATTGAATATATATTCACTATCTATTGAATAATATATTCAATATATATTCAATATATTCACTATATATTGAATAATAATAATTCAAAGATTAGTTATTATCTTTGAATAATAATTATTACAAAACAATTAACTTTGCATTTTCTTCAGACTGTGAATAGGATCCAAAGCTTTTCCCCCATCCAGTAATGTTATATAGGTTGCATTGTTTTGGGAACTCTGGACTAGTCAACATGGGTTTTCATCCTGACTTCATCACTCACTAGTTTATTAACTTTGGGGAAATCTCTTAGTTTTTATGAGCCTTTTTTTCCCAATAAAATGTTAAGAATAATATCTGACAAGCCTACAACACAGATTTCTTAAGTTTAAATGAAATAATACCTTTGAAAGTACTTTATAAAGTCCTTATATGCAAGTTATTTTTTTATCATATGGTACCATTAAAGGAAAGGTAACAATAAAAATCTTTCTACTTTGAATTTTTGAATACAGTACCATTGTCAAAGCCAAAGTGAGTACAATTTCTTCACAAATTATTTTATCCTTATAGAAAAAGCTGGTAACATCTCTTAATGCCCACAGAACAATTGTGTAAAGATTCTTTTCTAACAAGAGATCAACAAAATTGATTTCTATATATTCCTACAAAGACTGCTTCCTGGGACTACTGTGAAAAAATCTATCATATTCCAAGTTTGTTTTTTTTTTAACTTAGCAGGCAGCATTAGGAGTGAGTTATTTTTGTTCAGCTAATAACAGATAAATATTATTCTGCAGTTTCACAGCAACATATGCTCCTTCTTATGAGAAGTGATATAAGCATTTCTTGGTGTTATAAGCTCAGATTTCATAGAAAAATAGGTGTCCTAAATAAGAATCAGAATTTGCTAATATTGGTACATTCCATATGTCAATCATTCTTTGGACTGAAAAAGGGAAATAGTTAAAATCTGTTTCAGCAAGTATATAAAAAGTCACTGTCATAGAGAAGATAATGAATGCTCTAAGACGTCCAGACTTTCAGAAAAATGTCATATCTGAGTTGAGTTGAGAAGAATCTGTGTTTATTTTAATCATGCAGCTCCTTTGCATTCAATTTTTAGGAAGTTTTATTGAGAATAACAATTTAATGACATCATATAAAAGGTTTTGTTCAAATTCACATTCATCTGCAATTTAATATAACTTTATTTTGTGCCAGGTGTGTTACTCTCCTTACACAGTTTTTCCTAAGTGTTAATAATATAATACTGGGTATTCTTTAACTATTTCTCATTATTAATTAGGAAATAATGTGTTAAATTTAAATGGATTTCTTTAAACTCTAGAAGTTTTAAAATGTCAAAATGCACTATGACTCTCCCAGATGGGAGTGTAGTATGAGATGCTTTCCAAATTTATTTTACCACAAAATTATCCATTCAAGGGCATTTTGGAGCTAGATATTCCCCAGCGTACATACTGGCAAATCTATACTAGCTGTTTGTTAGGTGAGCTACCAAAGTAATGTGATAAACACCATTAAACACGGTTCAGAAGAAAAGATCACTGATTGGATGGTGGGAATCAGAGGAGAGTTCATGCAGGAGGCATTAGAGCTGGGCCATGAAGGATGAGGGGAATCTTGACAGGCAGGGTTGGTAAGTGGGAGCTTTTCAGTTGAAGGAGGAGGCGTGACCAAGAACATAGAGATGGGAAAGCACAAACTTTGTTCAAGAAATGGCAAGTGTCTTTTGCTACATATGCAACGGGATCTTCTTAGGCTCAACGAGACATTTCCCAGATTCATCATACTTGGTTCCAGTCTACTCAGAGGGATGTAGGACAGAAGGGATACAGTATCAGGCTTTCTGCTTTAGAGTCACAGTAATGATAACAGTGCATGAAGCAATCTAAACAGCTGTTTATATAGCTATCCAGAAGCTCTTTTCCTTCCTCTCCTCCTACAACTGACAGCTCAGATTCAGGGAAGGTATTGGGCAGGTAAAGGAGTCGCCCAGGCTTAGAAGCTCTATGCCTCACTGGAGCCAGTTACTCTTGTTACATCTCCAGAAACATAGCTTCCAGAGTTTCTATAGGGGAAATGCTTAATTACAAGAGTCACTACACTCAAGTCCAAAGTATAACTTATCTCCAGGTGGTTATAGTTTCTCCCTATCCAGATGTCATTTATCAGTCAGGGATCATTTAAACTATGAGCAATGTTTCCTGTGTAACATAGCTGACATCATATGCTCATTAGATTTCCACAGCAACAGAGTTTGAATGTTAACCAAACGTCAAATTCTTCTTCAGAAGCTGTGCCCTTTACATCTAGGTCTTAAATTCTAAACTCTCAAAGGCGACTGGGGCAAATTATGTGGGATCTTGGATTCCAAACTAGAAAGTTTAGATTTAAGTAACTTCAGTTTTCCTGGTCACTATTTCTTACCCTAAAATGAGCACATAACAAGACATATTTTGGTATAAAAATATGTAAATATGTAAATATTATAGCACTTGAATAAAGTGTTAGTAGAAACTTTGAGAAATTGAAATGCTGAAAGATGTGTGTAGCCATTTTCAACACACCATTAATCTTCTGAAATAGAATTGTGTTATTTCAATCCATGGAAACAGGCAGGCTTTCTTTTCCCCGTACTCCTCATACCTTAAAGCATCTATATGAAGAAGCCCTGAGGCTTCACTCCATAGTTCTTTCAGGTAATGGCTGCTCACAGGGCAGAAGGCAGCAGGTGAAGACATTTTTTTTTTTAACATAACACTTGAGTATTATAAAAAGTTGTGGCACTTTGCATTCGACTTGCTGAAGCAATACCTCACTGTTTAGTAGGTTTATCATTGTCCTCACCAGATTCCTACATCTCAGAATCCAGTGCCTGCTCAGAAGCTTAGGGTTCAGCAGCTACCTCACCTGCATCCTGCCTCCTGCTGCAGGAATCTAAACTTCATGGCTCTCTCAGGCTCCTACACAACCCACCTAATCAGCCTTCCTCCCAAGCCTGACTTATTAGCTGATTCCCATGATAACAAGCAGCTAGTCCAATAAACTGACTTAGGCCAATGGGTGAATGGCAGAGGAAGAGTTGCTTTCCTTCCTTCCAGACAACATGCTCAAGCTGGAAATGTAAAGATAATGCTCACATATCACTCTCCCTCATTTCACACCCATGTCATTTATTTTCCATGATGCATCAAATACACGGCTCTGTGAACTTTTGCCCATGGGGAGTCACAGCCTAAGGGGAGGGCCAAGCCAGTGGGATATTTCTGAGTTGGGCTTTTGTCTCCTCAAAAAATACGGGAAGGGGGATATGTTTCCCTCCCTATATCCCAGCACATAAAAATCTCCATACCCAATGCTGATGTATTTGTTCCAGTGGTGCTAAGCTCTCCTTACAATGATAATTCACAGTATACAGAGTGGTTTAGATCATTTTTATGTTGGTGTTTGATAACAGAAGCACACTATCAGGAATCCAAGAAAATAAATTTATTAAACTTTGAAGGAAAAAAATCCACAGACATAAAGAGAGTTAAATATAAACTGCCAGACACAACTAGTCATACTAGTGAATAATGGCTTGTGTGGCCACCAAAGTACCAAAATGACATTCTGAGACTGATTGAGGTATTTAGCTATTTTTGGCTATAGAGATGTTGTCAGGCTGTTGTGAAATAGTAAGATAGTCTTCCAAACACACAGCTTTGAATTGAATTAGGTTCTACACTGATGATACTTTATATGAAACTAAATTATGTAGCTCTTGGAGAAAACCATAGCAGCAAAGTAGAAGAAATTCTATTAAACATCTATTACAAATAACATGTTGAACTTTAAACACTCAATTCTAGCTTTTCATAGTCCTTCCTGCAAGAAAGAGAATTTAAAATTATCAGCCATTAAGCTTGCTTCCTAAAAAAGGTCTGCGATAAATGGGAAATACTATTTAAGTTAAAGCTAACTTCAAAGTTTTAAGCTTTTTTTAAAAATGAGAAGTATCCTTCACTGAGATGAGATTCTTCTTTTTCATAAACCTTTTCAGGAGATATCCCAGTGCTCTTAAGAATTATGTTTAGGGCCGGGTGCGGTGGCTCACGCCTGTAATCCCAGCACTTTGGGAGGCCGAGTTGGGTGGATCACGAGGTCAGGAGATCGAGACCATCCTGGCCAAAAAGGTTGAAACCCCGTCTCTGCTAAAATACAAAAAAATTAGCCTGGCGTGGTGGTGCGTGCCTGTAGTCCCGGCTACTCAGGAAGCTGAGGCAGGGGAATCACTTGAACCTGTGAGAGGTGGAGATTGCAGTGAGCCAAGATCGCGCCACTGCACTCTAGCCGGGCGACAGAGCGAGACTCTGTCTCAACAACAACAACAAAAATGAATGATGTTTAGGATATTAAGGGATTGCAAAATGATTTCTAAATTACTGAGGTCGCTTCTTTTTCTTCTGAATGCTTGCTTTGAGGCCAATCCACTCAGAGAGGAAGTAAAAAATGATGAAACTTCTTCTTTTGCTATTTTAAATAAATCCTATAAAAGATTTAGTGAGAAAGAAAGTTTCTTTTAGCTGTTTAAATAATTTTCAGTTATCTGTGGGGACTGAAAACCTTGTTTCTTCTGTCTATGTTCTGTTCATTACCATGAAAAATGAGTATGTGTCTGGTTATAGACTGTGAAACAAAAACCTATTTCTTGAACTCTTTGTTTCATTACCCAGTTAATTTCATTCGATTTGCTTCAACTTACAAAATGCTTCTTGTACTTTATTCCCTTCCTGGATAATTATGTAGCAAAACCAAGTTGGGTGAGAACAGATTCCACTGCAGAGGCTATAGATCTTATCTCTCACCATCTGCACGCACTAAAAAACTCACTCCGCGTGCAACTGCAGCACTTAAGCATCTTGGTCCGTATCAACCAGCTATGATTTCTACTTCTCTTAGCATGTATTTCTTTTGGCATCAACCAAGATTTGGTGAAAAAAGGTTTTCTTTTTTTTTTGCTTTTATTTCTTTTGGTGCCCGGTAAGTTGATCTGTGCAAACACTTTAAAGTTTTCTGAATTAACAAATATTTGTTTAAAAATTCAGATAAAACAATTATGTTCCAGTAATGCAGATTACTACAATCATTTTAGAATTGTTGAAGGAGTCTGGGGAGGTATAAAAGGGCTTCGTAAAAAACTAGTTTGTTTTTCTTTAGGTGCATTGGCTAAAACATTAAACCAGCTTTAGACTGTAGTTGCTACACTCCTTAGAGGGGTCATACCAACTGCAGTACACAGTGTGTAGTGTAATATAAAATAGCCATGCTTGAAGTCTAAATTATTAAAAATATCTTTATCAATTTTATGTCAAAATAAATGTTTTACATATCCAAACTATTTTTGTCTTCTTGCTTATAGTTTAAATTTCTCACCTCTAGTTTTAATTTAGTTTTTTAAATAAAAAAGTTTTTTATTTAAGAAACAACAAAAAATTAGCCTGTGCTATGGTTTACATTCAATTTTCCTGAACTGCAAAAGCCACCTGATTTTTTCACTTTTTCAAAAAGCGTGATTTACCATACATTAAAAACATAGCCATTCAATGCTTAGTATCAAAAATTAACACCCACAATAATAAGACAATCACTGCTACTAAACAGTCTGACACAATTCTTTAAAATATTTACATTGCACAATAGGAATATCTATCTGATTAAGCATTCTTCTTTTTTTTTAACATCATATTTCAACATTTTGGGAAAAGGCATTTTAGAATCCATATCCCACCCTGTCACTCCCCCAAAAAAGGTTTAAACATTATTTTGGTTTAAACGTTATTGCCCCAGCCAATTCTTTGCTATTAAATACGTAGCTCTTGGGAAACCAAAGAAAGGCTAAGGCACGATTTTGTTCAGTTGGTCTGTGCTCACATAGCCACACGATGAGAGAAACTCTTTGTCAGGCAAGGGCAAGGCAGTCGCATTGAGTATGAGGCCCTGTGGGGACTGTACCATATGAATGGAGGTATAGTCTGGGACAGGCATCTCAGAACCTGGAACATGTTCTGCTGTCCCAGGCCTCCCAGCAGCAGTGGTAAGGCTTTCTGTGGTGATGTAAATGTCCTCTTGGTTAAAGCTTGGCTGTATGTGTGATTCAACCTTGACGTGAGGAGCCACAGGGATGCACTTTTTGGCATCTGCCTCACAGAAGTAGGCATTGTCCATAAGGAAGTTTTCTTGGCAGAGTGAGACCATTTCCGGGTGCATGTCACACTGGGACATCCCTGCCTTATTCTTTTGGCCCGGGGAAAGGACCACACTACCTGCTGGTGTAATGTCGCTCACCTGGGCATAAAAGTCGTTGTTTGCCAGTGAACTTGGATTGCTTAGCTGAATATGGGCAGCTTGGTGAGTTGACTCAGCTCCTTCAGTAGGAAGTGGTTGTGGTTTGTTTTTCTCTGCTTGGATAACACTGGGCTGCTGAGTAGCAGGGCAAGCATCATGATAAGGTGAGTTATTTTGATTCTTCTGGTCAAGGCATAACAGATCTGCTTCCCCTTTTAACCTCTGTGGCTGCGCAACCTCTGAGGTACCCTCATGTATGTCATTGGCATTGAAATCAGTCTCCAGAATGTCAGGTTCACAACAGCTGGTACGTCCAGAGTCACCATCCTTCACCCCTAGGTTACTATGTGATTTCTCATGGTCACTGCTTAGAAGTCTGTCTGTGTCTGATCCCTCAGTCTTTTCATCTGGCTCATCAATATCTAGCTCAATAAATTCAACCCAAGAGTCATCACTGTGGAATTCGGGTTTATAGCTATCATGAATGGCTAAGATTGTGTTCACCTCCTCTAATTTTCCTTCCTAGAAAATAGAAAGAAAATGAAGATCTATGAAAAGAAACTCATAATAATTAAATGAATTAGCAAATAATGTTCAGAGATTAATTATGGTTACAATAAGAACAACAGTAACAAAACATATAACAAAACATAAATTAGTGTGTAACTTTTTAAATACATATGACATTTTCTTATTTTTAAGAGATAGAATATTTAAAAAAAAATTTCTCCAGGAGATGAGATACAAGAAAATTGAATGTGATATATATAACTTACAGAAAACCTT
The DNA here is from genome assembly GCF_028885625.2 of Pongo pygmaeus. Taxonomy (NCBI): domain Eukaryota; kingdom Metazoa; phylum Chordata; class Mammalia; order Primates; family Hominidae; genus Pongo; species Pongo pygmaeus. The sequence continues at coordinate 42,914,590 of NC_072377.2, read as the reverse complement.
CAACATATATGACAGGAGTCTTCAGGTGTTAATTAGTACTAGCTACAATTTAGATAAAATTATTAGTTACCTTGAAGAGATCTGGATCGATTCCTTTAATCTTTGGAACTGGAACTGGGGGCAGAATCAGCATTTTAATCCTTGAAAACATATAAAATTTTGGTTTTGACATCTTAAAAGCTACATATTCTCAATTATAGCAAAAGACAGAAATAAAATATTGGCAATACTATTACTTTTTCCAAATATTCTGGTACTTTATATAATTGGAGTATGAGAAACAGAAGAAAATATTAGACAGTAAATGAGAAAGAAAAACTGTAGAAGGAAAAAGAAGAACAACAACTAAAAAACCCAAAAAGCCTCATCTGAGGTCTATTAAAAGAAAATGTGGTTTTCCCACAATCCTTTTTTTCTTAATGCTTTTTATTTTCAGCTAGATTTGGTATTTGAAAGAAAGAAATTTAATTTCCTCTGAAGCTGATTTCCATTTCAGCTATAAGGCAATTCTAGTGTACATCTCATCAGTAATTTGTACAGGAAAGAAAGAAAAAAGAGTCAATCCACATGGAGCCAAGATTACTTGCACCCTTGAAAAAGAGTAGACTTGGGTAGGTTAGCCATATAGTTCATATTAATTACGAAATTATCTAAGATGATCTTATTAACTAGGGTTTTACTACAGGATTCATTTCAGATAGGACAGACTAAATTTGAACTATCTCTAACTAATCAGTATGGGTTTATATATACAATTCTAGGATGCATTTACATTTTCTGTTCCAAATCTTTAAATTATTTTTTGGTCATAAAAATGAATAAATCATGTATCTATTTTGTACAATTAATAGTGTAATTGGAGTTTATGGTGTTTTTAATTTTTCTTTAAACTTTTTGAGACAGGGTCTTACTTTATTGCCCACACTGGAGTGCAGTGGTGCAATCATAATTCAGTGCAGCCTCAAACTCCTGGGCCAAGCGATATTCTTGCCTCAGCCTCCTAAGTAGCTAGGACTACAGGATGTGCTAATTTTTGTTGTTTCATTTTTTGTAATGGAGTCTTGCTCCAGTCATTGCCCGAGCTGTTTGGAACTCCTGGCCTCAGAGCAATCCTCCCGCCCCATCTTCCCAAAGTGCTGGATTTATATGCTATAAGCCATTGTATCTGGCCTGGAGTTTATTTTTTAAAATCAAATTATAGCACTGGAAAAAGGCTCAGAGATTATTGCAAATAATTCATTTAATTTTTTAAAAAACTCCTGACTATTCATTTAGAGATGACACTGTCATGAAGAGGTAGTAACCGGATTTTTGGACATCAGTTGCTCTTCCACTCAGTGTGAATGGTCAGTCTAGTCCATCCCATAAGGAATACATTTTCTCAGTATTTCCACTTGCTTTTTTACCTAATCCAAGGAATAAGCAAAATTCCATTTTATAAATTGCATTAAGTAGCCTGTGCTACTCAGTGGGGCAAATGTTAAAGCAAATTGTTACTGATGAATTACAGATATAGAAATAAGCAACACAAGTTATTAATAATAACTACTATCATTTTTTAGTGCTTCTGATACATCAGATACTGTGGGATATACTTTGCACTAAACTATGGGTCACTAAATTAAGGTCTGTGGGCCAAATCTGGCCGGTCACCTGTTTGTGTAGATAAAGTTTTATGAGAACACAAGCATCTTCATTCATTTCCATATTGTTTATGGCCACTTTCATGCCACAGTGGCAGAGTTGAGTAGCTGTGATAGAGACTGTATGGCTTGAAAAGCCTAAAAATGGACTCTGACTCTATGAAATAAGTTTGTGACCCCTGCACTAAACATTTCATTTAATCCTTATGACTCCCAGGGAGGCAGATGATATATCTGTGCAAAAACTTGGAAAATTAAGGAACATGTTTAAATCACACACTCATAGTTGGCACAGTTGGGGCTCAAACTCAGAGAACCTGACTCCAAACCAAAACCCAGGTTCTTTGTGTCATGCTGCTGTTTCGCTGTTTTTTTTTTTTTTTTGATTCTGCATCTCAAAATCAATATTTCAAATTCCCAAAAACATAAAAAGATGGAACATAACTCTAATTACAGGAAGCAAAGCTTTCCAAATGGCTGATGTTTGACTTTGTGACGTGTGCTTTTCCTTTTTGAATAGGATGATGCATTCAGGCATGTGCTAGTGGTTTTCTAGGGGTTGTAGTGACCTTATGCCACAGTGGCAGACCGTAAATCTAAGGGGCCCAAGCAGGTCATGCAGATGACTAAAGCAAGCAGTTGCAAAGTCATTAGGAGGAATGAGGATGGTGGCAAATTAAAGAACGTGAGCCAATCCCAAATAGGACAGCTGGTTGTCTGCTGCAGCATATGCTGCCTTGTTCAGTTTCACTACATCTTTCATTTTTTAAAAGATAATCCCCAAATCTGGATTTTTGTGTGAAAATTCTCTATTTTACAAACACTTTGTAGGAAAATCTTCACTCTGAAATCAAAACTAATTAAAATAAAATAACAAAATATGAATCTGTAGGCTGAATTTGGCTACTGGTTTGGAAGTTCTATTTTAGGCTTATTCAGTTATTTCTTTCAATTGGTAACAGCTCAAAGGCTGGGAGAGTTGCGTGGTAGGAACCAGTATAATAATAGCCTCACTTGAAACTATGTTTCTGATTTTGTATCAGATACAAATAAAATTATAAATTTTGCTAGAGTTGACTCAATTAACTGGATTAAAGCAGGGTGAAGTGGGTTGGATAATGAATTGTGGACTCAGAAAATTTCAAAGGCATGTAGGACCTGACGCCACTTTACAGCCCTACAGTTCTAGGAAAAATCTCATTCTTTGCAGTATCAATTTAATTGTTGAAACTACATGTTCTGTCCATACTTTGCCGACAAATATTTGCTACTATTTCCCACTTTCAGTAGAACATGCAAATTTAGACAATGATAGGGGTTTTTAATGGGCAAATGAAAAAAAAGTTAATTCTTTCCTACAGAAAATTCAATTTAGTGCAGGAAATTTAGGAGAACAATGAAGATTTCAAATCAATTGTAGAATTTGGTGATTTTGACTAAACATTATAGTTAAGAATTTCATTATTTATAAAAAGCACTGTATTAGAAGTAATATGTTTTTTTGGAAATCCTACTTTTTGAGAGGATAATTTTTTCTTCCTAATATTGTTAAGTAATATAACTAAACAACATAACAAATTGACTTGGCCTTCACAATGGCTAGAAATTCACAGCTAATACTAAGAGCTAATTACTTTACATACCTTGTGAGTTTATCTACTGAAGTTATGTTTAAATTTTCCCACCAAATATATAGATTAATAAACTGAAATTAATCAACAGAATAATTTGGCTCTTTTGTTGTTGGCATTACTTAAATACACAAATTAAAATTCTAAAAATATATTTATTTATTTTTCTGAAACAACAGAAAATTGTGTTGTGATTTATAATAGCTGCTTTTTTGGAAAACAGGAATGTTGCCAGAAAGTTAGGTGCAAAATGGAATTCAGAATGAATTTTACTTTCCAATTGGTTTATATTATAAAATTGGACATGAAGCTCTACTGAAAATAACCCTTTCTGCATTCAGTTAGACCTTTAGCATGCTTGACACTCTAGAAATCTAGCATCCCAATAATTCTTCTTCCTAATAAAATTCTATTTTGAAGTTTACAAGTGCTATACTACCTTACAAAACAAATTAAAATCTTTTAAAATACGTTAACATAGATCTCATTTTGATTTATAGATGCCTCTTGGCTTCAGCTGGAGAACCTATTTTCAATTCTAGGTAAGGGGACAAACTGTCTTGGTTACCTGGAACTGAGGGATTTCCTGGCACACAGGACATGCATTGCTAAAAACCAGGAGAGTTCTAGGCAACCTGGGAGTGTTAGTCACCTTAATTCTAGGAGAAGCAGCAAGATTAACCACTGGGACTTTAAAAATACCTTAAATGGAGCTAGGCGCGGTAGCTCACGCCTGTAATCCCAGCGCTTTGGGAGGCTGAGGCAGGTGGATCACCTGAGGTCAGGAGTTCGAGACCAGTCTGACCAACATGGTGAAACTGTATCTAAAAATACAAAATTAGATTGGCTTGGTGGCGCATGCCTGTAATCCCAGCTACTCTGGAGGCTGAGGCAGGAGAATCGCTTGAACCTGGGAGGCTGAGGTTGCAGTGAGCTGAGATTGCGCTACTGCACTCTCCAGACTCCAGCCTGGGTGACAGAGCAAGACTCTGTCTCAAAACAAAACAAAACAAACAAAGAAAAACAACAAACAAACAAAAAAACTTTAAATGTAAGACACCGGCAATCAGTACCAATCATTTTTCCCATATTTTGTTAAAAAAAATTTCCTGTAGTGTGTAGTGAGTTTCTATCAGGAAGAAAAACAAAATAATATAAATAATATATAGTATAGCTCAAGGAAAATTTAAAGATTATACAACCCATACCCTCATATTAACCACAAGAATATGGAGGCCTAGAGAGATTAAGGGACTCAAACAAGGTCAAACAGCAATGGCAAAATGATAACTGGAACTCAAGACCTTTGAATCCAAGAGAAAGTGGAATGGAACCTCTTTACACTTTTAAAGAGTTTTAGCTGTGTTTATAAATGCGGGTGAAACATAAAATCATAAATATCCAAATAATTTAAATTAAACCCGAATTTACTTGAAATCACCATCATATGAAGTCTAAAAAAAGTTTTATTAGACTTAATTATCTACCTGGGTAGTTTGCCACTTAAATTTGTCCGTATATTGAGATCAGGAGTTCAAGACCAGCCTGGCCAATGTGGCAAAACCCTGTTTCTACTAAAAAAACACAAAAATTAGCCGGGCGTGGTGGTGAGTGCCTGTAATCCCAGCTACTCGGGCGGCTGAGGCAGGAGAATCACTTGAACCTGGGGGGAGGCGGTTGCAGTGAGCCAAGATTGTGCCATTGCACTCCAGCCTGGGCAACAGAGTGAGACTCCATCTCAAGGAAAAAAAAATTGTCTGTATATAAGGACTGTATCAGACTCAGCCAAAGGCTCAGTGATACTTTGAAGTCCTGGAATGAATGGGTCAACTTGTTGAGGACTTGAGGGAAAGAGCTAGCTCTTGGATAAAGAGGTACATATCACAAGGTATGCATAGTCACCAGCCTAAGCCTCTTAATGTCCTGTACAAGTCTCCAGATAGAATCTAAACCTCTAAGTTGTCTATGATAAATACAACAAATTGAGTTTTATATGAATGGTAAATATATAACTGGAGATAAAAGTTTACTGGGTTAACTAAAATTTCCACTCATAATTTGACAAAGAAAATATCAAATAACAAATAGAAACACATATGGAAATCTAAACAACTGGCAAAAAATACCAAAGAATACTACTTCACACCTACCTTTGCTGTTTAGAAAATAAGAATACAAATAGCATCACCGTTAGTCCAAATATTCCAAAGATAATAATTAAGAGCCATGGAAAGTAGAAATCTGAAACACACAAGAATATTTCACTCTCAGAATTACGAATAGTTGAAGCACAGTTTACATTTCCCTTTCCCTTTTCACAAAAAATTCATAATTTGTGTTCATCTAATAAAGTCAGTGATTTCTCTTGATAACCACTGAAACAGAATGCAATGACTTAGTTTTTTTCTGTTTTATGAACATCTCTGTCCACTTTTCAAATCTCCTCACATTAAAAAAAAACTATAAAATAAAGAAACAGCATATAGTTCAAAATCAATGTGTGTTTTATGAAAACAAAAAATCTGCTTTAAGCATACTATGTGTCCAGGGAGTATCATAAAGGTTTCAGCTCCAGGAAAAGAGTGTTGCTTATTAACACACTACCTAAATAATGCCCACTCGGTTTCTTTTCTATTTTTTTTTAAGTGTGGTGATTTTCTTAGCCTCCAGATTGAAGATTTATCAAAAAGATGAAGGCAGAGTTTTTATTGATAAATCATGACAGAAACTTCTTAGACACAAATAACATATATTTTACAGCTATAAATATACATATTTGTATCAATAAATTAAATTATTAAAATATAATAAATATATCTAATGTATATTATATACATAAAAATTGACAGAAAGATCACTACTGAGGCTCCCATCTTCAGGTTTTAGTACACTTTGTATGAGACTTGGGGGAACCTGTTTGTAGAACTTCTATTTCATTCCTTAAGAATGAGTACCTGCCAGCTACTTTGCAGTTGGTAGCCAGTATTCTTACCACAGAGGCAGAGGCTAACCACTTTTTCATAAAAATGACAGATGAAATTTACCTTAACATTGCCATTTAAAATGTAGGCCTTTATGCTGAAATAGTCTTTTCTTATTTAAAAAGTTATTAAAATCCCCTAGGGAGATATTATAAGCATTTTAAAGAATTGGTGGGGGAGAAAAAATCATTTTTTGTCTTGTAGTGTCTATAATTTCATATCAGTGACATATTCAGGAAAATAACATAAAGTTAGAGCTTCTTTTTTTGTTAGTAACAGAAGGAAAAGACAGTTAAAAAAATATATGTTAAGTGAATTAAATGCCACTACACTAAGCTTAAGGGTGTATAGCTATCATACTTTTAAGACCAGAATTGCATAATATCAAATAGTTTGGAAACAAGAATTCAGTTAACTAGAGTTTAGAGAAAATGGTGCCATAGAAATTTTCATCCTAGTGCTATTTAGTATCATGAGATTCTACCCGTATAGTAAATGCAGAAATATAAATTTATTTTCTATGTAGCTTGTGGTTGTTTCGTTAACAAACATACAGCCCTGTAAACTTCTGTTTTCAATGAAGATGGAATAGAGCCAATTCCCATTTGAGAATAATAATACTCTATACTTTCTGCTCATTATTAATCAGTTTTCTTTATTTCTGTATCTAAAAGTTTTAATTCTTTTATTCTAAATTCATAGGTCGCATTTTTAAAAACTTTAATCATTGTTGTGATTCTCCTACATAGGGTTTTCAAATGTTCCACGTCTCCTTTAAGTATGACTGCCTCACTACTTATTAGGCATTCCTCTAGGTAAAAGCCACACCTCCACTTTCTAAAACCGTATGTACCTGCTGTTGACTACCTATGCTGACTCAGTATTGGGTTTCCTCTTAGATGCCACATATCTATCCATTCATATAGATACATGGTTTCTTCCCTGATTATAAGTTCAAAACAAACTTACTATAGAAAATTTTAGAAATATAAAAATATATAAAGAAAAGAATCATCTGAATTCTACCATCCGGAGATTGCCACCAAATTCCTGTCTCTAAACTTCCACCTGCCCCGCCGGACTTTTCCTGAATGAAAAATTTGGAAACTAAATCTTCCTTCTGCTTTTGCAATGAACAATATCTGTTACAGATAGTGAGCTCAAGGTCTCTCACCCTGATAACTGATGCTAATATATTTTGATTTGGACAACACACTACCAATGCAGGGGTGAATCAACTGGTATATTGACAAAAGCCAGGTTAGCTACTATTTGAATCTTTTATTTCTTTTACCTTCTTCACATGTAAATTGGCTCATCTGAGGAAGTGTTACATAGAGCACCTCACTGAACTCGCCATAATTTCCAGAGTTTCGTTGTTTGGATCTCACACGCACTTCATATTCCTTATCCACTTTCAATGAGTACACTGGAACTGATGTTGACAATATAGGGTCCATCTTTCAAGACAAAATATAAACGCATATTGGCTAAAGAGTCAACAACTCAATGCAATGAACACTATAGGTATTCTCCCATTTTTATTCAGAATGGATTTTTATAAAGTAGGTCATATTTTAAAATGCATTGTGAGCATTTGCTATTTAAAGGAAGATTGATGTAAATAATCATTTTGTAAATGGATAATAGTTCACAAATTTAGTTTGGTATAAACCCAAAGATATGATAGACTTGCTTAAAGAAATGCAGCTGTAACTGTGCATTAGTCTTCCAGATAGTTAATAAGATTAAAGCATATTAGAATTACTCTGAATGGCAGAACTATATGCCTACATATCTGGGATATTATACTTTTGTAAGAAGGGAGACATAAGAAAAGAAAAACAAACATGTTTTCACACCAAAATAAATTGTAGCCATAGCAAGTTGTATATCAGTGTTTGATGGAAATTCTGGGTAGTCATTCACATAATCACAGAATTGGAAAAGTCCTAGAAAAATCATAATTGCCTTTATGAACTTCCAAATACTTTGATTAAAAGGAACTACGTACCTAATCTGCTTGTTCTGGAAGGCTTAAAGCCACCACAAAATAGTTTGCTATTTAAAATCTGCAAAGAAAAGTCACAGGAGTTCTTTGGTAAGAAACATATTCCTTTACCTTCTCGGGGAGGGGTAGAATGAGACAGACTTTTAACACATAATTGCCATCAAAGAGGTATACTCAACTAGTGATGGTATTTGCCTCCAAGTCAAATACTCAAAGCAGGTATTCAATGTGCTTTTCATACATTTTTTTTGGTAGAACACCTTGTTCCTGTTTATAGAAAACTTTAAACACTCGCTTTTTCGACAGCATGGATTTTCACATAAATAAAATTCTCATAATTTGTTTTATTAAGTCAGCAGCTGGGCCTTGAGCTTCTAAAACAAGTTTTTCTTTTACCTCAATTAGTTCCTACTTACAAAGTATCTTTTTTTGCCTCATGTGTATATGACAGGGTTTGTTTGTATTTTTTATAGAAGCCTCTGAATATATGGGATATTTGCATGCCTAAAATGCTTTCTTTAAGGCAGGACACTGAATACTGAACTTACTTTATTATTTTTTCTTAAGTTTTTTTTAAAAGCCTGTGTTTTCATCCTCAAAGCCCTTATTTCTCTGTTATTGTCACCAATACAATTTCTTTAAAGATTTCACTAATAGAATCAAAAAAGGGCCCTCAGTGATTCAAGTTGTGGTCCTCTCTTCATATTCCCTCAACCCTCCACACCAGCCACACCAAACTCAGATTTCGAGTGGCTCCTACTTACGTGGCTCCTATCATACCTAACCCTGTCATCTGCCTGTCTGGGGAACTGTTTCTCATCCAAGTCTAAGTGCAAGTATTGAAGAGAGCTGGTATTCTAAGTCTTTGCTGGTACTTTTCCCAACTCTACTCTGCCAGATAATATACTTCTTCTATTATTAATTATATTTCATTGTGCAAATTTAGTTATACACAGCTTTCTATGTTACATTGTAAATTCCCCAAGATCACTCATTATTTTTCATTTCCAATGCCCAGTACAATATCAGGTATACAGTGGGTGCTCAAGATATGGCACAGATATCATGAATAATTCCATGCTATCCATTAAGCCTTTAAAAAACTGTAAGTTTTTGGTTTACTAGATAAATAGCTGTAAACGACTACATGGTCATGCAAAATGTATTTACTAAAAAGGGCGGCTGGGCACAGTGGCTCATGCCTATAATCCCAGCACTTTGGGAGGCCGAGGCTGGCGGATCACCTGAGGTCAGGAGTTCGAGACCAGTCTGGCCAACATGATGAAACCCCATCTCTACTAAAAATACAAAAATTAGCTGTATTAGCTGGTGTGGTGGCTTGCGCCTGTAATCCCAGCTACTCAGGAGTCTGAGGCATGAGAATCACTTGAACTCTGGAGGTGGAGGTTGCAGTGAGCCGAGATTGGGCCACTGTACTCTAGCCTGGGGACAGAGCAAGATCCTGCGGGGGGGGGGGGGGGGAAGCACACTGCTAAGCAAATTCATATTGCCAAATGGTAACATGAATTCCTGATGCAAGCAACACACACTAGGTTTTCCCTCTTTACTTATAAACCTGTTTTCTGCTTATGATGCCTGTGCTTCATAACAAATTATATTGTTTGTTTCTTCAAGAGATAAATAAATTATTATAGATAAGCCCCTGGTCTTTGTCCAAGACCTTTGTAAATTACCAAACTTATAAATATCATGAAAAAAAGGAATAAAGAAAAAGTTAACTGACCCCTTTGGTCTACCTAATGAGATTTAGCAGAGGTGCCACGAAAAGTGCAACAAAGCCATGTTGGGATACAGCCCTGAACAGTTGATTAACAAAGTTACATGCTCACAAGTACCTGGCACAGGGTAGGAGTTTCAAAGTGGTGGCTCAGTGAGATGTAACTATATGCCATGGCTTTTAGGGATGAAATGATGGTAACTGAATTGATGAATGCTAACATGCTGATTTATATCTTTGTTTTTTTCTAGGTTGTTTAATTTTTTATTTCAGGACTCCTTTACACTCTTAAAAATTTGAGAATCCTAAAGAGTTTGGTTTAGTTAGGTTATACCTATCACTATTTACCGTATTAGAAATTGAAACGAAAACATTTTAAAATCCTAATTTTTGAAATGAAAATAATAAATTGATTTTGTTAAAATAATGTATTTTCATAAAAATTATTGTACTTTCCCAAACAACAAAAAATAGAGTGAGAAGAGTGACACTGTTTTACATTTTTGCAAATTTATTTAATGTCAGACTTAAAGGAAGATGACTGTATTTTTATAACTGCTTCTGAATTAAATCTATTAGAATGTGCTATTTTGGTTGAAGTAAATGAATAAACCTGGCCTCACACAGATAAATAACGAGGAAAACGATGAATATTTTAATAAACTTTTCACATAATTGTGAACATTTCTGTTTAACAATAGACTAAAACTCAAATGATAGTTTCTTACAGGTTAGTGGAAATATGAAACCTGAAACTCTACCAATGAACTTTTTGTACTTTGTTATATTAAAATTAACCATTCCTCACCAACAGACCTATCTTATAAGAACTGCTAAAGGGAGTTCTTTAGCTGAAAGAAAAGGAGGCTAATAAGTAACATAAAAACATGAAAGTATAAAACTCACTAGTAAAAGTAAGTACACAGTCCAATTTAAAGTAGTCTAATATTTTCATGGTAATATGCAAATCACTTTTATTTTAGAATGAAGGTTAAAAGATAAAATTATTAAAAATAATAGTAGGTACAATAATTTGTTAAGAAATATGCAATATGAAAAGATGTAAGTGTGACATCGAAAATTTAAAATGTGTGTGTGTGGGGGGTATGTGGAGTAAAAGTGTAGAGTTTTTTATGCAAGAAAGTTAAATTGTTATCAGGTTAAAATAGCCTATTATAGCCACACACACACACAGAAACCTAGGAATACATTTAACAAAGGAGGTGAAATATCTTTATAAGTAGAACTATAAAACACTGATGAAAGAAAATGACAGATAATGCAAATGGAAAAACATTCCATGCTTATGGATTAGAAGAATCAATATTGTTAAGATGACCATACTGCCCAAGCCAATCTACACATTCAATGCAATACCTGTCAAATTATCAATGTAATTTTTCACAGAATTAGAAAAAACAATTGTAAAATTCATATGGAAGCAAAAAACAGCCCAAATAGTAAAAGCAATCCTAACTAAAAAGAATAAACTCAGGGGCATCACATTACCTGACTTCAAATTATACTACAAGGCTACAGGAACCTAAACAGTATGGTACTGGTTAAAAAAGAAGACACATAGATCAATGGAACAGAATAGAGAACCCCAAAATAAAGCCTCATACCTACAACCAACTAATATTTGACAAAGTTGACAAAAAACAGGAAATGAGGAAAACACTGTTTAATAAATGGTGCTGGGTAACTGGCCAGTTATATGCAGAAGATTGAAACGGGACCCCTTCCTTTCAACATGTACAACTATCAACTCAAGATGGATTAAAGGTTTAAATGCAAAACCCCAAACTATAAAAACCCTAGAAGAAAACCTAGGAAATACCATTCTGGACATAGGCCTTAGCAAAGGTTTCATGACAAATATGCCAAAAACAATTGCAACAAAAACAAAAATTGACAAATGGGATCTAATTAAACTAAAGAGCTTCTGCACAGCAAAAGAAACAATGGAAAAAACAGACAATCTATAGAATGGCTGAAAATACTTGCAAACTATACATCTGACAAAGGTCTAATATCCAGAATCTATAAGGAACTTTAAATCAACAAGCCAAAAACAAACAGTCCCATTAAAAAATGGACAAAAGTCATAAACAGACACTTTTCAAAGAACACAAACATAGGCCAACAAGTGTATGATAAAATGCTCAACATTACTAATACTTAGAGAAAGGCATATCAAAACCATAATGAGATACTACATCACAGCAGTCAGAATGGCTATTATCAAAAAGTCAAAAAATAACAGATGCTGGTGAGGTTGCAGAGAAAAGGGAACACTTATACCCTGCTGGTAATAATGCAAATTAGTTCAGCCATTGTGGCAAGCAGTTTAGCAACTTCTCAAAGAACTTAAAACAGAATTGTCATTTGACCCAGCAATCTCGTTATTGGGTATATACCCAAAGGAATATAAACCATTTTACCATAAAGACACATGCATGCGTATGTTCATCATAGCACTATTCACAATAGCAAAGACACGGAATAAAGAAAATGGTAGACTGGATAAAGGAAATGTGGTATATGTACACCATGGAATACTACTCAGGCATAAAAAAGAACAAGATCATGTCCTCTGCAGTCACATGGATGGAGCTGGAGGCCATTATGCTAAGCACACTAATGCATGAACAGAAAAACAAATACCACATATTCTCACTTATTGGTAGGAGCTAAACATTGAGAACACATGGACATGAAGAAGGAAACCATAGATACCAGGGCCTACTGGAGGGTAGAGGGTTGAAAGAAGGCAAAGATCAAAAAACTACCTTCTGGGTACTATGCTTATTACCTGGGTGATGAAATAATCTATATGGTAAACCCCTGTGACATGCAATTTACCTATATAACAAACCTGCACATGTACCTCTGAATCTAAAATAATAGTTAAAAAATAAAAAATGAAAACAAAAATATCTTGAGACAAAAATGGAAACAACATACCAAACCTTAAGGAATGCAGTAAAAGTTGTTCTAAGAGCAATGGAAGTTCATAGCAATAAATGCCTCCATCAGAAAACAAAGAAAGATCTCAAATTAATAACCTAACATTTTACCTGAAGAAACCAGAAAAAGAATAAACTAAGCATAAAGTTCATAGAAGGAAGGAAATAATAAAGATCAGAACAGAAATAAATGAAATAGAGAATAGAAAATATTGAGATGGTTCCATAGTTTTGTTCTTGGTTCTAGTAATGTGATGTATTATGTTTATGTATTTGTGTGTGATGAACCATCCTTGCATCCCTGGGATAAATCCTACTTGATCATGGAGAATGATCCTTTTAATGTGCTTTTGAGTTAGCACATTAAAACAGTAGAAAATATTAATGAAACAAGTTTTTTTGAAAAGAGAAACAAAATCAACCAACCTTTAGCTAGACTAAGTAATAAAAAAAGAGAGAAGGCCCAAATTAAAAACAAAATCAGAAATGAAGGAGGAGACATTGCAATCAATACCATAGATATACAAATGTTCATAAGAGACCATTCTGAAAAATTATATGCATGAGAAATGAATAAATTCCTACACACAACAACCTACTAAGACTTTCTTGAAGAAATAGAAAATCTAATAAACCAATAATAAGTAAGGAGATTGAATCAGTAATAAAAAGTCTGTCATCAAAGAGAAGCCCAGGACCTGACAGCTTCACTGGAAGCTTCACTGGAACACCAATCCTTCTTAAACTTTTCCAAAAAGTGGGAGAAAAGGGGATACCTCGAAACTATTTCTTGATGCTAGCATTACCCTAATACCCAAACCATGAAAGGACACTACAAGAAAATAAAATTATGGGCTAATATCTCTGATAAATACAGATGTAAAAATCTTAAACAAAATACTAGGAAACTAACTCAAAAGCACACTAAAAGGAACATTCTCCATGATCAAGTAGGATTTATCCCAGGGATGCAAGGATGGTTAATCACACACAAATACATAAACAATACATCACATTACTAGAACTGAGAAGAAAACCATGGAACCATCTCAATAGATACAGAAGAAGCACTTGTCAAAATTCAATATCCTTTCATGATAAAAACCCTTAACAATTAGATATAGAAGGAATGTATTTCAACACAATAAAGGCCATATATAACAAACTCACATCATAATAAACAGTGAAATGTGGAAAGCTTTTCTTCTAAGATGAGGAACAAGACAAATGCCTACTCTTGCCACTTTTATTCAATGTAACTCCTCTACTCTATTCTACTCGATTCAAAATCCTAGTCAGAGCAATTAAGCAAGAGAGAGAAATAAAAGGCATCCAAAATTGAAAAGGAAAAAGTTAAATTGTCCTTGCTTACAGATGACATGATTTTATATATAGAAAACCCTAAAGACTTCAACAAAAAATTGCTAGAACAGATAAATTCAGTAAAGCTGCAGGATACAAAGTCAACATACAAAAATCAGTAACATTTCTATACACTAATAAGGAACAATCCGAGAAAGAAATAAAAAAATCCCTTTCACAATATCTATAAAAATAAAAATAAAATAAAAGACCTAGAAATAAATTTAAACAAGGAGGTGAAAGATCTGTACACTGAAAACTGTAAAACATGAAGACAACACAAATAAATGAACAGATAGCCCATGTTCACGGATTAGAAGAATTAATATTGTTCGAATGTCCCTAATACCTAAAGCAATCTACAGATTCAATGCAATCCTTATCAAAATCCCAATGTCATTTTTCACAGAAATAGAAAAAGCAATTCTAAAATTTGTATGCAACCACAATAGACTATGAATAGCCAAAGCAATCTTGAACAAGAAGAACAAGGATGAAATAATCACTCTACCAACCTCAAACCATAATACAAAGCTATAGTAATCAAAACAGCATGGTACTGGCATAAAAATGACATAAACCAATGTAAAAGAATAAAGCGTTCAGAAATAAATCCACACATTTACAGTAAATTGATTTATCACAAAGGTGCTAAGAATACACAGTAAGGGAAGGACTCTGTCTTTAAATGTTGTTGGGAAAATTGGACATCCATATGCAGAAGAATGAAATTATATCCTTATTTTACCTCATATACAAAAATAAACTCAAAATCGATTAAAGACTTAAATGTAAAACCTGAAACTGTACAACTACTGGAAGAAAATATGTCAAGCTCCATGACTTGGTTTGGGCAATGATTTTTTGGATATGACTCCATTGGGTACAGGCAACAAAAGTGGAAATAGATAAATGCGATTACATGAAACTAAAAAGCTTCTGCACTGCCAAGGAAAAAATCAACAGAGTAAAGAGACACTCTGTGGAATGGGAGACAATATTTGCATACATCTGGTAAGAGGTTAATACCTGAAATATATAAGGAACTAAAACAATTCAATAGCAAGAAAATAAATAACCCAACTAAAAAATGGGCAAAGGACGTGAATATGAATTTTTAAAAAGAAGATATAGAAATGGCCAACAGGTATATGAAAAATGCTTGACATCTTTAATCATCAGGGAAATGTAAATTTAAACCACAATGAGCTATCAGCTCACAGAAGGCATAGAGTGCACAAAGATGTTAGGATGGCTATTTTCAAAAAAAGAAGAGATAACAAGTGTTGGTGAGAATGTGGACAAAAGGGAACCCTTGCACACTATTGGTGGGCGTGTAAATTAGTATACCCTCTATGGAAAATAATATGAAGCTTCCTCAAAATATTAAAAATAGAACTACCATGTGATCCATTATATTATTCCACTACTAAGTATATATCCAAGGAAAATGAAATCAGTATGTTGAAGAAATATCTGGGCTCCCATATTCATTACTTATAACAGCCAAGAAATAGAATCAACCTATGTTCCATTAATGGATAAGTGGATAAAGAAAATGTGGTATGTATATACAATAGAATGCTATTAGCCTAAAAAAAGAAGGATATCCTGTCACTTGTGATGATGTGGATGGACCTGGAGGATACTATATTAAGAAAAATGATCCAGAGACAGAAAAACAAATACCACATTATTTCACTTACATGCAGAATCTAAAAAAGTTGAACTCAGAAGTAGAGAGTTGGAATGGTGGTTATCAGGGGTTGTGGTCAGGGTGCAGAGTTAAGGAGATATTGATGAAAGAATTAAAATTTTCAGTTAGTAGGAATGAGTTTAAGAAATCTATTGTGCAAAATGGTGACTACAGTTAATGCTTACGTATTGTATTTTGAAAATCTCTGAGTAGATTTTAAGTGTTCTCAACACACAAAAAAAATGGTATGTGTGGTAATGCATACCTTACTTAGTGTGATAGAACCATTCTACAATGTATCCATATTTCAAAAAAATATGTTGTACATGATATATATACAAAAAATTTTTTGATCATTAAAAAAATTCACCATTCTATCTAGTTCTTTGAATGGATCATTTCCCCATGCATGATTTGATTACATCATGTATTAGTCATTTGGAAAATATTGGTTCACTGAGTTGTAGATTTTTCTAAATGTTCATACATTTTATTACACAATACAATTAAAAAGTCACTTTCATTAATATCACCATCAATCTCTTCAAGAAAAGTCTTCAAATATTAAAACACTATCAAGCTCACGGTGGGAGACACAAATTTTCCAAAAAGGCAAAATGAATTGCTTTGAAAAGTCAAATTTTTTCCATTGCAAAAAATACTGTCAGTTGTTTTTCTTGAAGCGACAAGCTCGCCTCATTCTTTTTTGAGAAATGTTTGCCAATTCAAATATGAATAACCATCTGCCAGTTTATCAGTTGCTCTTCCAAGTAAAAATGGTGCTCCAAGCAATAAAAGCAACTAGTTCAGCTGGCAACTCAGTCATTTAAGCGCTTTTCTTCAAGACAAATACAATACCTCAGTATGTAGCAGACATGCTTAAGGTGTAATTCCCATACGTCACACAGAATATTAATAAGCTATGTACTCAAAGGTCGAGGTTTAGTAAAATTAACAATTTTAACAGCTTCATCAAGAACTTCATACGTGAAACTGGCTTTTTCCTCCTTCACCGGGAGTGCATAACTATTAGTAAAATTTGATCCTACTGCCTTGCTTCGTGCTAAGGTGCCAGCAGTGTTTCCAGCATTGCTTTTGTGCCATTAAGTTAAAAAATAATATTTTAGTGCATTGTGAAAATAGTACTGAACTGTCTGAAAGGGTCTCAGGGACCCTCAGGGGTCTGTGGTTCCCACTTTGAGAACCGCCACCTCAGCTATTTAGCACAGTGCCTTCTGCATAGTAGTTATTTCAGTACCTGTTGTTAAATAATGTTTGATTGTAGCTTGGATTTAGACAGTGTTGTTTGACTTAGCATCCAACCAGGCATTTTATTTGTACCAAGTTACAGAACAGATATCTAAATTAAAATGATTCAGAAAATAGAGCCTCAAAGCCCAGTATTGTAACTACTCAAAGTTCCTCCAAACTTAACTTTCCTCTAATGAAAAAATTGGCATCTTTTTCAGTGGCTCACTGAATGCCCTGGTGTTTCAAAATTCTGGGAGTGATCTGTGCCAGGCTGCTGGGCATCACCTGATGAGTGGCCAGAAACTGCTTGGCTTGGCTGTGGCTGTGGCTGTGGTTAGACAGATTTAGAATTAGTTATATTGGGAGCAGCATGATACTCCTGTTTTTCCTCTTGTTATGTGCCATGGGAAATTTATCAAAATGCTGAGTTCCATATGCTTGATAAGGAAGAGAGGGATTCAGAGGTCAACCGGTACCATGTTCTCTAATTGCCTACATAAGAATCTCAGTTTGATTCTTCTCTGAGGTATGTAACAAAACATCCTTCTGAAACCTCTAAGAGACAAATTCCCTCCTTCTGTTTTCCTGTAGACACGTATGAATTTGTTTTAATGGGAGTCTTTTGAGTAGCAGCAACTGAAATCATGGGAAAATATTTGGCCATAGTCACTGTTGACTTGATCACCAACTTTCCCATTTTTATGCACATCCCCAAAGACAGCTAAGTGGCCAGTCTATAATTTTACTCTAATGTTAAACTGGACAGCAAGAATGAATGGAGAAATAGTTTTCCTTTCCTTCCACAGGCCTCCATATATACATAAGCATCTCCTGTCTTACAGAATTTCAAGATAATATTTTACCGATTAAATAATGTTTTCTCAAATAAGAAATTATGGAGCATACAGCATGAACATGTGGTATTAGGTCAAAGGAAAGTCTAATGATAAATGAGAGAGAGTATGATGAAATAGAAAGAAAAGTAAAAGTATAAGGTATAGCAACATCTTACCATTTTCCATTTAGTTTCATTTACTTCTTTGTATTGAAGTTCATACTCCAGAACCATCCATCCTTTCTGAATATCTGCATTGGGTGGTGCTTCCCATCTCACTTGGATATCTGCATGAATCCCAGTTAAACTGACGTTCAGTAAAGTCCAGTTGAGGGCAATGGGTGGATCTGGTTGCACTGTGCAATTCAACAGAGGATTAGTACACAGACAGACACAATTTAATATTAATGGAAGGCATTCTTCTCAGAAGACCAAATTACTTTCTACATTTTTGATCATTCATGCTCTTATTTCTTCCAGTATTTTTCTTATTATAACTTTCACTTTATAAGAGAGTAACTTTTTTTTCTTAACTCAAGGATGACTTGTTCTTAACTTTTAAATAAGCCCTTACAAAAATTCCTTTTGGAGTAAAAAATCTGATCACTGTTTTCAAGATCTGCCATGTTTTATATTTCTTTTTGCTCTGATATCATAAATGCATTGGGATTTTGGCAAAGGAATTCATTTTCACTTGAAACTGAAAAAACAGAGAGTCAGAAAGACTTACAGAATTTAGACATGGGGCTGCTTCGGAACTAGGGGTAGAGAAATCTTTTTTCTTGCAGCTATGTATGGCCTGGGGGTAGAGACCTCATCTACCTCATTTCTCTGTTGTTCCCTGAAAGACTCATCTTTGCCTCACTAATCCATATTCCGTCAGCTGTACTTTCAAGATATAACAGAATCCAGCCATATCTCACCGCCTGCACCACTAAAACCTGGTCCTAGCCATTATCCTTTTTTACTCTTCTTCAATCTTCTCATACAATCTTCCTGCACACTCTGCTACTGCTCCCTAGCTTTGTGGTCTTCCTAGCCACATGTGATGTTTTCTTCTGACATAAGAAGGAAGAAGGCATTATGCTAGTCTCATAAATGGTGACGATTCAGTGTTTTCTGTCTTTTTCTTAACTGTCACATGAACAACTTGAAACATTGTTTTCCTCAGGTTCTATTGATATACTCTACAGTCCCGGGAAAATTTGTTGCATTCTGCTTAGTAGGACCTCAAAGACCACAATTTCTCAGAGGCTGATGAAGAAAAATATGGATTCCAAAGCTAGGAACTATGTCTAAATTTATATTCTAGATAGTTCCTGGTAAATTATTGCTGGTTGGATCTCATTACTGAAGGTTTTGAAAATCACTTGCAGACACAGAGTAAAATTTACTTTCTTTTTCTGCCATATACATAGAAGGCCACCTAGCATGTTGCAAAGTGTGCATCCCTAGGGTTGACTGGAGATAACTTTACAGATGTACACAGTGAGGAGCTCTTACTGGCTGTCAAATCTGGTGGCCAAAGAGGGACGCTCTTGTGTGCATTCGCAGTGAAAATAGGCCTTATGGTGGAGGAGCATACTGTTGCCCTCTGTGGGGTCGACACCACCTTTTGAAAAACAGGGAGAGTCAAAATTTGATGAATCATGACTACATTTTGAAAATTAAATTGGAAGGATATGCAAAATGGCCAAACTACATATGCCAATGTAATGGCAATAATTCCTCACCCTTCTGGATTTGTTGGAGATTCAGGAATCCTGATAATCAAAGCTTAACCATTTAAGGTGATCAAACTATAAAATTGTTTTTAATGGAAGATTTTCTATAACTTATTACTTATGCTGCATTTGAAAAATAGAGGATATGAGACAAGGTCCTTTTGGAAAAGGCTTGGTACCACCATTACAGGCATAATAATGAGTTCCTGTGAGATACCATTACACGCATAATAATGACCTCTCCTTTACCTCTATACATAAATCTACATGCTATATTGACAACTCCTGTGAGATATTTTAAAAATATCTGAAACTTAATATATCCCCAAACAAACCCTTGCTCTTCCTCTCCAAAACCTGCTCTCCTTTCCTCTTTTCCATCTCTGTTAATGAGGACTCAATTCCTCTAGTTGCTCAGGATAAAAACAATGAACTTGTCCTTAGCTCATCTGTTCCTCACTAATCCACATTCTGTCAGCTGTACTTTCAAGATATAACAGAATCCAACCATGTCTCACCGCCTGCGCCACTATAACCTGGTCCTAGCCATTATCCTTTTTCTTTCTTCTTGCTTCATTCGTCTTCCCACTGTACTCCTTTGGTCTTTGTCCCCCTCCAGTCTATTCTCCATGCAATCCTCAAGCAAACTGACACAGTGGTTATCCTAACACTTAAGTTAGATCACATCACTCATCATCTAAAACCCTCCAAAGGCTTCCTACTTCACTCCAAGTGAGAGCCAAAGTCTTTGGCAACGGTTGGGTAGATTTGACTGTCTTGTCTGTGAGATTTGGTCTCATACCAGTCTCCTCGCTCACTCTGTGCCCACTCCACCGCCTGCCTGCTGTTCACTGAGTGAGGAAAAGCATGCTCCTACTTTGAGATCTTTCCTCTGGCTGTGCCCCCTTGCTGAAATGCCCTTCCCTGAGACACACACATAATTATCCTCTCCAATCCTTCTTTATTCAAATGCCACTGACTCAGGGATGCCAATCCTGAAAACTCAACACTGCAACCTCTCCAACACTCCTATTCTCCTTTCCTATATTTCTCCATAGCATTGTCACTTTCCACCCTCACTGGGATTAAATCCCACCAGAGAAGACAGTTTCTATCCCTAGCATGGAGAACACTGACTGGCCTGAGAGAAGAACATAATAAATATTTGCTGAATGAATTGAATGAATGACAAATGTCTAACTAATATAGTACTTCAAATCCAAAGAACAGCCCTGTGAGGTAGTGCCATGCATACATATTTTACGAGGAAGCTGAGGCTTATGATGATTGACAACCCTAGTAGATCTTGAGATCTACTAGGGTTACCTTAGTTCTTTGTTCTCTTTCACTCTCAGCACCTTGCCCCACAACTATTGTGCTAGTTGTAGCTACCTGTCATAATCTTTTACCTTGATCATCTCAGTCTTTTAACCTCTTCTACCTCTAGTCCGTCCCACTCCAATCTACGTTTCACATTGCAACAAGATTAATTTCTCTGAGGCATTAATAATGAGACAAGTGGTACTGCAAAGCCTCAAGAGTAAGAGCATGGAGGCTGGAAGTTCAAATCCCAGCTCTACCTACTAGCTGTTTGACTTGAACTAGTCCTTTAACTGCTCTGTGCCTTGGTTTCATTATCTGTAAAGTGCGATTGCAAAAGATGGTTTTTATACCTGACACATGGTGAGTCTTTTGTGACTGTTAGCTATTACTATCCTCAAGTAATTTCCCTATTTAAACATCCTCAAAGGTACCTCATGACAGTTAAAGTCCAAATTCCTTTTTGGGGCACAAACAACTACTGGTGATTTCTCCAGCTGACTAGGAGGGCTTCCTAACTGCTCCTGAGTCCCTGAACATGTGCTATTTGTTACTGTTGGAACTTAGTAGTTACTGAAAGGCAAGTCCACTGTGGTACCTGACGATACTCACTCATGCTTTTGACCACTGTGGGTCACCACTTTTTTAAAAATAGGGAGAGTCCAATTCCAGTTCAGAGGTAACTAAACTGTCACCATCTCTGTGCAGCCCTTCCTCATCCCTCAGGCCTGTCAGCCATTCACGCCTTTGGCCACCACCTTTGCAGCTCTGCATTCCATGTATTTCCAGGCTAACACCTATCACACTGCACTGCAATTATTTGTGAACATGCCTGACTTCCCTATTCGACTGTATTGTACTTATTCTATAACCACCATCACCAAAACAGTGCCTGACACATGACAGGCACATGTCAGTCAGGTAAATGAGTAGGACTGGCTATTGGCAGAGAACAGGGCTAGAACATGGGTTTTAACCCAGTGTTCTTGCTACTATCCCATTCTGCTATCCCATTTCATTTCAGCTCAACAGTTATACCCACTGATGTTAGGACACATACTAAATTGTCTTTGCAAAGCAATTGGGTTATCTTTACTGCTTGATACAGTCCTCTTAATCTTCTCCCTTAAAGTCAGCCTATTAGATTTTATTTGTTTCTATCTGTAATTTCTAGCCACATACTCCTATGTCTTCCAGTCAGCTTATGCCTAGAAAACCACATAAAAAGAACAACACATTTGGGAGAAGCAACAAGGAATTCCTATAAGCAACAAATGAGCTTTTGTGGATAGATTTTGAGGCACCAATTTCAGCTACTCAAAGTCCTTCTTTGATTCTTTCTATTTTGCTATTTATACTATTAAGGTATAAACATGGCTATTCTAATTACAGTTGTTTGTTTTATTTGTTTTGTTTCCACCTTGTGTCCATATGATGGGCAAAGGATCCTCTGTTTGGATCTTTTGCTTAGTTCACTGAGCTGATTGTCTCCAGTATTTGTTCTGAGATCTAACAAACATGTCTTTAAAGTGACTGTGGCTGTTTTGTAAATGTAAAATTCCAGAATGATTAGGCTTTGTGATAAAGAAAATCTAGGCTTTGATTATAGCAATGGTAGAGGTCAAAGGCCAACATATTTCAGTGAATCTGAATATAAGCATCCTATCAAATAATTAGGAAGTAAGAAATCCTAAGAATATATTAAGTTCACCCTTTTCAGTGGAACATAAGAACACAACACAGCTTCAAAGATATCCTAAAGGAAAAGACTCCACAAGGTTCCTATTCTTTTCTTCACAACATTAACTGCCAGGCTGCTTTATGTTAAAGTCAGCTTAAGTTCTCCCTGCCCTTTTCCTCTTGTTCACCAGCTGATTCCATCTCCTGTAAAACAGATCTCCATGTATCTATAGAACACTTTCAGGCTAAAATAAGACTCAAATTCCCATCCTACTTGATTATACTTGGACCTTTTCCCATTTATTTAGTCTAAAACTATGTCAAATGAAACAAAAACCTGTGATTTACCTATTTCGTCAACAGAGAAACACTTTTCATCCACTGTACCACCATTGCTAGTTAGCTTGATACAATAAGGTATCCAGATGGAGGTAAATGATGAATTAAAGTAACAGCTGTTTTCCCCAGCAGAAACATAATCAGGGCATTCTTTCCATTCTTGAGTCCATTCTTGAGTGTTCCTAAAATGGAGAGTTAAAAAAAGATTAATTGTTCCAAAAATCATGTTGTAGCTTAAGTCCAAGTAAGGTGCTTGATAGTCTGATTCAATAAATTGGACCACAAATATTTTGTGAAGAGGTATTTTAGCAACACCATTTCTGAGACATATCACATCGGTGGACAATATCATCAGTGTCTGAAGACTGCTGCGAGGCCGTTTGGTACTTCTGCCTACGGTAAAAGCTTCCGTTTGTTGAATGCATATGCTATGCCTGCTCATAAATTGATTCTTATGGTAGGTACTTTATTATGCCCGTTCTATAGATGAAAGTTCTGAGACTTAGGGACATTTTAAAAATGTTCATTAAAACAGTACAGAGAATCACCCCCAAACTAGAGATTACCAGAGAACAGTGAGGGTTTAGACCTGGCTGTTTCGCCAGCCTATGGTGAAAGAAACTGAGGAGACAAGTTGATGTGTGCTCCAGGCAGAGTGATGCATTATATCCAGCACCAATGCTGTGCAGATATAAAGATAAGTAAGATGTGGTCCCCTAATTTCAGGCTAAAATAAGACTCAAATTCCCATCTGAGTAGTTTTTTGGGCCTCTTATATTCATTCTATTGATATTTAATGAGAATTGGTTATGTCTAAAACATAATGACAGACACTATGGGGGATTCATAGATGTCTAAGGAATTCCTTCTGCCTCAGATGGAAAGAGTAAAAAACGGTATTACAAAGCAATGTGGGTAAGTGCTCATTAGTAGTGCTCTTTAGGGTCCTTAAAAGTTCAGAAGAGGGAATGATTGCTCTGGCTCTTCATGGAAGGCTTCAAGGTGGAGGTATGTTTTTAGCATTCTTGAAGGATGGGTAAAAGTTTAATAGATGGCAATATGGCAAGGAAGGGAAGAAACAGAGAGGTCAAAGGGATTGAGGTAAGGAAGTATGGGCATGAGTGTGGTAAGGGAAGTAAAAGGCAATGGAATGACAGGAAAATTTTCTTAAATTAGAATTGCTACTTGGGTGAGGTAGTTCATCATCTCCCTGTTATTCACTAGCCTATTAATTGAGAAGACAATATATAAGTCAAAGGGACATAAAACCACGTAATCTGTGGTTGTGGAAGATGAGGTAGGAATGGCCCTGTGCAGCCAGAGGCGCCTGTGACTCACAGGCCAGACTGTGAAGCTTTGGAACCATCCCTCTGTGGGATGGGTGCTGGGCAGCAGGGGACGATGAGGACAATGCAGGCTGTAGGGAAGGCAGGGCCTGGAAGGAAAGGATGCAAAGCTGGGAGAAGACGCCTATTTCCTTCTTGTAGCTGTTTCTCAGACTGGTCTGCTTGGCACTAGGAGAAAACTTGTGTAGTATCAGAGGGTCCTTGAGACAGCTGCTCCTCAGCTGTTGGAAGGAAATTGGGATTTAAATGGCAGAGACTCCAGGGTCTGAGACAGTGAATTGCTGCTTTGGTTGAGACTCTTAAAAGTTGCATATGCTGGCTGGGTATGGTGGTTCATGCCTGTAATCCCAGCACTTTGGGAGGCTGAGGCAGGCGGATCATGAGGTTAGGAGCTTGAGACCAGCCTGGCTAACATGGTAAAACCACGCCTGTACTAAAAATACAAAAATTAGCGGGGCGTGATGGCATGCTTCTGTAATCCCAGCTATTCAGTAGGTAGGCTGAGGCAGGAGAATTGTTTGAACCCAGGAGGCAAAGTTTGCAGTAAGCCAAGATCGCACCACTGCACTCCAGCCTGGGCGACAAAGCAAGACTCCATCTCAAAACAACAACAACAACAACAAAAAAGTTGCATATGCTTGAATGAGAGATTCATTTCTGATGCAAAAAGTATATGGGCAAAAGGCAGAAGAAAAGATAAGGTGTGTTTGTGTGTGTGTGTGTGTGTAAGTATGTGTGTATGTAAAGTCAGAAGAAAAATGTTAAAAAAAATTAGGAATAGGTGAGTGGTTCATTGAACTGTAGTATGCTTAATTTGATATTTACTTTCAAACTAAGTAAGAGTGCATTAAAGAGAGTAGTTGTAAGAAGATTGCCCAGAAAATGAGGCTTTCACGTAATAGAAGGGATGTCAAATGTACTTAGCATAAGTGATAGTATAAAAGTTAGAAAACTCAAAGTATTAAGATGTTCCAAAGATGTAGTTAGTGCTTAACAGGTCTGGATTTCTAAAAGATTAGCTCTTTCATGACTCACAGAATTTCTCAACAGTACATGTCAGTACCTTGGTCCCCATGAGGACTGTTTAAAAAACCCTGTTTAGATTATCCCAAATCCATGAACTCCACAGGACAAACAAAGCATTTATTTTAAGCATGATGGATCAGAAACAGCTAGTTCAAAACACTACTTTCAACCTCTTTCTTCATGAACCAATGTTGAATTTCATTTTAAATAAATATTTATAACTTATATTTTAAACTATTAAATGTAGACAAGAACCCAAATTAGCTCATAAAACAGATACTGTGTCACTTGCCTTCTCTGGGTTGAAAGTCTCTACAGATGACCAAAATCAATGTATGGAAGCTTCCCTCTGCTCTTACTCCCAAAAATTAAGTGCTTTAGGTTTGCTCCCAGACTATCTTGTGAAATGGAAGGGGTGAGAACCATAGAAAGAGACTATCATTAAAAATAAGAATAAAGAGTAGAAGAAATGTTTTTCATCTAAAGACAACCAACTGGAAAAAAATAATAAAAATAAAATATCATTTATGTTTTTAAGGGCAGCTGTTTTCATGACAGAAAGCGCAAATGTTTTTGGCTTTAAATTTAATACTTTTGTTTAAGAAAAATGAAAGTAATAATGCCCTTTCTCCCTACTGATTTTCCACACAACCTTGTATAGAAAATGAAATTTCTTTTAAGACCAGGGTAATTTTTGAAGTGGGGTTGAATGGGTATGGAAGACGTGGGGGATATAGCCTTAAGGACTGAGTGTTCACATGCCCACTTCCTTTAAAAACACAGCATTTACATGCAAGGAGCTGAGAGCAGAGCAGCTCGCACATGCTTCCCAGAGCCTGTTTTTACCATGCCTGTAATGTGCATTCATTCTGAGTCCCCTGCAAGCTCAGAGGCTGAATTTGGCACTATCACCATCACAGGATGGCAGACACTGTTTTGAATCAGCTGCTCTAACATGTGGAGGCTGCCTCTTCTGCCAGCTACCTGGCAAGGAGCAGAGCCAGGCAAAACACACAACTGCCTGTAGGGCTGTGCCTGAACTGTCCTGTTGACAGCCTGACATGTTCACATTCCGTTGTGCTTTAGATACTCAGGCCAGGCCAGCAAACTGAAACAACTGCACCGCCCACTGACTCTGGCTTTGGATAAAATCATCTCACAGTTTTATTTATGTGTCAGGGATGCGAAGCATGTTTCTATAGTTTCAGGAGTTGCCTGGCAACTGAGTTCTAAGAAACAGTGACAAGAGTCAGAAAGTGCATTTGTATTGTCTTCTTTGTGAAGTGGGCAATGAGAAATCAAATATATCCGTACACTAATCAGTCCAGTCCAGTCCTGATACTCCTAATCCCTCAGTTTTACCCTTCTTGGATAAACTGGGCTGTGGGCTCACAGTAGTTTGGCTAAGACATTCAGAATAGTTATATTTTATAGAAAAAACACAAATATCTAATTTTGTAAGTTTGGGTTGGCACTTAATCATGAAGCTGTACTTACCCTCCTGGGATTCCAAACACTACCAGGGCAAAATCTAAGACATCTTTCTGAATATGTCTGAAAGTTTTCTTTTACCCAGTCACACTTTCAGCAGCGTCCTTGGTAGTGTAGATCCTGGATTTGAACCAGGGATGCTGAAATGACTGGAGTGTGCATAAGACGCCTGTGGACAGAGTTATGTGACCTTGATTGATGATGGCAAGGGATATATATTTATCAAGCCTTCATTCCTTTGGGTTTCTCTTTTTGCTCATCAAATTTGGTAAATATTGAGGTAGCAAAAGATTATTTTCATAAAGTGGGCCCAGCTTAAGAGGTTATTCTGCTACTTTTCTTTACAGTTTGGCTAATTGTGCCTGTATAAATAACTTAATGATTCCACACATTTCAAAAGTGTCATCAAACATACTAACTTCATGTCTGAATGTATTTATAGAAATCAACTCTGTTTCCTGGCCCCAACCTCTCTGTGGTGTCAGCCTTAAGGAAAAATATAATATACTTGGTGCCCAAACATTTCATCTTCACTTCACTTCATCCAGGAGACCTCTCTTACATTGAAAGGTGGGGAAGGTCCGCTTGGTTGCTAACTCCAAGTATTTTTTTATCTGCAAATTAAGCAGCAGCTCTGCATTAAAATGCTCTTATACCAATAATTACAATAATTATAACAATTCATTGGTATAAATGATCTTATACCATTTATAGTCATTTTATAGTCCAGAAACTGGATTTTTATATCATAATTATTTTAAAATTATCACTATACTACCGATAATAAGAATACCAGCTACCATTTAGTGAGTACTTACTATGTGTCAAGTACTCTGCCAAGTATTTTTCATGGGTTATCTCATACGATCCTCACAAGAAGCCATGAGGCGAGTCCGTTATCTCCTTTCTGCAAATGAGGAGGCTGAGTTGTACGCAAACTGGCTAATTTCCCCAGTATTCCTTGGTGAGAAAGTGCAGAACTACACTGAAGTGCAGGTTTGTTAGCCCTGAGCTCATACCCTTAACTGCTGGCTGCATCTTCCTTCCCTATTCCAGCTCTTCGGTTGGATAGACAATGTCATCCTCTGACTAACGACACCTTGAGCCAAGGATAAAGGGTCCTCACTAACCCTGCATCTTGGCTTAGGCCTTCTCTGGGTGTTGGGTGGAAAAGAGGAGATAATGAAGTGTTTAAGCCTAAAATGTAAAAAAGGGAAAAATAAAGAGTGAGAGTAAACAAAAAGGAAAATAATGCCAGGTGAAGGGGAAGAAATAAACAACTTGGGTGGTACCTATATTGAGAGGTCTTTGTTTCACGCTTCCTCTGTTATTTTAGAGTGTCATTGGTAAAAATGAAAAAGTACTACAGTCTTTTACTGAATATATTTAAGAGAAGGAGTGTATTATCTGGTTAGAAACCAAGCTACATCTTTTAAAACATGCATCTTTTCAAAAACACCTATAGCTTTCCACCACAAATAAAGTAAAATTCAAAGCCTTGCCCTTGCCTATGAGGTTTGGCATAGTCAGTCCCTAAGTAACTCTCTGATCCCTTCCCATATCACTCTCCTCACTTTCAATTTTGTGCCTTCAGTGCTGGCCTTTTTCATCCCTCAAATATGCCAAGACTGCCTCAGGGACTTTGTACTTGCAATTTCCTCTGCCTGGATAGCCTTTCCCCCAGATATTCACATGGCCTGTCCCATTTCACTTATGTCTCTGGTCTAGGACACCACAATAGAGAGGCCTCCTAGGACCACACATTTCAATATCATTCAAGCCTCGTATACACACTCTCATCCACATGCACATGCCCACGTATATCCATACATGCTCTCACTCACACTTTGACACACTCTCACACATTCTCATGCACATACACAAACTCCCAGACACTGCTGACATACTGCTTTCTGGCTTTATTTTTCTTAATAACCTATATTATTAGCTGACATTTTATTCAATTTTTATTGCCTGTCTCCCTGCATTGGAAGGAAATCTCCATGAGACCAGGGATTTTGTCTTTTGTAACCATTGCTATATCTCCAGGGCCTAAAATAGTACTTAGCACATAGGATGGGCTTGATTAATATTTTTTTCAATAAATGAGTGAATGAATATTCATTGATTGCATAAATCACAACAAATCACTTCCATTCCCACACTACATATGACTCAGTGTACTTTAGTAGGTACATCCATGGAGAGGAAAATCAGAAAGGCATGATGGCGGCACCTTCTGGTATAGAACAGCTGTATGGGTCCTAGGTTCTTTGAACCATGATAAACTGCATCTGTCCAGTGGCATGAAAAAGTCTCTCGCTCAGGTGAACGGCACTTGGTGAATTTAGGCTCCTTAGAAGAATCTGCAGAATAAAAAGAAAAGGCAAGGCATGAAATCAGGTGGGTCATATGTGATCCTAATGAGACACGTATTTAAAGTGTGTGAAGAAACTACTGGGATGAAGCCAGAGTATTCCGTGTCTAGGAGGTAATGCCGATGTCTTCCAGAAAAGCATTTTTCCTGGGTCATAGTTTTAGAGCCTGTTGCTTGCCATTGTCAGCCTTTGATTCTAGACACAAACCATTTTTCCTTTTATTTCAAGCATTTCGTAGGACCTGTTTAAGAAACCAGAGCTAGAGATTAGGAATTGGATATAGGTAGTTCATCTGGAAGGTGACTTCCGGATCTAGCAGTCAGGGAATGGGGAGGGTGGGAAGGAAAAGGAGAACAACTAATATGTGTGTGTTACTGAGCTGGTTATCACAGTGGCTAATGGGGCCCAATCCCACTGAGGCTCCTCTGAGAAGCTGTGTAGAATATGCACCACCATTGTTGTGTAGAAAGATGAGAGGCTAGGACATTTATCTACCACTCCCAGTACTCACTGGTTGAAGGGTGCCTCAGAGATGTTCACCCCCATGCACTTCTAGGCTGTACCTGCACATGAGCTGAGGGTCTTTGCCGAGGCAGGCACCTGAGTGTGCCCGGCAGGTTGCATAGTGGCAAATGGACACCATAGATGGTTGTGATGACAGGTGGATGTGGGCGATGTAGTGTGGGAACCACAGCATGCACTACAGGGCCTTTTATCTTTTCATTGATTTTTGATAAAAGGCACTTATGTTTGCATTCTTTTAAAAGATTCAGCCAGTAAACTCATTAAATAGATGCCCAGTCTAAACAACTTATACATACACGTGTTAATTCTAATTTGAGAAGTAAGTGCAGAATGCCCCTTTATGTGTTAGGATTTTAGACAAAATTCCTCTGCATCTACAAAATCTGCTGCTATAGATGTGCAACAGACAGGTATGAAGCAAAACACATTTTTATATATGAATTCTCAGTGTTCTGATGTCCATGGCCATTTTGGAGATTTCTTTTCAAATTTCTCTTCTTTTTCTTATCTTTTTCTCCTTATATGATTAGCCTTCAATCAGATTGTAAACTTAATCTAAAACTCTCATTCCTGGGTTATCAGGGAGGCTCTCAATCTTAAAGTAGCTTTGTCAATACTTTGAAAGATCACTTAAAAATAAATAATATGAAGCAAATGCATAAAAACTCATGGTTCCAAATTCCAGGTTACATACCTGATGTTATGAACCAAAAACACGCTTCTTTTTTCCTCTGGCAACAAACTCATAAGGGATGGGATGTTATTAAACCTTCCAAACAAATCCATCATTCAAATTCATTCAACAAACATTATTAAACGCAAATTTTGTACCAGGCTGTGTTCTAGGAATAGAGAAATGAACAAGTTGATAAAAGTTGGTCCTTGTCTAGTTTCCATTCTAGCAAAGGCAGGGATGTGGGGATCCTATGTAGAAAAATAAGCTGGGTCAGGTAGCGTGATGCCTTCAGCTTTGTTCTTTTTGCTTAGGATTGTCTTGGCTATGCAGGCTCATTTTTGGGTCCATATGAAATCTAAAATAGTTTTTTTCCAATTCTGTGAAGAAAGTCAATGGTAGTTTGATGGGGATAGCATTGAATCTATAAATTACTTGGGGCAATATGGCCATTTTCATGATATTGACTCTTCCTATCCATGAGGATGTTTTTCCATTTGTTTGTGTCCTCTCTTATTTCCTTGAGCAGTGGTTTGTAGTTCTCCTTGAAGAGGTCCTTCACATCCTTTGTTAGCTGGATTCCTAGGTATTTTATTCTCTTTGTAGCAATTGTGAATGGGAGTTTGCTTGTGATTTGGCTCTCTGTTTGTCTGTTATTGGTGTATAGAAATGCTAGTGATTTTTGCACATTGATTTTGTATCCTGAGACTTTGCTGGAGTTGCTTATCAGCTTAAGGAGATTTTGGGCTGAGACGATGGGGTTTTCTAAATATACAGTCATGTCATCTGCAAACAGAGACAATTGGATTTCCTCTTTTCCTAACTGAATACCCTTTATTTATTTCTCTTGCCTGACTGCCCTGGCCAGAGTTTTGAATAATATGTTGAAAAGGAATGGTGAGAGAGGACATCCTTGTCTTGTGCTGGTTTTCAAAGGGAATGCTTCCAGTTTTTGCCCATTCATTGTGATATTGGTTGTGGGTTTGTCATAAATAGCTCTTATTATTTTGAGATACATTCCATCAATACCTAGTTAATTGAGAGTTTTTAGCATGAAAGGGTGTTGAATTTTGTCGAAGGCCTTTTCTGCATCTATTGAGATAATCATGTGGTTTTGTCATTGGTTCTGTTTCTGTGATGGATTACGTTTATTGATTTGTGTATGTTGAACCAGCCTTGCATTCCAGGGATGAAGCCGACTTGATCGGGGTGGATAAGCTTTTTGATGTGCTGCTGGATTAGGTTTGCCAGTGTTTTATTGAGGATTTTTGCATCGATGTTCATCAGGGATACTGGCCTAAAATTTTCTTTTTTTATTGTGTCTCTGACTTCAAACTATATTACAAGGCTACAGTAACAAAGACAGCATGGTACTGGTACCAAATAAGATATATAGACCAATGGAACAGAACAGAGCCCTCAGAAATAACACCACACATCCACAACCATCTGATCTTTGACAAATTTGACAAAAACAAGCAATGGGGAAAGGATTCCCTGTTTAATAAATGGTGTTGGGAAAACTGGCTAGCCACATGCAGAAAGCTGAAACTGGATACCTTCCTTTCATCTTATACAAAAATTAACTCAAGATGGATTAAAGACTTAAATGTAAGACCTAAAACCGTAAAAACCCTAGAAGAAAACCTAGGCAATACCATTCAGGAAATAGGCATGAGCAAAGACTTCATGACTAAGACACCAAAAGCAATGGCAACAAAAGCCAGAATTGACAAATGGGATCTAATTAAACTAAAGAGCTTCTGCACAGCAAAAGAAACTACCAGCAGAGTGAACAGGCAAGCTACAGAATGGGGGTACATTTTTGCAATCTATTCATCTGACAAAGGGCTAATATCCAGAATCTACAAAGAACTTCAATAAATTTACAAGAAAAAAAAAACCCAAGAAAAAGTGGGCAAAGGATATGAACAGACATTTCTCAAAGGAAGACATTTATGCAGCCAACAGACACACGAAAAAATGCTCATCATCACTGGTCATCAGAGAAATGCAAATCAAAACTGCAATGAGATACCATTTCACACCAGTTAGAATGGCAATCATTAAAAAGTCAGGAAACAACAGATGCTGGAGAGGATGTAGAAAAATAGGAACACTTTTACACTGTTGGTGGGAGTGTAAATTAGTTCAACCATTGTGGAAGACAGTGTGGCGATTCCTCAAGGATCTAGAACTAGAAATACCGTTTGACCCAGCAATCCCATTACTGGGTATATACCCAAAAGATTATAAATCATTCTACTATAAAGACACATGCACACATATGTTTATTGCAGCACTGTTCACAATAGCAAAGACTTGGAACCAACCCAAATGCCCATCAATAATAGACTGGTTAAAGAAAATGTTGCATATATACACCATGGAATACTACTCAGCCATAAAAAAGGATGAGTTCATGTTCTTTGCAGGGACATGGATGAAGCTGGAAACCATCATTCTCAGCAAACTAACACAAGAACAGAAAACCAAACACCGCATGTTCTCACTTATAAGTGGGAGTTGAACAATGAGAACACATGTACACAGGGAGGGGAACTTTACACACTGGGGCCTGTTAGGGGCTGTGGGGCTGGGGGAGTGATAACATTAGGAGAAATACCTAATGTAGATGACGGGTTGGTGGGAGCAGCAAACCACCATGGCACATGTATACCTATGTAACAAACCTGCATGTTCTGTACATGTACCCCAGAACTTAAAGTATAATAATAATAATAATAATAATAAAAAAGAAAAATAAGCAGGGTAAGAAGAAAGGAACCGCATTCTTGTTTGAGAACAACTGTTGCCCTCAATAGTACAAACAAGTGAATCTTCAGAAAATCCTGAGTTGCAGATATGTCTTTAGCCCTAGGAGCACGTGTTGGGGATAGCAGGAGTGTTTTTGTAATCAAATTCCATGGCCATATTGTTGTAAGAAATACTCATTTTCCTGTATGAATGGAGAAATTTGCAAGAGTTTTAGGGCAAGGATGGGATGTGCCTTGGTACTGAGGGCAGATGGGCAGCTCTCTCTATGTGGTCAGTGTTTACCAACCCCTCTCAGAACACTGAGGTGTAGGAGCCCACATTATCTGTTGCAAATGACTACAGTGAAAAAGATGTGTATTTTGTTAGGCAAGCACCTCTCATACAGTAAAGTACTGAAAAAATTCCTTTTTACTATTAGTTGAAGCACTGAAAACAAACACTATTTTAGTTCCTTCTACAAAGTCAGTAATTATTAAAACTAAATATTTAAAGCACAACTGTTTTAATGCCGGTATATCTGAGGAGACTATTTCATATTCTAACTGTTCATTTGCATAGAAATAAGAAAAGGAAATGCACTAGATTAGAAATTGAGAGATGTGTACTCTAGTTCTGGCTCTGAAACTATTTAACGTTGACCTTCCCAAGCCATTTGGTCTTGATTTCCTTAGTAGGATGCCTGAAATAGATGAGATACAAAGTACTTTACAATTTTACAGCTTCACTTTTACAATTAAGAGGCATGTATAATTATGAACAATAACGTACACAACAAAAACATAATTTTGGCATTTGAGTTGAAACAATAATAGAACACCAAATACAAATGTCAATCAGGTTCCTATATTCTCTGTAAAATATGCCTGTTACATAATAGCAAGAATAATAAACTCAACTTCAAAACCTGAAACAGAAAGAAATAAAAAACTTTGTCAGCTGAAACAAAAAAAAACAACTTAAAAAGAAAAAATAACTAATTTGAAACACATTTTGCTTACTTAAACTTAGTGTTCTTAGATTTATTGTTTCCTTTTTAACTCCAGATGCATAGAAAGTCCTTATTATATTCTTGTTGTAAATAAGAAATAGGAAATTTATGGGTGTGGTGCTAATGTGATGAAGTGTGTGTCTGCACATGGGACTCTGATACAGATGTAGTGCAGCAGAGCTGTTTTGTTCTTGTCTTTTTAAATGTCTTTCTTTCCCTTCCTTTCTTCCCTTCCACCTTCCTCTTTTCTTTATTTTACCCTGCACCCCCCTTCTCTCTTTCCTGCTTTTTAAAATTTTATGGCTGGGTATGTGCTGTTAAGTGCTGTGGCAGACAGCCCCTAAAGTGGCCTCCAGTGACTCCTGTCTTCTCTCATTCACAGCCTTATGTATTTCCTTCCCTTGAGTAACTTGCTTCTAATCAAAAGAATATGGCAGCGTGGAGTGGATATCAGTTCTATGATTAGGTTACAAAAGATTGAGACTTCTTTTTGAGTAGCAGACTCACCCTTTTGCTGGTTTTGATGAAGTAAGTTGCTGTGTGGTGAGAACCATGCAGCAAAGAACTAAGCATGGCCTCTGGCCAACACTCAGCAAGAAGCAGAGGCCCTCAGTATAAAAACCCTTGAGGAACTGGCCGGGCGTGGTGGCTCATGCCTGTAATCCCAGCACTTTGGGAGGCCGAGGCAGGTGGATCATGAGGTCATGAGATCAAGACCAGCCTGACCAACATGGTAAAACCCCGTCTCTACTAAAAATAGAAAAATTAGCTGGGTGTGGTGGCACGCGCCTGTAATCCCAGCTACTCGGGAGGCTGAGGCAGAAGAATTGCTTGAACCTGGGAAGTGGAGGTTGCAGTGAGCCGAGATCGCACCACTGCACTCCAGTCTGGTGATGGAGCGAGACTCTGTCTCAAAAAAAAAAAAAAAAAAAAAAAAAAAAAAATGCTTGAGGAACTGAATCCTGCCAACAACCATATAAGTAAGCATGGGAGCCAATCTTTCCCTATCCAGCCTTCAGATGAGACCATAGCCCTGGCTGACACTTTGATTGCAGTCTTATAAGATAGCTTGAAGCACAGGACACAGCTGGTGGGTTAATTTGGAAAAAGCGTGAGAGGTATATTAACTTTACTAAATATTTGAATGCTATTAATACAGAGTAAATGAATCTAATATAACAGAACTTAAAAGTAGTGCTCAAGAATGACACAAGCCACTTTTCTTAGCAAATGGAATGTATCACAGTGAGTGTGAGAAAGTGGGTAACTCCTCTTTTGGGGGCAAGAAGAACTATATTGTGGCTGGCCGTTTAGTTTCTCCTTAATCACATCCTGTCCCATCTAGTACTATTGTGCCACTGTGGCTGAAGACACTCAGCATTCCTAAAGTCCAACTCCTTAGTGTCATCTTAAGGCTTTCTAAATCTAAGAGGAACTGCCATAATCTTAAAATGAACACCTTTCTCACTATGTCTAAAAATCCTATTAGAATCTTACTTTTACTACGAAGACAACAAATGACTACTATAGACTCTTAGGCCTTCTCTGATTAGCCAGGAACAGAAAATCATTTCTGAACTAGTAATATTTCTTGTTTTCTTATGATTTTTAAAGATTAAATCTAAAAATAGTATAGTTCAACATCCATTTATAGCACCTCTGAAAGGAATGTTGCAATGAACAAGAGAGCCTAACTTTGTCCCTAAGTGAATTATCACTAAGAACAATGAGTTAAGTTGGAACACACATGCAGTGTTTGGTTTTCTGCTCTGGTGATCCTTTGCTGAGAATGATGGTTTCCAGCTTCATCCATGTCCCTGCAAAGGACGTGCACTCATCTTTTTTTATGGCTGCATAGTATTCCATGGTGTATATGTGCCACATTTTCTTTATCCAGTCTATCATTGATGGACATTTGGGTTGGTTCCAAGTCTTTGCTATTGTGAATAGTGCCGCAGTAAACATACGTGTGCATATGTCTTTTTTTTTGAGATGGAGTCTTGCCCTTTTGCCCAGGCTGGACTGCAGTGGTGCTATCTCGGCTCACTGCAAGCTCCGCCTCACGGGTTCATGCCATTCTCCTGCCTCAGCCTCCCGAGTAGCTGGGACTATGGGCACCCGCCACTGTGCCCACCTAACTTTTTGTATTTTTAGTAGAGACGGGGTTTCACCATGTTAGCCAGGATGGTCTCGATCTCCTGACCTTGTGATCCACCTGCCTCTGCCTCCCAAAAGTGCTGGGATTACAGGCGTGAGCCACTGCGCCCAGCTGCATGTGTCTTTATAGTAGCATGATTTATAATCCTTTGGGTATATACCTAGTAATGGGATTGCTGGGTCAAATGGTATTTCTAGTTCTAGATCCTTGAGGAATCGCCACACTGTCTTCCACAATGGTTGAACTAATTTACACTCCCACCAACAGTGTAAAAGTGTTCCTATTTTTCCACATCCTCTCCAGCCTCTGTTGTTTCCTGACTTTTTAATGATTGCCATTCTAACTGGTGTGAAATGGTATCTCATTGCGATTTTGATTTGCATTTCTCTGATGACCAGTGATGATGAGCATTTTTTCATGTGTCTGTTGGCTGCATAAATGTCTTCTTTTGAGAAGTGTCTGTTCATATCCTCTGCCCACTTTTTAATGGGGTTTTTTTTTTTCTTGTAAATTTATTGAAGTTCTTTGTAGATTCTGGATATTAGCCCTTTGTCAGACGGGTGGATTGCAAAAATTTTCTCCCATTCTGTAGGTTGCCTGTTCACTCTGCTGGTAGTTTCTTTTGCTGTGGAGAAGCTCTTTAGTTTAATTAGATCCCATTTGCCAATTTTGGCTTTTGTTGCCATTGCTTTTGGTGTTTTAGTCATGAAGTCTTTGCCCATGCCTATTTCTTGAATGGTATTGCCTAGGTTTTCTTCTAGGGTTTTTAATGGTTTTAGGCCTAACATTTAAGTCTTTAATCCTTCTTGAATTAATTTTTAATGGGTGCAGCAAACCAACATGGCACATGTATGCCTATGTAACAAATCTGCACGTTGTGCACATGCACCCCAGAACAGAGTATAATAAAAATAATAATAATAATAATAGAAAGACATTAAGCATTCAATGAAAAAATCATGTTTGGGGCTGGGAGCTGTGGCTCACACCTGTAATTCCAGCACTTTGGGAGGCTGAGGCGGGAGGATTACCTGAGGCCAGGAGTTCGAGGCTAGCCTGTCCAACATAGTGAAACTCTGTCTCTACTAAAAATACAAAAATTAACCAGGTCTGGTGGGGCATACCTGTAATCCCAGCTACTCAGAGAGGCTGAGGCACGAGAATCGCTTGAACCTGGGAGTCGGAAGTTGCAGTGAGCTGAGATCGCGTCACTGCACCCCAGCCTGGGTGACAGAGTGAGACTCTGTCTCAAAAAAAAGTGTTTTGTAATGTTTATAATTAATTTATCTTACTTAATAAAATTTCATGGAGTTAAAAAAGAAAGAAAAAAAAAAGAAAAGCACATTGGATCAAATGACTTTTGGCTCGTTACGGTGGGTATGGGTTCTGCTAAGCAATC
The DNA here is from genome assembly GCF_028885625.2 of Pongo pygmaeus. Classification (NCBI taxonomy): domain Eukaryota; kingdom Metazoa; phylum Chordata; class Mammalia; order Primates; family Hominidae; genus Pongo; species Pongo pygmaeus. Next base: position 42,876,648 of record NC_072377.2, on the reverse strand, counting down.
TGCATATGCAGTCAAACAAGGGTCAGTTTTAGAAGAGAAGAATGGTTACAGCATGCTCAGTCACCCTGATCTGGATAAAGAATGGCTATTATTGAACATAAGCCAAAGTGAGGAAATACTTATTGTCAGCTGAAATCAATTTCATATGTTCTGAGGACTGCATAAGCACGTTGGCCAGGCCAACTGTGGTGAAACTGTAATGTTCCTTTCACAAATAACAAACAAGAGATGGTGATTGCAGTAGAGCTAGTCTACTTCTTGGACTATGACTGCATAGGCTTTGGGTAAAATCTTTGGGTGACTGGCCTAAATGTATCCGTTATTTAAAAACACCTTTGTATTTAGCCTTTATATTTGGTTAAGGCAATGTTACAGAATGAGACATGCATGATCTTCAAAGATTTGATAAGCAAAGAAGATGTGAATATGTAATTCTTCCATGAGTGAAAGAAGTTACTGCATTCAACATCATTATTTTTCCAAGTCCCCCTCTTAAGCAGGAACAGAATAACAATATGACAGCAACTACGGCTTCTTTGGGATCTCTGACACTTTATATGTAATATAAAAAGTGTTTATTCTCAAAACTAGAATGAGGTAGGTACTATTATTCTCACTACTGAATAGATGACACTGAGGCATAGAGAAGTAAAATAACTGGCCCAAAGTCACTTGGTTATTAAGTGGCACCGCCATGATTCCAACTCAACAGCTGTGCTTCAGAATTTGTATTCTTTTTTTTTTGAGATGCAGTCTCGCTGTGTCGCCAGGCTGGAATGCAGTGCCATGATCTCGGCTCACTGCAACCTCCGCCTCCTGGGTTCAAGTGATTCTCCTGCCTCAGCCTCCCGAGTAGCTGGGACTACAGGTGTGTGCCACCGTGCCCAGCTAATTTTTATATTTTTAGTAGAGACGATGTTTCACCATGTTGGCCAGGATGGTCTCAATCTCTTGACCTCAGGATCCACCCACCTCGGCCTCCCAAAGTGCTGGAATTACAGGTGTGAGCCACCATGCCCAGCCCAAAATTTGTATTCTTAACCACTGCACTGGTGGCTTTCAAAATTTTTGAAAGTGACTTTCAGGAAAATTATTTAAATATATATGTAAATTTTAAGTATAAATTTAAGTATAGTAAAATATATTTAAAATATTAATAATATATAGTAGTATGTTATTAATTAATATATTAAATGTATTCTACTAATATATTTAATATATTAATACATTCTTATAATATATTAATTAGTATATAATATAATAAGAATATATTAATATAATTATATTAATATATGCTAATATTAGTATAATATATTACTAATTAATATATTGTTTACATATTGTCAATATAAATTAATATAAGTTAATATAAATTAATATGTTATTAATTCATATTAATTATATTATTAATATAAATATATATTTACATGTTTAAACTTTAGATATATAAACATATTTTAAATGTTTTAAAATGTTCTCACATACTTATTTATATGATAGATACACACACGCACATGTAAAATAAAATGTCTCAAAATTAGTGCCTGCAATGAATTCTGATTTCAGTTTATAAATGATGCTGCTTGCAACCCTATGAATTGATTTACTAATACAGGTCACTACTTTCAGTTTGAGAAACATTGTGCATGAAGCTAATCTTGCCTCGACGAAAGTTGAAAATTAATAAGATTGTTGGTCTATAATTCCCTCAAAGAAAAGCAAGAATGTTTCCTTTGTCTGGCATAGATTATGAGATGCTCAACAGAACTGTATTTTCTAGCTAACTGAACGTTACTCCTGAAATTATTTTTCCTAAGATGTATTTTAAGATTCTCTGAATCATTAATGAAACCTGTTAAACATCATTTAACGTTTTTTATGACTGCATGGGGATCAGGGATTATCCTACTGAATTATGGTGTACCTATGTGTAGGGCTTCTGGGAGAGACTGGCCTTTTACCCCTACACTAAGTAGATTCACCACTGTGATGGTGATATTCATTCTCTCACTGCAGCTTAGTATGATTCACACATAATTCATTTCTGGGAATGACATTATTTATTAAAAACAATAATTCTTTATCTTGAGAGTTGCCATGACAACTGATAGAAGCTACCAGGAAATTACTTTTGATAATACTGGGTAGAGGCTGAGAGTGCTGATTTTGGTGCCAAACTCCTGAGTTCAAATCCTACCTCTAACACATACAATCTGTAATCTTGGGCAAATTACTTAACTTCTTCAGTTTCCTCACCTGTAAAATGGGGATAATAATGGTATGTCACAGGGTTATTGTAAAGATTAAGTGAGCTAATCTATGTAAAGTTCTTAGCAAGGTGCCTGGTATAGAGTAAGCATTATGTAAATGCTCATTGTTATTATTTCCATCCTCACAATCAGTTGTGATTGTCAGCTTATGATTTGTTAACTGTTGTTACCTAGGAAGAGCAAATGACGAACATTGCTAATTTGGAATTTCATCCTGTAACTATAAGTTCATTAGTACTAGTTGAAACATGTAATTATAAGTATATTGGTACTAGATGAAACATCCAGAGTATAGTTGTCCAATCTTTTGGCTTTCCTGGGCCACACTGGAAGAAGAGAATTGTCTTGAGCAACACAAAAAATATACTAACACTAATGATAGCTGATGAGCAAATTGCAAAAAAATTTCATAATGTTTTAAGAAGGTTTACGAGTTTGTCTTGGGCTGCATTCAAAGCTGTACTGAACTACTTGCAGCCTGTTGGTTGCGGGTTGAGAGTTTCAAGCTTGAAGTAGGTGGTGATACTGTGGCAGCTATTTCCCTCACTGTTCAGAGGTGATTTTCTGTGGTTGTATTCTAGACAGTCATAGCTATCGAAGCCTGAGTTCTAGATAACTAGGAGATGTTGCTATATTATTACATATTAGTGTTAAAATTAAAAAAAAAATCCAAGCAGAGCCTTTGTCTATGTTTTCCTGAGAAAAACAATGAAAAGAGAATGCTGCAATTCTGTGATGACACTTGTAAGGGGAGAGAATGACCAGACTCACGCAGATACTGTGTGGCTGGCTCTCAAAGGATTTGTGGATTCAGGATGCTACTTGATACTTTTCCCTAGTGACCTGGGCACTCTGAAGTCATAGCAAAAAGCTTTATTGATATATTGGCAATACTCTTTTTCAGAAAAAATATATTATAAAGGAAGAGTGCTGAATTGGAGTTTGGGGATTTTTGAGTTCTCTCACTGATAGCCTATCCAACTCTTCCACCATTCTGAGCCAAAGCTACCCTGAACAGAATGGGCTGAGTAGTTGAATTGTATTTTTTTTTTTAATTTTACTTTTTTCTTTATTTTATCTTAAAGAAAATTCAACCTAAATTTTTGCTGGGTGCTTCCTTGGGACTGGATTCTATGCTGAGAAGTACTGAGCTTACTGAGTTTTACACAGTTCCTGGCCCCCAGCAGGCTTATGTAAACACTTTAGGTTGAGAGGAAGGAACTCCTTACCCAGCTAGCTGGAGTCCTCCTCTTGAATCTCTGCTTTGGGACCAAGCAGCCTTCTCCAAAGTACTCTTGTCATATCCCAAGTGCTATTTTGTTTGAAGAGCTTCAGGAATTCAGTAATTCCTCCAATTAAAAGTACCTTAAGCCCCCTTTTAATAAAGGTCCTGTCCTGAGTGGATGCTGCTAGTATATCAAAATATGTTAAAAGATATCTGTAATTTTTTTTGGCTTCTCTTTATTGTTAAAAGTAACTGAACTTCTCTATAAATAATGCAGTGTCAAAGAGGCCATCTGAAAAAGACTGGTAGACTTTTTTTTTTTAACCTTTGGTGTTATCAAGTGGTTATGAAACTACAAACACTCCATTCCAAAAATAGTATAGGCTACTGGCAGGAAGGCTTTAAATAATGGTGGCAACCAACAAAAAATTTAATAAAATATTTTCTTTTGGACAATACTGAACATAAGAAATTCACATTTATACTTGATTTTCCTCATGATTCTCTGTAGAATTAAGAAGGTACAGCTCGTTGTGAAGTCTTCTATTTAAGCACTTACTAGCTTAGAGTTGAGAATAAAAATTAACAAGTTCTCACCTGAACTATTAATTTCTTCCTTTTTGTTTTTTTTTTTTTTACATGGAGTCTCACTGTCACCAAGTTGGAGTGCAGTGGTGCGATCTCGGCTCACTGCAACCTCCACCTCCCAGGTTCAAGCGATTCTCCTGCCTCAGCCTCCTGAGTAGCTGGGACTATAGGCATGTGCCACCATGCCCAGCTAATTTTTGTATTTTTAGTAGAGACTGGGTTTCACCATTTTGGCCAGGAGGGTCTCGATCTCCAGACCTCATGATCTGCCCGCCTTGGCCTCCCAAAGTGCTGGGATTACAGGCGTGAGCCACCATACCCAGCCAATTTCTTCCTTTTTTATAATTTTAAATTAAACTCTAGTAAACTTTAAATAATGAATTCCTGGTATATTTAAAAAAATTGTAGGATTGACCCAAATAAAGGCACAGTCTACATTTCCAGTTACCATAAGATGAATCTCAAGTCAACTGAGCTCTGTAGTGTCTGGAAAAAGTATTTATTTATAATACTGTGGTTTGGCAGGTGAAGTTAAGTGGTAACAGCCTATATAGATAGCTCATTTGTATAGCAGTGTCAGGAGATAATTGCACATATACTACTATTGGCATTTACCATTTAAATCTTCACCAAACTTACTTTTGGTTGTTTTATTTTCATGGAACACTTTCTTCATAAAATGTATTGTATGTACTTCCCTTAATGCTGGTAGTTGAATACAATTTATCCTAGTTTTCAACACTCAATCTTCCTTCTCCTCTTTCCTTTTGCTTTCACAAGATTTACTTGGTGCAGTTAGTTTATTGCCTTTCAAATTATTTCATTTAATCATCTTAGAAAAAGTGATCATATACTCCTCTGTCTTATTTAAAATTTTCTCTCTTCTTCTTGATGTCTAGCTCTGTATCCATTAATTCTTTTAAAAGCATAGTGACTTGTAATGAGGCCTCTAAGATAGAAAGGTGAGGACACTATTCTGTCAGTGATCTTTTCTCTGGATAGAGAGGGGGATATGCCAAGGCAGATACAGCAACAAGATTCTAATAATGTTGCCTTTTGGAAGATTGAAACAGGAACATGACCTCAAAGACCTATAACTTACTACCCTGAAGAAGAACTGACTTAGGAAATAGAATTGCTATGATTTCACTGTTTTAAAAAGTGTATTCTGCATAAGCAGTGTTTTGAGATGTCAAAGACAATTATACTGAATGACTATGCAAAAACAATTAGCACTAAATTCAGTCAAGTTTATTTTCTGGTTGGTTAGAGTAAAGGGCATCTTAGATAATTAAATTAAATAATTAAATAATTAAAATAGAAAGCAAGAGGATATGAAGTAATAGAAACCCTCACACACTTCTGTTCGGACTGTAAAATGGTATAGCTACTGGGGAAAGCAATTTGGGAATTCCTCAAAATGTTAAATACAGAGTTACCATATGACCCTGCAATTCTGCTCCTAGGTATATGCCCAGAGAAGCAAACACATATGATCACAAAAAAACACGTGCAAGAATGCTCATAACAGCATTATTTAAAATAACAGAAAAGTAGAAACAACCCAAAGGTCCATCAACTGATGAGTGGATGAACAAGATGTGGTATAATCCTATAATAAGGTATTGTCTTAAAAAGGACTAAAATACTGATACATGCTACAACACGAATGAACCTTGAAAACATGTTGCTATGTGATAGAAGTCAGACATAAAAGGCCACATATTATAGTATTTGATTTACATGAAATGTTAAGAATAGTCAAATACAGAGAGACAGAAAAGTAGATTAGTGGTTGCCAGGAAATGAGGTGAATGGGAAACTGGGAGTGACTACTAATGGGTACAGGGTTCCATGATGAAGTAATGAAAATGTTCTAGAGTTAGATAGTAGTGATTGTTGCACAACATTGTGAATATACCAAAAACCACTTTGAGATTAAAAAGGTGGATTTTATGGTATTTGGGTTTTATCTCAATGAAAAAATCTATCTAAAACATACAAAGCAAAAAATCATGCTTAACACTAAAATTGACTAAATATAATTTTAGTTTTCTTTTTAGTCTCTATTGGACAGTCACTTTTTCAATTTAAAAATCATAGCTCATTAATTTTGGCCTGTCACAGTCACAAAACCAGGAATTTGTAACTCACTGTAAAAAAGACACTACTGGATCCTTGGCAATATGAAAATATTATAAATGAAACTTAGCTGAAGCACTTGTAAATGGGGTTGTCAGGTTCTCTTTAATGAGACCATCAAAGTTCCTGAAACTTAGTAGCTGGCAGAAGATCTACAGACAGAAATAATTATTTAAAATAATTATTGAATGTTAGAGTCACCTGGAAAATTAAAAAACACACTGATGACTAGTTTCCATCCTTTTACAAATCGTAATTTCAACTTTTATTTTAGATTCAGGGAATACATGTGCAGGTTTGTTACCTGGGTATATCACATGATGCTGAGGTTTGGGGTATGATTGATCCCATCACCCAGGGAATGAGCATAGTACCTAATAGTTTTTTAGTCCTCTCTCTGCTCCCTACCTCCCTACTCTGTTAGTCCCCAGTTTCTATTGTTGCCACGTTTAAATCCATGTTTACCCAATGTTTAGCTCCCACTTATAAGTAAAAACATGCGTATTTGGTTTTCTGTTCCTGTATTACCTCACTTAGTATAATGGCCTCCAGCTGCATCCATGTTGCTGCAAAGGACACAATTTCATTCTTTTTCATTGCTGTGTAGTATCCCATGGTGGACATGTACCACATTTTTTAATCCAATCCACCTTTGTTGGGCACCTAGGTTGATTCCATGTCTTTGCTATTGTGAACAGTGTTGTGATGAACATGTGAGTGTATGTGTCTTTTGGGTAGAACAATATCCAAAAGAAACAATGTACTTTCTTTTGGATATATACCCAGTGGGATTGTTGGGTTGAATGGTAACTCTGTTTCAAGTTCTTTGAGAAATCTCCAAACTGCTTTTCACAGTGGCTGAACTAATTTACATTCCCAGCAACCGTGTATAAGCATTCACTTTTTTTTTCTGCAGCCTTGCCATCATCTGTTGTTTTTGACTTTTTGATAATAGCTATTCTGACTGGTGTGGTATAGCATATTATTGTAGTTTTGATTTGCATTTCTCTGATGATTAGTGATGTGAGACATTTTCTCATGTTTGTTAGCTGTTTATATGTCTTCTTTTGAGACCTGTCTGTTCATGCTGTTTGCCCATTTTTAAATGGGGTTGTTTTTTGTTTGCTCAATTGTTTAAGTTCCTAACAGATGCCAGATATTAGATCTTGGTTAGAAGCACAGTTTGTGAAGATTTTCACCCATTCTGTAGGCTGTTTACTCTGTTGTTAGTTTCTTTTTCTTAAACTAAGAGCTTCTACACAGAAAAACTTGTCAGTTTTTGTTTTTGTTGAAATTGCTTTTGAGAACTCAGTCATAAATTCTTTTCCAAGGCTGATGTCCAGAATGGTGTTTCCTAGGTTTTCTTATAGGATTCTTATAGTTTGAGATATTACATTTGAATATTACATTCTTATAGTTTGTATATAGCTTGAGATGTAATATATATCTTATAGTTTGTATATCATTTGAGACATAATATTTGAATATTACATTCTTATAGTTTGAGATATTACATTTGAATAATTAATCCGTCCTGAGTTAATTTTTGTATATGGTGAAAGGTAAGGGTCCAGTTTCATTCTTCTACTTATGGCTAGTCAGTATCACTTACTGACTAGCCATTTACTGACATTTACATTTATCCCAGTACCATTTACCGACTAGATAGTCCTTTCTCCATTGCTAATTTTGTTATCTTTGTTGAAGATCAAATGGCCGTACTTGTGCAGCAGTATCAGATCTTTCATCTCCTTGGTTAGATGTATCCCTATTTGTATTTTATTTCTTTTGTGGCTACTGTAAATGGGATTACATTCTTGGTTTGGCTCTCAATGTGAACACTATTGGTGTACAGAAATGCTACTGATTTTTGCACATTGATTTTGTATCCAGAAACTTTACTGAAGTTGTTTATCAGTTCCAAGAGTTTTTTGGTGGAGCCTTTAGGTTTTTCTAGGCACAGAATTATATAGTCAGTAAAGAGAGGTAGTTTGATCTCTTCTTTTCCTATTTTGATGTCTTTTATTTCTTTCTTTTACCTGATTGCTCTGGCTAGCACTTCAAGTACTGTCATGAATACAACAGGTGAGAAAGGGCATCCTTTTCTTGTCCTCAAGGGGAATGCTTCCAGTTTTTGCCCATTTATTATTATGTTGTTGTGGGTTTGTCACAGATGGCTCTTACTATTTTGAGGAATATTCCTTCAATGCCTAGTTTCTTAAGGTTTTTTTTTTTTTTTAACATGATGGGATGTTGGATTTTATCAAAAGCTTTTACCACACCTATTGAAATCATGTGGTTTTTGTTTACAATTCTGTTTATGTGGTGAGTCAGATTTATTGATTTTTTGTATGTTGAACCAACTTTGAATCCCAGGAATGAAGCCTACTTGATATAGTTTGAATATTTGTACCTGTTCAAATCTCATGTTGACATATAATGCCCAATGTTGGAGGTGGGTCTTGGTGGGAGGTGTTTGAATCATGGGGGTGGGCCCCTTATGGCTTGGTGCTGTCCTTGCAATAGTGAGTGAGTACTTGTGAGATCTGATTGTTTAAGTGTGTGGCACCTCCCTCACACTCTCTCTTACTCCTGCTTCCCCTGTATGATGTGCGTGTTCCTGCTTCACCTTCTGCCATGAATGAAAATTTCATGAGGCCTCCCCAGAAGCTGGCCAGGTGCTGGCACCTTGCTTGTACAGCCTGTAGAACCATGAACAAATTAAGCCTTTTTTCTTTATAAATTACTCAGTCTTGGGTATTTTTTTAATTGCATGCTAGAACACCCTATCACACTAGTTTATCATGGCAAATTAACTTTTTGATGTGCTGCTGTATTCAGTTTGCTAGTATTTTGTTGAGGATTTTTGTGTCTATGTTCATCAGAGATGTTGGCCTGTAGTTTGTTTTTTCATTGTGTCTTTGCCAGGTTTTAAATCAGGGTGATACTTGCTTCTTTTAAGAAATGTCTATTTAAGTTTGTTGCCTATATTTTAATAGGGTAATTGGCTTTCTTGTTATTGAGTAGTTTGATTTCCTTGTACCTTTTGGAATATTAACCTCTTATCTAATACATGATTTGGAAATATTTTCTCCTGTAGGTTGTCTCTTCACTCTATTTGTTGTTTCATCTGCTGTGCAGAAGTTTTTTAGTCTGATGCAATGCCATTTGTCTATTTTTGCTTTTGTTGTCTGTGCTTTTGAGGTCATATCCATGAAACTTCTGCCCAGACTAATATCATGGAGCTTTTCCCCTATATTTTCTGCATTAGTTTTATAGTTTCAGGGCTTATGTTTAAGTCTTTAATCCATTTTGAGTTGATTCTTGTGCAAGGGATGAGATAAGGGTCTAATTTCATTCTTCAGCATGTGGATATCCAGTTTTCTCAGCACCATTTATTGAAGACACTGTCTTTCCCCATTGTATGTTCTTGATACCTTTGCTGAAAGTCAATTGATCATAGATGTGTGGGTTTATTTCTGGGCTCACTATTCTGTTTCATTAGTTGATAGGTCTGTTTTTATGCCAGTAGCATGCTATTTTGAATATTATAGCTTTGTAATATATTTTGAAATCTGATAATGTGATGCTTCCAGCATTGTTCTTTTTGGTCAAGATTGCTTTGGCTATTCAGGGTCTTTTGTGGTTCCATATGAATTTTATGATTTTTTTCTACTTCTATAAATAATGACATTGGAATTTTGATAGGATTGCATTGAATCTATAGATTGCTTTGGGTAGTATAGATCTCTTAACAATATTAATTCTTCCAATCCATGAACATTTATCTTTTCATTTATTTTTATCATCTTCAATTTCTTTCACCAACATTTCACAGTTTTCAGTAAACAGATATTTCCCTTCCTTGGTTAAATTTACTCCTAAGTATTTTATTTTTTTGATGCTTTTAAAAATGGGATTGTTTTCTAAATTTCTTTTTCATACAGTGTGTTGTTAGTTGGGCATTTAATTTTTAAAAGTTCCCCAGTGATTTTAATGTGTAGCATTTGATGGTTAATTTGGGAACCACTGACTTATATCATTTTTTCCCCTCGGAGCTTAGGAGACATTCTGCTTGCTACCACTAGAGCCTTGTGTCTGGTTCTCACATGTCAAGTTTTTAGCCAGGAATGGTAGGAAAAAGTAAATGTGGGGCATTCCAATCCAAGCCTGAAAGTATAGCAATGCTTTGCCAACATTAAGTTTCTGTCACTGAAATATCTGAAGCTAATGAAGTCTAAGGGGAGCCTTCTATTGCCTGAAGAAAGCAACTGACAAATGAAACTTTGTTTTCTATCTTGTAATTTTGTTGAGGCCATTTATTCTCATTGATGATAATATACTCTTGCACGTAATTTCATTTTTGAAGCTTGAAATTTCAAATGCAACAAAATAGGGTCTTTTGTGATGAGCACATTAAAGCTTTTTAATTTTAGGGTTTAGAGGTGCCGTTAATATTCATTCATTCTTCATTTATTCAACAGTCATTGAACACCTGTTGATGTGCAGGCTTTAGCTTAACAACTCTGCTTGCTAAAACAGTATATTCAGTCCAAGGATCATAGCACACTGAACAGAATATTTTATGTAAAGGGGCTGGGCCAGTTTCCTGAGAAAGAGAATCATCTCAGTCACCGTTTCTTAATGATTTTTGCTCTACGTACATTCTCTTGCTTGGTGGAATTACTACCACTACATACTAAAATTCCTAAATCTATGTTCAGATTTTAAAAATGTTTCATATACAAATAATTCCTGACTCATGATGGTTTGACTTAGGATTTTTCAACTTTATGATGAGTTTATCAGGGTATTAAATGCATTTTCAAGTTTTGACATTTCTAACTTATGATTTTTTTAAATTTACAACAGGCTTATTGGGATGTAACCTCATAAGCTGAGGAGCATTGGCATGCAATATACCTCTCTTTTTATAAAGAGAATGACCAAGATGATAAATACAAAGACAAATGTGGTCTACAAGCACATGGCCTCCAAAATGCAGGAACAGAGAACATTTTTATATTAATATTTATATATGCACATATTGCTCAGAACATAGCTTGTCATTCTCTTCTGTGCATGTTTTTAATTTTTATTTTTTTCAGGTATATCTTAGTGCGGTAAGACAGCTGTGTCACATTTCCATTCTTCTAAACTAAGGGTTCTCAACCACGAATGAGTTTCCCAGGAGACATTTTGCAATGACTGGAGACATTTTTGGTTCTCAAGACTGGGGTAAAGGGTGATACTGGCATCTAGTGGGTTGAGGCCAGGGATGCTGTGAAACATATTACAATGCACAGGATGACAGCCACAGCAAAGAGTGATCTAGTCCAAAATGTCAATAGTGCCCTATTCCAAACAAATAATTAAAATCACTAAATTACAAAATAATTCTTCAAAATTTAAATATGTACCCA